>NW_028262369.1:61736434-62361434 GCF_047370975.1 Nipponia nippon
AAAATATTAGTGCTTAAGAACTACGGCTTGGTGATTTTCATTTCTGGTTTTTAGGAAGAGCCAGAGTTGTCCAATGACAGTTTCTTAGAAGAAATTACCATCTCTGACCTTGAGGTGCAATGAATACTTTGTCTTGCTTGCCCTCTGCTAGCCTTGCTGTCTTGATGTAGGATCGGTTGCTCCATGCTCCGAGTGTACGAGAGCCTGCGTGTTGCAGATCTCACGAATGCTTCAGACCAGACGTGAAGAGGAACTTCTGCTCTGGGTGCTTAAGCTTCTTAATGTGTGCTGTTAGTTATGAATGCCTTGTCTGAAAGGCTTTATTTAAACAGCCCTCTCTGAAATCTGGAAATGCACTAGACAAAAGAAAGAATGGTATTTTTTACAGACTTTTGGCTTTCAGAACCCAACTTCAAAGCCCTGTTTTGCTGGGTAGGAAAACGATTGGCCTAGGTCCCTTCAGTTGTTTTACAGATTGTTTTCTCTAAAAACATAACATCTAATCTTTGTCCTGCTCTGGACAGACACCCTTCAGGACTGAAGTAACCTCTGGTTCAGTTCATTCTGTCAAATGGAAAGATAGGTATTGTTTTGGCAGGGAGGTGCTTTGAGATCTTGGGCCCAGCTTTGCATACAGTTGGTGTCTGCAGCTACAGTCACTGGCTGTAGCAGGCTCCTGGGGCCTCTCAAGTTGTTTTATTACAATGCTTTGAGGTTTTATATAGATTGTTTCTGTGGGAAGTAAATATTTGTCCTAAAGTTTCATCCTCCTCAGGTTGTTTTTTTTTTTTTTAAAATACATTTAGAACATCATGAAATGCATCAAGAAATCATATTTCTTTTTATTAATTTTGTGCTGTTATATATGCCATATATTTTTAGTGCAGAGATATTTTTCCAACGTGAGGTCACTATTTTATGTACAAGTTTCACTTTATTTCATGATAGGAGAATTTTGAAAAATAAGATTAAATTCTTGGATGTAAAAATCTGCCAGTTTGAAAAATCTGCCTGCTTTGATTTTTCAACCTCACAAGGCTGTGCTGTGCCGAATACCTGGGTTGCTCCGCTGTTATCTTCTGTAGTGTTGTAGTAATACAAAAGTGTATTGATTGATTATAGTTGCCAGATGCAACTACTGTACAGGTGTACTCTTGTTTAAAATTTCAGGTGTAAGCAGATTTTAGTCCATGGCTTCTCATCTCCCTCCTAGCTCATTTCTTGTCTGCCCCCTCCCACCTAGCATCCTTGCCTGCTCCCTCACGTGATAAATAACACTGTCTTATCAAGGTCAGTCAGAAAGGCCCTTTTTACATATCTCATAAATTTTAGCCAGGTGCCACCGATGTGAGATTAATGTAATGGCACTACAGCAAGCACTCAGGCTTGTCTTAATTATGCTAAGGTTGCCGGTTCACCGTTTCTCTTCATCTGTCTGCCGCTTTAGGGAACACTAAACACTATGTCATTAGATTGTCTGTTCCACAACATTGGCCCTTTGCATTTACAAAGTCATCAGATGGCTTATGACCTAGCTTTTCTAAGAAATTAAATTAAATAAATAGTGAAAACAAAAAATTAAGCAGAAAAGGAGCCTGCCTGGGGGCAAGGGTGGAAGGGGAGAGCCGAGAGGGCCAGGGAAAGGGTTGGGGCAGCTTTTTAGTGCTGTGGGTTTTGAGGGAGCAGGGCTTGCTGGCAGGACTGTCATTTTTGGGATGCTCTGCAGGGCACGGCTGTCAGGTGCTTCCTTTTAATGGTATAAATGCACATGCCTTCACATGTGTCACAGGGTTTGCAATGGAAAAGGCTGCAAGCTTGGGGTTTTTTCCTGTTGTTAGTTTTTGTTTGTTAGTTTTGTTTTTTTTTGTTTTGCTTTGTTTTTTAAATTTAATTTTATTTTTCCCTTGGAAGTTAAAAATCTGCTACTGCAGAGTCAGTGCTTGGGGAATCTGTTGACAAGGGGCTCCCATGAATTTCCTGAGGCTCAAACCAACCTTGGATGTTTCTTCCCTCAGCTCTGGGAAGGGGAGAGAAGACAGCAATGTCCTGTGGCAGGGCCAAGGTAAAGCTCCTGTTGAGGCAGGGAACCATTCCCTTCTACATGTAGGAGATTATGAGAAATATTTCTTGGACATTTGTTTATTTCCATCTTCAGGCTCAGTTTAGCAGCCTAAAAAAGGCTGACCTTGATTTTTATTTTATTTACTTTGTGCTTTATGGACACATTGAAAGAGACTTCTGTTTCTTGTCTGAGTGTCCTCTGCTGGCTTTCCAGGGAGGAGAATTTAAAGATAATCAGATAGGACTATTTGATGCACCAATTCTAATTTCTGTCTACTGATAAAAATAAATGCTTCCAAAGGGACTGAACAAGGCTAGTGTCGGAACAGTTCGGCTTGTTGGCTGTACTGGGAGCGGGGGAGTCTCAAACTTTACCGTGAGAAAAGAGAAACCAGGTATCTGGTATAGTTCGGTAGCAGCTACCTGAAATCTGCTAAGATGGTTCAGTCTTCCTTTCTCCAGCAGTATATGAAAATTAACGTGGGTATTGCAGATGAGATGAGTTTATCTGTTGGTTGCATGCACTGAGTACCAATCATGTCTTACAATTTCTGCAAGCAGGGCTAAATTAGAGGACTGTGCTCCCTCTACTTGGTGCATGTTTTAAAAAGAAAAGAAAAAGTATTCTTCATAAAGAAGGGCACTGTGTGAGGCACAGAAAGCCAGCCAGAGCAAAGCAGTCATGCTCTGAATAATACACAGGCCCCACTCTTCCAAGCCCACTAAGCAAAGACAAAGGACCCGGTGAAGAGGTAACAAGAATAATTGAATTTTTTCCAGTGTCGTACACAGAGCTGCTGACTTATGGCGCCCATATGCTTGTGGTGCTGGCCAAAACCCTCCATGAAGAAGAGTCTGTTTGTGGCTGAGGTTCAAACAGGAGAGAGCACAGAAGCGTGGTGTGCTAATGGGGGCTTCTCCCCTGTCAATGCTGCTGCTGTGAGAAGGTAGGCCTGTACAAACATCATCTCCGCTAGTCATGTTGCCTGAGCTACCCCTGCTACAGTCGTACCTTCAGGCATCACAGGGCTGGCCACGGTCTGGGAATCTCTGCCTTGATTTTCCTGCTCTTGGTAATTAATGCAACTGCCACATGTAGCACAGGGTGTTTTCCTACTAGGAGAGAAAGTGCAGGCAGTGTGTATCTGACCTTTTAAAAATCAAGCACAAAACTTTAGCTTTGGTATATTTTGAAAAACAAATCTATTTAGTCTGAAACTAAAATTGCTAAAAACTTTCCCATATAGACTGTGAATCACTTGCTGGTTACTCCATCACCTGTTGCTGGCTCCAAGGCACAAATCAGGTATCTGTCACTTTGGCGTCTAAGCATCAGGTCGATAAGGTAGGCATGGGATGTTAGCAATTACCAGTAACACAGGAATTACTGCTGTCATTTTATTAACATGAAATAAAGATAAATTTTAAGTTTTGTTAAGCCAATAGACTTCCTATAGTTGACTGTCCAAGGAACACTTTTTTTTTTTTTTTAGGCCTTAAATATTGTTTTAAATCCAACTGCAATGTGCACGTAGGCAGCTTAACTGAAAGTCTTTTGAAAATAATATCACCTCTGTTCAGGTTCAGTCTCCTGCCAGCATAATTCCAGTGAAAGCTTCTGTCTGCAGTAGAGCTGAGTAGTTGCTTCCAGACATGATACCTGGAAATGTGGTATCTAGTAATGATCTGTGCTGTTGCATTATCACAGCATTATAGTGAAAATAGCTCATGTCACCACAGTAGGAAGCACATCTATGACTTCCTCTAAAATGTCTATGAGAGAAACATGGCTATGACAAATCCAGCCCTAATGGCACATTTCAGAGAATGGAAGGTCTTGTGATATCAGCTTGTCTTAGCAGGAAAAGATTTGTTTTAAAAAAAGTGATTTATTAAGGTGAAATTAACATGTTCCTACATGGCTTCAATTTCAACTTCATTTTCTTTGCCTGCTAGATGAGGAGAAATGCCACTTTCTTGTTTCTGTGAGTAACATTACTGCAAAGACATCTAGGGGCAGGCTTAGATGACCGTATTCTGGCAAGCATCCCCACAGAAGCCAGACCCCTGTGCCTGACCACCAGAAATTTGGGCTGGCTATATTGTTCTCCTCATAACTCTTGACTTTACTGCAAGGATTACTGATAAGCATGTGAGCATCCATCCTGGTGGCTGTTGGCGGAAGACTGAAGCAAAAACATTGACTTCATTGCCTTACCTACCTGCGTTTCTCAGAAGTGAAGGGATGGGGGGAGGAAAAAAGCTAGGAAAAGTAGTTGTAAAATGAAAGGGAAATAGTGCAGTGCCTTGTTTTGGTAGAAGCCAAACTGTTGAAAAATCAAGTGCAAATGCAGTGTGGACAGATGTGCTTTAAAACGCCATTATTTTTCACTGAAAATTTTTAGTCTCATGGGGGTTCTGTGTTTACCCAACTAATTTATTGCTTTGATTGAGTGCAGTAATTGCATGTTTAGAAGAAGAAAATTGCTTCATTTAAACTAAAATTTTATCTCTGTCAAAAAGCCTGTGAGCGAACTGGGTGGATCTCGCTCTTTTCTTTGCCCACCACCCCATTCCTGTGTTGACCAGGTCTTTCAGAGCTCTTTGCCCTTACAAACGGGAACTTCTCTCCTCGCTACCCAACCCCCTGGTGATAAAGTCAACCTCTTTTCTGGTGCCACGTCCCTATTTCAAAAGGGAGTCTGGGAGAAGTTGTCAGCGGAAAAGCTGCCAAAATGCTTCCTGCAATCCACAGTGCCTTTTTTGGCTTTTGGAGTGAAAGATGCGCCAAGCTTAAGTGTTTCAAGGAAAGGGGGGGGAAGAAGGAAGGAAGCGGACAGGCAACCAGCTCAGTGTCTTTCGAGTCGCGAGATGATTTTGAAAATGTGTTGTTCACTTAGAGGGTGTTGGAGTTAAAAAATGAAAATTGCTTTTGCAGCAAAGTGCGCCGTAAGGTCTGCAGGGACCTATTAGCACAACGCCTCTGTGTGTCCTATATAGTAAATGCTGCTTCAGTGGTTACTGTAAGATAGGATATGAAGGTGAGAGAAGTTAAGAGTTGCTCGAGCCCCTGTGGTTCACAGTTCTCATTATATTAAAAGATAGAAGATCTCTGGTTTTACTTAATTGGCAAAGACAGCAATCAATCAATTGGACAGTTTAATGCAGAGGTTTTTTTTGTTGAATGACTCTTCATGATGAGGCATTTTTGTGCAGCTGTGACATAGAATCATTTAGGTTGGAAAAGACCCTTAAGATCATCAAGTCCAACTGTTAACCTAGCACTGCCAAGTCCACCACTAAACCATGTCCCCAAGCACCACATCTGCCTGTCTTTTAAATACCTCCAGGGATGGGGACTCAACCACTTCCCTGGGCAGGCTGTTCCAGTGCCTGACCACCCTCTCGGTGAAGAAGTTTTTCCTAATATCCAACCTAAACCTCCCCTGGCGCAGCTTGAGGCCGTTTCCTCTTGTCCTGTCGCTTGTTACTTGGGGGAAGAGACCGACCCCCACCTCACTGCAACCTCCTTTCAGGGAGTTGTAGAGAGCAACAAGGTCTCCCCTCAGCCTCCTCTTCTCCAGGCTAAACAACCCCAGCTCCCTCAGCTGCTCCTCATAAGACTTGTGCTCCAGACTCTTCACTAGCTTCATTGCCCTTCTTTGGACACGCTCCAGCACCTCGATGTCCTTCTTGTAGTGAGGGACCCAAAACTGAACACAGTGCTTGAGGTGCGGCCTCACCAGTTTATTTTCCCTTGATAAGATGTATTTAATCAAAACTGTCTAGATGACAGCCTGCTTAGATCCTTGCCATACATGAGTGAGAGGGAGGGAAGGGGGTAATTTTGAACAGGATGGAGAGGAGCAGAGGCAGCAGGTTTCTAGATGTGTGCACTAGATGGTTTCTAGATGTGTTTCTAGAATTTTGCACTCAAACAGAAGCATACCTTTGACTTGTATGGGAATTTTGCACTCAAGTAGAAGCTTCATTTAAGTATTTTCTGTGAACAGTTTGTCATCTTTGGTAACACAAATCTGATTTCACCTGTGATCATGAAGTAATACCTATGAGAAGAAAAATCTGCTTTAAAGTATTCCTGATTCAGTTTAGGCTGGGAAATAGAGGAGGGCTTTTAACTGGCTAGCGAGCAACGTGCTTGAGTGGTTTCCTGTTAGGAGTACTGGGAAGAGGAGGCCTGGCAGGTTTCTGTGTGAGCTAGAAAAATGTGAGGCAGATGGCATAGCCTGATGATCCTGGACTTGCCCAGAGGACTTGAGGGCCTTCAGTCCTATTTGAAGCAACTATTTAGAGCTGGGAAGGCCGCTTTTGATTTTGTATGAGTTATTCATGCAAATGCAAGTTATTTTTGGTGTAAGTTACCCAAGGTCCAGATGTTTCAGATGGCCTAACAAGACTCTTCTCCATCGTCTTCTTGCATCCCTGAGCTGAGGTGCAAGCACAGAAGGCCCGAGTAGGCGTGGCAAGGAACAGGAGCCAAATCTTGGACATGATGTGCAATCGATGGCCCGCAGAGCCTCCGAGAGATGTCACTTCAGGAGAAGTGCTTGGTTAAGCATTCCGTATGCCAGAGAGATTTGTATCCCACCCGCTTTTGTCTGCAGGCTGGCAGATGAAAGGGGACTTCTGTGCGTGCAGTGAGGTCACGTACATCTGAGAAAACTGAGCAGTCATGGATCATTTCCCTGAGCAGCCTTGGGTTAGGGCAAAGCCTGCTTGCAGAAGAAGAAAATGAATCCTATAAATGGGTTTGATATTAGCAGAGAGGGCATCAGAACATATATGCAGAAGAGGAAGAGATCATGGCTGGATGTGCTATCTTAATTGTAGTACTTCCTGGCTTGACCTTAGTAAAATGTCTTTTTCAGTAGGGAATATCTATTAACACGTGTAAAAACAAAGACATGAATAATAAAATACAAAGCAAATATATATGTGTATATATCTGAAAAAATGCTTCTACTGCCTATTTAGACTTTGTGTATGCGTGGTGGGCTACATTTATGGGCTGTCTCTTGCAGATTTTACTGGCAAAGAGGCAAGCAGTCTCTGCTCAGGAATAGATTTTCTGGTGTTTTCCAGGTTACAAAGACAGTGACCCAATATATGTTAAAAATAATGAAAAAAGGGTAAGATGGTGGTATGAGTAAAATGATGTCTGGAGCATGCTGAAATCAGTAAATTGCCAGGAAAAAAGACTCTCCCATTTCCTTTTTCTCATACCTCAGTGGGGCTACATTGTAGGTGCTTGTTTTACCAAGCTAATGAGTCTGGTTGCTGCCTATTTGGCAAAGTCCCTGGTCTGTGTTTGGCTGGCCACGTGCGCGTCAAAAGTAAAGCTCAGCATTAAATGCTTAAGGTTTTGGTGTGGTGGACATGGGGTACGGAGGATGTATGAGGTGAAAATCTGCTTGCGAAGATAGTTGGTTGTTTTCTTTTGATATGAGTAAAACTGAATGAAACACTGCAGAAAAGTTCTTGTCTGGGACTGGAGTTAGTAAAAGCAGCTGATCTTGGTACTGAGTTCTTCCTGATTTATCCAGGCTAAATAATTGCCTCTTGTTTTCAAGGGTTTGCATTTGCCTGCAGATGCAGAAAAGGGAGTGACTTCATTTAAACTGACCTTTTTTTTAAAAAAAAAAAAAATATGCAGAGAGCCTTTCTTGTTGCTTACTCCTTTAATCAGGCAACTTTTTTTAATCTTATTTTGACATTTGTGTTGGAATTAATGTGATTGGCACCAGAATCCAGTAAATGAGTATTTCAGAGGTGTTTCTGCACTGCTAAATGAACCTTTGCCTGCAGTTTGACTTGGCAGCACTTGTAGAGTTCTGCATCAGCTGGATTTTATTGTGTGGGGAGATGGATAATCAAAAAGGGAATCGCACGTGCCTGCAAATTAAACATTTTGTTGAGAGTGCTCGCTTGCCATTGAACAGCAGTGTAATGTCAGGGAGAGAAGGCGGGGGTACATGAGCCCAGTGTGCCGAGTGCTAAATGCCTCTTCGTACAAAAGCACAATGGCAAATGTTCAACAATGCAGTTGTGTCAAAACAAATCAGATCATGAGCAGCACCGGCTTGCTTTGCTTTATTTGCAGGGAAGTTTTTTCGCATCCCTGCCTCGTGATTAATGCTGCTGATAAGCACAGGGGGAGTTACTTATACAGCTAATGTGTGCCTTAATACCTGTTTGAACATTAATTTCCTAGCAGAGATGTTTCTGACATTTAGCCCTTTGCAAGCCTTCCAGAATAAGTCGTGATACTGCTACACAAATGCTGTAATTAATTTAATTGTGCCAGTATATGTTTTTTTTTCTGCCTGTTGCATTCAGAAGCCATTGCACTGTGTAGAGAAGAGATGCATCCAGAAGTGGACATGACCTCTCTTGTGCTGGGCCAGGAGCTTCAAAATCAATGGGTCATGCTCTGCTGCTTGGATATGGAGCCAGTCCTCCTGAAGCATGCGATGCTAATTTGTCTGAATATTGATAATATGTTGGGAGAAGGCCTCCTCCTCTCACTCCCCTACCTCGATGGACCTATTGATCTTTTTGTTGTGATTCTGTAGTTTATAGACCTTGCTCTGGCTGTTAAAGAAAATTATCTACTGAGCAAGCTGATTTTGAGTGCATATTTTTAATATTATGAGGGAGTGGAAACAACATAAAGCTACAGCATTTCTCAATTGTGTGTGATGGGAAGTGGCATGAGCCCCATAGCTATCAAGTTGGTTTTGATATCTGGAAAATGTTGGGGCTCTTCATGGGGATGAGGGTAGTCAGCCTCTGCATGTATGTGGGAGTCAGGCACTTTTTTTTTTTTTTAATAAAAACAAACAGAAAATCAAGTTGGGAAAAAAGGCAGGTGGTATTAATGCAAAGCAAATAACTCAGTTTTGCTGTTCATATCTGGTGTATGCATAGGCTTCACCTGGTGTTTGCTGCTTGCCTGTGTCTGATGTTCTCCAGATGCATGCTCACCTGAGAGCGCTGAGCCGAGCTTCTCCCGGAGCTGAAAGCGGGGTTCAGCAGCAGCTCCCCCCCAGAGGGGGAATGGCACTCGCCCTGCTGCGGCTCTGCGCGCACGCTGCCTATTTGCCGGGTGCTCCACTTAACCACAGAGAAGCCAATGCTATTAAAACGTGAGATCTGTCAGGCGGCTGGCATTAGCAAATACTGCAAGAGGGTTGTTGGAAGCGCTGACGTGTTGCGGGATTTCTGGGAGAAGTTTTGTGGCTATTTCTGAAGGGTGCATCAGAATATTCTGTAGTTCAGCTTTGTCCACATTCCTCACCACAGCCACTCTTGTAGAAAGAATCACACATTTTAAGGTAGTTTTGAGGTTTTGGACGTTTTTTTCTGTCACTGCTGCTGCTTAGTAAAATGACTAATTATTAATAAAATTAATGAAATAACAAAATGACTGCAATACTAGGGCTCCATAAAAAGCTCCAGGGCTTAAGAAATTTTAATAACTTAGGAAATATTTGGTTGAGTTGCAATTCCTGAAAACAAACAATATTTAAATTTTATTAAAGGACTCCAGCCCTCCTTGCTGCTGTCATATTTGAAACATTGTGTTCCAGCAAAATGCCGATAGTTGTTGTTGCAGCCTCCCTTAGGACAGGACCAGACTGGATGACTCACTCTTTCGGTGGTTTAAGCTGGTAGTGGTCAGTCTGTAACAAGAATTTTTTTGCTTTATTTCTGGAAGGCAGTGCTTCTTTTCCTAAAGATACAACCTTTGCAATTACTTTCCAGGATAACTCGGTGCTTTTCTCTGTGACAAGTAGATCTGGAAATCGTAATGTACTCTCCCTCAAACTTCTGGTCTAGAAGACTAAGGGAAGAGATCTTGGTGTGCTGAAGACTGTTGCCACCATCCTTGCTTTGGGACAGGATGAGGAGCTTTGTGCTGTTGAAGTAAATGAGGGTTTGGACATGGAGTGTGGGAGGTGCTTTGAGGCAGTTGTCAGTTGAGGCTGGCCTGTGCATGGTCTTACCTCTTGTTAAATATGAGAGTGCTGCAGCTGTGCTGCCTTTGCTGTTGGGTGCTCCAAGAGGTGCTGCAGGGATAAAAGCGCTCAGCTACAGGGTGCTGTCCTGGCCCCCTTGCTCTTCATGTGGACTTTACTGCCTTCCTGGGGGCATCCCTGCTAGGAGGAAAGAAATGTGAGATGTATTAATATGGTTGGTCCCGTAGCATTCACTGAACAGTTTGAAGCAGGCATGATGAATCAGTAAATTGCGCCAGGACAGTTTTTTTGCATTATTCTGTTTATTGAGCAGATGGAGGATATGTAATAGAACAAATACACCCCACAAACCCCATTAAAATAGCATTAGGGTTGCAGTGGTGAGCATTTGGAAAACATTTGAGGAACCATAGAGCTTTAATTTTGCCTTTTTCAAATGTAATCTGAGGTGGTCTTCAACTGCATGATTCTTTTCTCCTGAGAAACTTCTTTCTTGGGCAGGCTCTGATTCAGCAAGGCATTTAAAGTTATTGGCAAACCCATTGACTAGACATCAGTGTATGCATGCGTCTGCTTAACTAGGTACACAAACATCCTGGTGATACACAGCCTGCTTACACAGGGTCTGTGATGGAGAACACTGTTGGAAGGGTCGTGGTTCCTCATTTATTTACACATGCTGTTTATACACAGACACGCTTTCTTCCATTCTTCCATCAAATACTTTGAAATAATCATTCTTAATCCTTCACCGAACCCAGACTGGAGGCATCTCCTGAGTGTTACCAGGAAGGCTTGGTCAGGTTACCTGGGAGCTGTTTTTCATGGTGTTTTTTGCTTGTCACTTTGCCATGACGAGCTCTCTTCGCAGTGGGTAAAGCAAAATAAAATAACAAAACACATGCCATGGATTACCTTCAATAGTACTGTTTCATTAAAAAAAAAAAAAAATTTACTATAAAATCACATCCCAGCACTATCCTAGTCAATGTTTTAATTACATATGAGGCAAGAGGACTGAACACCATTTTTCTTACTGCCTTTTTTTCTTTAAACTTGCAATAAAAACATAAATGGCAAGCAGCAAAATGTAAGCTGAAGCTGTGTCTTACTGTGTATCCAAACAAGCCAGAAAAACAGTCTCAAGGAAAGCCGTAAGTTTAAAATCTGAATTTTCCAAATCATAAATAATGTATTTAGTCTTGCTGTTCTGACCAGGAGTTTCAGGTATAATGGGTATGCTGGGCAGAGCTGATGGGCATAACTGAACAGATTAGACATGTAAGCAATATGAGCTGCAAAGAGGATTTCATCTTTTTGGGGGGTGGTGGGTGGGGGTGGTGGTATCCTTCATCAAATGTGTCAAATTTCTTTAATAACTAGACCTGGCAGGGAAATGCATGGAGTTCCAGCAGTGATAATCGGTGCTTCAACTCACTAGAACAACCAGCGAACCAAAAGATTTGTGTTTACCTAATTCCTTCAAGACTTGAACAAGTGAATATCGTTGCTTTCATGCCAAATAAAGGCACATACAGAGAAGAAAAAAACAAACAAACAAAAAAAACCCACCAAAACCAAAAGAAGGGCTGGGTTATGTCTATATTTTTTTTTTTTAATGATTTAGGGATTGCCTTCTACAGAGAGTTTTCTGTGCTGAGTCCATCCAGCCCAGTGTCCCATTGCAGACAGTGATCAGCCCTGGACCCTCCTGGATGCTCCCCAGAAGCCGGTGTTGAGCCCAAATCCCCTTTCTCCCACTACATTAGCCCAAAATGCATGTAAGCACTTATCCACCTCTTGCATCCACCACACCCAGTGGCATCCAGTTGAACTGGTGTTTGTCAGTCAGGGCTTTGAATTGCTCACTCTGAGCTTGTGCTCATTTTTAATATGCAAACGTTTGCAGAAATTAGTCAAGATGGGCAGACCTGTCATCTGAGGTCCCCCTCTCTGGATGCTGCAGTTTAACATAGGGAAATCTCAGTCCCCACTGTCCCAGGGTGGGCCACCACCTCTACTTCTAGGGGTGCAGGTGAAGGGTGACTTCCTCAGAGTGAAGACCGTGAATCAGTTGTGTCCTGTTTTGTGTTTGGATACAGGATTTAGGAGGTGATGTGTCACTGGTCACAAGTTATTTTCATCTGAATGTGTGCTTTGCTGAAACATACGAATCCCAAATACGTGCAAGTTGTACCTACTTTCTGTGTCTCTTTGGCTGTGGCTGCTGGTTTTATTGATCTCCCTTTGGAGGAAAGCTGTCTGAGAGCCTCTCCCATCCGTAGCCCTGTCACTGGGAGGAGACTGCTGGAAGAAACAAGGTCGAGCGTGCCTGATGTTCAAGGCTGACCATGCTACAGCCCTGGTGCAAGGCACAACCGACCTTCCTCTCCGCTCTGTCAAAATAGGAGACCTCAGCACAAAGTTTTGTACTTCAGCAGCAAAGAGCTGTAGCAGAACTAATTATTCACTCTCTCTGCTGGGCTTGGTGGCCCTCAGGAAGAGTGATCAGTGAAGAAATTTCTGAGCTCTTGTATGAGGAGTAGGAGGTAAGAGGAACTCTTCAAGGGGGCTGAGCTGAGCTGTATTTGTGATGTTAATACTAGTAGCCTGACCTGGAAAGCAAGCAGGAGCGCCGTTTCTCTCCAGCCCCCGCAGACGATGCGAGAAGGCTGTTTGCTGTGCGGAGGGTGGTAGACTAGACCTCAGATTTAAAGGCAATTTAGAGCTCCATTGACTTGTAAGATAAAACGGTGATTTGAGTTTATTTCATTCCTCCTATGACTAAGGGACGGTGAGCTGTTGCAGGGGAAATATGAACTGCCTTAACCCAACCTCAGTCTTTACCCAAAGCTTGAAGATGAGCCAGGCCTCGCTGTATTTAAGGAAAATATCCCTCTCCAAATGCAGCAGGAGGCAACACCTGTGTGGCAGGAGGTTTTAACCTGCACCAAAAAGCATAGGTTTGGGATGGCTCAAGGGGGAAATGGAAGTTTGCTGGAGAGAGTTTGCTCCAGACTTGAAATGCAAGAAGATGGGGGCGAGAAGCAGGCGGGGGTGAAATTGCAGATACTTTGATTTAAACTTTATGTTGTATGCTACTTGGTTTCCCTTGCTGTGGAGTTGGGAGAACTTGGCTTCTTTCCTACTGGTGGTGTCACTGTATTTACTTATTTTTTTTCTTAAGGCAAATAAAAGTAAACCTCAGCAGTGACTCCAAAAATCCTGGGTTGTTGAATCAATAGTATCTCTGCTCTCCTAAAAATATGAGCAGCTTGATTTTTAAAAAGTGAGATGCTCAAAAGCCAGGCAGTCCTGCATTTCTTGGAGCTGTACAACAGGGACTTGGAGCAGCATGCGGTCACACTTAATTAGACAGCCTGGGGCTGGGATGGCTAAATGCCGCCTCTGCTGAACCTGAGCACAGTGGATATGAACCTCAGCAGAAGTCTCATCTGCTTTTATCCACCCTGGTAATGGTACAGAAGAGGATTGTTGTAATTGTAAATGTCGCAGGGTTGCTTCTTGTGAGCTGGCTTGCAAGATCTCATGTCAACTTTTCTTCTGCCCCAGAGATGCAATGACTTGGGACTTCGTTTGCCACCAGGTTCTCTTATGTGGTAGATTAACCTGATTTTGTGCACTGGAGTCTTTGGATGTGCACAGTGCTGTGTAACCTTTGCTTTTGTCACTTGTGTAGGCTTGTGTTTTAGGTCATTTATCTTGATAATGAGTTCTGTTTCACACCTCTTCAGACAAGCACAAATGTGGAAACAAATACCATTAGGGAAGGAGGAGGATCTGGAGGCTGAAGTCTCCAACAGATAAATGGGGTTTTTACCTCTGGCAGTACATGGAGTTCTTTCATTTTAATACCTAGCAAGCAGCTGATGTCCTTGCTACCAAGGAGGAGATGCATCTTGTCCTTCTTCTGCTCTTTCAGACAGTGCCAGATGTCCATCGCTAGCCGGAAGGATGTGAAACACGTGGGAAGGGTTAGATCTGTTCTTTACAAAAGCTGGTCTGTTGTGTGAGTGGTGCCTGAGATAGGGACTCCAGAGAGGTGGAGTCTTTTTCTCCTTCCAGTTACAGCCTCAGTTGTGCAGTTTAAAGCAATGTGGGTATTGTCTTTTTGGATTTATTTTTCTATGCTTAGAACATTGTAGAAATCCAAGTCTGAAAAAGGAAGACTCTTCTGCGTAAAATGTTTTAGCCTATATCCAGAAAGTGCTGCAAATCAAAAGGCTTGAACTTTTTTATTAAATGAGGCAGATTGCTGCAGAGCGTCTCCAGAGGACAGCTGCTGTTCCTGGTTTTCAGAGAAATTTTGTTGGGGAAGAGGGTGGCAAGAAGGGCTGGAACAAAGCCCTTGTTTACTCGTGGTACCTGCTGCTCTTTTCTCTTTCAAAAGCTGCACCAGAAGCTTCTGGGAGGACAGGAGCCGCTAGGATGAGGCTTGGCAGAGAGCTGGTCATGGCTGCCAGTGCCTCTCCCAGGAGGGGGGCGGGATTCGGCCCCTCAGAGGTGCCTCCCTTGGGAGGGTGCTTCGATTGGGGCTCCCATGAGGCTGTGTGAAACACTTCTGCCAGTGCCGGGCTCTGAGATGGGTTTCTAGGAAACCTGGATTATCATTCTGCTTTTATTGCGCTCTTTGAAGCGTTCACTGATCTATTTCTTTTTATGGCAGGAGAATTCTGTTGCATTGTCTCTGTTGGGCTGTATTGCAGGTTTCAGTGCTAGTGCCTGATGCGGCAGATTTTTGTTCAAGGGACTAATGCCTTTGTATTAAGGTCTTACTTACAGCCCACTAGTCCCATATTAGACTTAAAGCTCTTTGAGGAAGGACTTTATATATATATATGTGCGTGTGTGTATTTGAATTGGGTGTACCTGACACAAAAGAGCCTTGATCTGGCATTGAGTGTGTAGCTATTACTGCAATGGAAATAACTGCTCCCTTTCTCCACTTGCACAAGCAAAGACATGCATGAGTAGGAAGTTACGCAAGGGGGGTCTGATCTTGTATCTTGGGCACCAAGTGCCCCATCCTCGGCATATTTAAATACTCCAGTTTACTGTGGATCAAGAGAGTGCTGCTGGTTGCAAGTGGCTGAGGATTGGCCCTGGCAGTTGTTTACAGCATTCAGCTTGGAAGCTGGAGGGACAGATCTAGTATTTTGGGAAAGCTGCAAAGCCTTTCTAGGCCTTTGTTACCCAAAGGAGAAGAAGCGGCCCTGTACTGCGCTGGAGGGGATGGTACAGCCGTGCTTTAAGGACTGAGCTGTTGAGCTGCTGTGGGAATGGAGGCTTACTTACGGAGTGTTGTGAATGTGGGTGGATCCTGCACAAAAGTTGCTCTGAACTGGCTGATGTTGCAGCTGCTAGAAATACTAGAGATGTGGGCAGTTCAGAGATCCATTTGTTGTGGATGTTTCATCACCCTGAACACACCAGGTTACCAAACAAAACCGTGCCTTTTAATGAGAAAATACGCTCTTGATATTTTATTTTATTGACACTTCTCAGTTTTTAGCACTCGAGCTCTCTTTCTGCCATTGTGCTGGTTGTGGTTTGCAAAGAGTCTTGTCTCCACACAAAGTAGGACAGCAGGGTCCTGGAGATCCTTGGGTGTAGAAAGCTTTGCTCTTCTCTGTGTGTAAGCAGTTTGGCCAAGCTAGTTTTCCTTATGCTTTTTGTGGTCTTCCAGGCAGCAACACGGAGAAGGGGGAAAAAAAAAATTACACTTTAAAAGAACAGAACTGTGAACATAAAAGTCAAAGCGCTGACACCCTTTGTACCCCAGAGTAGTTTCAAGCCGAGGCTGTTTTGTTTTGTTTTAAAAACACATTGTCAGTGTAGGGATACTGTATATTCTGAAAGAATTTCCAGGGTTTAAGCATAGCTATTAGCTGCCTCCTTTTAAACGAGCCATTTCAGGGTGATAATCTCGCCCTATCAGATCATGATTTTGAGCAATTGGTATATCTGATATTAGCTTTAACGTTTCCTGTGTAAGCTCATTAAGATGGAGAGAACATACACAGGCGAAACCACACAGTCCTCATCTTTCAGTGAGGAGTCCTTCCTCTTGAGTAAGAGAAACAGCTTAAACAACAGTGTGTTGTAGTTTCTCCTGTGAGAGCGCCGCAGAATAAATGAGATTGTGGATTCACGAAAAATCAGTGTCATGTGCCACGCAGCGGTGTCCTCAGCTGGCTCCGATACTGTCACCTGCAGGCTTTGGTTCGGGCTGTTGATCCCTCAGCAGAGAGGACTGAGCCAGCAAAACCTGGCAGAGCAGAGCAGGTGAGGGAGGACACAGCAAGGAGGAGCAAGATGCTTATCAGTACTGCTGAAAGGGTGATTTTTAAGAAACAACACATAGGGCTTTTGTTTTCTTCCTGCTGTCATCTCTGCAGGCAGATCCAGTGTTGCTGTTTGCATTTCACCCTAATGTGTACAATGTTGATCTAGATGTTTAATGAGTGGATTGGTGTGAAATCAGGCTTCAGGCTCCTAGACAGTGGCTTGGTAAATACAATAAGCAGCCGCTCTTCTAGCCTGGAGGGGTGGTTAGAAATTTTTTATCACTGATTTTTATGACATGCCATTCTGACGGCATCTGGATTTGTAGAAAGAAAAAAAAGAAAACCCCTCACTTTCCCAAGAAATCTCCATTTCAAAGGTTTACACACTGCAACAACTACTACCTAATTGTTGGTGGGTAAGCCCCTGTGTGATTATGCAAGCGGGGGAGACAGACACTAGAAAAAAAAAATCACCCCTGTATTTACACTGACAGGCAGATAGAGAGATACTGTGAGGCTGATCAGATGGTGTCAGGCACACTCTGATGAGCTGCTTGGGAGCCTGGGGACAGGTGTAACCGCCTGAAGCCCACATCAGTCTTTTAACTCTTTCTGTCAGCTGATGCTTGGATGTTTATCAGTGGTGCTTTTGCCATCCCAGTTTAACGATGCTCAAAATGCCTCCTGGAATAGCAGGTGGACAGATTCTGTGCAATTGCTCCATTAATACGTTTTCAAAACTGTTGTCTTGCTCATAGTCTCTTGCAAAGACTAAAAACCCAACAGAAGATCGTAAAATTAAAGCAGCCCCTTAAAGATAGTTCTGCTAAATCAGGGGGCGAAGCCTTTTTAGTAAGAGAGCTGAAGGGAGTAGAGGCAACCCCGTCCTCCAACTTTTATGACAAGATTACTTGCGCTACAGGGACACATAGTGCCGAGGGCTGTGCAAATACAGCCTCGGAGCACTTGCGTTCTTGGAACGTAAAAAGGGAGAGGCAGAGCAGTGAGAGGGGGAAGGGGGTGCCCTGGCTTCTCGGAGTAGGGCAGCGAGGGCCAACGAGACCCTGTGCCAGCACACGCGGGAAGGGGCTGAGGCGGCTGCTAGCGGCCCTGAGGTTGCAAGCTCCCTGCTTGCAACCCTCCCCTGGGGTCCTGCCCTGTCCCACAGGATGTTGGCCAGGCTTAGCAGGCTCCAAATGTATTCAGATATGTGCCAGGCTGCTGTGGTCCCAGTGCACTCCTCAGCATTTGTCAAAAGTGGGTGTAAAATGCTGAAAACTCCCTTTGTGTGGACATGAACAGCTGCCCAAAGGAACAAAGCAATGGGGAGGCAGGTATGTAGCTCAGAACCACCTGTACTCAGCTGTGCTGGCAAAACCTCCTTATTCTCTGCTGCTCAGTGCTGCCAGGCAGGGGCTGTGGGACAGCAGTGGGGCTAGGGCCGCTCCTGACAGTTGCAGGAGAGCAGGGTTTGCTGCAGCACACACAAACTGGAGAGATGTTGGCCTGCTATTAAAAATAGGTAATGGGCCGTGACGTCCACCAAATGAGGTCTTGTGATAGTCACAACAAATGCGGTGTTTCAGGCAGATGAACATAATTCTGTCAGTGGGATTAAAAGGAAATGCTGCAAAATTACACAGATGGTTTTCAAGAAGTCGTAAAAAGTTAATTGAAATGGGTTTTTTATTAGTTGTGTGCTAGGTTGCCACATAGCACTGGGTGTGTGGATTAAAAGGCTGTCTGGATTTTTAGGGAGGCGAGGTGAAGTGGGAAGGATTCTGTGGGACCTGCTATGAAGAGCTCCGGCGAGGTTTTTTTTCCTGCCTTGTCTTGTAGCTTTGCGTCTGCCCGAAAGGAGGAGGGTGCTCCTGTTTATACATTTTAGTAAGGCCAGCTGAGAGGGAGAGGCATGAGCGTACCACGTCAGTGGATGTGGGGACGAGGCAGGCATGGCTGCTAGGGTGCTCAGGGCAGTGAAGGAAAAAATCCATTTTAAATTGTGTTTCCTTTGATTCTTGCCTGGCCGGTGCCATTTTGCTTGTGCTGAGGAGCTGGCCAAGTACACAGCCTCCCCTGGCAGCTTGCACAGAAGGCAGTGGTGTCCGTTTGCCCAGCAGTCTGACTATGAAAAATTAGAGTAGTCTGAGGAAACCTCAGATGCATGTGGGCTTCCTCATCCGAGGGCTTCAGCTCCAGCCCTTCCAGCTGAGCTGCGGGCCCTGGCTTTCAGCCTTCACAGCCAATTTGGTTCCTTGAAAACTAAGCATGTGTCACTTTCACAGCACAGACCTTAACAGAGGAAGTGTGCGACTTCTATTGCAAGGGTTTCTTTCTGACAAGGTGTGCTTGCTGCAGGGGTCTGTGCTAGAAATTAAATAAATACTTGCTGCTCTTTGCAGAGCAGGAACCTGAAAGCTCATGGCTGGATTTCTTCTTCATTGCAGATCCAAGCCCTGCAAATGGCTAATGATGGTCAAGAGCGACTGCGCTGCCTGTCTGTAGTGTTTGCATACCTGCCAGCTTTGCAAGTGAAGGGTGGGTTTTGGGAATCTGGTAAAATAAATGCACGGAATTTGAAATATGATTTATTACCCGTTTTTAAAAATAACGCACAAGCACCCCAACTGACATGTGAGCTCCTTGCGCAAGAAGGGATGGTCTCCATCCAAATGTGTTGCAGACAAGTTAGAAGGCAAACCAAAAACCAGAGGCGCAGAGTCCAGGGAATTTGCCTGACATCACAGGCAGAATTTGCTTCAGTATTTGGATGTCTGCATGGATGGAGTTTTTGGATCCTGGACGCCCTGCAAATGCTCACATGGTGGTTGGTGCCTCATAGCTGTGCTGAGGGGACAGGGCTGTTTCTGTGGAGGTTGCCAGCATCCCGTGGACTGCCCTGCCCCGTCCACCCCGCGTGCATGGCTCAGGGGTTCGGTGTCCCTGAGACACGTGCCAAACTCGTGTTCCCTCCCTCGCTGTGGCTAGCAGAGGCCTGAAATGGGAAGACCTCATGGCTTCTGAATCATGCAGAAAGAGCAAGGAGGAAGCTTTTTCTGCTGAATATCCAGTGCTGGCATCTGTGAAATGCTGCTATTGATTTCATGAAAGCAGTTAATGAGTTGACTGTAAAGCAGGAAAGTTGGGAGGGCAACAGCATGGGAACAAGCTGCGTATGGTGAGGTTTAGATGAAGAGGGATGCCAAAAATTATCACCTATGCTTCTTGAGCAGCAAAGCTAAGCTATGAAATGTGCTGTATGTGTTGGCACCTCCTAGGTGGGTGGGAAGGCAGTGCAGTGATGTCCTCTTCCAGTGCAAGCGAGGCAGGCTGCTACCGTGGGTTTCGGCATAGTCGCCTTTGCCTCAGGCATGTGTCTGTGGGTTGAGGTGGTTCAGACCTGCAGCATGGTCCAGATGGGGCCCGTGGCCCAGCACGCAACCGGCACCTGTGTCTCAACCACTGGTAAGGGTGCAAATAGAGACCAAACCCAAGTGCCTCAACAGGGCAAACAAATGCTGAGTGTGGTTGGTAGAGGTGGGCAACCTCCCTCTAAGCCACTCTGTAAATGTTAAAATTTGAACCAGGGCAGAAATACTGTTTCTGCAGATGACAAGTTACCAAGGAGGAAAGGCTCTGTCTCCATTCAAGCGGGCTGTAAAGACCTCTGCTAACATGCTCTCGTGTTCATTGCCACGAAGGTGGCACCATGGGAAAGCTCAGTCTGGTCAATAGAACATCTCCCTCTGCAGAGCTGCATCTTTATTTAATGTTTTACGGTGACCTCCTCCTGTGTGGCGATTTTCTCCAGTCTGTGAATTCATGTGTGGTATTTTAGAGCTTAACTTCTTGGGGAGAGATTTTCATCTTTAAAGACCTGGGTGGGGGAATACGTTTCAAAGACTTCCGAAATGTTACAGCGTTCAGTTCCTATGGTGTTGGAGAGTTAATTTCTTCATTTAATCCTTACCTGACGTTGTTTTACCTGTTGTACAGCTGTGGGAAATGCTGAAGAGATTTGCATTGGATTTGTTTGGCCCTGCCATGTGGCTAGTAGGATCAGATTTTAGCAGTTTTATCAGCGTGTCAGTGTGCATCATTTTCTCTCAGGGGAAATAAGTGATCCGCTTGCCTTCCCTGCTTATGTCACATTTGAATTGATGCTCCCACTGTGGCAAAGATACTCTGAACTCTTTTTAATCGTGCTCCTTTGGAGATGGCGATAAAAAAATGGGCTCTCTGAAGACATTTCCTCAGCCTGCATGGCTAATTGGGGCCACCGGTGATTTGAAGTAAGCATCCTTGTAAATGAGCCCCTGACCAGGTTTTGCATTTCTGTCTCACTAGTCTGTCCTTACATTTTAGGGATTTTGATCATCAAGACCAAATCTGAGGTACTAGATCTCAGTCATAGCTGTGCTTAAAGCAACTCTTTTTATCTCTCTAAAGCAAACTCTCCTAATTGTAAGCAGGTAAGGAGGATTAACACTAGTTAGTAATTTCTCTCTTGCTCTTTAATACGCTTGTAGCCTCATGGGGGACACACACTGACTCCAGTGCCTCAGAGGAGGCAAATAGCTGGACAAACAAGGCAGCTGGAGCTGGAGGGCTCAAGTGGGCCTTAGGCAAGAAATAAATCCTTGCCCTCTGTTCAGGTACTCATCCAGGCTTCCCTCTGGCCTTGGTAGTTGCGAAATCTCCTGCTCCAGCAGGCCCACAGCAGTTCTGCTGGAAACTATTGAAACCTACAGCCAAACACCAGGCAGAACTGCACTGTTTTGTCAGAAATTTGTCCTCGAACGTTCCCTGCATCCATGATGTACTTGGGGGATGAGTTTGAGATTTCCCATTGTAATTTTGTCAAATTTGCTTTATATGAACTGCTTTGAGACCGAAATGGAAGACGTGGCCTTGTCAGACAACTTGCTTTGTGATTTGGGCTTGTTCCAACTTCAGTCGGTAAGGGAAAACATAGCATGAAAACACCCTACTTGAATTGAGCACATGAAAATGTGGGATCAAACTGTCCCCGCTATGAAGCAGCATCACGTCACATGCTGTGGCTCGCAGGGCCACTGGAAGATTTTCTCAGACGGTGTGTGTGTTGTGCAACCCTTCGAAAGCAGAACGCAATGCAGGAAAAGTGTTCTCACCAAAAATCTTGGGAACTTCACTGAATAAATGGCCTAATTAAGACTGAAGAGGACTTCAGTGCCTAAAACACTTGTGAAGTGCTTAGTTGAGTAGGAATAGACTGAAAGAAAGAAACCTAAGGTTTTTTCCTTTTTCTTTCTCAAATGCAGACGCTGGCAAAATCAACAGTTTCATCTTTGCGGAAATTCAGGTGCCAGTGCATATAGTCACAATCAAAACACTTCAAATGAAAAATTGCCGCATTTAATAGGGGCTTTTTAAGCAGAGGAACTGGCAGCTACCTGCTTAGTTTGAATGATTTTATTAGTATAAATTAGCCATTTTTCTTTCAGTTTTTTCCACTATTGTGTTATGGGTTTATGCACAACCTCCTATACATTCGTGTTTATTTAAATATTTAAAATGGATATATGGAATCTGTGTTTATTCCTGACAGCTTGAGCAGTTAGTTGTAATTTGTTGGTAAAGAGAAGGCAACTTTCCTGTTTTCCTAGTGAGAAGTACCCATCAGAAATAATGACTGTCTGGAGACTCCTCATCACTCGCATGTCCACTGGTGATGCCAATTTGCTGTGCTTCAGTTGTGTGGAGTAAGAACAGCTGTACTGGGTCAAACCAAAGAATCCATCTAGCTTTTCTGCCCATCTCCAAAATGCCTAGAAGCACGTGTATGGACCAGGGAAGCAAACACCCCATGTCCTGGAGGACAGAATATATGGGGTTACAGAAAACGGGTATTTTCCTGAAAGGCAAATACTGTGCTCGCAGTGTCATGCTGCTGCTACTGGGGATGGACATGAACGGATGGGTTTCTGCAGTCAGCTCTACAAGAGGCAAGAAGCCAATGCTGTTAATTTAGGAGAAGACCCTGCTTCTGTTATAGTTTTTCTTCACACTTCCAAATCACGTTGGTCTTGGATTTTTTTTTTTTGTTTGTTTCTCGATACCTAGAGCACTTAAAGTTTAACTTGACTATCCTCTTTTCTAATGATTGTAATCTCTTCTTCTTTCCACTGTAGAGCCTCAGCCTCTTGCATAGCAATAGCTGAGCTGTGAGAACACTTGAACAGTTTCCAGGAAAGATGAGTGACTGTCAACAGCTACATAGAAGAAATTATTATGGATGCTGGGTATTTCATTCCACTGTTTTCAGCACTGGCTGATCCTGTTGTTTTGCCATGGTTTTTGAAATGGCCCTGTTCTAGCTAAGCTGTAACGAGGTGGTGCTAGAGAGCCTGGTAGACTGCAAATGGGAACTTAAACAGCTCAGATGGGCTAATGTGTATTGAAGGAAGAACAGCCAACTGATAGTAATTATCTTGAAACAGCAATTAAGTTGTCGTGGTTTGCTGTTGTGGGCCAGTGCTTTTTCAGATGTCAGAACAAGAGCTGGGCAGCCACAGCCTCAGGTTGTGGCACTGTGATCATTTTTCCTCCCTTCGTGCTGTCAACTTTTATTTTGGGCTGTGTCATGTTCAAGCAGGCAGGATGCCTTGTGAAAATCCTTGCCCACGTGCTTTGTTAGCCTTCTTTACAGATTGTGATTTTTTTGATCGCATCCTCTTAATACATCCTGTAGCACAAGACATCATCTGGTTACTTGGCCACCTTTCTCCAATGCTTTCTTAGGCAATCCACTGCTTTAAAGAGCTCTGGGCTTCATCTGCATTGCTGGACAATTTTTAGCTCTCTACCTGTTCGGTTCCCTATCGCAGTTGGTATTTTTAGGAGGTACAACTTTTCGCTTGATCTTCTGCTGTGGGCAATGAAGCCCTCCACAGGGTGAGCGGACGAGGAAGCGTGGCTGGCACTGATCCTTGAGGACATTGCGCTTGCCCTGACTAATATTATAGGGAATGTGCTTGTGGCCGTTTCATCCCTTGTAGCTATGGTTGCTTCTCCTTTTAAAACAAACAGAGGCTTTGCCTGCCTTGGAGAGCGTGCACCAATTACAGCTAATGGTGGGCAATTAGTTTGAATCCAGCAGAAGCTCTGCTGTCACAATTTGCAGCTTAACTTTTCTTCCCTTCTTCTGCTGTCAGCAGCTGTAATTGGGTCAAATGCTGCAACACAGACGGGACTGCTGTTCCCCGCATCCCTCTCAGCAAAGCCCCCCGTGCCACCATCCAAGCAGCTGATGGCTTCTGAGCCCAGACAGGGCTGGGACTGCATGTTGCACTGACCGGACGTACCCAGTGTGAATTGGTTTTCTGACAACCTGAGAAGCAGGAGGGAGAGGATGGAGCACCTGGTCCAGTGTTTTTTATTTGCTCTTTCCATTGTGTGAGGTGGCACTGACAAAGAGAAGAGAGCGCCTGCCTTGTTCGCTGCTGTGCTTCTATGTAATTAGAGTCCATCCCTGTTCTGAAAAGTTTATGTTTTTATATAGGTTAAGTGGGAGAGAAGTACAAATTGTTTCCATTTTTCCTAATGGGGGAACTATGAGACAGAGCAGTGTTTGACCTGCCCACATCACATTGCTGGCATTTGGCGCAGCTGAGTGTTTTGAGCACAGATTTCTTGAATGTCAGGCCAGTGCCCTATAAACACAGGTTGCCTTTTGTTGTTTCCTGGGCACAACTGTATGGGAGAGGCAATAAAAGGGCTCTGTAGGCAGGGCACTGAGGAATGCGTGCTCAATTTACATATGAAAACATTTACCCTAATACTCAGAGCTTACACAGCTACCAGTGAGGGGTTTCCATGGGCCTGAAGTCTGGCAGAAAGAGGGTCACACCACCCTCTTCAAATGAAATGCTTTAATTTTAATTAAGTCCACTACCTCCTGGGAAGTTGCAAGCTCCCAAATTTCTTAATTACCTACTGTGCAGCTGAAGCTCAATTGTAATTTAGGACTTGGAGATTTTTTTTTTCTTTCCTTTTTAATTGTAAACAGCAGCAGAGAAGGAGCGTGTACTGCAGTAGATGCACTGGCAGTGATAGATGAGCCAGTGCAGAGAGAGACAGAAATAACATGGCAGATTGGCTGTGGTTTTTAGCTGTCTAGGAACGAAGCAGAAGAATGCTGCCCGCACACCATCTGGATGAGACAGCGAGAGGTGGCGAGCTTCACGTGAGCGCAGGAAGAGGAGGGTGCTTTTCCCTTGTCGGAGATCAGAACTGACACTTTGATGTGTTCAGGGTGCCATCTACCCTGTCTAAATATTTATTTCTTGTGCTGTGCTCAGTCTAATGCAATCAGACTACAGTGTGGAGGGCTGCCATATCCTTTTAGCTCTGAATTTGTCTTGCAGTAACAGGCTCTACTGCCCCCAAACTATGTATGCATATTGCAAGCAAGGAGAAAAGTTGGAGCACCAGCTTGCATTATAGCAGCTCGCACATTGCTTCTCATTGCTATCAATTAGATCCGACAGAGCTTGCTGTATTGACTACCTTAGGGTTTGTCATGCAGAGCTAGAGAGACACTAACCAAGTTAAGTGCGAGCTTGATTCCCTTTATATTAGTAGGAAGATAAATTAGCTAGTATTTTCTTTTGAAATATAAAAATGTAAATTGATGACTTCTGATATTGATTTAATATTTCCACTGAAAATTGAACAATAATGTACTCTGCATGTTTTCCATATATTCCTACTAGTTGAAGAACAGCGTGCTGTGACAAAACCAGTCCGAGCATTCTCTCTGCTAAGCAGAAACATGCTCAATTTGAGTGTGCTAACCCTAAGTTGAATTATTCATTGCGCGTGCACTCCTCCACCCATGCACAGACTGTCCTGTGGCGGTAGGCTGGCTTAGGAGAATTTTTTTTTTTTTTTTTAAATCACTTGGGTCCCTTGGACGTGGGTGAGATGCGGAGTTGGTTTTGTTGAGTCTAACACGCCCACTGGTGCCTGTTATCATCAGTCCTACCTGTCGTCTTGGTCTGCAAAGCTCTCTGTCATAGACTTGTACAGAATTGGTTGCATAAACACATGAATAAGGAGGATAAACAGTGTTTTACTTGGAAGAAGAATGCTTATTCTGTTCAGCTCAAGCATGATTGTGATAGTCAGGTTTGGTCCTTTATTCTTCCAGACCTTTTTTTAAATAAGATGGTTAGTCCAGACTAAAACTATTTCAGATAAATAGCATGGAGAACAATTTTTTTAAGCTTCTCGTTGTGGAAGAGCTAAATCATCAAGGAATGTTCTTGTAGTGCTGTGTCGTTACTGCAGCATGTGGAGGGGAGAAGTTGAAATACAGTTAAGGAGTGGCTTGACCCCGTGCAAGAAGTGCACTGTTAAAACAAGCCCTTTCCCCGCTCCCCACCGCTGTTGTAGGTAGTTGCAGAGATTTGGAGCATCCCTGGGCAAATCTTATTTTTGGGTGTGGAGGGACTCAAAAGGCTAAAACAAGCTTCTACTTCCTATTAGACACTTTAGGGTGGCCCAGACACTTGCCAAGTGCTAGTAAATGTGACACTGGACCCCTAGGAGACCCTCAGTGACAGGGGGAGGCCAGGCATGATGTCTGAGAGTATGTAAAATGTCCCCACATGTTGATATCTCTGCACCTGGGTATCACCTGAACTTTCCAAGCCACATTGTCACTGTGTCCTCACAGAGCCGCCTGGTTGCACCCACGTGCCCTGGGCAGATGGAGGAGCCCTCAAGGGCTCCCTGCCCAAGGTCTCTGTGGAGGAGTGGTTGTACAGTCATTTCCCCTTGGCTTTGTTTTCCTGTGTGTCAGCTCTAAGTACCACAGGAGAGAGCGATCTTTCTGTATATGCAGGTATACGCCTACAAAATGGCTTGCTGGTGCCCCATGGCCAGGATCCAGCCCTGTTCTGCCATCCTGAGCACCTCTATGCAGCAGGACTCCTGTGTCTTCCCCTCTTCCCCTGGAGTAGGACTGGGTTCTACTGTGAAAGCTCAGAAATTACACTGAAACTGGGAAAGTATTCTGATTTTTTTTTTTTAAGTAAAATTTACCTCAATTTGGTTTAAAACCTATCCTTATGATCTGTTGCAGGCATTTGATTTAATAGATTTAAAGAAAAAATGGTGTAGAAGAGATACTCTCCAGTTTTATAAGGGAATTACAAGAGTAATCCCTGAAAAAATTTGTTTGCATATGTGCACGTATAAATAAATTTTCATGATCATGTATAATTTATATACGACTACATATGTTCACTGTGGGATTTATAGTATTTAGTTAAGCGTGTTGAACATCCTTTAAGTTGTGCTTACAACTTAATGCAAGATAAGTAAATATGCTTATGATTTAAGGTACCATCAGCTGAATGAGAACTGGTGAGCTCAGGAGAGAGGATGTCGGCTGTGAACTTGGTGTGTATTTTGTTGAGGTGGATGTGTTCATGAGTGTTGATAGATGAGGGGCACTGGGTGAAAGACTGTCCCTCTTCAGCACAGTGGTCTTACAGCCAACCATTCCCAGGAAACTTTTTTTTAAGATGCTATGGGTTGTTTTTTTGTTTTGTTTTAGCAACATAGAGGTCAATGCCCACTGTCAGGTAGGGGTGGGTTCCTGGAGGGGCTCAGACCCAGAGGCTCATCTGCTGCAGCACAGCAGGGGGGCAGGCTTGACAAGCTGTGGGGGTACCTTGCTTCCTCATTCTCTGAGAATGAGGATAAAAGACAGTGGAAGCAATAGTAATGTTTTAATTAAAAGATACACTGTTGTCCCCTGTGTATGTTTGCCACTGAGTATAATGTAACTAGCATTACTTTAAAGATGCGTGGAAAAATACCTGCTCCTTTGGGGACTTGGTAAGCAGCTAAAGGACTTTGTGGGCAATGCCACCTCCTTTATTTTTATGAAGTAGCTAAATGGAAAACAGGTGTTGAACCAGAGTAGGAAATCTCATTAGGTTGTATAGCACCAGTCCTTACAAAGTGGGTTGTATTTGTCTGTGGTGGGGTGGGGGACAGTCTGTATTCTCCCCACAGCAGCTGTCTTGGATGATCCTTTGGCCACGCCAGGTGCCGTGACCATGGTGGCAAGGCATATCCTAGAGGCCCCTGGGTGCTAGCCCTGTTCCCAAGTGAGTCAGTGCAACCCTCCGGGCGCTGCATCCTGCCTTGCCAGTGGCTCTGGGACCGCAGGGTGAGATGCCCCAGCTCTTCCAGTCATCAGGAGATGGCATAGGAAACTTTAGTAGATAAGGTAAAACACAGGATCAAAGAGAGGGAATGGGGCTGCATGAGAAGCGAGGGAGACTTGCAGGCTGCTGCTTGTATGGTCCTTAGGCTCTCAGCATGGTTTCAACTTTCAAATGTCTGGGTGGACCAAGTATACCACTGATGGACGAGGTCTTCTGCACAGTCTTTATGGCTGCAAATTTATTTTACATATTTTTGAGAAGTTTATGCAGTTGTGCCATTGATTAGGTCTTACAGAAGCCCTGACACCCCAGCAAACAAAACTTTCATGCTCTTAGGGTTTCTTACTGGAGCCTTTTGTGTAGCTCCCAAAAAAGGTGTTCGGTTTAATTGCAGGTATTTTACCATTCCAACATCTTTTTGTTATTTTTGCTTACTTTAGCCCTTGGAGGTTTTTTGTAATTCTTCACTCTGTCTGCATGAGGGGTATTAAAAAAAAGTATTATTCCTAGCTCTGCATGAGATCTCCTTGTTTATGAAATCATACCAGCTTGAGACACAATTACCACAAATAATTGCCAAGAATACGTGCTCTAAAATCTAAACTTAGCTTTCTGGTTATTGTTGGCAATGCTTTTTACAAACTGAGATTGGCTATTTAAGGCTGAATAATATGTTCTTATACTTGGTAATCAGGCACTGAGAGTGTGCACTACAGTAAGATTTTATTATCCTTAAGTGTCATTTTATTTAATCGAAGGAACGAGAGGAGCAAGGTTGTGGTCCTTCAGGTGATGGGGACAAAGAATTTGGGAGTCACTTCATCCTTACCACGCTGCCAGGGAGATGCCACAGTGGACAAAAATACGGCCAGAAAACCCTGTTCTTTCTGCCAAAGGAAACTTAAGAAGATGTGGTCCCATAGCATGAAACCTTCTTAAGTTATTTCTCAGCTACATCTGGTGCTGCTGTGTTGCTCTGGTAGTGCTACGGATGCCTTGTCCGTTTGTTGTAGGACAGGGGAAATGCGGGTCCTCTTCTGGCAGCATTTGTGCCGGGCTGCAGGAATGCTGGCGTGAAGGATTAACACTGCTTATCGCATGCCACGTGGCAAAGTTGCTTTAGTTTCTTTTAGTTTACTTTTCAAAAACTTAATTTCATGTACAAATAGACATTTTTCCTGATTTTTATAAAAATAAAATGTAAATTACTAAAAGCAAGCAAAAATTTGGGGGGGGGGGTTGGAAGAAAATTGTAGGGGTTTTATTGAAAAACACTGATATACGTCTTAAATCGAAATATATCTCGGGGCTGCAGGGATGGGGTGAGGGATAAGAAATCGAAAGTATGAAAAGGCCTTTCCATTAAATCCACTCCCTTGAGAAACAGAGGACATCACACAATGATGCTACTAATAACAGACAGTGTGGGGTCTTACCTATTAAACCCATCTAGTCAGATGAGAAACTAGCATTAGCTGAGAATTTGGGGGGTGAGTCCCTGCTTTTTGTAGAGGTCAGACGTGAAGGGCTGTTTCCTCTGATACAGTAAAAACTGGAAGATAACAGTGGGCTCCGCCGCACAGGCCGGGCACTCGGGTGCTGCCCTGTGTGCTTGGAAGATCAGCAAACAGCTGAATAATGCTGTACTGTGCTCTTTCACTGCTTTCTGGCAGGGAATCAGTGTCTCGAAGAGTTCATGGCTTTAATCTCAATAGCATTTTGTTATCGTTTCCCCCAATGGCTGGTGTATGCTTTTATTTTTAGATAACGGGTGCTGGTGGGGCCGTTTTTCCCACCACTCCCTGCCCTCAGGAAAACCTTTCAGAACTTGTCAAAACTGCCATTAAAAACAGGATTGACTATTTCCCATGAAAGGGGATTTGCCCTGAGCTGTTACTGATGAGCGAAGCCACCATTGGAAATGCAGGATTTTAGGAAGGATGCTGATGAGAGTCAAGGAGATGGGGAGAAATATTGACTGCCAGAGATGGTCAGGTTGCTTTGCTGCGTGCCGGGCAATCTGGCTCCTGTGGAAGGCGGTGTTTGCTGGTCCGGCCATCACAGGAGCAGAGCTGACATTGTCATTTCACAGTCAGAAAAGCTCCCAACTGTTTGAGGAAAGGTTTGGATGCTGTGATGATAAAAGTTTCTATAACTTTAAACAACTCTGAAGCAGAATGGCTGCTTTTTTATTTTAAATTTATGTCCAAGATACACCATATGAGCTCTTTTTTTAACTGTGCAAAATTATTGTGTAAACTGCTGCTCTGTCATCCCAAAGCATCAGGGCTAATATTCAGATGCCGAGTATCTGCAGATTCCCCTAACTCCAGCTGGAGTTTTATTTCCTCTTAAAATCCATGTTGTGATGTTTTGCATTCCTAAAACCCAAACTCCAGAAACTGTGTGATTTATGAGAATTTTAGCTTTGATAAAAAGAAAATCGGAGAGAAACAGGAAAATGTAAACATTAAATGTATAAAACAAGCCAAGGAAAACTCCAGCTTTTATTTTTATATAAATATATATGTGTGTGTGTGCGCGTATAACATAAATGATTTTGAGGAAATCTATTCCATGATTTGTGGATGCCGATGTGGTCAAATTAAAAGTGCAACAAAGTCACATATAAAATGCAGTGCAACTATTCACTGAAAAATATGCCTTCACGTTAGAATATATGTTCTCTTGTATGTCTACAGATATTTCACTTAGTACAATTCCAGGACATAAGTTCTTTTTCTCTCACAAATAAAACATAGGGATGCAGTGGGATGTCCTTAAAAACAATTCCTTTGTGAAGAATAACTAACTGAATTTACTGCAGAAAAAGCATTACTTACTGTCAGAAATATGGCAGATCTCTAGATGTGTGCTTTTGGTTACTGAGGTAATTGAGAAAATTAAAGGATGATCCTATTCGGCATGAAACGCCCGCTCGTGCATCGGGCTGGGTGCCTTGTGCAGCCTTCTTGGACGTCACTGGGAAGGGAAGGTGCTGGGGGTCCTGCGGGGCTGGACTCTAAGTGCACATTTTCTTCTGTGTTGTTTTCGGAGTTCAATCAGTCGAGTTCTTCTGTTTGGAACTGGAAGATCAGTTAACGAGTAATGTATTAACCGAACAGTTTTCTCCACGTTTAAAAGCTTGCTCTATGCCTATGCACGTCTGGCTCCTGCCAGCTCTGAGGCATTTGTACATCTTTAAACATGTGAGTAGCTCCCAGAAATAAAGGGCACTGCTCACGTGCTTTGGGTGTTTACAGGATTGATACCTTAAAGAAAAACTTGGCCTAGATAAGAAATGAGTATCAGAGGCTGCCACTTTTGCAAGCAATCTTATTACATTGAGTAGGAGCTTTGTATGAACCCTGTTGCAGGATGAGGCTCCAAAAAGAGGGAGGAAAAAGGCTGGAAGTCAAACTGGTGTGCTCAAAAGTGGCATTTGATTTGGGGTGACTCCATCTGTGGGTGCCACCTTGGAGCCGCTTTGAGCATACCATGAACTAAACATTCAGCCTCTTTAACATGTACGATCCTAAGGACTGCAAGTCAGTAACTGTTTCTGGAAACCGTGGCTAAAAGAAAAAGGAGGTGAGGAAGAAAAAGAAAAATGCTAGGAAGAAGGAGAGCAAGGGATAGAAGGAGTAAATAGCTTTAGACAGAGATTGAAGTAAGTGATGGACAGTTTTCCTTATTTTTATACAAGCTCTTCATCAGTGTAATAACGCGACTGGTGTGGCATGGCCTTTAGCTGGAGCGGGCTGGCAGGGAGCCACTGAATCTCACTTGTTTTTTGCTTTGACAGTGCAATGTCAAAGGACATGGTGGCTCATCGCTGTAAATCTCGCTGCTATTTATCGTGCACCACCATGCGCGGGTCTTCAGGCAGAAGTCATCTTTCATATGGAGTTTTTTATAGACTGACCAATAATCCATAGGGTCTGAGCACACTCTCTTCCATCTCTAGTCAACATCAAAAGAAGGTCCCAGTGTGATGAATAGGGATTTTTCCTTTTGCCGCTGTGGTTAGGGGCGTAGCGATGGGAAAGCAGAGCACAGTTCAAAGATCTGAGTTACTGAAATTGCCTTGTAATCCTTTATTCATATCTTCGATACTGCCTGACAGAAGGCAAATTTATTCGTTCTATTGCCTGGCTGTGATAGAGAGCGTAAGGCCTAGAGTAAGAAAGATAAGTAGTTTGCAGAGATGCTGTTAAAGCCTTTACCTATAGTTTTTGGGCTACAGAATGACAAGAAATGCCACCAGAGGGGCCCTTTGGAGGTCACCCAGCTCAAGCTCCCCTTCCAGGGGAGCCCCCAGCGCTGGAGCAGATTACCTATGCAGGTCTGAGGAGCATTGCTGCATCCATGATGGGGTGTGTCTCCTCTGGGCAGCCTGGTCCAGCCTCCCGTTTGGAAGATAGACATGGGCAGCTGGTGGCTTCCTCTCTGCTGGCATTGGGAGGCCCATAGACAGCTTGGTGTCCCCAGTAGCCCTCCAGTCCTTCTCTGTGAGGCTGCTGGTTGCTTCATGGGGTTAGTCTGCACCCCTAGGCAGCAATTGTCCCTTTTCCTTATCAGACCCTACAAGGTTTCTGATGGGCCCCCGTCCTCAGGTTTACTAGGGTCCCTCTAGCGTTGGCCTCTAGCTGTTTCTCAGGTTGTCACCTCCTATGGTATAATGTCACCAGCAGACTTGCAGAGGGCGTGCTCAGTGTCGATGCACGTCACTGATGATGGCCCTGATATTGGCCAAATTTCCTCTTTGTCCTTCACTGCTTGGAGACAGATGCCAGGAGGATGGGCTCCCAGGGGGGCTTACCCAGCGCCCCCCCCACCCTCCTCTCCCTAAGGGTGGGGGCAACATCAGCCCTTCCCCAGATGTCAGGGACCTCCCCTGAAAACCAGTTTTTCCAGATGATTTTCAAATTTTCAATTTTACAGGTTTGGATTTAGTTGGTTGTCTTTTTTTTTTTTTTTTTTTTGGGGGTTGGGTAAGTGATGTGACATACGCAGAGGATATATTACAAGCTGTAAGGTTTTACAGTATATCAGGAATGGAAGCAAGCAGATCTAGCTGTTGGCAGCAAGTATTAAAAATGAAGCAAGTTTAGAGAGGATTATTTCTGGCTTTTCATTTAGAGAAATAATCTCCATTTAAAAGTTAGTTACTAATATGCCCCATGACTATACATTCATCTTTACCCCTAATAATGGATTTTATCATTAATACGCATGAATTTTCACTTATGTTATAATCCAATCAGCAGCAAATCTCCCTCTTTAAATGCAAGGTATTCAGCAGAACAGGGACTCTCTGAAACTTTGCTCTTCAGTAAGATGGCTCAAACATAGTGGAGTGAGTTTAATTTTCAGGATGCTATCTGGTAGAGCAGAAGTTACCTTTTGCCATGTAATTTGTATTTTCACATGTACAGTGTGGATATGTGGAATGAAGTATTTGAATACCCTGTGCAAACTTGGAGGCTGAGGTGGGGAAACTCTGAGGTCAGGGATTTGTTGGGTATGGGGAAGGTACCAGTTGAGGGGCAATGGCTAACAGGGCTTTCTGGGGAGAAAAAGCAGACCACGGTCAAGCCAGAGACTTCTAGAAAGAAGAGTGCTCTCTTGCCCTTGATTTGGTTGATCTTGGAATTGCAAATGTGTCCTTGGATTATCTGCATACTTACTACGAGCTGCTCTTGAACCTCAGCGTCTTTTACAAGCACTATTGGAAAACTGAGTGCTTACTTGGGTGGCACAAAAAGATTACGGAAGCAGTATTCCTTCTGGTGTGGCACAGCCAGCATCACCCACACAGGGCCGGCGGGCTTCAGAGAGGTTGTGGTTGTAAACCTGTAGGAGGGTCCTTGGCTGGATGAGGAGGTTTCAGCATGAACAGAGATTTTGGTGGGTTTTCCTCCTCTTAATTCAATATCAATGAAGTGGGTTTTTTTGGTTTTTTGTTTGTTTTTTTCCTAGTGTTGATGATGTGTCATAGACATTGGGTTTTAATTGAGTTTCTGGTTTCACTATGACATTTTCCCAGTAGAAACCACTACTTGGTCTGGGTTTGCTAGCTTTATTTTCACTTATGCTCAACTGAGATTTTTTTTTTTTCTTTTAATAAATGCAAAATGATACTAAAGCTCACTTCTGCAGTTTTGGGGTGGTAGTTTTTTCCTTGCTGTGACTCTCTCTCCCCAGTGTTATAGTTGTCGGCAAGTCATTTAAATAAATTCAGGGTTCACTTCTTGGCACAACAGCCTTAAACTGCTTTTCTTTTTCCTCTTTTGTCTGCCACTCTGGCATGTCTGATGTTTGAATCTTGAAGTGCAGCTGGCAGAACAGACAAAGCTCATGTGCCCACTCCGTAATGAAGTGATATTGCTGTTCCTTATTGTTTCCAGCAGTTCAGACGTAGCGTGCACTCAGGACCCATGTAATGCTTCACAGTCTCAATTGTGGTTCGTTAAGTGGTGATAGAGGAGAGAAGTAAATGCTATTCAAAGAAATATCTCCTTTTATTAGGGCCTGACCTTTCTGACCCTGAATTAAGCCAAAGGGGACCTATGCAGAGCCAGGTTCAAAGCTTATTCCCTTTCCTGCTTTGCCTACTGAGCACGGTGACATTGCCGGCGTGGGGCAGACGTGGTAGCAAACCCCCGTAGCCCGCAATAAAGCGCAAGACGTCACGATTTCCCGATGTGGCACTTGGGTGTACCTTAAAACACTGGGTTGGAAGCGGAAGGGAAGAGCCCAGTGCTTTGCTTTCAATCTACCTAATGCGTAGGACGCAGGGGGACACCACCACCCCCCACCACCCCCCCCCCCCCGCTGCTTTGTTAATGGATTTGCATCTTATTCAAAGGCACGCGCAGGCGGGCTATCCATCACTGCCACCTTTCATTACACCTCTCTGGCCGGCAGCGTGCTTGCCACGGTCGCTGCCTCTCCCACCGCCCACTGCCACGGTTTAATTGGCCCCTCAGAGCTACTTGCCAGGACCCTGGCAGGCCAGCAAGATTTGAGTGCTGATTTTGCCTTTTCTTTTTCTTATTATTCCTTGGGCAGAGGCTAACGCTTGGGTTTCTGTTCTCCCCAATTTTTATGCCCTCTTGTGCTGAGCTAGCAATTTAAGGTAATTTTATTTTTATTTATACCTGCAGCCTGGGCTTTATCAAGTTGCTCTCCGTTGTCACCAACTAACGGCTTGGGTAGAATTGTTGTTGCTCGGGTCTTACAGGAGCCTATTGCAGTATTAGCTGCGCAGGATCAATAACTGGATGTCCCATTTACTTCTTGCACACAGGTTCTGCTTTAAAGCCACCAGTGCCTAATGAGTGCAACCAGATGCAAAGCCGGTACTAGACCTTCCTTGTGGGTAGGCATCTGGTTCATAGGCTGTATGATTCAGGCAGCATATGTATGCTAGGACATAAATGAGGAAACATAATGAGCCCAAAGTGAGAATCATTTAAGTATCCAGCTGTACGAAGAGCTAATCGAAGAGGCGCTTTGGGGAACTTGTCCTACCAAAAGGTCCTCTTGTAGCTCCCGTTGAGGGTCCTGTGCCTGGAGGAGTGTGTGTGTGAGGGGTGAGGGTCTCTGCTCATACAGAATAACCCAGAGTATCTTGGGAACAAAAAAGAAAATTAAATTCCCTGCTAAATCATGAAAGCCTAAAGGTGCGCACTGAAATGGTCATAGTGGTACAGGAGCTTGGGGCAGAGATCAGAATTAGGGATTTGCCAGGTCACATAACACAATGCTCCTTTTAAATTGTTTGTGCTATGCCGATGCCTTTTAGTTTGTAGCATTCAAAGAAGTCCTTAAACATGCCTTATGGTGAGGGACCGAGACTCACAAATAGGCGAGCTGTGCTGAAGTCAGATGGACTCGTGCCATTTTACACAATGGGGTCAAAATTGCACACAGTGAGAGCATTGAGAAGAAGGTAAAAATAAAACCAATTGAATATTTGGATAAACCTGTAGCTGTTCAAAACAGCGATGGCTTGATTATTTGCCTTTGTCTAGTTAAGTGCTGTTTTTTTAATCTTTTGCTACCAAATGACTGATCTCCAAGAGACTTGCAGTAAAAAATACATATTTAATTTGGAAAAAGTCTTGCAGGGAGGAATGTATTTTTGCTGGTTTGCACAATAAAAGGGCAAACCACTTTTCATTCCTGCCTGATTTTTTTTTTTTTTAACTGCAAAAGGCAGCTTTCAAAGACAGAAAATTGTCATTTTGCCATGAAAGGCTGTTTTTGCTGACACAATTGGTAGTTTAGCTCAGCTTTAATTTCCTATTCTAAATACGTTGTAAGATTATAGGGTACATCCCGAGAAATATTCAGCATTTTTTTTTCCTTTTGAATTGCTTAAAAATTAAGAGAATGATTATGAACATGGCATAAGTCTATGCAAGATGTATTTTTTTTCCTCTCCTTGACATTCAGTGTGTGCACTCTTGAGATGATATTTTATTACAGGACATTGATTCCAAGAAGATATTTTAAGTACATTAGGAACGAATTGAAAAATAAATGTAGGGCCAGAGTCTCAACTGGTGTAAATCATTGTCACTCTGTTGAAGTCGGTAAAGCCATGCAAGTTTATCCCAGCTGGAGATGTGCCCTATGGTTATTTTTTCCATTTGTCCATAGGGCAGAGCTGGTTTTGCCATTGTAGGTAAAATTTGTATGTATCTGAGGAAAAGAAGAGGGGCTCAGTAATTTGAAATTGTAAGGGAACTCAAAAAGCGATTTAAATACTTGCATCTTCAATGTAAGGCAGAGACAAGGGCTACATTAAAGAATAGATGCTTTTTTCTTTTCCCCTATGTGTCTCTGAACTAATAATGATTGTAAGAAATCAAGATATCATCTAATGAATTGAATTACTGGGTATTTCCTCAATGGTTTCCCAGCAATATAGAAATTTTACCCAGCCGGAGAAAGAGCAGCTCATTTCTAATTCAACTGGCCACCCGCTGGGGAGAGGGGACTGGTTTGGGACTGTGCCACCTCTGCTGCACCCTACAAACCGAGGCTTGTGTGCGCAAAAAGAAGTGGCCAAGTCAAGCCTTCTTAAATGATTTAAACCCCTCCATCTCTTCTGCAAGTGGTACTGTTCGTTCCCTGCCTTGCCAGCTGGGCGGCTCTGATTTGTCTTTCCTGACTTGGTCCTTTTCCTCGGCTCCTGCCACCGTACCTTGCATTCATGCCAACTCCTGCCCCCGGGCAGCCTTTCTCCCTGAGGCTGCGGGGTGTCTGTGCCCCCAGCGCTGCAGTGCTCGTGGGTTCGTGGACCATGGGGAAGCAGCCTGTCTCCAGCAAAGAATGGGGTGAGCGTGGCACGGACTGACCCTCTCAATAGTTTCTTTCAAATTGCGGTACATCTTTCCAGTGGGCATAGGTTGTGCTGTACAGCATGGCAAGAATGTTGCTGATGCGGCAGTGACCTCTCTGGTCTCACTCCTCCCCAGTTTTAAGCACCTGTGCCAGAAAATGTATGTGGTGCTACTTTTTTTTTTTTCCCCAGTTTTTCAGTGTGTCAGTCATAAGAATTATTTTACAGACACAAAACATATTTTTCCTAAATCTCATTTGTGCAAATGACTAATCTCTCTTGGTATTTCCACCATCACCCTTTCAAGAAGAAAAAAGAGGCACGTGTCCAGCAAGGGAGGCTGCCTGAGCGATGCTATTGGATTCACTCTTGTAACAGGAAATGTAGAGCAGTTGTAGGCTCAAGGTAGAGGTACTACCACAGCCATACGACCTCTGTCATTGTGGCATTAAATTAACCTTGAGGGTTGACAAGTTCATTACATGCAGCTGTTTACATCAGCTTTTTACGGGAGAAATTTTATGCAGGGAGAAATCCATAGTTGTACTGTTTTTTACAGGCAAGCAACCCCTCGTGGTTAGGGTTGGGTTTCTTTTGCCTACTTATTGATGCCAAATGCTTGCAAAACGTGATACAGATTGAAAAGTACAAAAATACAGCTTTTGTGTGTATGGAGTCACTATTGCAAATGTCATGTTTGCATATTTTGAAATTAAAAATCAATACACCATTACGTATCAAGAAAGAATATTTCACAGCATCTGTTGTAAAAAGGTTATGGATTTCCTCATTAGCAGCCTACTTGTAATAGAGCTGAATGAGAAGGAGTGGAGCCGTTGCCAGACAGACGGAGCGGCTCGGGGCTGTGCCAGTGCTTATAGTTCAGTGTGCTGCCGAGCCCGGGGTTTGGGAAATGCATTGCTCTGCTTTGGGGAAATGAGTCAAGCTCCAAGTTGGTGCCTTATGTATTTCTTTTGTAAGACCAAATCTTGGACTGCTTATTCTTGTTGTACAGTACATGTCAGGTAGGGGATTAATTTTTTTTTTCTTGTAAGTAGCTATTGATGCAAATCTTCCAGGACAAAGCTAGAGAGGGATGAATCTTAAATCCATTTCAAGAAAGAAAAATAGCACAGGCTGGGAATTAGAATGATAAAACTTAAAACCTCTTCCTTTTTTTCTTGTCTTTGTTTAACCAGTCAAGGCAACTTAGTCATAATAAGCTATTTTGCTTTCACAGAGATTCCCTGTATGTCACTACATAGACATGGTATGAATCTGAATCCTACCTGCAGCTGTTCAGAGTGTATGGAGGCATGGGCATGTTTTTATTAAGACTATATACAAACAGCCCTTTAAGCGAAAGAAAGCCAGAAATAAGTGCTTACTGGGAAATGAATTATTCTTCTTGAGTCAAAGCTAGTGATAATGTATTGAAGTGAGAATTTCCTTATTGTTACAAGAATAATTTGTTTTGGTGGGTAGCACGTAAGATTTATGGTATTATTCCCCTATTCGTTTCTTTGACTTCAAGAACACAAATTTTGTAAATGATGTACCAGTAAATATAGAACTCACTAGCCCTAAGTTTCCTGTTAAATAAAGGTATATGTGATTAATTCACTGTCTGGGATATAAGCAAGCCATTCTCTTTATTAGTAATAAAGTCTCCTTATGGGCCGCTAGTTGCAAGTGATCTCATTTTTATTCAGTTCTTTGAAGTTTCTGGAGTGAGATGATATGTAAAGATATCTGGAGGCGAAGTGATGGATTAGGTAAGTCGTTGGATGGATAAGTTTGTAGTACAGCATCTGTTTGAATTGATCTGGGGTCAGAGTCTGACCTATCTTTCTTTCCAACCACTACATATCTTACTGGCCTTTAACAACTTTACGATCTTTTCCAGGACCAATCACCCTCTTTTTATGTCTGTTGGAGACCATTCTGGAGATGCTCCGTGACCTCTTAAATTAGAGAAAATGAAAAACAATTAAACAAAATGTTTGGGTAGTATTGTGTGCAACACCCAGGCTTGCAGGTTGCTCTTCCAGTGTTACAGTAAGCTCTGGGAGGGCTCCAAGGCCTCCACGTGAGAGCTCAGAGCTACTGATCGAGTGGGGTGAGGGGAAGAGCACAAAGAACCACGAGTTTTGCTCAAAGTTGCCATTGCCCAAGCATTTGTATTATTACAACAGTTTGTCATGGTTCGAGACTCTGATGGGCTGGGTCCCCACAAATGCTGGATGAAAGCACGGTCCCTTCCTAAAGATCTCAAGCCAGGCAATTAAATCACTGATTTCCTAAGAAACGGTGGCCTAAAAAGTAGGGTGAAGTAGATTCAGGTGGCCAACTGGCTCATAAGTGCTGTTGCACTGGTAGGTTTTTGTGCCTTATTTCTAAAATTATTTGACAAGTCCTGTAAAAATATAAGAGTTTGAGCAGTTCACGTTCTTCAGAGATGTGTCACCTCGATCTGGGGTAACTTGGCCTCGTTTGGTAGGCTTGGTCACTTCTTTTCTCCATGGAGATATGCCAATAGGCCAAAGGAGTGGGAGCACCTACATTGTTCTTTGGAGACCATGATGACAGTGAAGCCACGCCTTTAGTCTGTACCATAATCATTATACCTTTTCGGGGGGGCAAGAAAAGTGGAGATGGGCAATTATATACCCGTCTAAATCATATGCTTCCTTATCAAGCAGTTTCAACCAATAAATCCCCAACTTCAGCTGTCATTAACTTATTCTGTCTGTGCGACTCTATGCTTCTGGAAGATTAAAAAGTGTGTTAAAAAAAACAAAAACAAAAAATGAGCATGAAAATATTCTACCAGTTATTTAAATACACATTGTCAAAAAAGCTAAGTGGAAAAGGTGAATTACTGCTTTCCCGCTGGAAGAAAATAAAAAGCATGGTTGTGCAAATGGTTTTGTCAACACAGAACACTTGGTAAAGTAAGAGTTTGGTAAAATGCAAATGACAATTACTCAAGATGCTGCTGGAAAGATAAAATGACTGCGTGTGTTTGGATAGATGGTCGCAGAGTAAAGATCTATTGTGCACTAAGTCGTGTGGCAATAAAGATAGGCAGATAAATGCAGGTCAGCAGAGAAGATAAGACAGGCTATATAATGACGAGCCACCATTTGAAGGAAAATATAAATCTGTAAGAGCCTTTGCAACAGATGACGTGAAAACTTACAGCACAAGTGTTTTACACACAACACCAGAGCAAATCTTTTTTTTATTAACTGAGTTGAACTTTAAAATTATGTTATGACCAAAAATCAATAAAGAGAAACTGATTTAAGTTCATCCGAGTGTGAAGGGGTTTATTACCAGTGCTACATCACTCTAATGATGTACTCTTAAAAATTTGTTTTTGTGATATATTACATCTATTATTGCTAAAAGGATAAAACTGGAAAGCAACAGTGGACATTAATAAATCAATTTAAAGAAAAATGGGCAGGTAGCCAGGGGAAAACGAAATCCAATTTGCAGTTTTTAAACGTTGTGCAATTGTAATATATGCAAATGGAACCCACAACAAGGCTGTGGGTTTTCAATTGCTAATGGGATTCTCTCCTGGTGCTTATTTTGTTTGTTTGGTGTAGGATAATCCTCCTCGGTAACTGCACTGTGACAGTACACTGATAAGTAATATTTCTGAAGCTAATTTTCTCACTTAACCTTCTAGGTAGATCCACACTATAAAAACAGCCCATAGGGCTTTGTTGATCGGGTTGCATGAAGCATTTCTTGGAGTTGTTAAAACAGAAAACATCTGTCTTCCTGTCTTTGTTTCCGTCTAAATTTATTTTCCTGGTTGTCAAGCATGTGCCATGCGGAGAGGCGCTGAATTGGCGCTGTCTTTCTGCTTATTAATACAAGAGTTAAAGTAACAACCTATGCTGATCTGTCTCTGAACGATATTTAGGCAAAAGTTTCCGAAAATGTTCCAAAAAATGTGCTTGTTCTCTTCACCTAGCTGTAACCAAAATAAATCTAGCAGTGGAGCATATTTTTGGCAAAGCAAACTTTGAATTTCTGCTGGGAAGCATTCATTGCCGCGTCTCCTAATGCTGTCTGTTTGCGGACTGTGTTCTTCACAGAGAATTACAGGAGATCCCTCTTTGCCTGTGACCTTTCTTATTCTAATGGCACCTGACAGTGAAAAATGCTAGGATTTTCAAAGGAGCCTGGGAATTTAATTGGACATCCACCTCTTTAAAGCTCTTTTAGCAAGCCAGGCTTATTTGTTTTTATTAATATGCTCACAACTGTGGGAGAGGGCAATACAGCTGAAACCAACCCGTGTACGTAATTACAAAGAATTTGCGAAACGCAGAGATTAAAATAAGGCAGCGGTGAATAAATACGCTTTTGTCAACCCTGGTCTAGAAACTCTTCAATCTACGTTAAGTCCAGGGGCTTCTTCATTAGGGCGCCGTTGTACATGGAGAAGCAATGCTCTGACAGTGGCAGCGTCAAGCTCCATGTTGATTATTTCCTGACGATTACCATACCAAATGTTTTTGGGTCTGGGAGGGGAGGAGGGAGATTTGTATTTTCAAGTGTCAGGGTTTAACCTCCAGCCATTCGGCGTCACCTTGAGAGGAGATGCTTTGTGCTGAGATGCGCTGCTAGGTGCACCCTTGTGGGTGGGTCTGGCTTCTTCTCTTGTGGATGTGCTGACCTCATAGAACGGGCAAGGACGAAAAGTTGTGAAAATATATTTGCCATTTTTTAATGCATGGAATGCAAGGCAGACTGCAGAGGTTTGGAGACAGGTTTGTTGAGGATGGGTATCTTTGTTATTTGCTGAGTGCTGGGCAATATTGTGAGAGGACTCAATGAAATGGAACTTTTAGGAGAGGGGTATTTTTTAAATAGGAGCTACAGTTGCATATAGCACTCAAGCAGTGTATATTCAAATGAGTTTCCGTAGCATCCTCCAAATGCTTCTTTATAAACTCAGGGAAAGCTGAATAAAAGATAGATGCTTTTGGAAGTCATTTTAAGCAGCAGATAGGACTGGGATCTTTGCTTTCTCTTACTTCATTATGTTGCTTTACAAGGTTGAACCCTAAGTCATCTTGAGCTTGTTAGCAGCCGCTTTCATTTCTTGAATCAGTTTTTAATTTCTTATAATCTTGTACTTTACACTTGTAACGTACAGACTTTGGGAACAGGCAAGTTAAATGCTTATGTACTCGGGAATTGGATCAAGTGAGGATTTTTGGACAGCCAGTGTCTCAGACTTCAACAATGTGGTGATCGCCTTCAGGAAGCTGGAAGGTAAACACAAGCCAGCAATAAACAGAGGCATTGCAAAGGTATTGCAGAAGGATCACTACAGTGATACTTGAGCACACATCATTATTAATATTGAAACGTCAATGGTATTTTTAGGCCAGTGTTTATTACCCCTTTGAGCAGAGTGCCTAAATGAATCCAAATGTCTTGATAGATGTCTTTCCTTGGTGCCTGCCTCAGAATAGTAGAGAACCAAACAATAATTACAATCACTTCTATACAGGCAAGAGAATGATAATCTTGGATCTTGCAATTTTCTTCTGTCTTTAGCTATCATGCAAGTCTGTCATTCTTGCAACTTTTAATTTCTGGCATCTGCTTGGCAGGGGTAAATTAGCTTAATTGCTGTAAGATTTTTCAGAAAATCTTCCAAGCGTTACTCCAGCAGAAAAATTGTGTTTGGCTCTCCAGAAAGAGAAGCAGCGATAGTACGTGTCCCAGAATGTATTACATCCACTTACGAACAATTTCACTGCTAACCTCATAGTCAGAGCACTGGTAAAGCACGGTGCTGGAGAGCGGCAGCAAAGTTATCAGGCAGAAAACTTCTCTGTGAGTAGTGATCTCTGCTATAAAATCACGGGACATGTTTCATTTGATTAAGATGTGATGATATTACAGGTGAGGTAAGTACTAGCTGTCTAACTGTGTTTTCTATTGAGAGATGTTCAGTGAGGCATTGGATTGCTGCTTGCTGGCAAGGATGACTAATGAAAGACAAATGTATATCCACTCTTTCCCAAACCTATGGGGTGTTGAAGCATCTCAGGGACCCACTAGTGAGAACACATCAAAGAGTGTACTAAATGTGACCGCATAGGGAGAGGCAAACACCCACCTGTCTGCAAGAAATTACCAAGAAATTTGAAGCAATATATTTAATAACTTCACACAGGCTTGGGGGGATCCTTGTTGCCATATCAATTCAAATTACTGACACAGATGGTGGTTTCAAAAAAAGGGTGCTGAGTCCCCAAATCCTTGGCATGATCTCAGGCATAGGATAATTGAAGGAATAAGACAAAGGAATGTCACCGCGTGCAAGATTATTGCTGTGCTGCCTCCTCTACCTGCTCTGGGAGGATTTAACAAGACACAGATGGTAAAACCCATGCCCAATGTAAATTTTTTTTTTTTTTTTACACTTAAAAGGAAAAATAGATCTAAAAGAGCAAGAGGAAGTAATTTTATTTTATTTGCAGTTTCTGTTTACCTGTTCCTGTAGCTGAATTTGTTTATCCACAAGGGATTCATTTGTTACTTTCTTTTATGATGGAAACCACTTTGTTGCAAGAGTCTATTTAACAAAGTATAATAGAAATAAATACTGTGTTATTCAGTAGCATGGACAGAGCTTCGGTATTTTGTCATTTCTTAGAATCTAGGGATTCAGACTCAAAAAAACACAGTTGAGCTGGGGAGAGGAATGCTTCTGACATCTCACCTAAAGCTCAACCTTCACACTTCACATCATTCCCATGCACCCATGCTTGTGTACTGCATGGATTTGCAACTGATCGAAACATTTACTTTCATTTAGTGTTTTGTAAATACGGAGATACAATTTGAATCAATGTCCTGAAGATGTGTTGTTAGATGTTGGTTGGGCTTTTCCACCTTTGTGCATACTGGAACCGTGTTACTTTTGGGCATTATTTTTGAATGAGTCTGTCTTTGCATAGCACATGTGGTGCCATCTGTCAGACTGCAGTCACAACTGTAAGTCACCAGAGAGCAAAATGTGCTGTGTCCCTCTCCTGATCCACGAGATGTTCGACCTCTTCTAAGAGCTGTGCATGAAACCTTCATCTCAGTGGGAAAAAAAGGCAACATCCCTGTTGTCTTGAATGAGGCTAGATTTCATGCTATCTTTCAAAGGCCCAGAGCTTCCAGCAACTGTCAAGTGATTTTTGGCTGTGTTTGAGAATCTGTTGGGTATCTGTTAGGTTAGAGTCCTTATTTCATCAGTCCTTCCTTTATAAGCAGGGCTTCTAAAATTGATGATAAAAGGGAAGTATCTAAAATGGTGAGATAATTACCTTGAGCAAGCAAGAAGGAGAGCTGCTCTGCATTATGCAGGAGTATTTCTTGATAAAGACTTCTCTTTTCTGTGTTTGTTTCTGCAAGGGCATATTGAGTGAGAATTAGATGGAGCCAGTTTGGATGGATTTATATTGGCAGGAGATGAATACTGTAGATGAGAAACATGTTTGTCTGGGCCGGAAACCTGGTGTTGCAGAGAAAAGTCCAACAATATTCACTGACGTCCAGTTTTCTTGGCATAAATTGGTGCAGTTTCTTCTTTCAAGGTACCTTCTACTTCCTGCGGTAATTTAGCACGTTTGCCTCATGATAGCCATTTAGCATTAACAGACCCTTAAGTTCAAAGTCATTAACTGTAATAAACTCAAAATAGTCAAGATATATTTAACCTGTGTTCTGCCAAAATTAGGTGGTAAAAGGTAATGTTGTCAGTCAAATAAAGCATTGCCACTGTCAGATTAAAAACCTGGTGAGTTCAGGTTGATGGGTTAAACTAAGCTGCTGATTTGGTCACTTCTGAAAGGAGATGTCTTGTTGTACTTGAGAGATCAGAAAAACTGTAGATGTTATCCCTCTGAGCCATAAAGCTTTCTTCTTTCTCTTTGTTATAAACTCTCATAAACTCTTCAAAAGCTCCTCCAGCTTGTGTAGTTAGAAGTCTCTTTATCTGTCATGTTGGTTAAGCTTAAATACATCATGGAGACATCAGACTTTCCAGAAAACTTTTTCAGAAGGAAACATGCTTTTATAACCTGAATAATGGTCTGGGATAGAAGGAACCAGAGTTTCAGTTTCTGGCTTGCCTGATTTGGCAGCTTTTAATGGAGTTTTTCTTCCCTGGGACTACACAGCTTGCCATTTCTGTAAGAAATTCCCCATAGTCCAACCTGTGATGTTTCAAATGAAATGTTTGGTCTTTGGAGTGTAAAGGTCTCTGTTCAAGTAAATCTGACCAGCCCTAATCAAAAATGTCTAGAAGTGCGTAGTTATTTTCCCAGCATTGTTGTGCAGCGGATTATGGATGAAAGAAGGGATGGTGAGTGTACAGCCCTGCGAAGAGACCCAGGTTGGAAGCAGCGGGCTCGGGACCTTTGGTGGCAAACCCCTAGCACTTGAGCAGCCCTTAAGCCCCGACGTCCAGACTGCCTGGTGCTTTCCAGAGTCCCACCGATGAAATCTATCTGCTGTATTTAGTGCAAGTGCACAAAAGCTCCATCAGTGGCATGGTTAGAAACAGACTTTTAGAATACCAAATAGCAGCACTTGCCATTGCTTATCCTGACCCCATCTCTCACCTTCTGCCCTGACCCCTGTCCAGTTTTATATGCCAATAAAGCAGCTGCACATCTTAGAGTTTCTGGCTGCTGCTTCAGGAGGTTTATCAAGGTCTTTCAAAGAATTTATAGTTATTTCTTTAATGACCTTTCCCAGTTCATTGTTGATTAAATCATTTCCAGGCTTGCAAACTGGGAGGACGAGAGCCAGCAGTGCATTTTCTGCCTCGCTGGCACACCAGGCCCGGCATTGCAGGAATCATTTTGGTGTCTAACACACCATATCTGTTACCCTTTCCCATCTAATTTTTCTTCTCTCTGTGTTTGGCAGACAATGACTGTGTGTAATCTGATGTTATTTACATCTTTTCGTCTTCAAATTGTAACGTGTTAGGACAATCCTGAATTAGGGGGTGTGCAGAGGAAGCGTGTGTTATCCTTGGGAAGAAGTGTACCTTCACATTTAACCTCTGGTCCTGGAATTCAGTCTGAGTGTCACACTTAGCAAGGTAACACCTAAAGAATGTTGTTTAAAAAAAACTGGCAAGGATTTCACAGTTGGTTGCTTTTGGCCAAAGTCTGTTGACATAGATGACATTGTTTTCACAGAAAAGAAAGAAGTTTAAAAAAGCAAAGCAAAAGGCAAAGTCTTTAATAACCTGTGAAGTCTCATGTGGGATCTATGTGGGAGTTTTGCTTATTTTCGTGTGATTAGAAAAAGGCAGAAATTATATCTGTGTATTTTTTTTTAAGCCGGTACTACATGGCAGAAAAACAAATATCATTCTGCCTTGATCTCGAGACCGAGTGATGCCTTGGCATTGAGCCAGACCCAGTCCTGCCAAAATAACCTGGCTAGGACACCAAAGGCAAGGCCCGCAGCATATCTGAAAACAAGGACTAGCTCAGAGTCGGGATGATGAAATGGTGAGGACTATGTGATTGTAAGCATCTTGGCAATGGCTTATAGTTCCTATGTCATCTGTGCTCTTATTTGTTTCTATTACTCTGGTTTTCTTCTGAATTTTTGGCTAAGTGGTTGTGGAGACTGAGGTGGAATTGGTGATGTGGACCGGGGAAATTAATCTCTGACCAGACACTGGGCAGACAGATTTAGCAAGCTGCAAGTCTGGGAGCAGGAGCACTCCTAGGAAAAGTTTTGTACAGCCTTTTAGACTGCTTTTGAAGATATAGCTACTGTGACTCTAACCTGGCTCGGATGCAAAACTGACCTGGGTTTAGTGAATCTGGACAAGTCTTTACATATTATCTAAATTCTGGGGTGCAAAAGTGGCATCATAACATAGGAACTGCATGATGGAGGTTTGTGTGCCTTATCTAATGAGGTCTGTGGGTGACAGTCGATTAAATCCACAAGCCTGGGGAAATAAAAATGTAATGGCTGCCTGCAAACAACATCTTAGGTTCATTTACACCTTTCTACTAAGATAATCAGTGCTTATTAAAAAACGACATAGGTAGCTGGCCCCAAGACCTTAGGATTGCACCAGTGTGTGCTGTGCCATGTCCACAACACTTCTCGGTGGCTTTGTTGGGGCAATGGGATGCAATATATGCTGTCGAGGTATATTAAAAAATCTCCTTGGTTATATTCTTTCCATGAAATGTGCTTGGAAACATATAACATAGGGCAATAACTATCCTCTGGTCCTGATTAACTGTCAGCAGTCTTGAAAAAAATGCTTGGTAAGCATCTGTACCAGTTTCTGCAGATCAGCCAGATTGTCTGATACTGAATTACAAACTCTGAAGGAAAACAGTGATCAAATGCTATGCCATTTATAGATCTAGTACATTCGCTAGTCCTGGAATACAAAAGCAATGAAGAAATGAGGAAATCCAGGGGTTTATCTCCTAGGCTGTGTTTGACGCTCAGCCGTGTGACTCATTCATGCTGCGGTGAGCACAAGGCAGAGCCAGTCGTGTGCTGGCAGCATCTGACATAATGCCACTATTTCCCCTTTTGAGAGAGAAAAGCTGTGGTATTTTAGGAAAAGTGCATGTTTACAGCTTAATGCCTTCCATTTTTGCCATGAAGCTCGCTAGTGGAAGGTTTTTCTAGAGCTGTCCCTTCATCACATCAGAACCGTGTCCACAGAGTGCGCTACATTGCTGAATCCCACAATGGAGTTGAAGGAGTCTTGAGTATCGCTTTATCTTTTTTCTTTTTTTGGTCATAACCTTAATGTAATTTTAAATGTGCCTCTGTATTTGTCAGCCATATAACAATATGTATCTGTCATAAAATTCCATTAATGTGAATATCGCTCCTTTGCAGTTTGTTTTAATAGAAGGCACTGCCAACAAACTCCCAATTGGAGTTGTGTTACTTTTCTATTCCTGTGAATTAGTTAAAATAGAAGAGTTAGCATAATAACTAAATTAGTTATGGTCAATTTATCTGATACCAAAACGAGGTCTGCAATGCTGCAGCTACTTTGCAGCAATAACACCAGGAAATTTTGCTTGTGTTTTGCAGCGAGTTTCCTAACATCAGTATACTTATTTCTCATTTACTTTATGGAATTAAATCTGAATGATATGTGTAATAACACATCCCGTCTTGCTTCAGAGCTTAGCAAAAGAGAGAAGGAAGTCAGCCCAAAAAACTTGGTCCAAACTACTTTTTTGTTCTTGAGAAGTTTGGTCAAAGGACTTTTCAAAACGTGACCAGAGTTAAAATGAATAATATCAACCTCTGTGCTGAGCAACTATCTCCAGTGTTTTCCAAAGTTATTCTGGTATTGTTCTCGGGTGGGATTTCATACCCTGTAAAGGGGAAAAACAACACACTCCATTGATTTTTATCATTTTAAGGTAATTTGACATAGTAGGAGCTGCATGTTGATTAGCTGATGATAAAGAGGGGAATTAATCAACAGACATTAGGTACTTCAACATTATGACAAGTGAAGAGAGAACTTGAGGAGGAAAGTCAAGAGTCCTCTTCCCTGTCCGTTTTTTGTTTGTTTTAATTCTGTCTTCCTGTAGTTGCTTATTTCAGGGTAAAACAAACATTGTAGATGAAATTAGATTGGATTAAAACCATGCAATGCTGAAAACTTATTTTGTGCATATTACAGAAAAGTATTCCCCTTAACACCGAGCCTATATGAGTAATTAGTATTTACCAACGTGGGGCTCTGATATTTCAGTTAATTTAATCTCAGAAAGCAGGTAGGTTTTGTCTGTTTCTATTTTTGTATTTGTGGGGATAGCATGGAGTGGCACAGAAGATACCACGTTGGGCAACCACCCATTTAAACGGAGAGCTGGTGACCTCTACTACCTTTTAGCCTCAGTTCGCAGGCCTTTGGAGAGGAAACATTCCTGGCAGAATATTGTGAATTAAAAGAAAAGACGTTGGGGGAGGGGGAGGGAAATGTGGGCCAGCTTAAAGTAAGGGTGACGCATGAAGGCACTGACCTGTGCATCAGCTGTGGTGATGTTGTGGAGAGCAGAGACCACGTCGTTGTTCGGAGTTGATGCTTGGGAGGAGGAGTTGCAATGCTGTACCTCAGTTCTGCAGTTGCCCCTACGACTAGTTGATCCAGCTGCAAAGCTACGTAGTGTTTCATGCTCAACTGCTTGATATTGAAAAGTGAGTATCCATCCCAGCTCCTTATTTACTACAGGTCTATGAGGTTTATGTAACTCGTGTTTTTGAGGCACTTTGAAACAGTAGTCTACTATTGCTGCATGTGTAATACATGTTTTTATGAAGCGCTATTCAGTTTGCCATTTACTCAGTCCTGAGGGAAAATAATGGTATTTTTAGATATTCAAACACTTTGGGGCTGGACCCTGCTTTCTTCAAAGCCTGTTGAAAAAAAAGAGCAAGATGGGGCAATCAGCTATCAGGAAGTAGGCAGAAGGAGGGAGGTAATTTTGGTTTTCTGTGGGGTTTTTTGGTAAAAAACCGGTGTTTTAACATGACCTGGAATCACAGAACATAAAAGCAGATCAAGCAATCTTTTATTGGCTTAGTTATGTAGCTTTTGTTGCATTCTTTAGCTGTGCATTTATATGAAGATCTTGAATTGAGAAACTCAATTTGACTGGTGCTTTTCATTGGTGTCACTCAAAAGGGAGAAAACCAGAAGGTTTGAAATGTCTTAATGCACAACAGCCATTGGTGTAGGAATTTTCACTGCTGTGAGGGTGGTGACCTGAGGCCCATTGAAACTCCTGTGGAGAGTCTCATTGATCTTGGTGGCTTCTTGATTTCTCACGTGATTTACGTTTGGAAACTTAGTGTAAGTAAAATGTAGTCCTCCTTTAATTCCCTAGCCATTTGGTGCCGTGGCAAGTCTTTAAAATATCATGATGGAAAACAAACACAGGAGTGCTGAAGAGGATCCATCTCTTTTGTTTGTGCTGCTCTGTTTTCAGAGGTTTCCAAGCACATATATGTTCCTATAAGAGTGATACTATATACATATAATTCGAAGAAGACTCGAGGACAGAAAGTACTTGCGGAGCCATCCAGGCGCGTGGTGGCTGCACAGGAGGGTAAGGTGAAGTGCTGGAGCCTCGTGCTTTGCAGCCTTTGGTGGGTGTCCTGCCCTCGGGAAAGGCTGGAGGCACCCCGGGATGGACAGACTGCATTTCATGAAGTCCTTCATTGGTGCTGTGTCTGCCTCCTTGACATTGACTTGTCTCAAAAGCAAGTCTGGGGGCTTTTTGAAGAGCGGGGAGGGAAGAGGAGCAGCTCTAGGTATCCATGCTTGGCTGAACCACAATAGCAGCACATTTTCCTCCTCTTTTCCAAAGGAGGGGAGGGTGAAGGAAGGACCCAGTGGACCAGGGGAGTTGTAACCATGTGAGCATTTATTGCTTGTTTCGTTTGGTTTCATGTTTCCGTGGCAACGTACCCCATGTGGCCTGAGATCTGCAGTGAAATGGTACCTGTTGTGTCTGTGAGGGGCTGGGCAAAAAATAGGTTTTGTGAAGCTAATAAAAAACAAGTTAGCTTCAGGCACAATTGGTTTTTAAGCTAGATTTACATGATAGGCATATGGTTTACATGGAGACGGATACCCAGGGAGTAACTGAAGGATGCTATGGTTGGGTCTTACTTCAAGTGACACCAGGAGGGGAAATGCAGAGTAAAATAATCCCATTTAACTAATTTTCCAAATAAATGAATGAAAGTGCTATTTCTAATGCAGATTTTGAAGTGAATTGTGATGGTTGAGGGCTATGAATGAAGCACTCCTTGTGGAAGGAGGTAACGTTTCAAGGGAGCCAGTATAGAGAAAATGGACACAAATCTTTTGGGTTGTGCCGTCCTTTTTCGACTGGTTGTCTACGTTTTCCTGCTGTTATCAGTTGGTCCATTAAAGGTACCACTATTTTTACTATTGGACAGAAGCTGAAAACCTCAGCACACAGTACTGAGTTCAGACTGAACAGCTACTCAGCACCCATTAATTCACTTAAACAAGAGCTGAATTTTCAAAATTGCATGGCTCTCAGCTCTTCCCAGATCTCAGATGGCTCTCTGCTAATAAGGATTTTTTAAAAACACTGCTCTCTATTCTGGTGCCTAAGTAGGCATTTATCTCATCTGAGAACGTGTTCTGAAATGTTTTTTTACTCAGCCGCACGGTATGGGAGAAAGTAAAAGCATGTGCTTGTGATGGCTTGGAGTGGGATGAGTGGCTCGGCTGGCTGGCAAGAGCGGCCCCGTCGGGAGCTGAGCTCCCCAGCCCCCGGGCTGTGAGACTCTGCAGAAGGTGATGAGGAGCCATGAGCCCGGTATCACAAACGTAGGCGTTAGCAAAGCTCTTCCTCTGTAAAAGAGAGAGCTTTTTAGTGTGGTTGAAACCATTGCTACCTCCTGCAATGGAGAGGAGGTCTTCTGTTGTTGGATCTGCCTCTGTCGTGGGTTTTGTAATGTGCCTGTCTCTGTGCCACCTATCCTACCAAACGTGAAAGTGAGGTCTTTCAGTGCTGGAAAGAAGGTTGTGCAATCTCCCCCATCTCTTCTAATAACATGTTTTTCCAGGACTGGACAAGGCATCTCAAGACCTGCTTCTGTCAGGGGCTGGGGACCTCCCTCTGATGTGTTTGGTGATTGATGTCAGCTCCCTGAAAGTGCCAGGAGGCCATCTCCCCAATGAGCTTCTCTGGTCCTTTTTCTGGACGCTTTGCCTTGTTTTCCCATCCTGAAGGATTGTGGGTTTGGGGTGTAAGGTCCTCTGCCTGTTGCTACTCTGCATTCCCAAACACTGAGTTGGCAGACTGGTTGTTCCCCAAAATATTAATCCCTAAATCCCTCCTATACCACTAAGTCTGAAGCAATTACAATCTTTTCCCCTCCTCTGCTAATTAAATTCATTTGGAAGCAGACTTAGCAGTCTCAAAGGACCATCCTTTTAATTTCCCTTCCACGTGTAGCAATTAGCCAGGGGTTGCTACTGGCTGAAACAATGAGCGCACTGAATAGGTTGGTGTGTTAAGTACAGTGAGAAAGTTGTAGGGCTCTAATGGGCGAACATGGTGTGTTGTCAGCCAGGGTTTGACATAAACGGCTTATTGTCGGGTAAGCGATGCCTGGGGAAGCCCTACCCCTTGGGCACAGGCTGGTGGGATCCTGCTTTAATCAGCTTTTAAAGGAAAAGTGAAAAAAAATCCCGCCCCCCCGCCACCCTTGCCCTCACAATCTATCGGAGATCAATCCCGCATTGCCTTGGGGAGACAAGTGTGGGGTTTTTTTTTAGGTCTGCATGAAGAATTCATATGATGTAAGTAATTTTTGCATTGTCTGGACTACTTGGTTTTTCCTCTTAAAATGTATATCTGTAGCCTTTTTAAAAGTCTTTATCACTTGGCAGCGATATAAAAAGTTAATAACAGATTTATAATTTTATTAGCATTTACGCTGCAAATGCAAGAGAGTTCCCCAACCTGAGTTTTATGCATCCTTAAAGTCCTTTTTATTAGCTTGTTAATTCCCAGTAGTACCATTTTATGGAAATGCGTATAGCTTTTTTTTTTCTAGAGGAGAAACAGTGTTTTAGATACAGATGATGAAAACATGGGAGTTTTTGTTTTGTTGTGGGTTTTTTTACAGTGGGAGGGGGTAATTCTTCATTTTTACTTTCCCAGAAGTGACTGTTTTATCGTGGTATTCCAAGTACTTTTGACAGATATAGGTGACAACACGAGGTGACAAGGAGTGGCACTCAGGGTCATCCTTTTCTGCAGAGAACATGACTGAGCACTGGGCAGGCGTGAACACTACGCATGCAGTGGGAGCAAATGATAAAAATCCTCTTGGTGACCCAAACCTGCTTATTCTCTTCTGTTTTCCGTCAGGCTTGGCCAGGTTCACACACTTTTTTTTTTTTTTTTTTTTTTTTTAATAGGTCTGTCTGTCAGAGTTGAGGTCCCTTACCGATATATTTATTTTGACAAATGCCCTTTATGTAAAGAAGATATTTTGACTGACCATGACTTTTTCACGTCCTGAGGACGGGGAATTATTTTTAAAACAAATCTCATTTTCTCATTCCATTGGCTAACTGAAAATTAAATTACTTCAGGGGAGGAGTTCTGCATATATTTCAATATCTTTGAACTGTAGGATTATGCCTGTGTTATTTTTATTGTTCATTCATATAATAGACAATATGGCGTAAATTAAAGGTGTATGGTAGCTGCTGCACCCTATATAAGCCTTCTCCATTGCTTGTATAGTCATCCATCCGTGCTTCCACGTGGGAGCGACAGAATTTGTGGTTATTGTTCTGTTTTGCACATAGCAGGAGCTGGCAGCAGACTTGTGCAGTAAAATAGATTTCAAACATTTTCTGTATCACTAATTGTAATTTCCAAGGCTTCCTCTGTGACAGAGCGTACAAAAGGGAGCTTTAATAAAAACTATCATTAGCCTCATGGATCAATATGGTTTAGGAAATACAAAACAAATTCAGTTGTTTAAAAATAGGAAGTGCCAGAGGGGGTTCCCACCTCCCCGCTGAAAGCAAATCACAGGATTGATCTGTCTGCAGTGTAACTGCAAAATTTGCAGAAAACAGGTGAACTAGCTGGGAATATAAATAGAGCTGTTCTGCAAGCCAGTACATGCGTCGTTCTTAGCCCTCCCGGGCAACCTGCGACAGGTCCTCTGTGAGACAGTCGCTTGCTTTTGGGTGAGTAGGAAAAGAGTTAATGCCAGCCCGTGGATGCCTCTCCCAGCGTAGCATTGTTGCAGTTCTCTTTCTATTAACGTTTTCTTTTCATCTCTCTCCCACTCTCAGATCAGAACAGTTTCTTGGGTAAGTCACAAGCCAATTTCAAGAAATCCACCCATGAACACAGCACAAGTCGCGAAGAGAGAGAGAGACCCCAACTGAAATGACACTGATAGCCTAGCCCCAGGTCAAGGAAAATGCTGAGGAAAAAAAGAGGACAGGTGACCTTCTGGATGATTTAAATACATGGACTAGTTGTATGGGGCTCAGTAAAATGCTCCCCAGGTAATTTTCTTGGGGGTTTCGGAAATAATCTCTCTGAGTTTCATCTCTATTTACTCTTCAAGGTTATTCTTTTACATCCTGCTATGAAACACATTTCCCCTTCTCTCCTTGCAAACCTGCCTCCAAAATTACTGTAGGCTTCAGTGTGTCAGCCAGCATATTCCCAACACTTTACTTTGATATGAGGTAGAGTTTAGAAATTTGGTGTTATTTTGAAGCATGACTATTTGTCTGTGGCAAAGCAGCAGAACAACCACAAGAATTGTCCTGTGAACCTATTTGTGATATCTAGATATGCACTTTACTATTAACATTTGTTGCATACACTCTTTATGCACAGAGCAGTAAGAGCCTTGCTAAGATCACAGCTATGTCATTCTCTGGGCTTTTCAGGGATTATGGTCTGTAGACTTTCTTTGTGGTATTTAGTAATGAGCGATCTGTTAAGGCGAGCGATTTATGAAGGCAAGCGCTTAGTCCTCCACTGTTAACTCCAGATGGTGTTACATTCCTTCCCAGACCACAGGGATAGTTTTCAGGAAAAATGCATTGGGGGTAGGACAACAGCAGCACTGATTTTGCTGTGTGAATTTCTCTTGTAAGAATGAAAGTGGCCAGCTGTAGGTGTCTAAACACCTGGGTGGCACTGGGCTCCTGTGTTTTCTTGACCATAACCCACTGGAACCAAAGTTTCTCTCCGAAGAGTCACGTTGCTTCCAGGCAAGGAGGAATTTTTGACTTTCAGTTGTTCTATTTCTACCTCAGCGTGCCAGTAGAATCCTAAATTAAAATGTCAGGGTGATGAAAACCATCTTTCTCTTGACCAGGAAAGAAATTGTGGTGTCCCAGGACTAAAAATGTAAATTTCTGTGGGCTGAGCACATGTCTGAGAGAGTTTATTTACTGAAGCAATGACCAGTTCTCTGAACGCAGGATTCCTCCCGGTCTGGTAATGAATGTCAAACCAGTGCGTTAAATCAGCTTATGGGGAAACTGTTGTTATTCAACTGCAAGTCCAACTTGGGAAGTTCTGTTTGAAAGATACTAATTAATGGTTTGCAGTGAGTATGAAATCAATTACAAATGACTATAAAACCCCGATAAACTCATTAAAGCAACCTAACTTCCATGCTATTCATGTCCCTGTGCAGATCAGTTCAGGTACTCAGTAGCTCAGGATGCAAGGAAAGGCGTCAGCTGTGGGCTCAGCTGGCGCCGCTCCAGGCTGGTGCATTCCTGGCAGGACAACCTCCCTCGAGCCGAACCTGGCTCCTTCCCTACACGCGATTTTGTAAATTGATGAGGGAAATAAAATGACCAAGATGCATGGTGGTGCTCTGGCATCACAGCCAGACTTCACGGTTTGAATCTATCCCTCTCAAGGAAGAACTGAAATCTACATAAACCTATATTCAGAAACTAGGAAGGTTGACTTCAATTAGGTTTAAAAGATGCTGAAATATAATTTTTCTTAAGTACTAAGATAGATAGTATGCCAGGCTCCCTCTCTCATCAATGGATGACTCTAGGGGTGATTTTATCCCAACGAAAACAAGAATTTGAAGTTGAATTGCCCCCTTTCAGTAGCGTGCTCTCTCCCAGACTATAGGCAAAACTTACTAGTGGCTCTGTTGCGCATTTGGATGAATAGAAATGCATAGCAGGAATCCCCGCTCTTTGTATTATTAAGATCTCTCTGATTGTATTATTGCATTTTAAGAATCACTAGCCTAAAGATACACAAGCAAGCATGACTGTTTAATCCATAATTAACCTCTTTACTGAAGGCTTTATAAAGATTATAGTAATATATAATGGGGTTTCTGTGGTTTCTCAAGGCATGCTTAAACGTTGTAATCTGCTGTTACAAATTCAGTGAACTCACTGGTATTTCGGTGATAGGGAATAGCTGAGGGAAATGGTCTTATGTTGCAATTCAGTATCACTGGAAGCTGCCAGAGTTTACATCTGAAGACGACATCTTATACAACTGTTTCTTTAAACCTTTTTTTTTTTGTCACGTGTGTTCAGTCCATGCTGTTAGCACATTTCTAAATACTACAGTATGGTATTTCAAGACAAAAATTCAGACTTCTCTGAGTCTCCGAAAGCTCCACAGATAAGAAGTTTTTAATGCTATAGGAATATAAATATCAGTGGTGTCCCAAAGATTTGGGCTTTTGAAAATGCTTGATTGTAAGGATATCTCCTCCTGAAGGTCTAGTTTTCATGGCATCAGTTTTCATAGAGTTGTTTTAAAATGCGAAATGGTTACTCTTCTTCTTTCTAACTTTTCCTTTGTTAGTGAAGGAAATAATAAATTATTTCTTGAAGTTTTTTCCTTTTGTTGTTCTAAGACATTTCCCCTTTTCTCAGTTTGACCATGGTTTTGCAGAAGAAACGACAAAAACATGACAAAACCAGTCCTATATCTTAAACCTTTTTTATACCTTTGCAATTATTGGCTAACAGAAAGAAAGGAAGAAGATATTTCAGTCATACACCTTTACTTTCCACAATAAACTGGAGGGGAACCCCTAAACTGGAAGCATTTAATTAAAATTCTTAATTTGAGTAAAAACGCCTGCAGTTTTATTTAAAAAGAAAAGCTTGATTTTTAATAGATGACCAGTTTTAATAGTGGTATCTGAACACAAATTTGTGAACTGATACTTTCTGCATCCATCCTCTGATCAAACACGGCACCTGAGGTACAGAGCTGTTTTTCACGGGACGTAATACTAACTGCATCTGGGGATCTGGGCCTAAATTGTGCCTAAAGTACGTTATAAGTCACTTTGAAGTTGGTGGGATTACTCACATGCTTTAATGTAAGCATATGCTCAACACCTTGCTGCCTTGAGAGGTCAGTGTACTGAGCCTGAGATCTGCCCTCCTTTATAGTTACACTGGGGTAGCTAAATTCTTCATATCTCAAGCGGCCTCTGTTTCTAGTGCTTGTGATGCAAAAATACAGTGTCGCAGAGAGAAAATAATAGCCAAAATTAAATCTTTAGAAGCTCCTCCGCAGCTGGGAGGGTGGCAGATACGTCTATTGGCACGCTGATTATTGTAGCAGAGCACTGGAAGAGACAGGCGCTCCTAATATTATCAGCAATGGCAGAGTATTATCTGAAATATTCAAAGAACAGCTGTGGTGTTTTGGCTATTGCAATCTTGATTGTGTCAGCACAGATAGTTTTCTTTCTGTTTTTCCCAGAGAATGTAATAGTCAAATGAAACCGTGCTAACTGCAGCCTTGGGGCTGAGTCGGTGTTCTTTACCTGAGATGCAATTGTGATTTTTGACAGGAAGACTAATGCGTGTTTTATTGTTGTGTATTTAAATTTGATTTGGGGGTAGACGGAGAGAACATTTTATTAAAAAGGAAAGGAGAATAACCTCTTAAAATATTTACTGTTGCTCCTCAGGCGGGCTATGGAAGAGAACACGGGGAGATCTGGGCAGTGCTTTTCGTTTGAGGGGGTCTGGGCACCACAGAAATGTTTCTGTAGTAATTCCAATCCAATATAGACCTTGATTAAGCAAGACCATTTAAATAAGGGCTTAAATCCATTCTGGTTCAGCAATTCAATGAAGCTGTGAAGCACTACATAAATTACAGCTATATTTTGCAGCAATAAAGTTTAAAATCGTAGTGTTCCCCCATCCAAGCATCTTGGAGCATGGTGGAGGGTATTTGTGATGCTGATCTCTTGCACATGAGGTTTGTGGTACTGTCTTATTGTGTTCAGTGACAGCTGTGGCGAAAACCCCTTTGATCTCCCACTCGCTGAACAGACCTACCCTCCTTTGCTGGCGAAGGGAGCATAGGATGCTCCTGGTTGCAACAGGGAGCTATGACACAGTTTCCTTCTGACTCTGCCTGACCTCTGGCAAAGTATAGTTCTGCGTCTCTCTTCTCCTACGTGTAGAATAAGGATGTGGTTTAGCCACGTAAAGTCTTTTATAAGTCTTACTTGTCATAGACTGAGCAAGGGGAGATTATTTTTCCTGTGGAGCCTGAGAGGTCCAACACATCTGATGTTGCCACTATCCAGCGTAGTACCTGGAGCTGAGCTTCTGAATTAGCAGAGGAAACTCATGTCGGTTTTGGGAAACAGGGTTTGAATTTGCTTGTAGTTCTTTTCTTCTGGAGAACATCTGGCTTCAGAGAGAAAAATGGGATTCAGGACTTTATGTTCTGAAATAAGCACTTTCTATCAAGGTTACATATGTAAGGTATGCAGTATGTAGGGACAGTGTCCCCGTAAACAGCTCAGGATCCCTTTAGAACAGGATTTTTAAATTGTGTTCTATCATCTTAGGGGCCTATGTGCTTTTTCTGAGGGGGTCTGTAAAATGCAGGTAAGAAAAGAGGCTTGCTGTTAACAGACATAAATTTTCTGTATGTGGTTGCAAGCTTTCACCGTGAAATTTCTGAAGCCCGCAAACTGAAAAAGAATAAACCTGCTTTTTTGGCAGCTCTGTCTTACATTGCAAACCCATGTGAGAGCCCTGGGCGTGAAAATAATGATAATAACAATGATAATAGTAGTAGTAACGTTTTGGGTTGGTTTGCATTTTTTCCCTCGTACAAGAGGAAAGAATGGGCAAAGCGATTCCAGCTTTACAGTTTGGTTTGTATGTGGCTGGGAGCAGGCTGTCTTTGCCTTGGAGATACATATGTACAGGAGTTGAACATGCATGGCACCGGCTGAAATCATGGGAGCGTTTTTATTTTTAAGTATGTGAAATTCCTGTAGGTCCAGTAAAAATAAAATACAAATCCTGTGCGACTTGACAAGATGGGAGCTGGTGTGAATCATCGTTGAGCCAGACGTGAGCTATCGAAGTAAATGGAGTTTCAGCAATTTACAGCTTGGTTCAATCTCCAGTTGATACCCTCAGATCTGTAAGAAGCACTGTCATTCCTTTGGCTTGGTAATAACTGCAGGAGCACAGGCGGCTAGCCTGCTCTTTTTCTGGGCTTGGAGTCCCGATATTCTTCATGAGTTGTTGTTGTGAACTTTTTTTTTTTTTTTTGAGAGGGAAGGTGGGTGGGGGTGGGTTGGAGGGAACAGGAGCACCTTGTTCTGCATGTGCCGTTTCTGTTTCGCTTTCCAGGACTTCTTTAGCCCTCAAGGCAGGGTGACCTTTAGCAGCCTCAGAATGAAGGGGTGTCAAATGATTTTTCATCTTATGAGATACATAGTACAGATGGATAATAAATATAATACTCTGATGGGCAGAGTGCTCATCTGGATGTAAGACAAGTGAAGAGCATGATCCAAGTTGAGAGCTGCTCTGTGGAGCGTTTGCCGTTGCTGTCAGCTGCTTGCCTGTCCCCTGTAGTGTGGGGGAGATAACATAAAATAGGGTATCGCTGCTGAAAATCGTAAGGAGAGGAGAAACGAGTGTTAACAACCCTGCAGGTTGTTCCTGCCTGTGCAGTGTGCTCCTCTGTCCTACCTGTCCCTATCCCCCAAGTGAGTGGTTACCTCCTGGTGAGGTCCAGGTGCTGCGTTTGGAGCGAGGGTAGGAATAGCTGTACAAGTCACGGCTAAGAGGAGCATTAGCCTGACAATAAGCTGTGAGCACAGAGACGTTTGTGAGCATATTCAGAATGGAAAGTGAGATTTGATCCAACTCTTTGCAAATTTATGTGTGTGTATTGTTTTACCCATTGTAAAACCCTACAGTTTGTCTGTAGATCCTCCTGGACTTAGATTTATATTTCCTGGGCATGAACTGTAGGATTTTTTGCCTTAGAAACTACTAGTAGTTGAGAGTTTCATGGATAACTAAGAGGGATTCAGCTGCTTAGCTGCTCTGAAGTCACAGGGGAGTCCCATGGGTGTACAGCCTTAGGTTAGCTTTCTGGAGCCTGGCTGGAAACTGTCACTCTCACTAGAGCTGAAGACATCAAAGAGAGGTGCCACTTGACAGGTCTAGAAATGAGATGTTAAATCTAATTATTAGAACTAGTTAGTCACCATTTTTTTAGGGGGAAATAAGTAGAAAAATACTAGGGTTAGTACTGCAGATGGAAAAAGGGGTAACCCAGATAGTGTGTGCTCATAGGTATAATGGATTGAACAAGAAAAATGCCTCTGTTCTGCATGAAATCTTGGTGCTGAGCTGGATCTGACTTATCCATATCCATTGGCTTCAAGCTCCCTGTCTCCCCTTGGCTTCATTGCCTGCAGTTGTCAGCTTCTGGCAAGGCCCGCTGAAGTTGCTGTGATCCCTTCCCCTTCCTTCCCCCAAAATTGTAAGTGCCTAAGTGCCTCATAAACCAAACTGGGGTCTGATGTAATTTCTGTAAAATCTGGATGTTTTGATGATGGAGGAAATGCTCTCACTAACTATCATTTTTCTTGTCTGTTGTTTGAAAGCCTGCTGTTTGGCATTTTCCTTCAGTCTTTTTTTTTTTTTTTTTTTCCCTAGAAATGATTATGGATTTTTTTGATGCTTAGGCAGCTGTTTTGATGCTTAGGCTGGGGTGGTGTGGCATACTTCTTGGTAAAAGTTTAACACTGTGAAAACTCCTGTGTAGGGTGCCCCCTGCATTCAACGTTTCTCTTCAATAATAGTGATTAATGAACAGCACAACATTAGATTAGTTTTAGGCTTATTAGCAGAGCTGGCCAAGTGCAAAAACATTTAAAGGCGTATCATCATTCAAGAATCAAATTTATGATTGTAAATTGAACTTGCATTGTCTTTGGAGTTACATGTGATCTAGTAATTTGCTTCACCTTGCTAGCACAGTGTTTCTTGCTACTGCAGAGTTGATACCTGTTCGTCGCAGCACTTGCCGTTGGAGTTAATAGCTGGTAGAACGCCATTTGGTCCCGTTGGTGTACGTGAACCTGACCTCCACCCAGTGCCCTGTGCGTTTGCAGCCTGGCAGTGGGGATGGCACCCCGCATGTGGGCACGGGCTCAGACAGACGCCGGCGCTTGCACTGGGAGCAGATCGGTGTGTGCCGTTCTGAACGTGGGCCTGGCCATACGCTGAAGCAGCTCATCGCCTCCCTGCTGCCAGAGCCGGGCATGCTGGCAGGGCTTGCCTCCTACCAATGCCGGTATGGTCCCCTTGCCGGAATGGAGGCACAGCACTTTTTTGGTTTCTGTTTCCCTCTAGGGCACTCGCTCCGTTTCAGAAACGTGCTGTATCGTTACCAAGCCGTGCTTACTGTGAGAGCTTGGTTCAAATGTCCCCATTTCAGATGACACGAGTACATGTGACAAGCCGGGAGTGTTGTGAACCTTGCATGTTTCTGTCGAGCTCTTAAAATCAATGGACAATGCTATCCCACCTGGAGATGCTGGTTCAGTGCGAATAGCATAGAGGACAGTCTCTTCCCTTTCAGAAGCATACAAAGAAAAACAACGGAAAAATCTTTGTGTGGGTTTGTTTTTTTTTTTTTTCCATTCCTTTCTTTCCTATCTCTTACCTTGGGAGCCTGCAGGCTCTCGAATGATTGTTGGCTCTAATTGGAAATTGAGTCCCTTGCTTTTAAAATCTTTTCATAAGACTCTCTCCTACTTCATTAAATCATTAAATGAGTTTAGCAGGTATTAGTTTTGAGCTTTATTAATTGTGACTTGTTTTTCATTATGAGATAATTGTCAGTCACGAAACATAACTACTGTAACATATCTGAGCAGACAAAAGTTTCCAAGAGGCTGGGAGAGAGGAAATACGGAAAGGTCGCTTGTATAAAAACTTCTTCTTTAAATAAATTCTTGCTGGAGGTATTTTAAGGATTCCTGGGAGGTACCTTGTTCGGGATGTAAAACCAGCAGTTTAAAAGCTTCTCTAAAGCATCAGGACCTCTGGCAGGAATTTGGTGAAGAACATAATGTGTTTATGGTTTGGATTGACTGTGAATGTAACCAGTCCTGCCCTCAATGGGAAATATTTCCAATTTCGAAGCTTGCTTCGTTAGGGTGATTTATAAGCATGGCAGAGCTATACAGCTTCTTGAAGGCTCGGCATATACTGGGGGCTGCAGAGGGAGATTCAGTTAACTTTGAGACCTGGGGGCTGCTTGCAGCCAAAATTGCTATTTATTTTCAGAGGCTACACAAATTCTCTGTTTTCTGTGGGTCCTCCCAAGTTGCTCGAAATGCTTCCCCTGTCGAGGGGCATAACGGGGTGTATGAGCATAGTGCACCATGGGCTCAGGAGCTTGCCAGACGCTCCAGTGGTGGTGCTGGAAGCAAGACTGGTACTGAAGAGCACGGGGCCTGCCTGGGCTGTGTTGACAAGAGCAGCGCAATTTATCTTGAGCTATTTTCCAGGGACTTCTGGGAAACAAACTATGCATCATGTTAAAGATGCTTCCATGAAACAATTAGGCTGCATTAAATTATTTCTACTTTAGCATGAAGCGCTTCCTCAGCATAGACAGACCTTGATGAACAACTCCAGGGAATGGAGAACAAATCCAAGCTGCAAACCCAGTTTGGAACTAATGCCTGGTAAATACATTTTAAAGTTTTTTGGAGTCTCAGTTATTAATCTAAACGTAATTTGTCCTTCCACTCGGAAGAAATTACAGTTGTAACGCTAATGTTTGCAAGCAGTAGTGAGTGATACTAGTAGCCTCTGAACACCCATTCTTTACTGAAAATAGATTTGCCATTGCCAAGCGATAAGATAAAATCTTTTCTGCAGATGATGGCTTCTGGAATATTAAAAAAAATAGTTTCTGAGAATCCTGAGAATAAAAGATATGTGATCTTTTAAGGACTGTGTCTTAGAAACAGCACCGCTGCTGTCATTTCAGTAGTCTGGTATTTCATCTGTTGTTTAATGTGCTAACATAGTAAAATATCACCCTGTAATGATTCTTGAATGTGTGTGGGTTTCTTTATAGCTTCTCATGGCGACACAGGCTTCAATTTTGTCCTGAAGAAGCTCCTAATATAAATGGGTAATAGATCAGTAAATCAGATGAGACCTGCCGGTGGGGGGTAGAGGGATGGAGCTGAGGTGAGAGCGGTGCAGGGGAGAGGAGGCTGGCGGCTGCGAGTGATGGCAGCCATGTCTCGCTGAGCCCCTGCAGCCACGCTGCTGCTCTCCGCTTCCTCTTCCCTCACTGGCACCGCGAGCCTGTCAGCCGGTGGGCAAGAGGGAGCTTGTTGACTTGTAGGTGAGGCTGGAGGAAACAAATGCATCATCTCGGAACTGGGTAGCTCAAACTCATTTTTTGAAGCACTCACAGGGGGCTTCACCTGGTAAACTGTCTTGTATTCTTCACTGTATTAATGGACGTGGTTCATTCAGGTACTGCTACTGCAAATGTATTCAGATCTAAAAGCCATTATATAGAGCAAATCTCAGAACTGGAGCCTAATCCTGTGAGTGGTAGGACCTTTGCTGTAAAACATCTCGCGCATTGTGTTGGAATAGATGCAAAAGGAAAGGATTTCCCTGTAACAGCCATTACGGATGTGGATGTTATTGGGGATCATAAGACAAAAGCTAGATATGAACTCCTGCAAAGAAAGCTAGCATCATATTTGGTGTTATAAACAGATTATCTCTTGAGGGGATGTGAAGTCAGCCATTGGCTGTAGCATTGCACCCAGTTCTGGGCAGAGTGGAAGAAAAAAGGGAGAAGAAAGAGAAGTGTGGTGTAGAAGAGACCTAGGGTGGAAGGAGGTAAACGGTGTTATGTGTATTAAAGGATGCAGTGAAGAAGGATATTGGACATGGTGTTAAATAGCAGCAAGAGGGACAGAAGTTAGGTATTAGGGGGAACTTTTCTAATGCTGAGGATGGCGAAGCATTGCAGTAGATTAGCTGGAGAGATTGTGGGATCATCACTGCTGGAAGATGTCGGGAACAGAAATAGTTTGAACAGGCCTGTGTGTTTGTCTCCAAATCCTCCCTGAATCAGGGTGGGCTTTCTTCTTTTCTGCTCAGAGGTGCTGGATGTCTGTGTCCAGAAACCTGTATGGGTAAAGGTCGATTAGGTTGGGGTATACATAGCCTGAGCAACATGTGATTTAGAAGAGTCTGCCTCACTTCAGGCACGGTCCTTGGTAACCATGTTAAAGTTTCTTAAGAGTCACCACAGGTTAATAAAATAATTTTGAGACTGTTCTAATGTAGCCGGTGAGCATTTTTTGGAGACATGCTTTGCTTCTCTTTCAGGTAGTTGGTGACAGAAGCTGAGTTATTAGCTTAGGTTTTTTAGAAAAGCCTTGCTTGTAATCTGTACTCATTCATAAGCAGATGCAGTTTCTTCTTCTTAAAGCTGATGTGTATCTTTTGCTTACAACCCTGGGAAGAGAAATGGATATTCTCCTGTGTGTACTTGGAAAGCTTCTACCATAGATTTCGATTTACTGCACTCAGTGGAGTTCAAGATTGTGCAAAGCCAAACAGCTCTTTTATGGCTTCAATGGAAATGTTGTTTTTAGGACTTTTTTATCTTACATCTTCCTAGGCAAATTCGTCATCGTCATTTCCCTCTCTGCTTACAAACTGCACCAGAAGTGAAATGTTACATGCTGGAGTTAATCAAAAGGCTGGACCTGATGGAGTTCCTATTGTCATCTCCAGCTGCTCTTAAAGGATGAAGACAGCAGCATTTAACTTAGCAGAGAGAGGAGAAAGAGCAAATACCGTGTTAGGGTTATTGTCCAAAAGATCTGTGCACCTTGGCAGACTGATTTGTTTGTAATCACATTGCAAGAGAGCAAAGTGAGAGATCTGGCTGCAATGCTAAAGCTGCTAGGAAGGAGGATTATTGTAATGAGTGCAGGTTGGCACAGAGAGCTCTCCCTTCCAGTCTCTCCACGCAACAACTGTCAGGGATCCCCCCAAAATATGTCCACTTTTGGCTGGCTGTCAAATCCAAAATGAGACACCTGTGTGCAAGATAAATTTGTGGATATGAGAGCTAGCTAGTCATCTGTGGTACTGACCACCTGTGAGTCTTTATGAACTTGCATTTATTTGCGTGCATGTATATTTATTTTAATACCTTTTTGCATTTTTTCCAAGTAGTAAGGGTCAAGCAGTGTATGAATACATTGTTTGTGCAGAAGCTCTTTGCTTATTTACCTTTAATCTAGACCCCACTGCTAGTGTTTCAAGCAAGTGCCTATGGTAGTTTTTGACTTTGCAGATTGATTTTTGTTGCAGTGAGCTTGGGCTCCTAACAAGTCTTAAAACCATTCCCTCCACAGGTACTTGGCTAACCTGGATGCCACTCCTCCACACAGAGGGGAGGATTCAAGGTCAAACTTGATGGTACTACCTCATTTTCTGCTAGTTCTATTAGCATTCACAACTGAGACTCTTATTGTGTTTCGGTACTTACCTCCCTGCAGAAATATATAGGCTCTCCATGAAGATAGGATTCCATATGTACCGCTTTCGGTGAAATCTGTTTATCTTTGCAGTTGGCCAAGAATAAATAAAACAGCCTTATGGTTCCCGTGAGTATACACTATATGCCTCAATTATTGGTGCATTATATTAGTAGCAGATGCTACATTCCCCCATATAAAAGGGAAGAAGATTTCTGAACAGTAAAACCAAATTTTTTGCTTATACATTGTAATTATCACCATTCCTTCATTTCAAAGGCATCTGTCTGATGTACCCTAATCGTGATCTGTTGTATTACCATTTGCATTACATTTTGTTCCTGAAAATAACAGTGACGGTTAAGGTTGCAGGAAGGTTTCTGCTTGGTTCAGGTGCTTTGAACTTTGCCATACTATTTTCCTTGTAGCTTGAATTGTTTCAGGTGTTTCTTCTGGGCAAGTCAAATAGCCGATTGCCCTCAAGAGAGCTGGTGCGGAAACAGACCTGCCGGCTTAAGGCTGTGTGGTTTGTGCTGCTTGAGAGCTGCCCAGGGCACGGGGCTGCACAGATGTGCAGCTCCAGCATCTCCAGACATCATCCAATTTGCTTGTACTTCTCTTAAATATGTTACCACCGTGCATTTTGTCTTTATAAAGAGCTTTGGTCAAGTGAGCCTATGGACTCACTTGTTCTCAAACTACTCAATGGAAAGATTATGGTACTTGGGGTACCAAAAAAACAAAAACAAAAAAAAAACAAAACAAAACCCCAACAAAAAACCAAAACAAAAAAAAACCTCACCAAACAAAACAAAACCCAAACCAAAAAAACCCCAAAACAAACAAACCACCACCACCCCCCCCCCCCCCCATAACAGTGAGATTGGGACAGGTATTTTTGCTGACACTAGATGCCTACTGTCGGCTACGGTATGAGGTAAAATAGACAGTTTTCAATAGTCTTACCAGGCTTCCTTGGGGGGAACTCACTATTTCACCTTGGCTGTGTTTGAGTTTACAGCTCCAGTGTGCAGGAGTGTTACCTGTCATCTCTTGCAAAGCCAAACTGAGAACTGCTCTGCAGCTTCACCCCCCTTTTATTACAGGCAGTATGATGGTAACACCACGGAAAGGTATTTCAGCTGTCTCAGGTTCTTGCACCCATAAAACTTTTTTTAATAGACTTCTAGACTCAGCATGCTTCTTCCTGACATATTCTGGCCCCTAGGAGATCAGCCCTTGGTAATTTTTCAGGGTTCACCTGTGTCCTGTGTGAACTCGAATGAGGTCCTTTCCGTTTGATTTATCCATGTCGCCTTTTCCAGCTTGAATCTTACTGGAACGGGCTGGCATATTTTCCCCTGTTTAATGCACAGCTACATCATCTTCTGCATCTCTCCCTGCACGAGAGCTGATGTGACAGGCAGCTTTGCAGGGGGACAGGTGGAGAATGGGAGCTCGACCGTGTGAGTGGCCTCAGCCCCTCCCAAAATTGCCACCTAAATGTTGTTTCCTCGAAAAACCTCTTGTGAGTCATCTTTAGAGGTGTGTTTCACTCTAATTCCCTGCCCTACCTGCAGCGTTCAATCAGAGCAGCTGCAGCAGGAGACTGTCTAATAGCAGACCTTTTTGGAGACAGGCAGTTAATGGGAACAGTAGCAGGCCCTGAGGTGTGTTTATACAGTCGGTCTCACTTCCTCCACTCCTGTGATATATTAACTACTTCGGAAGTTTCCCAGCTGTTTCAGGGGATAAATAACGGCAGTGGGAGCCCATATTTAACCTTCACCGTTCAGGCTGTGCGCTTTGTAGTTGTCGTCTTTTATCTCCCTGGCTATCTGGGAAAGACTTCCGATGCCATTCTGCTCTCTCGGCGGTGCTGTTCCCCCTGCCATGCCTGCTGCTGTGCGCATGGGAAGGCATGGCCACTGGCTTCTGTGTCAGTCAGAGCACAGCCTTCATCCTCTGTGCTTGTGGATGCACTGCAGGTGGGAGGCTGGCTCTGCCCAGCAGCGGTCAGGGAGTTCCTGGAGGAGGCTCTGCCAGCAATGCCTTTGCATCCTTCGTCTCAGAGTTATGTGCGCGGATGTAGCCTGTCACTCATTTTTGTTGTGTGTTTGTTTTCTTCTAGCTTAGTAACTAATAAATAGAGGTGATTTGGGTTGTTTTTCTTTATTTCAGTGAATGATAAATAGAGGTGGTTTGGGTAAATACTAGTGAATGTCAGCTGTGAGATTCCCCGGCTCCAGCCTGGAAAAGTCCTGGCCTGGCATAAAGGAATGTAAGGTATTGGCTGTGACAGTGTTGCACCAGGCTGCACAGGGAGGCAAACGCAGCTATGCTGAGACATATTGGTGATGCACACTTTCACCCAAGTGTTACTTACCTGGGATTAAGTTTTCTGGATTTAAATGGGTGGAAAAGAAAGAATTGGAAGAGCTGCTGGGGAGGGTGAACTCCCCCTGGGTAAACTCCAGTGGTGACCATGGATGGGACTGTCACTGAATGGCAGATAAGGATTTTATGTAGTGTGGGTCTGAAGCTATTAACAAATACTAAACTAATTTGAAATAGGGAAGAAAAAAGGCGTTTCTTCTGCATTCTTTTGGACCACAAAACTGTCTTTGCATATCCTTATGGACCCCAGAGCCGTCAAAATAGAGGGCTGTATTTGGCCATGTAGGGCTGGGTACATAGGCAACTGCTGGTCTGCTGCTGTTACCAGCCTCTAGCGAGGAGCTGTTCTTGACCCTGTAGTAGATATTGCCATGCTGAGCGTTCGGTTGGGATTGCTGCAAAGAGGTGAGGGGTGTTGGCATGCCCCATAAGTGCAAAGTGTGTGACACCTTTTGTCCTTAGCTGCTGTGTATGATCTGCAGTAATGAGTCACCTTTACAAAATCCAGTGATCAGAGAAGCAGGAGAAAGTTCCTTTCACACTGGTAAGAAGTCAGCTGTGGAAAAGCCACGTAGATGCAGTGGGGAAGAACAAGCTGCGTATTCTCCTTCGCCTTTACAGAAGGAAGAGGAGAATTAGTTTGGTTACCATTCCTCTTACTGTCATATACTATGGAATGTTAAAGAACTGATTGAGGGAATAGGTGTCACAGGTGCTATTCAGATAATGTAAAGTTAGTCCAAGTCCTCAAGATCTTGCAGCATAGCGGTAAGGACAGCAACAAGTAAATGGGGGCAAATGAGATGGGAACAGAAGGTGGCAGGATTGTAGCAGAGACACATGGGTATATATGTTAATTTTAACAGTGGACTCAGTGGCCTCAGGTGGTCATATGGCCATATAATGAACTGCATCCAACAGTCATCTTGGTCTTCATAAGCATGTGAGAGTACACAGAGAATTTTAAATTATATTAGGGAGGATTATGTGGCTGGGCAGAGGGAAGGGCTCTGTGACCTCCCAGGGCCTATTCTAGACCTGCTTTCCTGATTCTGTGGTGAAAAGTTTCCTGAGAGTTATTTTGCTACAAAATTCCCTGGTTTTTGCTTGTCTTACTGCTTTCTGTGTACTTCTGTGTCTGCCCAAACAGCCTTTTTAACCTTAGTGCTGAGTGCTTCTGTCTCCTTCATTTCACCAAGGTACTGGCTTAAGGAGCCGCAGGCTGAGACATTCATACTCTTATAAAAGTATGCTTGAACTTTGGGATCGTTCAGAAGATACAGCAATCTTGCACTTTAGTTTTTGTCTGAATCTAAATTTCAAAATGGAAAGGCTTTGCTCGCAGCGGTTCAAGGGTACTCACCTTTGTTACGTTCACAAAATGAAAATACGTGCCGTTCCAGAACAAATTGACTTCTGTCCTTGATACAGAGATGAGCGAGATATTATTTCCTCATGTCTCTGACTTGGAGGCTATAGAATTATTGTTGCTGACTGTAAACGATATCCTTGACTATAAACAGTACTGGAGTGGCTTGTTTTAAACTATTGGGTTTGGAAGATGTGCAGTTTATTCACAACTAGTGTTGAAACCCTGAATCTGGCAGTTCAGTATGGACACCTTCAGCTAAATATAGCTTTTTGCTTAATGAAATTATGGGGCAAGCAGTGGGAGGTGTAATTTACTAGGAAATAATCTGAAGCAAATTGATAGTAGAAAGTTTTTATGTACTTCATACTCTTCTTGTTCTCAGTTCATCTCCCCTTAGACCCTCAGCAGTTATCTGGTGAGGGAAGGTGAGTGACTTGTGGTCAAAGGTATATGACCCAATTCAATAAAACACCTCCGTGTGCTTGGCTTTAGCCATTGCTCCATTCCTGGTGACATCAGTCAACAAGTAGCAAACATAAAAGATCTTTTCTCCCTCAATTGGAAACATAGAAAAGATTGTGCATTTTCAGTTCGGGAGCAAGTCTTGAAAAACCTACTACTTTATTTGAGCATATTTGGTGTCCAGTCCTCCTCTAAAGCCAAGAAACCATACTATCATGGTCAGTGTCCCCAAATCATTTTGGTAACCTTGCCGAAGGAATAAAGCAGTCACAATTGTCTGTTCTTTTCTTTATCATGTCCCCTCCTAAACAGGTGAAAGTCGGCAGATGCTGTTACATCTTTCTTTGAGGTGTTGGTTTTACTTCACTCCAGGAGGACTGCAGTGGAGGATACCTGTTCTGCTAACGAGTAGTGCTCAGAAGCCATTTAAAACCCTTGGAAGCTCGATAGCCGAACAGGTAGCCCCCGCTGATGTCTGCAAAGCTGCTGCCGCTGCATCTTCCCTGCTGCGCCTGGCGATAAGGCACAGCTTGAATCTTCAAATGCCACCGGGAGGATGATCAATCTCAATCCAGCCCCATCCTCCTTCTCTCTCCCAGACAACTTCTACTGAGGAAGAGAAGAAAACATAAAAGCAGTGGCTTTAGGACACGAGAATTTTGAAGGTGGTGGAGTTAAAAATCAATCACAACCAACAACAAAGGGCTCGCAAGTTAATCTGAGGGAATGTTACTGCTGTGGGATCCCAGAAGCAAGTAAAAAAACATAAATGCAGACACAAGCAAAGATAAAATTTTTTGTATTCTTATTATTATCCTCGATGGAGGAAAAAGTGCTTATTCCATCCACTCACCAAACAAACAAGTGAAAATAAGATAGAAGGGATCCTACTTATCTGATGGTTGTGACGATGCTATGCATATGATACGCAACAGGGAATTCACAAAATACAAAATAAAATCTAACATTAGTCCCCAAGAAATGTCTTACAGACCTGAATGCAAGATGCTATGTATTTTAATCAGGGAGGGTTTTTTGAGTAATATATTTTGGATTCCCCCCCACTCCCCCACCCCTTCCAGCAAATGGAACATTTTCAGACATTTACCTAATTCTGTCTCCTCCTTAAAGCGAGTAAGACTTAATGTTTTAAGGTTTGGGATTTTTTTTAATTTCAAGAAAGGGTTGACCCCCAAACTCTCTGAAAGGTCTCCTTCCTTTCACTAAGATTTTTCCTTTGCATTTGGAAAATGCTGGTACTTGTGTAACTCTTTAAGATCTAACACTCTGAGACAGATATTTTAATTATAGGACCTAAAAGTCCATATTTTGGCCTGCTTTCTGTCAAATGTATTTTCAGATAAACTATGCTTCAATCTATGGGACACAGCTCTTTGCACTACCTGAAATCTAGGCAGCGATTAAATGCCTGACTGCTCCTTAAGTACCCAAAGAAGAGCTTGGAAGTTTTAAAACGAGGTGTGAATTCTTACAGGGAGGTTAATTTAGTTGATCCTGTTTAAAATAAGAAACCCTGTTGCTCTTACTGATTGCCAGGCCACTGAATAAAAGCCTTCAAAAACAGTAACGAAAACACTTTTATTTAAGAGTTGGTGGCGTATTGCAGCTTCCCCGACCTTAGAGCCAGGCTCCCATCTTGCTTGCTTTCTTATCAGGTATTCCTCCACTGGTTTTTCATTTTCCTCCTTGGTTTGGCGGATCCACATCTTTGATTATTTGGTATTGAGAATCCCATGTCTGTCCCTCTGAACTCTTTTCCAGATGATGATTTTGGATCTGAGAGTCTCCCCTTTGCAGTAGCTTTCTCTCTCCTCTATTTTTTTTTTTGAGACCTCTTGAATTCAGGACGCTTGCAATTGGGGTTTCACTGAGTTTGCTTCAGGAGCAGAGGTGGATTTGAGCAGTCGGGGACAAGCGTGAGCCATCTGGGGAGAGAACTTGAATTCAGCACAAAATTTGGTCCCAGGTGAGATGCTGTCCTCTGACATATATCCAGTCAGACAGTGATTCTGCATTGACACACAGCATAAGGTCACAGTAATCTGTAGTCAGATACCTGAAGACTGAAGGCAAAATACAATCATCAGACATTGTTTAACCCAGAATACACTTAAAATGAACGTAAATGTTACCAGAGGTGATTTCCCCTAAGCTATAGACTCTTTTAGAATCAAGTGATCTAGCAGTAACAATAATCTGATGGAAAAGAAAGAGAAAATGTCCGAGTTTTCAATTAAACTTTTTTTTTTAATTAAATGCAATGGCCTGCAAAACATGGAAATCTCTCTTCCTCTCTGCTTTTATAGCAGAGCAAAGGCTTAACGTCTTAAGAGCAGGTCTGCTCTTTGCAAGGTGATTCATCTGTGTCGAGTTTGCTGCGTGTCTATAAAATCAGGAGCCTGGCTGAGTAAATTAGAACTGAATGAAAAGTTTTTAGTCTGGGGACCAACAAGATAAATCCATCATACAAAATGAATCTGAATTTCTGCCGGGTAGTGTTGCTTGGTATTGTTTCACATTATTTCTTACAAGACTTTATAAGAATTGTAACAGTTTCTCCCAGCTGGGAAAAAAGAGATTTTCTGAAGTTCATACATTTACTTTTTTTTCAAGAGCAACTGAACCTTTACAAATAACGGGATTACCTCCAGATCTAGAAATAGGTTCTTTTGTGCTGTTCTGCGAGCTGTTACTTGTAGAGGTTTTATTTCAGGATGATTAAAAAGTATACATGCTTTCCCCCTGTGCACATGCTTTACATCTACTGCGTTGTATCTCAAATCAAATGTGGAAAAATGTTTGCCTACAACATAGCAACAGCCTATAAGAGTGGGAGAGGCAGGGAAGATGGTATTGCACAAAATGAATCCTTTTGGTCACAGTTCACTCCTATTAACTGAGTCTTGAGCACTTGCAATTGAGTATGTGCTTCTGTAATTTGCTGAATTGATGCCTTGGAGCTTGCTCCTGCCAGCGCTAAAATTAGCCCTGGCGTGGTATTTGCGTTCCCCTCCGAAGGAATGGGGTTGTTGGCAGAGTGCTCCCACAGGACGGTGCTGTGTAGTTCCCGTGTGTTGGGTCAGTTGCTGTTTAACAGGTTTCTCCCGCCTCACTTGAGTGGCTTTGGCTCTACGTCAGAGGAGATGGGGGCTTTTAGGAGATGTATGAACAAACCGGGTGGCCTTGCAGATGAGAGCTGTGTGGAGGATGCAGATGAACCCGGTGCTGGGGCATCACTGGGAGAGGAGGGGCAGAAGGAAAGGTGATAAGGGGGAAGGCCAGATAAGGAAGGAGAAGAGGTATTTCTGTGAAAAACATTGAGGGCAAGGACCAGGCGATTGCTGTGGTGAATAACCCTCTCCCTGGAGTGCTGTGCTTAGTATTACCATGTAGCAACAGTGTGTGAACCCTGGGCACTGTGTGAATATATAACCAGGTAATCCAGGCCCATTGGTGGAAATTATCTGCTGTGCTGACAACAAAAAAACCACCCTTGCAAGGTCTTCAGATCCTCTGTGAATAATTTCACTTTTCTTTTCCTATCACTTTCGGTGGTGTTCTCCGCACGGCGGTACGGTAAGCACAACAACAGAAAGGAAAGCAAAAAGGCAGGGCAATCCTCGAGGGTGTGCATACAACCCGTATGCTTTAATGAAGCAAAAGTAATCCGTCTTTGAGAGAGATTTGGTTTATTCACTGATATTGGACTGGAATTTGTTGATATCTAATATCCTGTGCGCTGGGAATAGGTAGTGAAGGAGTTGCAGCCCCAGCCTTTTTTCAGATATGATTTTGGGGGTGGTTCTGAGGCTCAAGTACATTTCCACAAGGAGAAGAGCAGCGAGATGAAAGAACTCGATCAGTGCTCTTAAAATCTATGAGACACCAGTTTTTTTTATCAAGTTAGTGCCTTACAGTAAATGGCAGAAGAAAATCACAGATACGGTGTGAGTCACGAAGTGAGATCTTTCCCTTGGAAAAGTCCACGTTCGTAGTCGGGCAGGCTCCGTGGCGGCAGAGCGCTATTTGTCAGAAGTGAGTTTCATGGACAGGAGGGAGAGTAAGGATGGTCCAGTGGCCACGATGCAGGCGCAGGAGTCTGCCAACTCTGACTTTCAGTCTTTGATTTCTTTGCCGCATGTTCCTGGTACATTCAAGATTGAGATGTGTAAGTGCTGTAGTAAATCAGAGATGTTGTTTTGTTAACAAAAGGCAGGTGCCAAAGGAAATGAGTTTCAAGCTGTACAGCCCTCCATCGTCCTTTACAGCCACGCTTTGTGTTAGCTTTTCTGAAAGCATTTCACAACTCTCCTGACTGGTGGCCCAGAATTATGGAGGACGGTTTTGGATCCAAAAAAAAGATACAGGAGGAACAAGGGGATGTAATTGGAAGAAGACTAGGAAAGGGAGGAGCTGCACAGGTGGGATTTCAGATTGCATAAACTCTGTCTTACCATGATGCATTTAGCTTTTGTTACAGGGCTGTGTTTGTGACTAAAGCATGTGAAAATCCATGCGCTGAACACCATGGAAGGGGAAGAGGTTTCGGAAAGATGCATCAATCTGACAGCAGGGGGGTATGTGCTGTCATCGCAGGTGGGCAGCACTGTTGGTAAACAGGATGCAGAGAAGATAAATAGGAAAAGTAATTTTGGCACCGTCATTTCCACTTCTCCCATTACAAAAAAATCATGAACAAGATCTGCTTTGAAATAAAAAGCAAGCAGCTGTATAATATTACTACAAAGTACCTGAAGGAAGGATCATGATAGAATCAAACTGCCACAGAAAAAAGCAGTTATGGCTGTGGAAAAATAATCTTGGGTGCTTTTCCTACTCAAGTACAGGTATGTGGAGAATATCACAGCATGGCAATGAGGTGATACTTCTCATTTGTGTGACAGAGACAAATTAGAATCCAGCCATCTCAGGGTGAGAACGATTTTCGTGAAAATTAATGACTTGATTAGAAGGAGAAATGAAGCTTCTTCAAGGGGACATGCAAATAAAGGAGGAATCACTAAAACTGTCACCTGATGTAAAGCGAACATTACACAAAGAAAGATTGGTGGGATATTGTACAAAGACAAATTTGATGTGATATTAATCATATAGCCCCAGCGATAGCAAAGGGGAGAGGGAGAGGAAGGATTCAGTGCAGTACGTGTCTGACTTAAGGCAGTGTTTTCTGCTCAAGCAGGGGATGAGTATCCTGTTCCCAGGTGAGCCAGGTGCATCCCCTTCACCTCCGGGCTGGGGTGCTACTCTCAGGTGGGTTTGCCAGGCCCTATATTTTTCTGGGTGGTACTTCCCACTATCTCCAAGCCCAGTGGAAAAGATTTGCCTCCCTTCATCTAGAGGCAAGGGTAATAGAGAACCATTAATTTCAGGAAACGCCTGTAGTTCCCCGATGGCAAATTTGCAGAGCCATTGGGTGATTTCTGCGGCCTTTCAGGAGGGGTAGGACCACCATATTTTAAATGACAAACAGTTGTAATCTCTGTTGGGAAGAAGCACATCAGGCTAAAACTGAGCAAGTGTTAAATCCGATTTTGAACTTAGGTTTGTTGCATTAAGAACCAAATCTACAGGGACAATTAGTTTCAGGTTCAAGCCCAACTAAAGTTCCTGGGGAAGGAACATGTTTGAGGACAAGCAAGGCAGCTAAACCGAAAGCGATGCTGTTCTTAAGCAGGAATATCACCTGCATTAATGACTACGGACATGCAAGTAGTATGTTCACAGAAGGCCTTGGTTTGAGTTTGAGGGGTGCCTGAGAGGTTTTCTTAAGTTTTCTCTAAGTCTAAATGATCTGTAAGGTATATTTTTCTTCTACTGTCTCCTTTCCTTGGGTGTGGAGAGCCACAGACCTTTCACCCGGATGTAGGGAACACAACAGGATCCAAAGCTGTTTATCAGACACTGTTTTTTCTCATCCAGCACTACCAGCGGGAAGGAGACTGATGCCCAACCAGTTCTCTTGATGATATATTTTGTCAAACTTAAGTTTGATGGGAATTTTTCATGGCAAAATGAGGGATCTTGCAGAGAGCTAACAGAAAATAAAAATCTAGTGCCATGCTCTAGCTGTGTGTGACAAAAGGAGGTGCAGAGATAAGCTGGTAAGTTCATGACGTGGTGATCTTTGTTTCCTTGGCTGCTGAACGTTAGGTAGCACCAGTGACATGAAGCCAGCTGCATGCTCTTGGGATGGTGATGCTGGGGACAAGTAGGATGGATTCATGCTGCTGGGAGGCATATTTTTGGCCCATCTATCTGCAGGCTCTGGTAGAAGCCCTGGAACAGTTTTCATACATTGAGGCACATTTTTACAACAATATGGCTTAAGAGTTTTTCAAAATGTAAGGAAAGTATATGTTACTGAGCATATGATAGTTTTCTCCTGGGAGGTAGTGTTCTGCTGAGGTAGGATTTGTTGCATGGCTTTGGGGCAGGGGCTGCCCTCCTTCATTTCCAGTTTTAGCCCACATGTTCTCGGTCTACCTATTTTAGAAAATGCCATTTTTACTGTTGGTAAGGAGCCTGAAACACTTGGTTTTCTAGCTGCATCACACCTGTATCACAACAACCTCCAAACATATTCCCTCCTGGCCAGACATTGCCACCTGCAATTCCCTCTGCCTGCAAGATGGCTACAGTATGTTCTCTTTTGCCAGAAAAGACATGTACTTTACTGGTCCGTACAGGACATTTATTTCTCTGAGATCAGGGTGATGGCTCCATGCAAAGCTGTGAGAAGCCTTGTGAAAACCAATCTCAGCACGGGTGTGCAGTTTTCAGAGTTTCACAAAGCATACCTGGAGCTGCCTAGCATGTCTTGCACAAATGCCCTTTGTGTGCTCCCGTTTAGCATGCTAACTGAATGTGTGTTTCTGTGCTTTTTCATGCTTTCAGAACTTGATCCTGTAGGGTCACTTTATCCTTTTGTTTGTTTTTTTTTTATTTTTAATAAGATGAAGCCAGCTGTTGCTGCCCCTCCAGGAGCCAGGAAATACTCTCTGTTAATAGCAGGGTCCACTCATTCTCCAGCTAAGAATTTACCTTGTTCTCCAACAAAAAGCTTTGAAGCCTCCACCTTTTTCCTCTTGTTTGAAAGTAGTTGCTGGGACTGTCTTCATATTCCCCATGTATATTTAAACACAAATTGCATCTGACTGCGGTGACACTAATTAAGGCGGAGGCACTCAGATGCAGCCCCCCTTGCGGGGAGCACAGCCAATAAACCTGCTGTGACTGGCAGGTGTTTCGACCACTTTAGACAAGTGCAATTTCATAAAGTGTCCTTCCCCTTCTCCTCAATGAGGAGGGGACCGCTAGGCCCCCTCCGGGGCACCCGCTGCCAGGCAGGGACCGGGTGGCTTCAGGGAGCGTAGGGCTGGCACTTCCCCTTTGCTGTGAACAAGGATTTCTCCCCCCGCCCCGAAAATATTTTATATTATCCTAGTGATTTTATAATATCCCAGTGATGCGCTCCTGAGGTGTTTGACCAAATATTATTAAAACTCTGCAAGGGCTAATAATCCTGGAAGTAGCGCGACGCCTTCCTGTGACATTGAAATAATTTAGTAATTTTACAGTACATTTGAATTTCAGCATCGCTCAGCCGCTCAGTTTCCATTAACTTTGCCTGGGATTTCTTATGTCCGTGCACACAAGCAAAAGTGTCAAGTTTCTCCTTCATGCTCCAAAACGCCACCTGAATCACAATTGTGCTGTGGCTAATTGTTATTAATTAAGCTGTTCCTAGCAGTCCTAGCTGGGTTGCGCTTTTTTTTTGTGGTTGTGATAAAAAGCGAATGCATTTAGTAAGCACAGTATTAAGCAGGGAAAACAAGCCCTGCTCCTGGGAACTTCTCTGCATCCTGTGAGATGGTTTTGGGGTGGGGGTGGGTGTTTTTTAGAACGGGGCCACTGTATCAGCAAGTGGTGCAGGCCCAGGCTGGTTACTGTCAAATTAGCTTCACTGACCTTCGCTGCCATTTACTCGTCACAGGCAGGCAGCTTCAAGGACGTTTTGCAATGGGTAAATTTGCACTGAGCCGCCCCGGCCACACGTGCTCCTGCATCACTTAAGCACGCGGCCGCGGCCAAAGCCCCCGGCACAAGGTTTTGCCAGGATCACATGCTGGGTGCCCTGTGCCCCCCGCCGGGGCTTCCCCTCCCGCCTCCCTCCTATTTCCCAGGTTCAACTGGACCAGATCAGCAAGTGGAGTGAGCAAGAGGAAGGTATTAATGAAATGGGGACCCCGGGAGCAGCATCCTCGCAGAGGGCTTGCGTTAGGAAAATTGCTTCTTGGCCTTTTCTTCTTAATGAGGCTGCTAATAATGTGCCTGTTGCTTTCTGCGCGGTGACAAGGAGCAAGGCACCTGTCATTCATCCGCTTTGCTTGGTGTTTGTTTATGAAAATAAAATCAGGTGGGGATGTCTTTGGGCAGAAGTGCTGTCATCTTCTTGGGAGAGGCAGGAATATGAAGCTGCTTTTGGTCTGTGGGAATATGTCATCCATGTCTTCGAAAAAAGCAACCAGCCATCTGCTGTGTCTTTTCCTTTTTTTCCGCTTGCCTTGGGTTAAGAACCAGAAAACAGATTATTCTGGCACATCACTGGGACATGTTATTTTAGCAGTGAGCTAATGGTTACCACTTGCAGGATTAAGGTGCACATAAATGTCCTCTTAAGAGGTCAGGAATAGTCTTGGGAATTTTCTGAGTTGAAAAGGATCAGGGAGTGGCTTGTGCACAGACATAAGAAATAAGCCCAAGGGCGCAAGCTGCTGGTTGCTCCAGATTGCTCAGGTGTAGCCTCACTGGAGCAAGCAGCATGGAAAGGGAATCTCTTGGAGAAGCCTCACAGGTGGTCGGGGTGGGAGTCGTCTTTACCACGCTTGGTCTCGTCTTTTACCACGCTGTCTCCTGCCATCCTCTCTCTATGCTACTGGCCGAAGCTTTAATCTGTCCACGGATCCTCCCGGTGCTGCCGCCACTGTTCCCGGGGCAGCTCTGGTGTTGTACAAGGCATTGCCTTTCCTTCATCCCAACAAATTCCTTGGCGCTTTGCTGTTACATGTCCATTCTTCTGCTGGTAGAGTTTGCAGAAAAATAACCAAATATCAGATAGCAGCCTGAGACCCAGCTAAGGGAAGCTGGTGAAAGGCTTTATGGCCGTTTGCTGGGTTAAACCCCTTGCCTTGCTCTTCCAGAGTCTCTTATGACTTCCTCCCAGGACTGCCGTATTCGCCATAGCCTCCTTGATACCTGGGGGAGGTCTGACTGGTAGATTTGGGCAGTTCGTTCCCCAGGCAAGGTTTGTGCCCGTTCTGTATTGCTGTCTTTTTGCTACAGCGCTTTCTTTGCAACGTCTGCAGAGGAGACCTGGCTGGCCACCGTGGCGTGGGCACCTCTCTTCTTGCAGGAAAAACAAGAATCAGCTCTCCATGATTTCTGTATTTCAGTGAAAAAGGGCCAACAAAATAGCCACCCCAGGCTCCAAAAAGACCAACTATATTTTATATACATACGTTTATGTGTATATATGTGAGAATAACTACATGCGATGTGCTCCTGTGTTCCACGTAGAGTTAGAAGCAGGGGAAAGCCTGTGGGATCGTGGTGTTACTTCTGACCGTTTTATGTGATGGTGCAAGTGCAGATGTGCATTCGCTGTCTCTGCTTCCTTCTGCCTTCCCTGATTCCCCACCAAGGGTGTGCAGTTTTGCCTGAATCCACAGTTAGTAAGGGAGGCAGGCTCCACTGCTGATTACTCCAGTGATAAACCAGTCCTGCTGTTGCCGAGTGGAGGATTCAAAACTAATGGTGCTTCTGCTCCTGGGATTTACCATTTGGAAGATACTTTATTGCTATCTTGTGACATTTCCCTGCACTTTTATGCTCATTTATATAACTGTTTTCTTTGATTTATAGCAGGTTTTCTTCATGTATAACAGTGCTATAAATTGTGCAGCCCTACTTTCAACGGTTATGAATTTGAGATATTCAGTAAACTGTGGGATGGGGGGAAAGGGCAGAAGCCTTTTGAAGAGGCTTTTGATCACAACCCCAGACAAAATAACCTGTTCTCTCAGTACAAATCTGAAGCAAGCATCAAAATAAGTTGACATAGTCTGTTCATTGACTAGCTAGCTGGTTGTGGGTTTTTTTAGTGCAAAATGTAAGTTATTGATGTATGCTAAAAGGATGCATGAGGCCAAACCCCCACAGTGGTAACATTTGTGTGGCGATCCCTGGGAGCTGTGTTACCTGAGGTCTCCAGAGGTTTTCAGAGGAGCAGCAAATTGATGTTGTTCTTTTCATAAGCCTTTTTCTTCTCTTTCTCTTCGTAAACCTGCTTTTTCACATGTTGTTATTTTTTAAGACCCTCAAACAAGCTCAGATTTCCAAGGGGTGTTCAGCGGCCATCAGAGATCCAAAACCTATCAAAGCCACTGGTCAGGCCAGTGAAATAAAGACCTTGGGTTTTGATTTTGTTGGCGTCTTGCTTTGTAGAGGAAGAGAAACAGCTCATTTAAAAATTGCTTTCTGAGTTCAGCTGTCAGAGAAGCTTTCTGTTGACCTTTACAAATTGATGCCGTCACAATCAATGGACAGAAGTTTAAGGGCAGTCTCTGGGGCAGGGGGGCAGGAATAAACCCAAACATTTATAAAATATATATGGATTGCATTTTAAAAAGCCCAACAGAAAGAACAGACAATATTCGCAGGCAGCATATTTGAGCAAACTGATCTATAAAGAATTCATAATACACGATTTCGACAAGTATAGTTACTTACAACTTACCTTTTGGGATGATTTCTGAAAGTATGTGAAATAAAAAATAACAAATAAATATGCCTTAGGTTAGTCCAGCACAGCAATAGGTTGGGCGAGGAAAACAATTAGAGTTTTTGAAGTCGCTTTGCCAGATTCGACTGCAGGGGAAGTGCATTTGAGGTGCAATTTCACAGCAACTTTGACTCCCCCCATCCCCCCTTGCAGCCTTGGAAAGTGAAACTGTTTACAAAGGCTCAGTAGGCATTGTATGAAGAGGTGCAAGTCAGTCTGTGATTTCAGCTGCCAGTTTGCTCATTTTTAGAGCATCAATGAGACAAACCAAGCAGCTCATCAAACATGGACATGCAGTCCTCGCTTCCCAGGTAAAATAGGTAGAAACTTCAGCACTGCCGGTGTTTGCCCTGAATATACTGCTCATATACAGTCAGGTCATCAACTCAAATACAAGTCCTTCATCTGTCCCCTTAGTGCAGATTTAATAGCAGCCTATGCTAGCAGTCTCAGTGAGGTTAAAAAGTAGTCCCTTTACTTTCTTAACAACAGGAAAAACATCTCAGCGGTAGAGGTATGGTGTTACGTGGAAAAATTTATTGGCGTTACATGGAAGAATTTATTGGGTGCTTAGCATGTGTGAAGGATAGGCTGATTTTATTTAGCGTTTTATTTTTATTATGTTTAATTTAAATTGTGCAATCCAGGACTTGGTTTAAAACATGCAGGTTTGAGAAGGTGGGAGTTTGGTGTTCGTGTGCTCCTCCACTCCTGAGCGTGCCCGGCAGCAATGCTGTACGTGCTCAGCAACCTCTATGAAGCTGTTTGTGTGAAACGTGCATGAACTACAACAGATGAAGGATTGTCTGTGGCAGGTGATACTAGCTTAGGATTAGGTTGTGTGTTTTTATACATAGCGCATAGAAGTAAAAAGGTTCTTGTATAGATTTTACTTATTGAAAGTTTGTTTTTCCTCCCTATAAACTGATATCTGAAAGCACTTGGTTTAATAACATATGGGTTTTATTACTTTGTTTAGCCACGGGCAATTAGGAACATAAAACCATCGGTTTAAGGAAGGCTTGTGTAAGACAGCACTTTAGATTAATTCTTTGACTTGATGACCTTAATGTATGTGACAGCCACAGACCTCCGGACATGGTCCCTGTTCCCAGGTCCAGCGTGTTTTGGCTCCAGACGAAGTGTGGCGTCCACCCCACGGGCCCGGCCTGCCTCAGCTGAGCCACTGCCTCTCCCTGCAACTGCAGTGCCATTCCCCTCATCTGCAGTACTTCCAAGTTTAAATAATTACCATTTCAGCTGTCTTACACGAGCTGAATTCTCCCGTCTGCTTGACAAGGTTATCGTGTTGCTTGAGAGCCTGTTATTTTCATCAATGAAAAATAAACTGCATGCAGTTTCAACTTAATAGACCTATGCATATTGACTAAAATAGGGTAGTTTCTTTAATCACGTTCCCCTGCATTGCACAGTCACCTTGAAGCAGCTGGGCAAAGCAGCTCCAAAATGTTGCATTTGCTCTTGCCTGGTTGATTGGGGACACCTTAACCCTGGCATGGCCATCTCAGGTGCCCCCCATGAGATGCTGGTTTTCTTTATTTCACAAATATTTTTTCCAGAGACTTTTTCTTTAAGGCCCACTGCAGTTATGTCTTGCAGGGTTGCCAGAATTTGGGGAGGTTGTTCTCTCCAAAGCAGTCCATTTCTTTATTTGTTTAAATGTCATAATTATTTTAATCATTTTATTAGGTGGTATTTGGGTTATGTGATGATTACTAATGTAGTGTGAGAAAAAATTTCTGTGGGAGATCTCGGGGAAATACCTTTTTTTTTTTTTTTTTTTTTAATGTTGTAAGTGACTTATGCTTACCCTGTAACGACGCAATGGTTCCTGTGTGCTTTAGTGGTGACTAATTACCCACACTTACATTAGCAGATATAAAAGCACCTGTCCCACCTACCTTGTCTGAGCTGTATGTTTTACATAAATGGTGCTTAAATAATAGTAAGTAGGATCTGAGGGCTTGTGCACATTTTGCCAAGTGTATTTTATATATTGGACAGGCAGCGAAGACTGCAATCCTGTTCCCATCGCAGCAGCTGCCAATGCTCCCGCTGGATTTCTCAGGCTGAGAATCAGGCAGAAGCTGAATGAATGCACTCCCTTGTGCACGCACAAACTCGGTGTGTTTGTACAATGTTAATTAAAATGCATTTAAGTTGAGTGAATGCTTGCAGTATTCAGGGGCCCTCTGGGGAAGGAAAAAAAAGAAAGGAAGGCGGGCAGGCGAAGGCCCCTGGCTGTCGTGGAGCCGTGTGAGTCCTGGTGGAGTGGCAGGAGCTGCTGGGGAAGGTGGTCATTGCCGCAGCACCGTGGCAATGCTCCGTGCAAGCTGAGCAGCCCCGGGCCCCCAGGAGAGCACTGCATGGCGGGAAGGAGCCCTTTTTGTCCCCAGCAAAGCAGCCTGGTTTGTGAGCTGGGAAATGATTTTGGGCCAGCCTCACAGCAGATGTTATTGGCATCCCTCGCTAAATTGATTTGTGTTGAAGGCACACGTACAAAACCCGGTCCAAGTGCCTGGCCCCCCCCGCTCCCCTCGCTCCCACCTGTGCGTGTGTTCACCTGGTGCTTGTGGTTTGTGCTCCATTATCTTCCCCCCACTCCTTTCTCTGGCATTGAAAAAGCAACCCAAATCCTTCCTACTGCTGAGACCTGTAGAGATTTCCACCACTTTCCCTTGGAAGAGAGCCAGGATACACTGTGATGCAGTGATGGAGGGAAACAGCTTGGATGAACTGTTACCGCTGTGTTCAAGTAAGACTTGGGAAGGGTGAGGGTTGGAAAGTGGGGAGAGCAATATTTGCAAACTTTTAGGCCTTCAGCTTGGCATTTCGCTTTATGTATAGCTGCCCAAGAACATGTGGCCTTGTATTACTCATGATTGTTTATCTGCAGACTCATTAATCTTAGAAGGCATTGGTGATGGTCTGTGCTTTGGTACTGTAAGGAAGGATTTTGGTTCGTGGCATTAAGAGTTAGATTCACAAGCTTAATTTTGGGTGCTGCGCTCAAGTGGCTGAACTGGAGACTAGCGGAGGAATAGGCGGTCTGTAATGGTCTTGAACAACAGCAGGGAAAGCCATTCCTCCATGTGATGGTTCAGAGCAACACCAAAATTTGTGTGGACTAACTGGCACTCTGGAGTGGTGTTTAATTTCCTCGGGGAGGAGGTGTTGGTCAGTTGGAAAAGGGGTGCTGGTGATATGCTTGATCGTACTGGGAAACCCAGTAAGGAGCCCAAACTGGAAACCTGGTAATAGAGAAAGGTCCCGCCAGTGCTTGGAAGTTGGAGGGCAGAGGAGACTGGCATTGTATTTCAGGGCTATTTGAAAACGTTTTCGCTGTCTCAAAACGAGACCTTACCTGAACTAAGCCAGGTGCTGGAAGTAGAGACTACTCAAATCTTTCTTAGGTAATGTCTACTAATTGCTTGTTTAGGTTATATACGTCATTAGGAACTAAATTGTAAATGCTGAAGACATTTCGATAAAATAAGTTATTTTTTGTGTTCTGAATCCAGTAAGAAAATCCCACACTCCTCCTAAGCTACCATGCCATATAAGTGGCCGTAAAAGAAATCTTTAATTTCAAATGCTTTTCTATCGTAACTTGCGTGCCGGTAATGCCAGTTTGACCACCAGAGACAGCGAGCACCTCCTTGGAGCTGGCACGATGAGGGTGGCAGTGAGTGGCGTGGGGCCACATGTCACCCCTGTGTCACCTCCGTCCCTCAGGTTCCCCGCCAGCTTGGAGGCTTATCCGCTGCCTCCTTGTCGGAGTGAGCGCTTCCAGATTCACAGCAAGACCTCAAGGAGAGCCAGATGATAGAGCAGATGGCAGATGACTAATTTGGCAAAGTTAGATGAGTGGAAATTGTTTGCTTTAATTGCTTGTCAAGTCCGGTACCTACATTATAGTTAAGAAGCAACTATTTACCCTCAAAATAGAATGAAACGAGGAAAGAAAGTGTGTGTGTGTGGTCTGTGAAGAGTAGGGAGAAAAAGGGAAGGAGAAGTACCCAGAGAAAATAATTTGGTACAAAGGGTTTGCGGGGGGAAGAACCATTGGCAAAGCCTCTTGTATTAATTTCTGCTTTTTTTTTAGTGGTAGCTGTGTGATATAGGTCCTGCAGTACATTTTTCCCATTTTGTTCTTTCCAGTTGCTGTATCATAATATATATGTGAGGAAACTAAAAGAGAAACAGTGCTGGAAATATTGGCATAACGCAAGCAGATGACAATGGCTTGACATGGTCGGCACAGGCAATTATCCTTGAAATGTTTTAGTATAAATCCAGTCAACATTTTGATCCTGTTTTTTGGTTGTTATGAACAGGAGTGCTACATCGGTAAAATATGCTGTGTAGCATCACCAAACAGATTTTTAGGGAGCTTGGTGCAAGGAGAGGGTGCCATCAGCTCAGGAAAGTGTTATCACACGTAACTAATCCTTCTTGATGACTTTGCTGTCAGTCTTTACTGTGCCTATTTGTGTTCCTGTTCATAAAATTGGGAAAGATCTTCCCTGTGTAGGTGGCATCTAACGAGCCTCTACTGGAGGTGGTACCACCCTGATAAAACACATTCCTGCAACTCTTCTGGAAGTGCTGGGAAGCTTTTACAATGGCATATGAAATTATATTTGGGGGTTTAGCGAGCAAATTTCAGGGAATTAATGCTTTTGGTCCCTGGTGCTATCAATGCGGGGGCCTCTTCTCCGTGCAAAGAGAAGAAAAGCTGTAGAAGTGCTTCAGAGTGTCCTTTTAGCATTGCAGATTAAAGTCTGGATGAAAATTACAGTTAATTTTTTTTTTTTATTTGACTTTATTTAGCAGTTGTGGAGAGCTTAACTTGGAAATCAAAATAAATAATAGCACTCCTAGGCTTGTGTTTCTGGGCTGTTTGCGTGCAAGTGTAAGGGATTAAAGCCGTGATGGCATGGCTCGCAGCTGCTGTGGGCCAGCCCGTACTGTGTCACCTCATCCCCGTGACACTGACGGACTGAACGGCGGCTGGATGGCAATGCTGAGCTTCTCCTCTCCTGGCCATCCGGCTGTCCAGGGGTTCGTGGCAGTTGGGTTGATTTCATGCAACTGGATTCAAATGGGATGAGAATTTTCTAGCGTAGAGCAGATCTCACGGAAGGAAAACACTTGTGCCAGCTGAGCTTTTAATTAGGAGTGCAGAGAAAACTACGTTTGCCTTCATTACAGTCTCTCACCTAGTGAAAGCAAGCCTCTAATTTTAAAACGCTCTCCAAAAACACCGGGTTTACAGGAAAATGGCTGGTGACCTCAAGGAGTGTTTTGCCTTCTCCCGGGAGAAATCTGCAAGACTCTAAGTGCAGGCGGTCCCTCCTTTCGTTAGAATGTGCCTAATTGCAAGAACATTCGGGGCTTTTGCAGCTCATTCAAGGAGAGCTGTAAAATAATAATGAAAGGATTAAAAGTGTGTTTACCCCTTCTTCTGTGCGCGTACATGATAGGGTGCCCAGGCTGTTGCTGAGAGCATGGAGCATAATGAAATGAATGGGGACTGCTGCGGCACTGCTGGTAATTAGTTGTTCCTTAAGGGGCTCAAGTATTTCCCCCCATGTGGGGGCCTTAACAAATTGCCACGAGTGTTTGCAATTATTAATAAACAGTTATGTTAGCCGCCTTTCAAGAAACCCTGATGATGGCATTGTCTGTAAAAATATAGCTAATTAAGTAAATGAGTGGGAAGTACAGGAAAAGAATGTGTTAGAAAGAGGTGCTGACTGTTGTTGGGCTGGTCCTGACTGGGATGAAGGAATGTGCAATTCTCTTTTCATAAGCACGCTCCTGAAACCAGTGAGTCCAAGAGTTTGAGCCTTCTCTTGTGTTTTTGGCCCGCTTGACAAGCAAAGGGGGGTTGTGCTGTGTTCAGGCAGAGGCTGAATGTGCCGCTCTCCCGTGTCCTTGCCAAAGAGATGATAAAAAATGTTTTATGATTCAAAAGAATATATCCAGATGCTCGAGATAACTTCCTTGGAGTTAGCAACGAGGATGCCTCATCGCTGCTTCGCCGAAGGTGCTTTGGGAGAGGAGCAAGACACCGGTATTTCAGGCAGGGGTGACCATGCCGGAGATGATGGGATTCACTCTTCCTGGATAACTCCAAATGTAGGCAGATCCGGAGAGGGGTTGAATAAGAAATGAAACAAGTTAACCTTCTTCCAAAAGTTAGTTCATCTGTTGAGCTGGGAGGATTATAAAATCCATTAGTATTACAAGAAACAGAACTAGATTGAGTGAAATGTGATTTCTTAATTTAACGTATAGATTTATCATCAACAGAGCAGAGCAAAATAATGGCCTAAAAAGCAGCAGCTAAAGGACATTTTTAAATGCCTCCACTATTTGCTGCCTTTGAGTGAGCATCCAAATGATTTGGCTTTGTTATGAAAAAAATGTCAATGGGAAATTAATTTCCAAGTCATGTGCATAAATATTGATGAAAAACATAAATTCAATTCAATACAGATGATTATTACGGCTGTAATTGGGGCCATTAGGAGCTGAAGCTCTTCTCTGTCACTTTAGGTAGCTGGCAATAAGTAAACAACTGAATTTGAAGTGTGAATGTGAGTAATGCCTGAAATCCACTTTTGTGATGGCCAAGCAGTGCTCTGCCCCAGCACCCACCTGAAATCGCCCACGTTTCGGGTGTAGATGAGAAGCAGCCATGGGCTGGCAGCCTGGATGGTCGCCGTCACCGCTGGTTTGGGGCTTCTCAGACGGGAAGGTGCACATCCTTCAGCTTCAGGATAACATGGGTGGTGGGTGTCCCTGGGCACGCACACACGCATACTCTGCAAGGTTTGTTGCCAGAATGTGGAAAGAGAGGGAAGAGCCAAGCACATGTTGGTGGAGAGATGTGTTTGAGAGCTTCATGGCATGCTGGTAACCTGGTACAGGCTGTCAGTCAAGAGCTCGCTGGGGCTTCTGTCTGGGAAAACGTAGGGGGACATCAGATTTTTCTGGGTGTGCATTTAAACGGTGCTGAAGGGTTCCCCTTATTGAGACGCCTCTGTAAGACCTCCTGAGCAAGTTGTGAGTATATGTGCTAAGAGATGCTCAACAGGTAGAGAAGCTGCAGACTGGAGGCATATCTTAAGCTGGTACTTTTTTGACCTCTGTTAGAGGCAGAGGAATTAGTATTTTTTTATTAACCAGGAGAGGTTCTGCTGCAGGGACTGCTTTTAACACGGACTCTTTATTTTCTTGCCAATCATTGGTTTCTGGGGCTATATAAAATAATGCGTCTAACAATATACAACAAAGTGCTTTGAAGAGAGTTTATGAAATGTAGATTATGGTGGGTTTGCATGGCATGACAAGGAGATACATTTCGTTGTGCTCATGTTTACGCCTATATACGGCTGGGGCATTCCTGAAAATATGTATTGTTTTGGCACTTAATTTTAAAGAGCTGCCACAACACATAGATGCCTGTTGCTGTTCCCAGAGATGAGCAGGAGGGTGAGGGGGATGTGTTTGTGCTCTGCGTCGAGCTCGGGAGCCGAGGGACTGGGCATCCCGAGCGACCCCTGCTCAGCTCCCACCTCACGCAGGGTTACTTCAGTGCTTCTTAACTATTTTGGCAAATCAGACCCAGAACAATTATTTTTGCCCTGGAGCAGCTGGGAATTGCCTCCTGTGGCTCAAAATGGAGGGATAAAACTTATTGTTAATTACCAGTTCACAGCCTGCTTTCTGGCCTGTGTTCCTCCCAGGTTTGGCTCCCTGGCGTGTGGGCAAGCAGGAGCACCTTTGTAATTGTACATGGCAGCAGCATCTCTCCCTCATGGCAGGAATGGCTTTTTACCCTATTAGTTGTATTTTGCCTTAAAAAACAAACCAAAACAACCAATCCCCCCCCCCCCCCCCCCAGCATATCTAATCTCTGTTTTAAAGGACTCTCTGAGAAGGATGGAGGTACTGTCCCAGCTCTGTTTTCCTGCAATACATTGATCTAATCTGCTTTTCTTAAATACTTTCATAGTTTTCTCTTTTGTATTTTGAACCTGGCATAATTATTAGGTGGATCAAAAGTATATGTTCAAACCCTGTGCTGTAAAGCTGAGACACAGAAAGATTAATGGCTTATTATAATAGTGGATTATTAATGATCTATGGTTATATGCACGTTCGCTTTGGGACTTCAACTGATTCCCCAGGTCCGGGCTCTCTCCTGCTCTGAGTGCTGTTTCTGCATTGACTGCACTGCTGGTTGGATACTGATGGCAAAAAATCTGCACTGCTGCACCCCCCGATTGATGTAGGATAGTCTCACTTTTGGTATACAACTCGATTTGAGGCAATCTGTAACCAATTTCTTTTCTTTTGTTGAGGTGAGATGACCTGTCAGGATGGTACAGAGCTGCAAAAGCCGAGCTAGGCCATGCAGTGGTTGGCGGGGTTGATGCTGGGCAGTGACTTTCCCTCGTTTCCCAATTGTGGCAGAGCTGGCTGGGAGGAGCTGGGTTACATGTACCTTTGTCGCTTATCAGGCAGGCAGCAGAGGCCCAGGTGTGAGCTGAGACAAGGAGATGCTTTGTGTAACAAAGGACCAAAGGGGATTTCTTTTTTTAAGACAGAAATCAAACGCTTGGAATTACTATGAGATAAATTTAAAGGATCAACGTGATTGCTTCTAAATTTGCTTTTAAGATTTTATTCATCCGAAAGAACTGATTTCTGTAGCAATATCAAAAGCTGGGAGTAGTTACTGCAATAGTTTGGTTGTACAAAATTAATCTTACTCGAATAAAACGTGCAGCCGCAGCTTACATCTGGGCTGGCTTCACCCCCGTTGAATCCTCTTGGAAGAGCAGGCTCCAGGTGTTCTGCCTCCTTACAGCAACAAATGGCTAAATTAGCTTTCGTGAAATGTTTAATGGGTGCGCAACATGAAATACCAGTGTTGCAGTATATAGCTTTATTAGCTGAGCTGCTGGAATTGTTTCCTGAGCTATGTTGATCCTTAGCACCGATTGTGAAATGGAACAGAAATTATTTATTAGTCCTCGGGAGCCTTAAGACAGAATAATACTTATTCGGCTGGAATCATAGTCAATCTTCTTGTTATAGGTGCTGCTGTTTTTAAGGAAAAAGCAAACAAACTGATTTTGTGATAGGTAGCAAACATTTTTGAAGTCTTCTGGCAGGGACAGGCGTGCATCTCCCTGAAGGGTGGAGATGCTGGTATGGCAGATCTCAAGGTTGTTCTGAATAAAACTTAAACATGAACTAGGACAGGGCTTTCTATTTCAAAAGAAAGATGTGCCATCCCCTAGCAGCAATGGTTAATCCTTCCAGGTGTTCCCAGTCCAGCAGAGCTGTGTCAGGTCCCAGTGGGACCATGTCTTTCCATCTTGGGAATCCCCAAAAATGGCTATTAAAAATATTATAAACAAAATCTTGTTTAGATCTGTTTTAAGTGGTAAGGTTTTATGAGAGAACTTTCAAAATGTGAATGTTTGTGCTTTAAATTAAGCCTTGAAATAAGGTGATAGTTTTTATTTTAAAACCCGAGCAAACCAACCAGTTTTGTTTTTCTGCAACACAGTATAATGAATATATGTTGAAATACTTCAAGTTTTTAAACTCAGTGAGGACTTTGAAATTTTACTTCCACCAGATCGTAGAAAGAAAGAAAAAAAATGATATCCCTTAAAATATTTCCTTTTGGTATCTAGGCCAAATGCGTATATGGAAAAGCAGTCCCATGTAGTGCTTGTTCAGCTTTGGTCCATGCTTTTTAGCTGCTGGCAACACAAAACCCAAAAATCATCTGATAAACCTTCATCCCATGAATGGTTCGCCATGAAACCAGCCCCCGCTATCCCTCCCTGGTGGGGAGTTACGGTTCAGGAGGAACAGATTTCTGCTGCCATTTTTAGGGCAGAGGGAGCTTCCTTGGGAGAAAACTTTGAGCTGTTCGTGGGTTTCTGGCTGCCTCCTGAAGCCCTTCGCCAAGAGGCTGCTTGAAGCTCAAATCGCCCTGGCACAAGAGCAGATTGCTCTGCAGCAGAGAGACTGCAGCAGAGCACAGAGATGAGAATTGTTGCAATTTCTATTAAAGGGGGGGAGGAATGTAGTAAGTAAACAGTCAATGATAGTAGTACTCAAAAACCTAATTACTTTTGATATTTAAAAAAAGGACCCGCATCATTCAAAAGAGCATTTTTTAGCCAATTTTACTGATTATGCCTCCAGTCATGGAGAGTTTTGTTTGTATTGATCTAATGCAGGAGTGGGACTGGCTCCAGAAATGCTGTTCTGGTCTGGCCCATGTTTTGCATAATATAGTGCCCGTTTCAAAAGTTTGGATATATTCAGATTAATTTGCTCACAGACAAGAACAACCCACAAGGTACTGGTAATCGGAAAAAGTAAGTGCATGCAAAAAAAGCCCAGCCCCGCACTTGACCATTTAAGTAGCGTTGCTGTCCTGGTAGGCTGAGCCACAAGAAAAACTGCTGTTGTAAAATGCTGCTTCTGTTTTTCTTTTCCGCATTCGTTTTTGTCATTGCTTGATGCACAGCAAGGCAATAGACTGAACAGAGCTGTGATTCTGTAGTAGTTTTGAATCGGACTTCAAAATTTAGAACAGAGTAGTGTAATGTTAAAGGGCGTCGTCTGAAACTGAACTCCTAACTCATCTGACACATCTCCATTGTACATTCAGATCACAGTCTAGTAACTTGTGGAAACACAATATGTTTTTTGCTGTTGTCTTTCTCCTATTTAATTGCATAAAGCTGGGAAGAGCTAGAGTCTTAAGGAAAGTGATGGGGAAAATAACGTTGGGTATAGCCTTTTGGTCAGGTTGCTCTTGGCTTGTCTGACAGACCCTTCTGAGCATGAGCTGAATAGGGAAAATGTTGTGTTATCCAGGTCAGCTTGGAAGCACGGGTCCTTCCAGCCGCATGTCCTTTAGTCTGTGACTGGCACATCCCTGTTCAGTGTCCGATTCTGTCATTGGCAGGACTAGTGGGGACTTTGCTGAGACCTGGGTTTGGCCCTTTAGGTTCTGGGGTCAACTAGTTTTGCATTTTTCCTACATTTCTGCATTTTCAGCCCTTCTGCACATTTGGCAGTAAGTACCAGCGCTTCATCCCATTTGGAGAGACATATTTAAATTGCTGAGATTATCATGGACCATATTTGTACCTTGCCACCTCTGCTGCTGCTATTCGAGTAACTTGTGCTGGGTTTTTTTGCAGGACCCAATCTGTGAATGATTCAGGGGTGTTTTTGTTAGTTACCTGTATCCCTGTATGCAAACCTTATTTCCTTCTCTGCTCCTGTGCCTCTCTTCTGTACTGATTCTGATTGCGTGTCCTATGGTTTCTCGCAGTGTGTGCCGGCACCGAGAACAAGCTGAGCTCCCTCTCTGACCTGGAGCAGCAGTATCGGGCCCTGCGCAAGTACTATGAGAACTGTGAGGTAGTTATGGGCAACCTGGAAATCACCAGCATTGAGCACAACCGAGACCTCTCCTTCCTGCGGGTAAGCAATCTCCTTTTCTTGTGGGAAGTAGCCATGGATGCTAGGCTGAAGAAGGGCAGGTCTCTTTCCCACCAGCTCCACTGCAATGTAAGAGGATAATAAAATGTCACAGATGTGCAGAGAACAAGAGCAATGTCATTGTTGTGACATGGTTTATCCAGGACTTGGGGGAGAAAGCCATGTCACCATGCAGAAAGGTGATACCTTGCAGGTCTCTATCGCTGTGTGTTGCCAGCAGGTCTGGAGCAGGCAGTGTAAGGTTTAGGAAGGTCAGAGAATCATGCAGATAAGGACTGGAGGCTTGGAGAAGCTAATCCTAATAAAATGCTATATACGAACTGGTTGATAGACTAAGCAAGGGAAGAACTCTGGGCAACATTTGTGGAGTGTTTAAGAAAAAAGAAAAAAAAGGTGATTGCTGAATGAACATAAAACCCTCTTCGTGTATGAGACTGGAGGTATGAGCCTAATTGAATCTCCAGCATCCAGAGGAGGTCTGTGATAGATGAAGGCTGTCCTGCCACCATGGAGCCTGGGTTGTGTGCTTCCTCAGCCTTCCTTACTTCAAATTTTGACTAAATATCATGCTTTGGGGTTTGTGCAGGAACATTTCAGTGTGGTTTGTGCATTCCCTGTTAATGTGCTAGCAACCACAAGGAGGGAAAGGTGAATGCCGAATTAAAAGAACTAAAAGAACTTAAGCCCACCATTATTTGGTGTTCCAAAACTAATTATCTTTCAAGTAAAGGAGTGATCCAGTGCGCTCAGATGGGCATCTGAGGCTGCTGCAGGTGATGTGACTGCAATATTGAAGAAACTGGTGCATAGGTATGAGGGCCATGGTACAAAAGACAGCCTGTGGCAGTGTGGTTGCAGGCTGTGCTGGTCATACCCTCCAATAGAAAAGTCAAGTCATGACACAGATAAGGGTTTACACTGCTCGTATCATATGGCATCGCTCGCGTATACTTCTGCAAAATGCTAATGTCATGTTTCAAGATGCATGTCTGTATGTAACTGGCATTTTCATAAAAAGCACGCAGGGGGAGTGGCAGGTTTAAATCTGGCAGCAGGAAGAGGGTGGCAGGAGTCAGCCCCGTCAGGTTGTGTTACACTCAGTCGTTCGGTTTGCCGGGTCTCGGGTGAACCTAGTGCTCAATTTCAGTTTGTAAAAATGTGAACTTTCCATTACGGGTTCTAAGAACGGCAAAGCTGATTCTCTAACAGCATGTTTAGCTTTGCTTCATGTTAAATTTGTTGGGGATTTCACAGGATTTCCACTCTATACGTTGGCCTATATTTATTCAAAGCGTACACCAGTCTGCTAAAAGATCTGCAAGCAAAATTCAGCTACCAGATACAGCTGGAGTAAAGCTTGGGGTGCTAATTGCACTCGGCCTAACAGGTTGCCTGTTAATTGGAGCGACAAATGCCTAGGAAGTAAATGCTATCTATACATTTCACAGTTGTGACAGGTGGGGAAAACACATATGCTTGTGCTGTGAAATATATAGCCTTGGTGCAGCTGGACTAACGTTTGCCACCGCGTTAGACAAGTGGCAGATAGATACCTCCTGCGCAGGCAGGATCCCCGCACTGATTCAGGCATTGCTGGAGTTTCAGATGCCTCCTGAAACCCCTGACTGGGCCATTGTGCATGGCTCAAATTCATCATGGACGGTTCTCCCACTTTGGCTTTTCTTCCTTCTTATGCTGTCTGCTGGTAGGCAGGGAAAGCAAATTACTTGGAAATTAGGGAATTAACATTCCTTGCAGAGAGCTGCCATAAGCAGAGTAAAATATTGGTGGAAACTGGCCAGTAAAATCAGCAAATGAGAGGAAGAAAGAAGGGCCCTGTGTAGTAAATGATGGTGGTTTTGTCACTTGTGCTTTTTGGTGACAGTTACTGTTGCTTTTTTGATTAGTTTTATTACTTCTCTTACCTGAGACTGCCCTCTTGCAGATGTCTCAGCAAAAAGCAGAACTTGAAACAAAACCCAGCAAACTGGAAGTCTAGTTAATATGATAAATTGTAGTCATTAAAATAGAAAACCAAACAGAGGAGAACATGTTCTTGGTGAGGCAAATAAATAAATAAATGTTGGCATATTTATGCCGATAATTCGACGTTCATTAGTTATGCAGTATTACTTGTTTTATCATTTTTAAAATGGTTTAAATGGCCAAATGAAGGTGGCGGATGGGAGATAACTAAAAGAAAGGCTATTTGTCTCTCTCGGACTTAAATATGGTGAACTCATCGTGCAAGATGATGCTCCTCCAGCCTGCTCCAATTTTCCTTGGTCTCTGTTGCAATAATTGCCCTCTTTCTCCACCAAACGGCAGGTGACATACCCCTGGGTTACCTGTATGTCTGGCTGATGAGTACTGTGGCTTTCTGTGCCACCCACCTGCCTTCTCGTTAGTGCTCAGCTGAGCCGGCAGCCTCTCACTCCAGGACAGAGGGAAGACCTAGCAAGCTAGGCATGCTGAGCCTTTTTATCATGCAATAATAAACTAATACCATAAATGAATTGAAGTGAAAAAAACCCATAATTTTATTTACCCTGCAGAGGAACATTAAAAGATCAGTGTCCCATCTCTCATATTTATTTAGACATTTATTCCCTAAGTAGATTTGCTTTATGTCTATGAGTTAGCTCTCTGAATATTTGCTGATTAAGACTAAAAAGGGCTGCCTATCACCTGAATGAAATGCTCAGCGACTTAAACTTCCAGGCCTGCAAGCAAGTGCATGGCTTTGAGGAGCTTCATTCATGTAAGAGGGGGTTGCATATACTAGTGTTTTTTTCCCTAGCATTTTCAAATGTGTGCAGAACAGGAGTACAAATCAGCTGTTTTTGTTTTACGTATTTTATTTTTGCTTCTGGTTGTGTTATAGTCTGGATATTGCTTCCCATGGGTGGCCAAAACAAGGGTGAGCAATTGCAATGTGAAGTTGTGCTCTCTGCATGTGCTACCCTCCAGCTCAATCAGCTCTGGTCCTGCTGCTCGGTGCTTCCCCGCACCGCGGCCACAACGGGAGTCCTGGCAGAGGAAAGGAGGACTTGGTAGGAGGAAAAACGTGCCCAAGCCTGAGTGCTGGGAAAGACAATGTGTTTTTGACTGTGGACTGATAGCTGGTTTTCTTTGTTACGCTTCTGAGGCTCAACCTACCCACAGGAAATGTATGCTGGGGTAATTCAGTCTTTGGAGTCCCACCACCACAAGCTTCGGCAATGAAATGAGGCTTAGGTTAATGCAGCGCATTGCTGCTAGAGTAGCACCTCCCTGTCGTGGCCAAGGCAGGCTCTCCACTGGCATAGGTGCTGCAGTAGGGAAAGGCATTTATTGTTTCCAGGAGCATGATTGAACTGGGCAGGACAAATAATTGGGTGGAAAAGAGGCCCTGAGAGCTCCCTTGTTCCTGTCGCATGTCCAGGCTCGCCCAGCAAGTCGGCAGTGATGGTGAGAAGAGGTTGGGCTCCATCTCCCACTGCTTCCCAACCCACCGGCATCCTTCAACTAATTGCACAGGCCAGGTTTTTGCACTGGGACTTGTTCCGTGAAACTAGAGAAGCTGGTTGAGCTGCTGCATGTCTTGAGTCTTGTCAAGGCTAGAGCTGAGGTTTATTTCCCTGGTTCGGATTTCAGAAAAAATCTTGAGAAAAGCTCAGATCATGCACTGGTTCATATTGCAAATGACTGTTTGGTTTCAGAAGCGAGAACCTATTTTAGTTTCACTTGGCAAAGCTGACAGTTTGTATTGCGGACAGTTCTTATTTCTTAATAGCATCTCCGTATTCAATTTTCGAAATAAAATACACAATTAGTATACCACAAAACAATTTTCTGCAAGCACTTGTTCTGTTAAACACATTTGGTAAACGAGAGTTATCTTTGACTAATCCCCAGGCTTTTAGCAATTCACAGTCAGTAAATTGTCTTCTTGCGCCTGGATTTTATTTAACCAATTCAGATTATTTATTTTTGAAGACATGACCAAAGTTCTGCGCTGTTCCCTGCAATAACTCTCCCAAATGGTTATGAAACTTTTTTCTAACCACAATCAACAGCCTTTGAAAATTTTCTACCACTGCTTTATAAATTCTTTTTTCATTTACTTCTATAGTGCCTCTGTAGCCCCCTCAGCCACGGCATCGTTGGCAACTATCTGCCTGCTATTTAACAGGGTGGGCGTTTCGTGGTGGGCAGCTTTACAGCCGCTGCAGTTATTGCAAAGACATATAGCCCCATCTTCCCTTTGTCAGCATACATAACTGCATGCTTGGTGAAAACCTGCGCCAGCCCATACTTATCACTTGCTTTACAATCATGTTTAGACTTTGTGGCAGATGGAATCTGGGGATTTGGGCTTTATGTATTTTTGCTTCTGGTTGTGTTATAGCCTGGGAGGAAGCCTGAGTCAGACAGGCCCCTCTGAGGGGAGAGGACTGCCAGAGCAGCCGTGGGAAGAGTTGGTTGCAAACCATGCTGCCTGGCCCATAGGCATTCAGAGCTGCTTCTGGTTAAAAAAAAAATAAGTAGAGCTTTTTGTAAAGTTAGAGCTTTTTTTGTTAAGTTAGAGCTTTTTGGTCTTTTATAGCAAAACAGGTCTAAGCAAACCCTTCTGAAAGCTCTGGCAGCAGAGCTTGGCGAGGACATGGGCAGAGAGAGAGCCTGCAGTCTGAACAGACGTGTCAGGAAGGGGAGCACAGAGACAGAAGGGTATTGCCTTGTCCAGTTTTCTTAGCAGATCACCATGATGATACTTATGGCTCCTGACGCCCTGGCAGCACAGCTCTGCATCCTCTTCTGTAGCAAAATGGTATCTTAATTCCTAGGTGACAGGCTTCAATAAGGTCCCAGCTCATCAGAAGGGAGCGGGATGTGGAGTAGTCCCTGTCAGGAGTCCTCAGAAAGAGAGGCTACAGGTGGCTTTGCCTATGTGGAGGGGGGGGGTGTCCCCAGAAGTGCGGGGAAAGTGTTGCGGTCTGGCCCTACACCAGCATGGGGATTTGTGGAGGTCTCGCTGGGCAAAGCTGCCCTGTAGCATTTTTCCCCACAGTGAGTTGCATCAGGAGAGCCTCGCCAGCACATGTTGTCCTTGGCTGCCAAGAGGCAAAGCAGCCTCCAGGTAATTACAGACCTGGAAATCAAATATGTGTATGTATTTATTTGTAATTGGTCCCCCCGTGGACCTTACCCGTTAGAAAATGAAGCATAAAGAGCAGAATGGTGTGCCAGCAGTGGTGTGAGGGGTGGGACTGCGCATGCCACACAAATCCAGGTGGAAGGAGGACACCTCCAGCTTACTGCGTAAACCTGGCTAGGGCATCCACGCAGTAAATGCAGCTGCTGTGCTAGGTGAGTTACCAGAGGCCACCAGCATGCCAGGCTATGCTTCTGGCATTGACAAAATGTTTTATGCTGGCCATGATCAGCCGCCAACTGTGTTGGATGAACCCAAGACGTGTTTAAAGCAAGTTGGATCCCAAACTCAGAGGGTAGATTGGGAGCAGAGGTTAACTGCAAAAAGCATGTGTGATATAGCTCTCCTCCACACCTCCTCTTCTGCTTTTTCCCATTGCTTTTGCAGAAACAGTGGCTTAAAATAATCTCAGCGGTTTAAACTGGTCTCAAAATGGCCAGGGAGTATTGATTGCCAAGGTGAGGAATGGCCCGGATTTACAGGGGCCTTCCAGACCTGTTGTGTGTTCAGAAGTGGGTAGTGAAATGTGCAGCCCATGCTGCAGCCGTGGTGAGTAGCTGAGTGCCAGGTGCTATTACGGTAATTAGTGTTCACATTGCCCTTGTCCCTTGATCTGTGGGACAGCGCCTGGGTGGTTGGTGCCTGGTCCCTGCTATTGAAGACAAATATCACCCGCCATGTAGTCCCTAACATAATCTCACTCAGCTCCATCCCAACCCCACCGCTCCCAGAGCCTCCCAACTGGTAAGTAAAAGGCATCCAGTGTTTTCTGGCATAAATGTGTTTAGAGGTGTTACATTATTTTTGTGCCTCAGTTGCTTTTCCCCTTTGTGATACACTGACAAGAGAGCATCCACGTCTCTGCAGTGTCTGCTTTCCTGTGCTGTCCCAGTCAGGCGTCCATCGTGCAGGTATGTCCTTGCAGCTCCACGGACTGCCCTTAGCCTCTGTGCCTCCCTTCCTCAGATGCTCAAAAGCCCCTTTTCAACAGTCTGTCTGGTTTCAACCCATTTTTGGTAGATACAGGACACAGTACCGCTTGATTCATGCCTCTGCTGAAGCCTCTTTGGTGTAAGCCTCCAGCTGCTGCTGGTGCATCTCCTCTGGTAGGTGCAACGTGGCAACATAGGGACCCTGCTCACACCTCCCTTCCGGGCAAAAAGCTGCCTGTGCAGCCTCCAGCCTCCCATCTGCCTCCCTCCCTGCCTTTCTGCCAAGATTTCCCCCTGTGCCTGGCCATGTTTGCCTGCTTGGGGATGCAAATAATCCTGGGCGGCTGACAGGTGCCCTGTGCCTGCCATGCTGCCCTTGCGCTGCGGCGGCTGCTCCCTCCCACCAGACCTCGGTGGAGCTGCAAGGCAGCATGGGGTGACCCCGAGCCCTGTCCCCACCTCCCACCTCTTCTTCGCCCTGCTGTAGTGGCCTCGCTTGCCACGCAGGTGTTTCCGTCCGGCTCTTGCACAGCCTCTTTTTCAATGTTGTTTACAAAGCCATCAGCTTCATCTCTCCAAGCAGCTAATGCTTTTGCTAGTTCCCCACAGCCAGTTTTTGACTTGGATTTTATACTCGTCCCAGCGCTATTCTTCTATTTTTATAGCTGTCCAGGGCATTACAGCAGGCAAAATAACTGGGCTAGGAGGCTCCTTTCTCTTCTGTACACAACACCAACCTCCTCTCCCTAAAATAAACTGAAAAACCCACTTGCGCAACCTCTCTTTCCCCTCTCATCCTTTCCCTACCAGCAAGCAGCCCAGATCAGCTCTGCAATGGAGTTTGGGCTTTGCTTTCAGCTGAGAGAAACTTAAAGACTCTGCAAGCTGATACTCTTCTTCTTGAATTAAATTTTTAGCTTCTACAAAACAAACATAGAAGAGAATTAATATACAATTAATCCTCGAGCTGGGTTTGTCAAGCTGCAACCAAATATATGTACATTAGCTATTGCCCCATTAATTTAGCAATTATTTTTGGTGGCTTCGTACGAAAGATATCGTTTGAAATAATCACTTGTGTTTAGGAGGAGAGTCGCATGCTGCGGAAATGCAGGCTCCTGTTTCGGCGGAGGGATGGGCTGTAAAGCTGCTCGTTGCCTCTGTGTGTGCCAGGTGCTCTGTGACCCCCCAGAAAGTGTTTTTTGGGGGAGGTTGTAATGGAGGAGAGCTGCAGATGAGGCCCTTTTCCAGGGGATCCTGGGCCTGCTGGGGATGTTACTGAGCTGCTCCCCATGTCCCATCTTGCCGCAGAGCTGGCTTTCAGGAGTGCTGCCAAAGCCACTGGAGGCACGAGTGGCTACATTCCGTTGTGACCGCATCCTGGTGATCAATTTGCTATGTAAAATGCATGCTGACATCTGTGTGTAGTGACTGGCAGGTGGAGTCAACAGGCCCTTCACTGACACGCGCGCACCCACGTAGGGGAAGTTCAGAGAGGCTCCCCCGCCAGAACTGGGAGGATGTGGGGATGGATCCCAACCTGGAGCTTCGTTCCCCCCTTTGTTGTGTTGGCAGTGGCCAAGAGCTTCCCCAGCTCTCCCGCAGCCTCTGCCTGTGTCCCGTTCAGTTCAGGGGAGCATCCTTCAGCTGTATCACACGTGGAGATGAGAGGTAAAGATTTGAAGTCCAGGATGATTAAGGAGTCTCTTTAAATTGTCTTTTAGCATTTCCCTTTCAGCTCCCATTGTACAGGAGGCACTCCACCTCCAGCCGCCCGGGAAGCTTGTCTGATTCATGTGCGTGGCAGCTGTAGCAACTCTGGAGCAGGAGAGAGAGATAAAAGAAGCCTGGTTTAAATTATTCAGAGTAACCCAGACCCATGCACATGCTTGAGATCAGTAATATCCTTTTCGCTTGCTATCCCATTTTTGTGGTTGCAGCAAAGCTGACCTTCATTAGGCAGAGCAGAGTACTGGGGAGGTGATGTGGGGCGGCTCCCCCATGCCCAGGGGCTGCACCAGTCCTCCTCGCAATCTGAGCTGGGGTTCTGTCCTTCTCACAAGCCCCTCTGGCAGCTTTTGGGTGCTGCAGGGGTGCCTGCAAGCCCAGGTGGGTGTGGGAGGCACAGCGTGAGAGTGCTCCCGCTTGTGACGGGGTGCCAGCCATGGCTGCAAGTGATGTTTGCCATTCGGCAGTATTGCCATCCCCTTCCCAACCCCATTGCTGGGAGATTGTGAGGTGCAAGAGGCCCTAGTACCAAAAATATGCCCAGGACACGGGGTTCACTACTCCAGGTGGAATGCTTTCCAGGTTTGGCAAAGGTAATGTGGTGGATGGGTGCCAGCTGGTGGCAGTTCAGCCTGGGTAGCATGTGGAGGATGTTAATGGTAGGGGAAAGTGTTCTGAGGAGCTGGCAAAGTCTACCATTACCTCGGGAACGTCACGGACAAGTCTGGGGACTCTTTGCTTAAACTGTTGAGCAGTCTGCGAAATGGATGCGTTCCTGTGCTTTAGTCATGTAGCATCAGCACCAGCCAAGAAGATCTTGTTCCCTTCCTAACAGCCTGCTATATGGGGCTGTATTTGGGGGTACATGAGGATACATACTGACCCTAGCCCTTCCCCTCATGATCAACACGTGCTGGTGAAAACATATTACTCCTTGGGCAATATCTGCTGGGGATCTTTGAGGTGCAGGTAAACCTCGTTCCCGACTGCCCCGTGTCGGTCTGGGGTAGCTGCTGGGCCAGCACTGTCACCTCGCTTGTCTGCTGTATGGCTTGCCTTTGCTTGCGCACGGCCGGCCAAGTGTCTGACAAACTGGTTGTGCTTTCCAACTGGTCCTGGCACCCTGAATCTTAGCCACTGATGAAAATACAGATCAGGAGTTTAATTCTGAAAGTGAACAAAAGCAACCGTTGAGATTCATGGCTCTGTCTAGGCTTTTTGTTTGTTTGTTTGTTTTTTATTAAATACAGACTATTAATTTATTTCTTTTCCTATTTTTTAGAATCTCATCAGACTCTTCCTTCTGTCTGTCCATGAAGGGGTCTGATGCTATCAGCTCCTGCGTGTCTGCAAAATACATGTGGCTAAGCCAGAACCCAGAAGCTGCTGTGATAATGGGTACTATAAAAATGCTGGTGGTGGAGGGGAGGACATTATTAAAAAAAAAACAGTGCAAACCTTCTTAATTAGGTGTTGTTTCTCTTAGAAGCTGATCTTCCCTCTAGGCGAGTGAAACCAATTATGCCCTCGCTTTCAACCACCTTATGCTGTTAATGATCTTACTCTTGTAAATGTAAACCTCTCCCCTACCGATGCGATTGGAAATGCTGGCCTAATTGAAGCTGGACTAAAGCAAACAATGGAGTAAAGTTAAACTAACCAACAGAAAAAAAACCTAGTTACAAACGCTTTTAAATTATAAATGGATTTATTAGGTTATAAAGGAAATGAGTAGTTTTCTTCCAAACATAGAAAGAAAGGTCATTTGGTGTAAATGGTGAGTGTAAAGAGTTTTCAAGCCTAGTCTTAACCCTAGCTAGGAGATGGCATAAACTCCACCATTTCACGCTGTTCACTGACAAGCTTTGCTTAGATGTCGTTAAGGCTTATTTATTCTCCTCTTTGTCCACTCGCCCTCTCAAATCGTTCCATGGAAAAGAGATTGGAGTTGGGAGGCACGGGCAAGGTATAGATACACATATAGATACATATGTAATTGTGGTATAGCAGCCTGCACCAAGTGGCAATATTTTATACTTTGAGTGACATTTTTCTGTTTTCTTGAGCGTTTAGGCAATACGTTGCCAATTTTTCCTCTAGCCCTCCCTCCCTCCAGTCCCATTTTACTATGGAATATAATGAAATTAAACAAACCGACTGTCAGAGCACTGAATAATCTTGCATTGTAATACACTGACTTAGAGTTCTGGATCAATGGGCTTGAATTGCTGTTAAAAGCCATATGAAAGGGAAACCGAAGTCTTTTGCTGTAAGCTGTGTCAAGGGGTGGAGGAGCAGAGGGATGGATGGAGGCTTAGCCAACAGTTTTTGTGCTAAACCGGATCAATTTTAAAGGTTTCCTGCGTAGATGCCTGCCGGAGGGCTTTTATAGTTCAGAAATGTCAGCAGAGTTGTGCAGATTGCAGCATTCAGCAACAGCAACACTCCCACCCCAAACCTGATACTAGCACTGGGCCATCTAATTACGGCCCCATGTGTGCTGCCCGGGCATCCTGCGTAGGTGCCCAGGAAGGCTGGGGTGGAGGGACAAGTTGTCCTTCCTGAGCATCCACCTCAAAAACAGCACGTCAAGGGAGCGTTCACAAGGATGTGTCCTACCGAAAGCTCCTCTGTTGTGTGGGGCTGGTCTGAGGAGCCAGGGAGACTGGAGCTGGCCAGGGGGTGATAGTGGATATGTCTTTCTGGGATTGAGGATAGGTTTGCCCAACCCAACGAGCAGCCAGCAGGGATATCTGTATTAACTGCGTGCAGTGTGTGTTGCTGTACAGTGCAAGCTGCTTCTGAGTGCTGAACCCTATGAGGTATGAAATCAAGTGCCACTGACTTAGGTGAGATGTCCCCAGTGTCAAACATCATCACGGAAAGGTGGAATCGGGAGGTTTTGGTTAAAGTGGCGAGGACCTGGTTCAAGGCAGTACTTCTGCAGATGGTTAAGTGCAGCTAATCTCATCAACTTCTAGTTACTTGTTAAGTAGAAGCATCTGCATGCTGTATTGAATAGTGCGTGGTGTTTCTTTTACCCCTTTGGTGGTTGTTAGTCCTACCAGAGAGGAAGAATGAAGTGCTTTGAGGTACTGTCTGAACATAATAAACTTGAAAATGTCAAAAGGCAAAGTAGAAATATCATGCCGATTTTGACAAACCTGCACTGTTTCATTCAGGAAAAATAGTAGTGATAGCTTAATGTTGCTCGCTGGAGAGAGAGGTTATACCAAAAATACATTTCATAAGAGAGTTTATGCTTGTGCTTTGAGGAAACAACTTGAATGAGTCCAAGATGGAGACGAGACTCTCAAAGCAAATGCTGCTCAGTTTGAATAGGATGGAAGGTAGCCAAGTGGTCCAAAAGCTTGAATGGTGGCCAGAGCCTGATGTTGCCACTCATTCTGATTTCTCGTGTTTTGGGATTGATTGAGATCCTAAAGTGCCAGCAAAGAAGCTGTAAAACATTATAAATTGTTTTATAATTCTGGATAATCATGGTGATGGTGGAAGTTTCTGCATCTTGCTTCAGGGGACAACCCACAAAACACCGACAAGGAAACCCGCAGACACACACAGCTACCTGCAGGTATATTGCTGTCTCCAAATGGGGAAGCTTGAGATATGGAAACATCATTGCTTTAAATCCTTTTCATACCAATGTTGCTGATTTATACATAGAAGTACCCCTTCTGCCTTGATTTGGAAGGGGGCTTCTGAAAACAACCCCCCAGCTCCGTACTCATCGGCTTCCCTTCCAGAAAGGGCTGAAGGGCAGAGGAGAGTGAAAGGAATGGTGAGGCATGTGTTGTATTCCTGCTGTAAATCAAAAGCAACAACCCTGTTTAATACATACCTCAGGAATAATAATGAGAGTTCATTCTTCAGAAGTACAGTGCAGAGCAAAGGCCTAAGAACGGAAAATCCATAATGAATATCAGGGAATTAATGGCTGTCTCTGCAAAAGCATGGAGTAACCTCTTTAGGAAGCAGATGTTACTGGATTCCTTTCAAACCCGCTGAGCGATCAACTAGAAGAAAATATATCTGTTGTAAGGAGCTGTCTTGCTTTGGTATGGGTGTGGAAAACCTGACCTAATAGGTCTTACAGATTGCTGTCATTTTTGAAACATCATTTTTAATTTCTTTGGAGTCTGGTGAATTTTTAGGTAAAAGGAAGAAGAAAGGAAGTGCACTCTGCAGATGGGTTACCTTCCCGCTCTCCCGGCTGGCGAGCTCAATGCAGAACGTCCCGGCTGCTGTGGTAGCTGGTCTCTGCAGCCTGGTTATGGGAACATGTTTATGTTTCATCTGCTGTGCAACCTCAGTTATCTTCAGGTTACTTGGAAAAGGCTCTTGTAGCTGAAAGCACAGAAGATGATTAAGGGAAAAAGAAGAGGCAACTGCAAACCTGTGTTCTCCCTGCATTTCTGTCCCATTCGTGTGATGTTCTCATGAGCAGGTGGTAGGTAGGTAGGCCTTACCTTGCCTAAAATAGGGAAACGTATTACAAACAGCCATTGCAGGAATCCCTATGGAGGGGCACTGCAGAAAGGGATGGGGTGAATTTCAGTTCTTAATAATTGTCAGAGATGTGCAAGCAGAGAGAAATAAGAGGAAAATATTTGCAAATATTTATGCTCTGTTAAAACTACTGTAGAGAGCAGAGACAGCCATGAAGCTTAAACCTAAAATGTTTTGCTGGCATTTGTTGTAGTCACAGTTATCAGACCCAGTGGCTGGGCATCCTCCTTCCCCGCCTCCTCTGCCTATTTGTTTCCTGAAAATGCTGATATTTGTAATTGAGGCCAGGTGAGGTCCATCAATTTAGCAAACCGTGAGCTGATCCCAGCCACGCTGTCAATTAGCTCCGGTGCCCAGCATCAGTGTGGCTGGAGGTTACAGCATCGGTGCCCAGTAATGATGGCGGATGCTGAAACATGCTCCCTTGTCAGCTAATCATTTGAGTGCCAATGTAATCATTTGATCTCAGCAGAACAGCTGGTTTTAAACTACAGATTATCCACTACTTCATCTCCTCACTTAGCCGCGGAGCTGATTTGTTTCAGCTATAGATCAATTATACCCCCAAAACAACACTCAGTTCACTTGTATCATGTGAAATGAAGATAAAACGGGTTCAGGCGCTAACTATAGATCTTCCATTACAGACCCTCCGTCCCTGCACATAAATACCCATCACTGGGGAGTGACTGTTCATTCATTCCTGGAGCGAGTCGTGCTCATTTCATTAGGATACAATGAATTATTTTAGCAGAACAATGCATATATCAGAATAAAATGTGGTTAAAAGGGCATTTATTTCTCACACTGCCTATAAGCGTCCCTGGTCGGTTGACACCAGAATCACTCAAACTGATCAAATGTAAAATCAAATACGTATGGTTAGAGGCTGTCGGGAAGCATTGTGTGCAAGGAAATCCGGTCATTGCAAAGCAAGTGTTTTCCTGCGATCTTTTCCTTGACATTATTATGGCCTTTTGATCAAAAATTTCTCCATTACTGGCCAGTGAAATTGAGAAATTTTGCTTCGTTTGCAATGAAGACCCCTCACCTTGCAAATCAATCTGGTGCATGCTCAGCCGGCACACGCCTAGACTATGCTGATGAAACAGCAAAGTTTCATGAAAATCATGAAATAATGACATCGCTACAGGTGTTCCTAGTAAGCAAGACAGCATTTCCTTGGGCAGAGTAGGTCCAGCACATTTAAATCTATACCAACATCAATATGTTTGCATCTTTCTCAGCAGCCTTGCCGTTGCCTGCTTTGGGATCAATTCAGCTTGTGTCGGTGGACGTGTGGCTGAGCAGCAGAGGGCTAAGTAGAGCTGAGTGGAAGTATTCAAAAAGCAAATTTTGCTAAAATGTTAAAATTCCATTTTGCTTTGGATTTGTAATCCTGGTGTTTGACCAAAATATGTTGTTTTTATTTAATAGAAGGGGTAATTAATAAGTATGCTTTTCCCCTAACAGATTGCAGCGATGCAGGTATCGCATGCCAGTTATGGGAAAGTTCCCCAGTTCTTTCTGCTGCAAGCATTCAACCCCATACGCTCGTTGTGTTCTCTGGTGTTCCTGAGATAGAGTGAAATGGTTATTCAGCGTCGATGGGAACTACTGGGTTTCTGTCATTTACCTCAATATTACGTTTTCAGTACGCAGAGGTTTAAAGTGTCTGGTTCCTGGTATGAGTGGGTGCTTTTCTGTGAGCTCGGCTTTGTGTGCTTTTGGTCACCCTTTCCAGATTCTGTTAAAAATGTGCTGCTTTGGAAAACAGTTTGCGAGGACACCCAAGGGTGCTGTTGGGAATAAGAAGGCACGTTGGGAGCTGGCATGTGGGGTCTGTCTTCCATTGGGGGGGCCAGGTTGTGTCCTGCAGCGCAGGCACCCAGACCCCAAGGACCGGATGGAGAGGGAATGGCTCAAGGCAGGAAAAATCCCCCTTCATCCAACTGTTTTGCACCTAGAATCATAGAATGTCCTGAGTTGGAAGGGACCCACAAGGATCATTGAGTCTAACTCCTGTCCCTGCACAGGACAACCCCAAAATTCACACCATATGTCTGAGAGCGTTATCCAAATGCTTCTTAAATGTTGTCAGGCTTGCCACCATGACTACCTCCTGGGGGAGCTTGTTCCAGTGCTCCACTACCCTTTGGGTGAAGAACCTTTTCCCAATGTCCCACCTAAACCTCCCCTGGCATATCTTCCTGCCCTTCCCTTGGGTCCTGTCATTGGTCACCAGGGAGAAGAGATCAGTACCTGCCCCTCCTCCTTCCCTCGTGAGGAAGCTGTAGACCGCGATGAGGTCTCCCGTCAGTCTCCTCTCCTCCAGACTGAACAGACCAAGTGACTTCAGCCACTCCTCGTACGGCTTCCCCTCTAAACCCTTCACCATCTTTGTGGCTCTCCTCTGGACGCTCTCTAGTAGCTTCGTATCCTTTTTGTACTGCGGCACCCAAACCTGCACACAGCACTCAAGACAAGGCCGCACCAGTGCAGAGCAGAGCGGGACACTCACCTCCCTCGACCGGCTGGCAATACAGCGCTTGATGCACCCCAGGGCACGGTTGGCCCTCCCGGCTGCCAGGGCACACTGTTGGCTCATGTTCAACTCGCCGTCGACCAGAACCCCCAGATCCCTCTCCATGGGGCAGCTCTCCTGGTTTGACATTTTTGATATTGTTTCTTGTTCTTGTTAGATTTCCATCAAAGCAGCGCGAGATACCTGATTTGCACGGTAGAGATCCCACTGCGGATCCATTGCTGGTGCCTGCATGCTTTTGTGCACCAGGGAGGAGTAAACTACCCGTGGGTATATTTATTTTCTGAAAAAGGATTTTTCAGGTGGCATTTGGAGCAAGCTGCGTTAGGAAGTTTTCTGTCTCTCCTTAGGCAGAGCGGTGGGAGAGGGGAACGTTGTAAAGGTGGTTTCTTATGGGCCCATGTTGGGAGGTACAGAGCAACTGTTCCCAAGAGACCTTATGGCGCTCATTAGTCCTGGGGCTGGTGTCCTCAGCTCGATTGGCCTGATGAAATGAGTGCGAAAAGATCCAGCACCAAATGGAAACCATTTCAAATAAGGTAATCTGCGCACACTTGCAGAAACACGTCAGAGCCAGCTAAGCCCGCAGCCAGGAGTTATAAAAGTCCTATTTATTTAAATGACTTTGAATAGAGTTCACGCGCTCCCTGAGATTTCAGTTGAGAAAGAAATAATTTTGATAGCATTTCTGCACCTCAGCTCCTCCCATGAAAGGTCACCTTTCTCCAAACATGCCTTCAGATTGTGAGATGTAGTCCTGGTTTTTGGTTTTGCTCCTTTTAAAGTTTTAGTTGTTTGTTAAAGCTCTTGCTGAACTGCTGTACCTAAAGTGCTGGGTTTTTACTCTGACCTCTGGAAGGAAATTACATATCTTTTTATGTCTAATAAGGGCTGAAATTTTGTTAGGTGAAGCAACTGGCAGTTTTACAATGTCTGCTGCCTGTAACTCTCTCTGCAACTGCAACTGCCCAAAGCTGACAGCTCCTTAAGAAATTTTAATTTTTTTTTTCTCCCATGAAATTTTAATGCTGCATCATGCGATGAATTCATAGCGGATGCAAATATTTATCAGATCTGCTGCAGACAGCGTCCACTGGATGTTAATTTGCCAGAAGGATGAATCCCGTTGTGTCTGGTTAGCAGGGACTGCTGGGAAGCAAAATAAGGAGGCCTTCATCTTGGGTTTCAGGAAAGCTCCCAGTAAAGGCTCTCTTGTTTCCTTAAATAAACGTCTTCAGCTCCATCCTCCAGAGGCATCTCGGATTGCCTCTCTGGGGCTCTCACAAAACAAAAAGGGCTCTTGTCTGATAGCGCTTTTAAGAGGCAATGATTTTTCTTAGCCCTCGCTTAACTGGCGGGTAATCGGCCGTCATCTCGCTCAATACAAGGCTTTGTTTTTATTTGTTTATTTTTTAATTGAGCTAAATGCCTCTTCTGCCTTCCCACTGCCTCTGATCTCTGCTGGAGAGAGCAAATCTTAGCAGCCTGGAACATCACAGGTTTCTCTGATGGCTTTCGGCTCCCATATGCTCTGGTTCAGTAACAGTTTTGGCTGATCACTGTGACAGCAAAACACCTTTTTTATTTAAGCTGCAGTTTTCTAGAAATACGTCTTTGGGCTTAATCAACATAACCTTCAGCAGTTCTTTGAAACCCGGGATCTAAAAGCCATGAATGTCAGAAACACTTCATTGCTTGTGGGAGTCTTTAGCGCTTCTGACAGATAAAAGTGGAGGAGGAAGCCATCAAAAAATACACCAAATACAGGCTGGAATGGGAATTTTGCTGGTAGCTGACAGTTGGGCCCCCTGCATTGGAAAGGACAGGCTGCCGAAAGAAAAACTTATGACTAAGAAACCGAAGGGTAATGTAGCGCTGAGCGTAATGTGCGAGTAGCTGGCTGGGTTTTATACAGTATATGCTCCGCAAGCCGTCTCTGTGCGCCAAGCTTGGGCACCCTTTGCTGGCAGAAACAGTCCTCTGCTGAAAGGTCTTTCGGACGTGAGAGCTGTTGGTTTATTATTAGAACAGTAGCGTTGTTATTTTTAAGAAGAGGAGGAGAAAATGAGAATAAATTACAGTAAAATGGCAGCAACTGCTGAAAATAGAGGAGTAACAGTGTCTCTTTGGCATTTTTGCAGCCAGGCAAGCACACGCAGCAGGAATAGTGCCAGCGTGCAATTTCCGTCAGCTTCAATTACTACCTTCGCCTGTTTTTAAATATTTAAAGTTTAACGTTTAATTTTGAATGACGCTGAATAACAAGAATCGAAATATGAAAATTCACATTAAAGTATCGGTTGCAGTAAGCACGTGTCAATAATGTTAGCAGGACGGGACTGAATGGCTACGGTCTTCCAAGAAATCTTTTCCATTTCTCTCGTGTTCCCTGTCTAGACAAGATTTATTAAACAATCCTCGGAAGGGATTGTCCTTCTCCGCTACCTTTTATTATTGGTGGGAGCCAGTTTGAGGCTCACTCTGTTGCGCGAGGGGCTGGTTCTCTCCTGTGATTGATGAGCTGGATGGGAAGTGATTAGACTTTTACAAGCCCAGGCTGCTTGGAACAATACTACCAGGAAAAAAAAAGGTTGTTCTTCAAATTTCACATTTACTGCCTATTATTTCGGAGCTTCAGTTTCTCTTTCCTCCTCTTTGACGTCTCCTCATTTTTCTGGCTTGCTTCACAAGATAAGGAGAGAGAGTGGAAGATCTGCATGGTGCAGCCGATAGAGGTAACTGTAGGAGGAAAAGCTGCCAGCTGTTGTGGGCAGTCTTGCTTTTTTGCTTTATTGTTGTTACTTTTCATGAAGACTGATTGTGATTTGCTCTTGATACTCTTCCCCAGAGGTCTGCCTTCTTCAAAGAGAGGCAATAAACTTGGAAAGCTGTGGAACAAGGCTGGTAGGAGGAACGGTAGGACAGATAGGGCATACGTGCTGTTTCCCTGAATACAAGGGGGGGGATAAACCACAACCCCTTATATTGGGGCTGTCAGTGTGAAACCCCTTTGCCCTCTGTCAAAGAGCATTTACTGGATCACTGCATGGTTTACATGCGATGATGGCTGAGCAGAGACTTTTTTCCTAGGAATCCCAGCAAACCTGATATCTGACTGCATAACAGGCAGCTTTGCTTCTGCCTGTGATTGGGGTCTGGAAAGCCTTTTTAGAGGCAGAAATCCAGGTCTCCCCATCTTGTTCTGGCTCTCACCCAAGCCACCTATTCACCTTTAGCACACGGTTGTTTCATCTTATGTTAAGACCTCTGCTCCTTCTCATCTTCTGGGTGCCCGGCAGAAATTTTCATCCTAGAAATATAAGAAGGCACATATAATCATCCTTGCCTCCGAGTTTCCTAATTTAATTCCTTTTGTTTTCATTCAGGGGTTTCCACTTTATTTATTTAATTTTTTTAAGTCTTCCTCAGGAGGCCTCTAAAACTTATCCACTGGAGCAATGGCAAATTGAAGCCAGACAGCTGTTTTTCTTTAGCACCTCTGAGGACCACTGAAGCAGGCTGAAACATATACACTATACAGCAACCAGGTATTACAGTGAACAGGGAAATCCTATTCCCTTGGTAAAAGTCAAATGAATTACTGCATTTTAGCTTTAAAACTGAGCTTTTTATGCACGCACCAGAACCTCAGGGGACTGCCCCCTGTCAGGGCTGTTAGCTGAAAGTCGTCACTGAGGCCAAACTGAGGCAATACCCAGCCCAGCACTTTTGGGGAAAAATATGCTGGAGAGATGGGCACCTCTGCTCATGGCTTAGTGGCATCTCTGTGATGTGATTTGATCTTGTTAAGCTGGAGCAAAGCTTGGGGTGTGAGTGCCCTTTTGGTGGCATTGAAAGGATGTTTCATCAGTATTTGTCCTGATGGAGATGATAAAGCTTTTGCAATAAGGAGAAAAAGGTAATGGATGATGTTTTATAAATGAGACACCTAATAGTGACAGCAGTCACCTCGGTGAGGGGGGGTGGGAAAGGAGAACTTGTGACCAAGACAAGCAAACTTCTGTAAAAGCCAGAGCCATGCAAATACTTGAAACTTCAGCTTGGTGACTGAACTGGGAAAGAATTAGAAAAGTCATTTGGGGTTTGGGGTTGACCCAAGTGAGAAATCTTCTTCGTCCGTCCTCCACCCCCCCAATCAAAACAAAAATACTGGAAGATGTTGCTTTGTGACAACAGAAATTTTTTTGTTCAGCTCAAAGTTCTTAATTTGGTTTAAATAATATATTCTGGTAAACTACAAAGCAATGAGTACCTTGATTTTTCAAGTGTGTTTTTCCTTCCCCTTCACAAACGGAGCTATTTGCCACATTCAAGATTAATATTTAATTTACTTTGGTCAACCAAAAATTGATCTTTCCCCCCCTGTGCTGATATATTTATTGTTTGAAAACTTTCTCCAACCTAATAAGGATAGATATTTATTTTTTTTCCCCCCATGGCATTTTATCAAATCTGCCTTCTGTTTGGTGGGTTAAAATTTGATGGAAACAAGTTATTCATGAAAATGCAGGTCAGTTTTTGTTGTACTGAAAAGAGCCCTTGCCTCCATAAGAAATAAAATAAATGAAACAAAACGAAGATCACAGATGTTGTAATAAAAATAGTAACTATGTGTAGCATTGAACTTCATTGAAATTATTGTAAATGGTGCTGTTACATTGTTTAATTATGTACAATTAACCCAGGAATTGCTAAGTCCCTGCTGGAGCCTTTTCTCTTACATTTACAATAGGTCATGGTAGAGTATTTTTCTCATTACTGTCATGGAGGCACTAACTGAACTGGATCTGATCTCCCACATTGGCTAGTTTTATCTATAGAAGAATAATTTATTTACGTACAAATAGTTCTTCTTTGCCATATTTAACTAGAGCCTGGAGCAGGCAGAGAAGAGATGGCAGAATTTATAGTCCATTAAAGCATTTTCCATCAAGTGTCATCTGTGAAAGCTGTTTTGGGCATATAAAGAAGGAACAAGATAAATGTAGTTTTGATAAGTCTTGAAAATACTTTTCTTCTGGCCATGGCAAAGCTCTGGGGAGTTGTGCAAAAGAAGTCAGCAATGTTAGGGTTTTTTTAAATACATACAGATATATATATATATACACATACACACATTGAGAATCCTTCTCCAGAAAAATGGGAAATGCAATATTTTAGTTTTGCTTCCAGAAGGTTTTATGGTTTCTCTCGGAGAGCTGAGAAAGAGCTAGGAGCTGCAAAGCGCAGTAGAGAGGTGTTGCTTTGCTAGATGAGCCTGCGGGCAGAAAGGCGTGCGGTGCGTCTGGCCCTTGCAAGGCTGAACTGACACTGTTAAGCTGCCCACGCAGGAAAGGTGGCAGAAAGCATGGGAGGTGGAAAAGCTCATCATTTACTTCCAACCTGAAATCTCCCAAATGTCGGAGAAGAATCCAGTCCTTGCAAAGACTGGCATACTGATCTGGTGGTTCCAAGGATTTTGCCTTCTTAAGCATTTCAGAGCATTTGAGGGTTTCTTCATATCGATCATCCAAACTAAGCCTGCTCAATAATATGATAAATAATTTATTTGCTGACACTTTTCCCAGTCTGCTCTATATGCACCTCACATAGGTATGATGTGAAAGCTGAACGTGTGCTTCTCGAAGGTTAGCTTTGCAGACAGGGAGGGCAGCAAGAAACAAACACAAGGTTCAGATGAAGCCTTTCCTGCGAGGAGGATGGATCTGCTGCAGAGCCTGGAGAAGGCTTTGGGTGTTGGGGAGACCTGTTAGGGTAGAGGTGCACGCACGGTGCTGTGCAGGGGTACCAGCTTGTGCCTGGACACACAGCAGCTCTTTGTTGTGTTTGAGCTTGAACCAGATGGGACTTCAGGTTTTAGAAAAGGCAAAACCACTTGAAGTCTTTCTCTGCCCATCTGTAAACACAAACTCGGTGCAATTTAACATGTGCATGCTGTACCCATGGAGATCGATGGATATAAGGTGTAACTGTCTCACCTCTTCAGACCAGGAGATCCCTTTGCCTCAGCTCCTTTACACACTCTCCACCTTGCTCCTAAACACCAGGCATTGCATCAGATGGAGTAACAGCACACCAAAATTCATGTTGGTGGTTCCTGGCAGGCACAGTACCTATGAACGTACTGAAGCCATCTCAGCAAATACTGCCAGACGTGTGTGAGTTTATTCAAAACTGTTTCCATCAGCGGAGGAGTACATTATTTATGATTCCACTTTCTTCTCTGTTTGGAGAGCATTTATCAAATCAATCAGAGAATTCATTAGGTAATTATTATTTTTTCATTATTTGCCTAAGCCTTGGTGTATTTACCTCACACAAATATAAAAGTCACTAGTAAATGGGATCAAGAGCTTGAAATATCCATTTTCCTTCCTGTAGCACTGTAGCACAGAGGAGGAGCCCAGGAGGAGCTCTGTAGTGTGACAGTTAGCAACGAAGTTGTGATATATAAGAAGTGATGGGACTCTGTTGAGTGTCACTTGTCATCTGTGGCCTGAATGAGATCGCCTCTGCTCTGTGCTGGTGGCCGGCCAGAAACGATTTGTGCCCGATTTCACATATGTGCAAGTGAGGCACTAAAAAGTTACAGGTCAACATATATGAAAGGCCTCTAGCAGCTGCGACCCCCCAGCCTAAAGCTGTTTCGCAGGGTCCCCTGCGTCTTTGTTAAGTGTCCTGTCCCACATGGCGTCCAGTGCCACCTCCACCATCTTCTGGTGGTGGTTGTGGTTGGAGCTTCCCAAGGTAATACCAGCCACCATTCTTCTGCCCTTTCCTCAAAAAAGGGGTTTGGTTTTTTTTTTTGTTCAGACCAGCTCATTTGGTGATTTTGCCAAGGACAGCCCAGTGGTGGGGTGGGCATGTTCCTGTGGGGTGGGGTTGTCTCAGACGCACAGGTTGCTTCCTGGAGAATGGGGCCACCAAAACGTGGTGCTTCCCCCTTCCTGGTGCGGGGGAGCTCCTGGGCAAGACCCTGTGATCAGATGAGGGCGGGTGAGGATGAAGGGGATGGGGAGATTACAGCAGCACCAAGTCAGTTCAACTTAAATTGCTGTAAAAAAAGCAGCAGTCCCAGATGTGCTTCAAGAGCATCCCAAGGTGAGGGGCCAGGGTGGGTTTGGGTTTTGGAGTCCTTTCCAAGACACTGACCCACACAAGCTAAAGGGATTGCTGGGAAGATTACGCTGCAGCTGCCTGCATGACCCCTGTACCCCACCTCACCTACTTCATGGGGCTTATTTTCAAGTAAACATTGGGCTTCGTTCTTACCAGCTGCTTACGGTGTCTGAGACATCCCCTTCGCAATGTTAATGAGAAAGCTTTGCGGTGCAGTTTTTCTCCAGGTGACCCAGCTATTCTGAAAAGCACTAAGGGCCACTGAACAAAAATGTATAATGTATAATTAATGCAATAATTGTATAATTTTATTCCCCTTTTCATCAAAGTTGCTGTACACAGTGCATGTATTAAATATGACTACAGTGCTGTTTCCCAAGACAACTGCTGAAGATGAGTTAGGAAGACCTCAATAGGCTATTTCAGTTAAACATTTTCTTTGCAAAATAAATACAAGCTGTCTTGTGAATAAGAATGAGATTAGCTGAAGTCGTTAATTAGTATGACTTTTTAAAAGGAAGCTGTAGATGGAATAATTCACCATGTACAGCATCTTTATTTTCTTCACTGTGAAATAGTTTTCAGTTCTTAATGATTTACTTTCTGTTGCTGTTAAAAGCCTTTTTTAAGTTCAGAAGTTCCTTTTTGGTGGGTCCCTCCTGGTTTTTTAGCTTGTCTGTTTTGCTCCCCTGTTGTCCGTTGTCCTGCTTATGGGTTTTGGACAGTGACAATATTATAACTGTGCCCAAACTGTCTTTGCCTCCCTCTGGCCTCATCCTGCCCAGAGTTGCCTGTTGCTGTAGGGTTCAGCTCGGTGAGCAGAGCTCAGCGCCCAAGGCAGCCGGCTTTGACCTGGAGTTATCTAATAAATTAGAAGAAGAGATTGAAAGGCTGCGGGTCTCTGAAGCAAGGAGAGCTCAGTATTGCCACTGATTTTCTGTTAGCTTGTGAGCATCACCAGTGTGCGCCGTATTGTAGCATCTGTTGTCAGAAGTCCTGTCAGTGATCTGGAGACCTGAAATCCTAAAATGGGGCACAGAAACGCACAGAGGTCCTTTGTGTTAGCCTGTCGGCCTCACGTTTGTTTGCTTGTTTTCCTTACGTAGTTCAGGTTGGAAACTGTTAAAATGCATGTTGTAGGCAGATTAAAATGATCCTTTATGATGGATGGAAGGGGTTAAACTGAAGTTAAAAAAGAAAACTTTTGAGAGGTTGTGTTAGAAATTCAGAAAATTGGATGGTCTATTCTCATAGCTTTTCCCTAAAGTGTGGAGCAATTTGTTTAAACATTGATTTTAACATTTATTTTCCTACTTTTTTTTTTTTTTTTTTTTCCAGTGGCTTAATTTCCATTCCTTGTCTGGTGTGCCTGTTAATTTTGCATGCTATCACAAGCCTAATTCTTCTCTGTTTCAAATGAATATGATATAAATTAATTGCCATATGATTACCATGTAATTACATTGTGACTCGTGACAGTTTAGACAAAGTATCATAGCTACATTTTAAGAAATGATAAATGTTTGACTAATGTGTCAGAAAAATGTAAATATATTGTGATTATTGTGGCACTTTTAAACACATTAATTCTCTCCCTAGTTTCTGTATTCTGTCAGTCATTCTGTGGCAAAGAGCAGTCAATCCAAGCACCTAAATTTATCCGTGTTTAGGCATTGTTTAGCATTTGGGAAGTTTTTTGCATCAAGGGCCTAGGAGGACGTACGTGGCCCGAGTCGCACCGTGCATGACACTCTTGAGACCTGTATCTTCTAAGTAAGCTGCTTATTTAGTAAGTTTATCCTGTTACACACTTCTAACTACCTTTTGCTGTATTTCACAGCACACACACAATTTTGTGCTAGCTCAGTGTTGGGGCTATCAGTTAGTTTTTACTATTTGGGGGCTCTCCTAGCATGCCTTGTCTGCTTGCTGGGGCATCTCCACTGCCCGGGACCTCGATGCTGGCCACAGCATTGAATGTGCAGTTGCTATTAGTGATTGCAGCCATTTCGTCTCCACGTCTTTCCCTGTCTCTCTCTCTCTGTCCCGTTCTCCAAAGGTGCAGAAGAATATAGTCAATCAGTGTCGAAGCACACACCTTGGTCTGTGGTGGAGCACTAAGTCAAAGCGAAGCCCAGCATTTCCCTTGCAGAGCGTCACCCTGGGGAAGCCCTGTGGGCTGGCGGTGGGACATCACGTTGCTGCTGTGGGGCGTTGAGATGGAAAGGGATGCAGCGATCCACAGCTGTGGCTATTGCGTGGCTGTGGAGCAAAAGTGAATGCTGTGAGCAGTCCAGCTACTGATGCTCACAAAGGCTTGGGTGAAATGAAGCTTTGGCTGTCCAGGCCTGATGGTCCCTTTGACACCAATCAGCAGGAAAGGGACTTGCTCTATTAACGATCAATAAGTGAAGTTCTATCTTCAGTTGAAAATTAGGAGTGTTTTTCATCATATTTACTAAGTTGCCGTTCAGTATGTCTTATGGTCAGTGTAGGCAGGGACAGGCCTTTTTAACAGCTGCCGTGAGGTGTCAGGCAGACTCTTGTTGATGGCAAAAACACGTTTAGCATTGAATTACTTAAAATAGCATCTTAAGTTTAAATTGCTCTGAGCTCTGTAAAGGTATTAGGAAACGTAACAGCCATGCCAAGGAAGTCACTGAAAGCCAGATAATGGATGTTTGGTTTCAGTTATGAATACCTTCACCACTGATCTTGTCTTATCACTTAGAGTGAAGTGTCCTTAGCAAGACAGCAAGATTACAAAAGAGCACTTTGCTGTTTTTCAGCTTTCTTCCGTGCTTGTATGTCATCACCGTACAATAAAGTCAGGATAAAGCATAGTTGTCTAGACCTACAGCGATGCTGAGAGCTTTTTGTCTGTGCAGGTGCCAGCACACTGTTGCAGGGATTCAGGCTGGGACATTTCAAGGGCTTATCTCATCCTCTTCTGCATGCCGGTGGCTGCTGTTCTGCACTTGGTCCTGCCTTTGCAGCATGCCCCTGTGCTACTTGAGGCACTTGCCAAGGATTTAGAAGGGCTCTGAACAATTTCAGAGTGGGACAGATCTGGTTATAGCCCCTCCCTCCCCCCCGCCTTGATACTTTGCCCTAGGGATTTATTTTTGTATGGATTAGCAGGCTAGTTGCCGCTGCTTTCCCAACCAAATTAAGCAGCCATCAGTTGCAGTGATTCACGGAGCTGAGCCAAGGGGACAATGTCCTTTGCTCATTCAAGGTCCTGGTGCAAGACTAGGAGCAGTTGACAGCAAATGAACAGGCAAATCCATAAAAAAAAAAACTGTGGAGTTTGTGAGAAGAGGAAGGGCAAGGAAGGTATTTCTAGTGAATTTACAAGCTGGGAATTATCAGCCCCATGACTTAGGATCCCCTTCCTTGATGATGAGTGACAACTGGGTTACTCATCTGCCTCTGATGGTCTTTAAAAGGGAGGGACCACAGCTAGCCAGGCTGCAGGGAGCTAGTGAGGCTGTAGGCATTTCTGAGCCACCCATTTACAGCCATCCAGCTGGAAACCGGTGTCCCAATGCCCTATAAACCCACCTTTAGAGAAATTGTTTCCAATCTGTAGCTACAGTAAAAATGAAATCAAGTCGCCCTTGTTCTGGGTGGTGTGAACTTCAAAAGCCTACACAGAGCTCGTTTAAATGTTAACAATGTTGAACATGGGCAGTTTCTTTCCCCTTTCTCCTTACTCTCCTTTTATTAGCTGAGGAAAGTGGGGAAGAAAAAAAATTGAAAGACTTTGTTAATGTAATGTGTGTCATTAGAAATTGCCTTAATAATGAAATGCATGATTAGACCAATTAGAGAGGTAGGATGGAAATGCTGTGTGTGTAGGTAGTGCATGCTTAGAATACACAGCACTTAAAAAAAGAGCCGATAACCATCAGGGAGTCAAGAAAAGAATTGTGTGTTTCCTTGGCTCCAAAACTCTGGTTTGACGGTCTTTGCTGGGGCCAAAGCCAGGTCACCTTTGCCCTTCTGTCTTTAATTTGTGCTAAGATTGCTAATTCTCTTTTCTCTTATGCTATTCTCATTGTTAATCTAGCATTTCATCCGTTTCTTCCCCCTTGCATTTTGCCTTGCTGTTTCTCCTTTGCTCCTTCCCCAGAGGTCTGGCAACATAGTCCTCAAACACTGGCGCAGGTTGGTCTCAAGATTAAAATCCCGGTTTGCTTTCCAGAGGGGTGGTAGCTTTGCTCAAACATAGCGATCCCGAGGGAGCTGCCAAGTGATGTCTAAGGGGCAGCTCCTCAGCTGGTGTGGGTGAGCACAGGCCCCCCGGCTTTCCCAAAAGCATGTGGACATGTAGCAGCTGGTCATCTGTGGGCTCCACTCCTCGCAGGTTCGTGGAAGATGAAAGTTTAGATGATCTCTGCTGCATGATATAGATAATGGGCAAAAGCTCCACTTGCAATCCGGTGATGCATTACCCTTCCTCGGCCACCGTTTCCATGTTGAAATCTTTATACTCACAGATATTTTTAAGATGTATGGTAATGCATGATTTCTGGCATTAGTGCCAAGTGTCTTAAAGAGATTTCATTTAGATAAATTATCAGTCAGATATGAATAAGTAAGGAGTAATAAATCACAGAAAATTAGCTGTTTCAGCCAAACAGGGTTTTCATATCTGTGGTATAGTCCAAAAGGAAAAATGTTTTTGGTTTTGTTTTTTTTAATTGAAGGAGAAGGTGGTGCTAAGACATAGTGAAAGACATACGCCCAACAGTGTGTTTAACTACAGTTTTGTGAGCTAAGTTTTAAATTTGTTTTTCATCTATACCTTTGAGAAAAGATATTGCTGTTTCAGTGAGTAGGCTGAAAATGAACATTTTGTAACAGTTGCCAACCTTTCCTGCTAAACGTGGTGTACAACTTCTGGAAGGTTTAGATCACATCCTGTGGCTGATGCCCTGGATCACAGCCCTGCGTGCCTGAGGAATGTACAGCAATTGTTTGCATGGAAAAGCAATACTAGAAGAATATTTATGTGCTTGTAGAGTATATGCGTGTGAATCCTGCTGGAAAGCCGCTTATCTGCCTCATCCCTGTAGGATCACCCATCTCAGCAAACCTCTTCTTCAGTTATCATGTACCAGAAACTTGAGAACTCCTGATCTGCACCTCAGAGAGTTTTCTCTTTCCCATCCCGCTGCACTGGACGTGTTTGATGCCACTGGTCAGTGTGCATCCTCCCCAGGAGGGGGACCTCCATTTCTTCTCGAAGGGTCTTCCCTTTCTTTCCCCCATTTTTTTCCTAATCCAGATCACATGCTCAGAATCCCTTTCCTGGGATGCCATGCCCCCAGCTCTTTCCCCAGGAGGCTGTTGCTGTTCCAGTTAGCTTTTTCTGTTTCCTCCCATGAAGTAGTGAATGAGGGATTATTTAAACTTCTGTTGTTAGGAAATTCTGGTTTTGCCCAGTCAGCATCTTTCACAGAAACCTATCAATATGGGCTGGGGATTTTGTGGCAGTGTAAACTGAAAACTGATTTTTTTGATCCCCAAGTGGCTGAAAAATAGAAACACTGTTTTCCAGCCAGGTCTTTTCACATTACCTTATATGAATACAGTAGCACTTACATCATGGTAAATGATGTTAAAATGCAAGAAAAGGTTATAAAAGTTAATTCAGTGAGGTATGCTGGGTAGCTTTTTTTAACATTGCTTTTAGCGTGCATGATGTGAAATACACTTATATCTAACTATAGGCAAGACTCAAAAGTGGATGGCTAAGGAGGAGGGAAAAGTTAAAATCTGGGGCAGTTTTTAACATATTCCTTTTTATTAAATTTGAGTGTTCAGAGTGTACAGCTACACATTTTTTACATTTTTCCCTTACAACAAGATGTTTTCTGGACTGCCATTTCTCAATGTTATGTATTCCTTACTAGTTAATCCCTGCTTCTGTGCAAATTTTGTTATTCTCCCCACAGTATGGGTGAGCTGATGGTTGTAGCCAGGTTTTGCTTACGGAGCTCCTCTTGGTCCCCAGGAAAGCACGAGTATTGTCTTTGTTACAAGCCCAGCACTGGTGGTAATGGCAACATTCCTGTGCTTCTTGTGGAGATAGTTTAGCATTTTGCATATTTTCTGTTGCTTTGGGATACCGGGCGCTGTCAGTTCTCTTTCGGTTTTCTACTATTTTTCATTTACAGGTGTGTGTTGGTATATTCTACTTGAGGGCTATTCTTTAGATTGCTGGGGGTTATGCATAAGCAGGCATATAGAAAGATGCTGTATTGAGTAATATGATATTCGAGGGCCTCATTTCAGATTTATGGTGATGAATGAAAGAAGGGTTACAGAACAGAATAGACCTGGGAGTCGGCTTAGCCACAAGAAAATACTTGACACAATAGGAAAGTAGGGAATTAAAAGTAACGTGCTTACCTCAAGTACAGCACTTCCTGTGCGAGAGCTAGCAGTTGTTTAAAGAGAGGGAATTTAAATTACACTGCCATTTGGCACAATAGTACTTAGTCTAATTTTATCAATTACAGTATAAACCTGTCAGGAAGAATGCTGATTAGGGCGCACTGTTTGGCTAGGGAGTAACGTGGCAGGTTCAAATAGGTGCTAAGCGCCTGGTTATTAGCTTTATTAAGTGGAATGTTTTGCTTATAATGTTGCCCAAAGGCTTCCAGGTTTAAAGCAAGCGGTGCGGTGTGCGTGCACCTCTGTGCATCCATGCAACACATGCAGCTTGCTCCAGGACATCTGGGTAAAGGTAGAAGTTCAAGTCTGGAGGTGCCAGAAAAAAGGTGGCCCCCCGCTGCTTTAGTTTCACTGTCACGTCTGCGGTATGATGCAATCCCTGCTGTGCTGTGATGCAGTTCTTGCAGTACAGTTATTTTTCCTCTTTGGACTGCTGTTTTCCTCTGTGCCTGGGCCGTGTCAATGCACACTAGAGTGCACCCTCAGTATTGCTGCTCTTCCTAATCTAAGCCTTTGCCCAAACTTCTGTCTAGCAATATTTTTGCCCAAGAAGAGAGATGGATTTTGAAGACAGGCATTTTTAATGCTTATTTCCCAGTTACACTTATTTGTATGGAAATTGGTGAGGATTTAGGCAGCTCTGTTACGGTGCGCTTTGCCGTGCCCTGGTTTAAGATGTGTCCACCTCCAGCTGCCTGTCCTACCAGCAGAATCCCCTCAGGCTCAGGCTGTAGCTACTCTGCTTTGTTGGCCAACGTTTGAGCAAAAGCCCACCTCCTTTGGCAGCTTAAGTCAAGAGCCTGTGTTCTCCACCTGGGATATGTCTGGGTTGTGAGCGCTGGCCCCTGGTCACCTTCTGCTGATGCCACTGCTGCAGGGCCATGGCACAGAAGGGCTGGCTGGACACGTCCAAAGCCTCAAACAGACACAGCAAGACTCACAAGGGGCCATCTGTCACTGCCTAAAGCCCTCTTTCTCTGAACGCAGAAGGAATTTCAAAAAAATCAGAGGAGGTAATTGCTTTAGTTACTCTTCCAAGCTTCACCCAGCAGTCGCTGCTCAGCCCAGCGCGTGCTGTCCTTGCATGGGGCCGGGCTTTCTCTAATTACAGGGGTTCTTTCCTTGTATTTCTGCTTCCTCCTTGGTTTCTCTGAGGTCTTTGGTTTCCCATGCACATGCTGTCCCTCACCACACCAGCAGACCTTCCCCCCACACAGCCGAGACATGGACGTGGCTTTTGTTTCAGTGACATTTGCCGCGCTCCGGTCACCAGCCTCGGTTGCTTTTCTCGTTTATCCCAAAGGAGGGGCAGCATCTGTCCCCACCGCTTTCAGCGTTTATTGTCTCTGGGTCTCCTGCCTCCCCTGTGGCGGGAGCTGGAAGATACAGCGTTGGCCAAGGCACGCTGCCGTGTATTAAATGGTGGAGATGGAAAGAAATGCCCAACAGTGACAGCTGCCTCTTTCTCCAGCCCTCTGCGCAACCTCATAGACTTGAACGGGCATTGAATTCCTCTGCCTTGGAAAATGGCAGTGTCTGGCACACTGGTGAGGCCTTGATCTTCTGGTGGAAATCACGCTAGATGCTCAGGATAGGCATCTGTGTCAAGATGGTTGAGATTTTGCCTGTTTTTTTTTTTTTTTGGGTGCTGTGTAAAGGATGAGATTTCTGATTAAAATTAATAATACTATGGGAAGTGTTGGTGAAAAAAAATTCCCTTTGCATGGCAGGTCTGAGGAATCCCCTTCTCCCATGTTGGTTATTGGAAGGAGTTACACAAGAAGTAGTAAACAGGGTCCCTGTCAACCGTTTTGCTTACTTCTCCTACTCAGTTACAGCTTTACAATAAAAGGTAGAAGCCATTTCAACATTGCTTTTGTTTTTTCAGGAGAGATCATGTGAATACATACATGTCATCTTTGAAAACTATATTCGCTTATTTAATCTTGGAATGAGTCTGGCGTGGCACTCTCTTGCTTGATGACAGCCCTTGTCAAAGAAGTGGTGCCATGACCAAGAAACCCAGTAAGTAGTTTACGCTCTTTCCAGATAAAGGAAGGACTCGTAGCCTGGATGTAAAAGGAGGAAGGACTGGTGCAAGGATAGATTTGATTTTGCCCCTTGTCACACCTGTGTAATTGCCAGCTATGCAGCTGAAGTGCTGCTTACCCTGCTCTTTACTGAGCCTCTCTGCGTGGAGTGCTTTCTCCTGCCTTACTGACCCAAAATGGAGTCACAAAATTCTAGTGGTGATTAAACTCGGCATTATTAGCCCATTTTTGTCCTTGCTTTGGCTCATGTATGCCTCTAGAGACCTTCATTACAGGTAGTGGAGTTGCTGGAGCATGGTTTGGTTGCCATTGGTGCTGCGGGAAGCCCCCAGGGAGCAGGAGAGATGTGGTGGTTTGGGGATGTGCCAGGCTGCCGGTGCTGCTCCTTGGTGGGTGGATGGCCCAGGCAGTGCTCCATGCTACGCCTGTCTTCTGGGTGTATGAGTTTTCTGGAGCTATAAGGGAAGAGATGGCTCCACTGAGATTTTCCAGTGACCTGCACAATACGCTAGAAACCCCTCACGCCCACCCCCTCAACTCTAGTATTGTGTCTGTACATGCCTTAAGCAATCAGTAGTGCCTTGCTGGCTGTGGGGGCCCAGGCCAGGTCTGGTGCAGGTTATTGCATCTGGGGTGAAATGCACAAAAAACCAAAAATTTACCTGTTTTATCACAATCCTTTTGGGATGAACCACAAGAATTGTTTCCTAATTTCATTTGGGTGTCTAACAACCCCAATCCCAACACCAGGCATATTAACTCCGTCCAATCCAAATAATTTCTAGAACCACAAAAATGCTTATCCTGATTCTATTTGGATGTATGACAACTCCTATCCTCATATCAATACTGGACATACAAGCTCTGTCCAAACTAAATAATTTCTAGAATTTCAGTAAATACCTTTAGGTGCTGAAGGCCAGATCTGCTGCCAGTATAAATTAGATGACCTTGACTGGTGCCAGTAGTGCTGTGCAAGGTTTTATCTGCTAAGCAGCTGGTTTCTTGGAGTTGAGATCCTGCAAACTAACCTTCAGTGTGATTTCAGAGGGAACATAGTCTCTGTCCATCTGTGAGTACTGACAGCCTGGGCCCGAGTTGTTCCTGTGTCGTGTCAAAGGGTTAAGTAAATACAGAGGCACACTTGAGCTTGTAACCTGTGTATTTGAAGGGACTGTTCTTGAAACTACCACCAATTTCACCAGGAGCAAAATCCACAGCTTTGTGAAATTCAGTGGAAAATTGGCTTCAAGGAGCATTAACTCAGGTTCTTGGTGAATGTCTTCTTTATTAAGGGGGGGGGAAGAAAAAAAGAGTACCTCTAGATACTAAAGTCACTTTTTTATTTTCCCTATAAGTTTGAGCTTGTCCACTACCTGGAGTATTTTACTATTTTATTTATTGCTACTGAGGCAGAACTAGATTTAGGCTTAATACTAGGCTCCAGATGGTTTTTAGAAGGTGGTCACATTTACAGTCCCAAGATTTGTGCATAGCTGCCTCCCCCTCTATGCCTTACAGCTAAACCCTGCTCTCTCAGATGTGTGCTCCTGGAAATGCTTTATGGCATTTCACAGTTCCTATAAAGGGAAAGATCTTTTTCTGCTAAGCCTTTGGCATGATTTTTGTCTCCACCACGTTTCCCCCTGCCAGTGTGAGATGGCAGTGTAATTTTTCCCAGCGCCTGGGCACGCGTGCGTGTCTCGGCAGCACAGAGGGGTGATGGCCAGCTCTGCAGCCTGCTCTGACTTTGCCATGGGGTCTTTGGAGAGGTGGATTTTTTCATCCAGTCCTCCAAGGTCCAGTGGGGCCACAGTTCTCCCAAGCTGCCAACGGGGGCTGAGACACCCCGAATATCTGGCATCATATGATATACCCAAACGGCAGCTCAGCTGGAGATTGGAAATGGGGAGTGATACTTTTAAATCATTTGGTTTGTGTTTTATCAAATGATTCTGAATTACGTGATCTTAAGATGAGACTTTTTCTTGCTCCAGGTCAGTTCAGTGTCAGAGGATCATGTAAAAATGCAAAGGTCCCTCTGGTTCCCCTCCTTGGAGCCTGGAGCTCCTGCATGGGTGGCTGCTGCTTCTCCCACCCGCCATGGTGTGGGAGAGCCGGGGTCTGTAGCTCAATTCTGCTCTGAATTGTACTTAGCTTGGTACCGCGTGTGATCATTTTATTTTAAACGCTGTAGTACAGCAGTGTGTTATTTTGTAAGAGGAGCACTGTGTTATCCAGCCCATGGGTTTCTCTTCCCTTTTTGCTTTTTCTTTGCAAATACAAGCTATAAACCCAGCTTTTTACAGTAAATGTAATGCAGCAGTGTCAGTGAAGTGCACTAAGGCAGGATCTGCCCTTCCCATACCGTCTCTTTGGTCCTGTAACCCATGCCGCAAAGGCGTGCATATCTTATTTTTCATTAGCAACTTGAAAAAAGTATCTTGTTTTAGCAAAAAAGTATGCGGAAGCTGTTTGCTTGAAGAGAGGTTTAGGCTACCAAAACCTTACTGAGTGCGGGTACCGATGATGGAGAATAGCGTGAGGAAGCACATGTTTCGTTGTTTCTTTGTACATTTGGTTCTCAGCTCACTTGTGTTAAGCTTTTCAGTTTTTGCATCTGCTGTATTATTTTGCTTTCATTTTTAAAGTGTTCTATGTACAACTAAACCCACATGAGGATGATCTGGTTTTTCCTTTTTCTTTCTTTCTAAGGCAATAAGACATCTGGCTGCTACTAGTGTGAATTATCAAGTCGCATCCTTTTAACCCTCCTCATCATTTTATTTGTAAAGTGCTCACCCGCTGAGATACCAGGGGCCATGTGCAAACAGTTTAAAACAATATTGGGAAATAAACGGCGTGGGCAAAAATGATGAGATGTTTTTTAAAGCTGAAAAGCTGTGAGCGCTGAAAAAAAGCATGTTGTTGGGGAGGGGAGAGGGAGAGGTCAGATCAGTCCAGCGTAGCTGCAGAGGCTGAACCTGACCCTTCTTCCAAAAATTAAGAGTAAAGTTCAGCTCTTCAGCCGCGGGTGGTGACCCCAGCAGGCACTGCAACGTGCCTGTAAATCTTTTTCTGAATTTAGCCAATGCTATAAGAAAAGCCATATCCCTGACCGTTTGGGAGAGCAGGACCCCAGCACTGCCAGGGTGATGTTCACTGCAGGGGGAGACTAGAAAACTTTTTAAAGCTGACGTTTTTCTTCTGGAGACAGCTAGTGGGGAGACCTTTGCATGAAGGCACCAGGTCCATTGGGGTTCAGGATGTACCCACACCAGCTCTGTGTGCCGGGGCAGTGTCTCCGGAAGCTCTGCTAAAAATGAAATTGCAGTAATAAAGCCTGGATGTCTGAGGCGCGTATGTTGCTTGTGCAAAGTCTTTGAAGGATGAGTGAGGATCGAGGCTAAACAAACGAGCTGGCTGGCTGTGTTTGTGTGCCACATCTGCCAAATGGCTTTTTTTTGGAGGGAGTGCTGCCAAAAAAAGCCCAAAACAACAGAATGTTGCCAAGATGTTGAACTTTCTGTCCCCATTCCAGCAAATAGAGATATCAAGAAAGAAAAAGTGCCGTGCTGATCACTGCCTGTTTGTGATGCTCCTGTTTTCCCTTGTTCACGTGCGAGGCAGCTTGCAGGTGCCCAGGTGGCAACAACAGCCCGTGGCTGCTTCAGGGCCGGTGTGGAGCTCGCGGGGGTCGTGGCGCAAGAGATGCAGCCATGCGTAAGTGATGCTGTGACCTGTGCGTGCAGAGATGGGGCCGCGGGGACGGATCAAAGGAGGGGAAGGCCTCAGCCCGTGTGCTTCTTTTCAGTTCTGTTTATTGTCTTGCAGTGCTGTCTTGTGCTTTCGCAGTATCTCTGTAAAGAACTTTGTAGAAAATAAATAGGAGTTTTCATGGAAAATAGGAGGGTGATAAAACAAATAACTCATCCTTGATCTGTATGATTTAAAAATTACATAAACGCAGGAGAGTTGCCAATAGATGACAAGAAACTTCCAAATCTGATCACGTATTTGAATCGCCACAAGAACTGAGCTGTCAGTCCCTCTGTCTGGGATTAATGCAGTCTACCCTGAGCGCTGTGGGAAGCAGCGGTAGCATCAGAGAGGATAAATGCTGATTCTCCTGGTGCTTTCCCATCTGACAAAGGCTTCAAAGTCTCGCACCTCACCCGGGAGCATTAGGACTAATGCCGGGAGGAGGTAAACAAACTCCAGCCCTTCATGGGAGCCGTCTGCTCGCATGGAAACCTGTCCCTGCGTTGGAGGGTGAAGAGCTGGGGTGGCAGGGATGTGCGCGAGCAGAACCAAGGCAGAATTCAGGGGATGGATACTGGAAACCGTTGAGTATGTTACTAGTAGCGAGGTGGATGCAGGTGTTGCAGAGACAGGGGGCCTTCAGGAAAGAGTAAAAAAAAAATTCCTTCATGCCAACTTTCCACCCTCTGGATGTTTATTCCAATGCCATACATTTTTAGTAATCCTCACTGGGACAAATTTAGTCAGGTCCTTCAGGGTTTTCTTGGGTAGAGATGAATGCAAGCACAGGCTTGAGCACTTGAAGGGCTGATGCCTACAGCAAATGAGGAATTTTGCCCAGTAACAGCTTGAGCATGAAGACGAGAAATTCAGCTTTGCTATGGTAGATGGCAGAAGGCTCAGTGGGTAGGTCTGAAATTGAGGAAGTTAATCAACATAGCAAATGACGGACGTGATTTTAAGCAGTTCTCTTCAAATGGAAATGGAGGGTTTCTGGTACTAAGAGAAATGGAGAAACCCCCTGCGGAAAGCTTGGTAGGTGGATGGGGAAAGTCAGTACTGTTTGGGGATAGACTGCTCCCCAAGAGTCTGGGGTCGGACTGCATCACCAGGGTCTGCCCTGTTGTTGGACCAAGGTGCTTTGCTCATATTTCTGTGTTATTACATCAAATGAACTATTTGATTACAAAGTGTTGATTGAAGAGTAACAACCGTGACAGAAAAGTGCGGCTGAAAGAAGAAAATCCCAGAATGGAAATTAGGCAGGCCAGTGCCATGTAAAACCAATGCACCTGGTATTCCCACAGATGCAGTGCTGTAGATATTTTACAACTATATTAAAATTATTTTAGCCAGGAGGGTGTGAGGGGAAAGGCTATACAATAACATACGAATCACTTGCACTGATTGAAAATCAAATGAGCAATTTTCAGCCACAAAAATCAAGTGAGAGGACAAAGCAAATGAGACCTACAAGGCAGGCTAATAATCAAGATAAGTGCTAGAGGTAAAGTCTAGCAGAGCATTGTTATGTACTGTGCAGTGTTTGTTGGGAGATTTTGTATATGCCATGAGAATTTGCCGATGCTACTGTGTAGATTGAGTCAGGTTCTTAAATAGTTTCGCTGAGCTTATTGTCAACATTTTTATTCAAGATGTTACCAAAAAAGTGCAAAAAATACTTCTGATTTTTTCCTTCAGGTGTAAAGTAGCATAAATATGGGGATAAAAACAAAAACATTTTTTTCTGTTTTGTCTTTATTAGCATAATTCCATAATGTGGCTCAAAGTGTTTTAAAGGCGCAATTAATGATTCATTTATTTTTTACACAAATATTTCTCTGATACTTTCCTATTCTAGGCAGCTTTTGGAAAACAAAACCAGTTTGAACTTGAGAGGAAAGAAGTTTAAAATATTTTAAACAAATTGGCTTGTGCTAGGACCTTGACTACTGTACTGTCTCAGAATTTTAAATGAAATTGTTTGAATAAAGTATATGAGGTCCTTTTTTAAAACGGAGGGAAAAAACCAACCTCCGAAGCAAACCAGAGAAAAAGAAGATAATAGCGTTTGGAAAGCAACCTCTTGGCAAAGAGGAACAAGAGCAGTGGAATAATTTAATTGCTCATCAGCTAATTACACGGTATTATAATGTTAATGTGTCTTCATCATGACAATGTAATAGGTATAGATTGAAGCATATGAAAAAGAAAGTGTTGATGCAGTAATTATAACTAAGAGCAGAGCTGTTAGAGTAATTATAACGCTTCATCAGGTAATTAACGTATTGTTCAACTTGAGACGGAGAACAAAGAGTGAAGAAGTTAAATATTGGAGGACATGCCTTCCCCGCTCCGGGGCTGTCTTCCTGCATTTGCTGCAGAAGGTGATACTCTGTATTGATACTGTTATTTTCTTATTTCCTTGTACATATTTTATTGAGTGGGGGAAAGTTGTTGGGGTGCGTGCGGCAAAATAGACCGGCAGTGTGGCAATTGTTATTTTAAGCCATTTGTCCTGAAGACCTGCCTTGATCCTCCTTGCTGTGGAGGCAATCAATTTGCAGATGGGTATCTGGGACTAAAGGGCAGCGGATGCTGCTGCAAACTAACCTCTGATCAAAGACACCTATTTAGCACAGGCAGAACGGATTCACAGAAGTGCTGGGGTGAAACCACTGCCCAAAGTGCATTTGAGTTTCTCCTGTCTCTCTGTGTGACTGCTTTTGGGATGCTGGGGGATGCTGGGGGCATCCCTGCGGGGGCACAAATGGAGATGCAGAGCTGGTGCCATGCACATCTGCTGCCCCTGTGCCTGTGTCTCACTCCTGCTGCCCCCAAAGCCCCGGGGAAAAGTGGCAGTAGCTTGGCTTTCGCTATGAAGCTCACAGGCTGGGAATTTTGCTTAATCTGATCAAATCTGCCCCATGCCCAGCAGTCTGGTCTCCATGGGGGAAGGTGTTGCGTGCCACCTGGCACACCTCCCCATCTGCAGCTGACAGCATAACTCACCATGACCCGCAAGGCTGCGGCTGCAGTCGGGGGGGAGCTGCTGCCATACAGCTTAAGGACTAATCGGTGGTTTCGTATTGATGTGCCCCGAAGAGGGATGTGAGATCTGTCCTGCCTGTGCAATTTGACTTACGCTGTAGTAAAAAGCTGCTCGGGATTAAGGAACAGTGCTTTGAGGGGGATTGATGAATCTGAGTTTGATTTTTCATCTGCTGGTGAAACAGACTGAGTGTTGGTTTTGGCTTTGTACAAAACTAATAAAGAAGCCCTTGTATCATGGGTAGCAAGTTATGGCAATATAAACATAACTTGTAAATATCCAGCTTTGTTTCTGTTTCCCCTCCAAAACAACAGAGTACGAATTTCTCCGTCTCCTGCATCCCAAAGGAGTGCTTTAAGTTACCACACCAGTGCTGTAAACGTGGGGGTGCACTTAACCACAAGCATATACTTACGCATGTGCCTGTACTAACCTTGTAAGATCTTATTCCCATCTCGGTGTGCAAATGTTGACACATCAAAAATTTTTGTCAAGGTATCTCCCCGTCAAATCTAAACCTAAAAACCATGGCATGTAGAGAGAGCTGGCTAATAGCACAGGGCAGGATTGTCCCCCGTCCTTGGTCCGTCAGGATACCCTCAGCACCGACGCCTTCTGCAAGACTGCGATCTGCATGCCTCCCTGGAGAGCTAATGATGTTGTTGACAGCATTTTTTTTTTTTTATTTTTGGCTTAACTTACCTCCTTCACCTCAGGATAGTTTTCTACTGAAAATCAAACCACCTCACACTGATTGTCATCAACAGCAAAATTTCTGATGAAATGAGGGCAACAGTGGGACTGGTTTGGTCAGTTCATTTAGTGATGTTCTGATTTGCAGTTCGGTTTTATGCCTAATTGCATTTTATTTAAGTGCTGCATCCTTTTGCAGGATTTACAGGCATAATGCTGTAGTACTATACCCACCTAAAGTACTGAGTGTTTGGTCAGAAACAAATGAAATGTTAAAATGTTCTTTTAAGGCAAATAATGTCATGCAGCAGAAAGGAGGGTGTTGTGCTTCTGGTGAAAGATGTGGAAATAGATACTGTATGGTAACAGAAGGGTGGGATCAGTGTAAGCAGGTGAGATTTGGATGAGCTGAGCTGCTAGGAGCTTGCCTGCAAAGATGGCCAGTGCAGCGCACTTGCTGGCTGCAAGCCACGAACCTATTTAGGTGAGTTGAAGCCACTTAAGTGTAGTAAAGAGAGGGCTGAGAGGAAATAAGATTGCTGGTGGGGAGGGGAGAAACACAAAAGAGTAAAAAGCAGTATGATGGCTAAAAGCACACAGTTAGTTAAGGGTGAACAGACTGAGTTTAGCTTAAAAAAAGGTGTCTGAGTATCAGAGGGCAGAGGCTTTGGAGCAACCCTCTGGTCATAATGGCGAGTGGAGTTTTAGGTTGGAGGACGTTAAATATATAAGGGAGATTAAACGCTAGAATGCCAGCAAGAGGAGGCTACTGCAGGTCTTGCATTCAAGGGACCTTGTTCCCTCTTGATCCACAACAACCCAAATGCGCCCTGCAGACAACGTTGGGGTTTTTTGATGGGGCGAGAGGGAGGAGCTGCAGCTCTTGCAGCTTGCAATAACTGTGCGTGGGATGCGCGGGTGTGTTAAGCTGACTCTGACTTGGAGCGAAGTAAATAAATGTGCTTAAAGTCTCTTGTATCTTCATCTGAAATGCCATCATTTAGAACCTCGATTCATTATTGTTTAATAACGTGGTGTGTACTAAGTTGACAAATTAGCAGCATGCTGCATTTCAGTGAATATATACTAACCTAGTGCAGCGTGCTGCTTCCTGATTGAACATTTCAGCATGGCTGAGTAGAATTTCAGTTACTCTTAAAAATGAATGAAAATCAGACACCTACGTCTTTTGCATATCTGTGAAAAAATTAGCCTTAAAAGACAGTTAAAATGACACATCCTATACGCAACAAATTATAGGCAAAACGGAATAAAGCTATTGCATCGATGAAAAGGATTTTAATACACTTTAATATTTTTCTAGAATGTATTTGCCTTGGTCTGCAGAAAAAACATTTTATTGAGCAGAATGATGTATTCTTTTGGTTGGCCCCTTCCTGTTATATGTTAGAAGTTTGGGAATTTTGTTCCCTGCTAAAAAGCGCAATTCTCCGTCTTGTAAGGATTTAATTGTATTTCCGTGACTGCCTTTGTTGCAGGCATAGAAGATGTGTTATTTTAACAAGTCTGCCTGTTTAGGTTTCCATGTGTAATATGAATTGCACTCTAGCACAGTTCCTTTAAGTGAAACAGGAAAGCTTAGTCTGTGAGCGTGCAGTAATGACGGGTGGCCATAGGATATCGCCTCCTGTATGTTCCCCTATGAAGCAGGATTAAATCTGCTGGATTGTGGCTGACACTGTGCAAATAGCTCAGGACTAACCCAGTACAATGTTTCCAAGCAGAGGAATCCAGTTCTCGGATCAGGATGGGGCCCCTCAAGAACTGCCACCGCTCATCTCAGCTTGAGGATCTGCTCTTAGTCTGGGGGTCCCAAAATCCTAACAGGGTGAAGCCGGCTGGCACATTGAAACTGCTTCAGCTGATACGAGTGTTCCTGTTAATCCACCTGGAGTTGTTTCTCTAAACTTGAATGGATTCTTTCTGGAGAGTTCAACTTGTTTGTTTTTAAAATATTAATCATTCATTTCTTTACCTCTGCATTTCTGGTTCCGGGCCAAACCTAGCAATTGAAATGTGGAAACTGCTAATAGGAGAGGTCGTTCATAGGCCGTTCCCTGCAGGACCGAGCAGGAGCAGCAGAGGACAGGTGGTTCTCGAGGGGCTGCCAGCCCAGTGGAGCAGAGCCCATGGGGTTGGACCGGGCAGGAACGCATGGGTCTGCCGTCAGCTGCTGTCATCGGTAAATCCTGTCCTGCAGGCAAAGCTCCTGATCGCGGGTGCAGCTCTGTGCCCCAGGCCTGGAGGGATTGTTATTTACACCTTTAAAAGATTTGCTGTTATACCTGAGAATACTCTTGTTGTCCTTTGAGCTGTGGGATCCTTACTGAAATCCTTTTCTAAATGCTTGAATTTAATGGTACCTTAGAGTGGCAAGAACCACAGCTAATTAGGAATTGGAATTTTTATATTTTTTATGTCCATTTATCAGGTTTAAATTTGGCGGCTTTCACATCTTTCTGGTGATGGTTATGCGTTTGCGGGGAGGCTGAACAGAATTTTGCAATCCATCTCCTTCCCACTACTTAGAGATGGGATTATTTTTATTATTTCTCCTCTTCCTTTCCACAGTCACCCTCTTATTGTGGCTTTCCTTATTTTGGCTTTGTCCTTTCTAGTCATGAACATGATGTCCCACATGGACCCAGACTGCTAGTACAGTGTATTACAGTATCTCGCTGGTATTCGCTCTCCCTTTAATCCTCCTAATATTTTACATTCTTTTCTGATTGCTAGCTTATTTAAATCTGGGGTTATACCTTTCATAATAGCCAGACTGACCTGTTCAGAAGTGCTTGATTCCCAGTTGCAAAAGGGAATTAAAACCCCAGGTCAGATATTGAGGTGGGTATGAAGTCGTGCCCGCCTCCTCTGTGCGTAACCTCGCTGCTTGCGCTGTGTGTGCACTCGCCTGCTGTACCGTCGTCCCAACTCCACCCCAGATGCCTTGCAAGGCAGCCTGGTCTGTGGGGTATTATAGGACCTGCAAACTTTCAGGACTTCACCTAGAGTTGTACTGAAAATCTTTGGGGGTTTTGCCTGTCATGGCTGCATTCACAGAGATTTTCTTTGCAGGTAATGACAATCGAAACATTTTCATTTTTCCAGTACTGCTGCGTTCCAGCCATTTTTCCTCCCCATTGATCCATACATGGAGTTTAAAAGCTCAGCCAGGGAGTTTTTGTGTTGAGGCAGAAATGCAAACACATCGGTGGGCCTTATTTCCTTCTCTAAAAGAGCATTCATTCTGCTATTGATACTAAAGCCAGGCTGAGACTATGCCTTGCTGAATTAAAAACTAAAAAGCAATTAGAGGAGCCCCTTTGGAAAATGTCATCCAGCACAACCATGGCCTAATATTCGTGTCCTCCTCCCCAGCACCGTACACCTTTTTAATTTCTTCTCTTTTCTTGCAAGTCATCCATTCAAATTGCCTGGGAGTGGAAAGCAGAGTTATTGACTGTCTTTTCATGAGCTGTCATGAAGCAGTAAATAGAAGCAAAAGATAAATGTAGGCACATCCAGGGAAAGAAAAATCATAATTAATATTTCAGTAGAATAAAGTGCCTCTATAAGGACAAGAGTGGAAATAAAAGGAGAAAGAGATATTAGCTTGACATATATCAAGGTTTTAGCTATATTATATATATATTCACATAAATCTATACTGCGGTTCTGCCTGGTACGCATATTCGACTAATAGGGAGCATAAAGGCAGTATAGAAATGAAGCCTTTGAATGAGTTTTTAAAGAGTTTCCATCAATTGTCAGAGATGGGGCTGTCTTGGATGTCAAAGTTGCAGGAGTCATGGAGTTACATTTCCTCCTGGTGGGGACACTCTAAAACACTTTCAAACTGAGCGTTTAATGCAATGCTTTAAAAATGTTATGAATGCAATGTATTAAATATATGTATGTATCACAAGGCAATAGGAAGCTCTGGTCGTCTTATAATGAGTTGTTCTTTGCAAAAAAGGATTGGGCATTTATATCAATAATAAAAGTGTCCTCATTTGTGGTAGGCTAAGCTGAAGAAGAGATGTCAGCCTTGAGCACACAGGGTAAAGTAAGTATTTATCTCAGAGGCACCAGGATAGCTGGGCTTGTTTCAGACAGGGGAGTGCATAGAGGCTCCAGAATATCAACATGACATCCCTCACCCCTTCCTCTTGCTGCAACACTGTCCTGCATGGTTGCCCATCTGGATTCTGGATGTTGCAGCTGCTGGCAGACATTGTTCAGTACAGGACATGCAGTGCCAGTCCTGTACGTGGGGCAGTCTTTGCCCAGGATGGTGTCTCCGTAGAAGGGCAGAGCATCCCGTCCTGTACGCCTCAGCATACAGACTTGCTGTGCTTGATCCTGCTGACCAAGGAGGAGTATTTCAGAGATCCTCGCTGTAGAAGTGACCGTGCTAGCCCACAGTCAGACGTCTGCGCGTTTCTGACAATATTTATGGAAAGAAGTATCCTGGAAGCTGCAGATTCCCATGCAGAGCCTGAGGTCTGAAAAGTGAGGGGGGCACAGGGTAAATTCAAAAGCTGAAACATCTGCCCTCTAATTTATGTAGATCATTTGAAAGTGTAGGCACGAGGCCAAGAGCAGATAAGCTGCTCGGGCAGTATGCAGTAAGCTACAGCTATTGTGTGACTACTAGTAATTGTGGGTTTTTTTACAAGATACATGTCTTGCACAAATACAATTACTGTATTTACAGAAGTCAGTGCAAATCACACATTTCCATGTTGCATACCAACTTGGTATCTGATTAGCACCAAATTAATTTTGTGTTAATAAGCCTAAGGCAAAATTAGCTTGATACAGTACCATTTATCAGTATTTAGACATGAAAAACAAGTTGTTTGGTTTTGCTTTACTTAGGTTTACTGTAGTACAATAAACAAGTTAATCCAGAGCGTTAACCTGAAAGATTTTTCTATCTGGGAAAGATGTCAGGGAGGCCGGAGGTGCGGATGTTGACATTACAGAAGATGTGATGGTCACAGACTTACACCTCTAAGCTTACAGGAAAGAGTTCAGATGGCAATAATACAAGAATATCAATAGAATATTTCTTCGGAGTCCAAGAAACATCTCAAGCCCATGTTACAACTCAATAATACCTTTCTAAATGCCAACAGTAGTTGCCTTTGGTGGTGTGTGGGCTTAGGGGCTTAAAGCTTAACGTGATTTAGAAAATATTGTCAAAGTGTAGCCCACAACACAAAGATGCTGCAAGGAATACTTTCCTGCTTCTGAGACCAGCCAAATACTGCCTTTAATTATACCTGTGAAATCCCATTGATGTAAGGCATCATCGTTTTGTTTTGCAAAGTCAACTGTTCTCAGCAGGACTAGCCATAGCTGTACTTGTGTCACTAATACTGTGTGAAATGGTTTTAAAAAGGGTAATATTAATCCCTTTAGTGGCAATTTTCATATGCAAATCAGTTAGGAGCACACATATCCCTTGGCTGTTTGTGAAACCTCAAGGCACTGAAGCACTCCCTTAAGGTTATTTTTCATTTTCCCTTTGAGCTGCCCCTCCTGTAGCTTCCTGGTTAACTGCTGCACCAAGACTGATATTTTCCATCAATCCAGTGGAGGGTAAATGCATTTTACTTGAGCTGAGTCTTTGTTTGGCTTTCAGGAGCTCGAAGAACAAACTTTTCATTGTGCCTCTCTATTTATGCGTGCGCTTAATTGAAGATACCGCACTGTTACCCCCATATAAACTGTAAAGTGGCCCAAACTATTTTTTTTTTTCCTGTGTAAATGAGCACACTGCTCTGTTTTAGTAGGTATCTGCTGATCTACGCTCGCTTGAAGACCCAGCCTGGACCTCCTTCCAGTCAGATGGGTGTGAGACTGCCTGCAGGACCTCGATTGTCAGTAAAAAGCCGATGTTAGCAATTTTCATCAGGCAGCATGGAAATTAATTAGCCCAATTTTATGGAAATTAGCTCATTATAAATAATTTTAGCTGGCCCATTCACAAAGCACTTTTCACATTAGGGAAAAAAAAAGGAAAAAGCAAAGCGCTGTGAATTGGATACCAAAAAAACCTCTTTCTCTCCTCTTTCTAAAAACAAATGCATTTCAGCAGCTGTGCCATTTGCAGGGGAGGGGCAGCACCCACAGATTGAGCCTCTAGACTTCGCTTTCCCACTCAGCGCCTAAAAGAGCAACAGTGAGTGATTTGTTCGGCTGGGTATTGTTTGGGGCTGCAGGTGTCCTTGCACAGCCTGAGGTTGCACATTCTGCTGTTGCTACCTTTGGCCTTGGCCACGGGAGGAGGAGGTGCGGAGAGTAGAGATGGGCATCTCTGGGGACAATGGTCCGTGGCTAATAAGAAATAAAATAGTTGAGACACAAATACGTAATTACAGTGGTGAGAGGGGGTCTGTGTGCTGGAGGAGCTCTGCCGTCTCCTCTCCCTTAGACTTTCTAGACTGTTAGGTCCCGTCCCGCATTGAAGAGCGGGAAGGGTACATGAGCACTGACGGGGCTCATGTTTTGGTGTCTATCACAGCCCCAGAAGGTCCCGTGTATCCACTGGGCCCTGTGAGATCTCCAGACAGTCCAGGTCAGACAATCCTGAGGCTGCTGTGTTTTGATCCCCATATTTTCTAAGATTTTTTTGGTTCTGAAGAGGATCTACCACAGCCTCTGCCTCCCGTTCCAGTTTCTGCCCCCTTCAGTGCTTTTGCCAGAGGGGGTTTTAATATATTCTGTCTTCAGACTAGTCATGAAATACACAGGTCATGCAAGGGAAGAAACACTTTCACCCGATGCTCGATCTCAGCCTTGTCACTTCTCTTGGGAGTTTTCAGGATTTACTGATCTTCAGGGTGTCTAGAAATTTGCCTGAGGCTCATCGTTTTCCTCTTGACTTACAGAGGATCTTTGTCCACCAACCAGTTTTCTCCCAGCCTGAACTGAGTGTCCAGTTGAAAAATGTTTTTTCCTTTTCCAAGTGTTATCTCTCAGCCCCAATTTCATTCCTTTCTCAGAACTCTATGTTTTTTGGACTCTTGTCTTCTCTCCCTTTGTCAAATGCCATTCTTGAAACCCCTGGAAAGAACCTGGGGGGGGGGGAAAAAAACACAACAACAAACAACTCATTTTATTTAGGATGTGATGTGTCCTGTGTTCCCAGTGAGCCAAATGTGCTCAAGTGCTGTAGTTCTTCAGCCACCACCACCACCTCCATTCATGTACATAGCCAGTCCATAGGAATGGATCAGAGCATCTTCTCTTAGGGAATTTATTCCTTTTCACTTTTTGTATATCTCTTTGTCTGGGTCTCTCCGATGGCAATAATTAGTTCCTAACTGGAGCACCTGCAGGATTTTCTTTCCTTGCAGCCCCCTTATTAGGTGTCTGATATTGCTCGATTCACAGGTGGGTGACTAACACTCAAGGCAGATGAAAGAGCAGAGCACCCCAAAAGGCTCTTGGGCCAGTGCATTTCAGGGTGCAGGAGAGGGGCCACCTGCCTGAATGTGGGCAGTTTTTGGGGGGGACCTGTGGACCTCAGGAAGGGATGAAACATTTTCCTGTATTTTAATCTCTCCCACCTCCACCACTCGTGCCCCAAATATTTACAAAGTCTTTTGAAAAATTGCCGTCTATTTTGCAACAAGGATTCATTAGCACGCCACTCAAGCTGATGGGAGAAAGAAAAAGGCGTGGGAGGTCTGGTAAATATGCTCTGTGAAAATTTTACGGATAGGCCTATTTGTAATCAATTCCGCTGCAATGAGGCGGCATATTTGAGAAAACTAGTGCCAGAGTCCCAGGCAGTTTGGGCTGGGTAGCTTTGAACACCTCTGGCTTCTTTCTCTAGCAAGAGAAACCATTGGTGCATGTTCACAAGCGTGTGATGATGCTCATGAGCGTGTGACAACGCACAAGAAGCAGTTACTGGTATAACATGTATTTTCTAAAAACAGCTATTTAGAAGGAATTATGCCACAGAAGATGCTAGTTTGTTTTAAAATGTGAACTTTAAATAAACTGAAGCCGAAGGAGTGTTTTGGAGGTGAGAAAAATCTTTCTGGCAAGTGACAAGATAAGAATTATTGCTCCTCCACAATTTGCTTAAGCAGCTACTATAAACAGCTACTAATCAGACTCCCTTGGTGTTTAGAGATATCTGTGGATTGATTTTAATTAGATTGGCACCTCTTTTTTAATTCCATAATGTTTGTTTGCTTATAAGTTAGAGTATTTGGGTGCTGTGAAGCTGTTTGTTTAACTTCTTCAGTTAAATTCAAATTAGTAGGCCCTTAGGCATGTTGTTCTCTCTGCTAGTGGGTTTTGCGAGAAATAGAATGTGAGCTGATCTTTTCGACACCCCAACTGCAATTTTTTTGAAGCATCTTTAGACACCTCCACTGAATTTACCAATGTTACACAATGAAACGCAGGAAAAGGTGCAGACACACAGAAATGTCGATGTGTGGGTGCCTTACAAGGTAATTTTATTGGTGGTTATTTCAGAGCAACAGGTTTATGGTATAATAAAAATCAAAGTCTGGAAAAAATACCTGGGAGGTGTTTCAGACCCAGTAATCCCCAGCCCAGAGTTTTATCTGGAGCGCCCCAGTTCAGCTTTCTGTGAGCACCCGTCTGCTGCTGGAGCCACCTTGGACAGGCTGTAGACCTTAGCGAGCAATTTCAGTCCGTTTTATTCCAGACTGAGGAAAGGTTTAGATCTGTGTCAGCAGTGAAGTTGCTGAACCCACACGAACCGAATTGAGTCTTTTAAGGTTGGAAATCAGTTTTTGCTTTCCCTTCATTCTTTGGCTTGAAATTGTTTCTCTGCAATAATAGCTGATTATCTCTAATCTGCACCTTTTCTATTATGATTTTTGTTGCTTTACCTTGATTTGAGTTTGTTTTTTGTGCTTATTATGGATTTTAGCCTACTTCCCACAGGTGGTCGGAGCTCTTCATATGCTGAACCTATTTCTGTCTGATTATCCGAGGGTGCCCCGATGTGATCCTGATGAAAAGTAGGTAGGGGGCTTGTAAATTGAAAAATGAACTTTAAAACAAACCCCCCAAAATGGAGAGTGTTCTTCACGAGAAGAATATTCGGTGATTAAAAGACATTGGTGCTATACTGCCTTTATAAATTTGGGCTTAGGAAATGAGATGGGGCATGTTTTATCACTGACATAATCGGGCTCTGTATAATTGCATCTGCAGCATCCTATGTGCAACCAGGCTGAATTTGTTTAAGCCAACCAAAAAATTAACTTTGGAGTAAAGGCTGGACCAGAGAGAAAGCGGCTACTGATTTGCAGTGTAGCAGTTGCGGTTGGTAACGCAGCAGCATCTGTGAAGGAGCCCTAATTCTCTTGGGCCCTGAGCAGAGGCCACCCAAGGCGCAGCACAGGAGAGGGGCGAGAAGGGGCCACCAAAGCAAAGTGGGGCCATCTGCCAGGACACCCAAGGGTCTAAGTCTCACCTCAGGGCTAACGTGTGGGGTTAAGTTTCCAAAAAGGAGAAAGCTGAGACCTGCAATGGAAGCTTCGACCAGGATGGGCTGCCAAAGGGCAAGAGAGGGCTGCTACTAGAAATCCCCCACAAGCACCATAAATCTCCAGTTAAGGTTAGGCAGGGGCAGTGCTGGCATTGGGGGTGGTGGGCTCCATCCCATCCAACACTGCATAACCAACTCTCTGGCTCTTTCTGGTGTTTATTTGCCTCCAGCTCAGAGCACCAAGAGAGCACATATGCTGGAACGAAGCCCGGCACTACAGAGTTATCAATGGTTTTCTCCCAGCACGTTTGTGCAGTTATTTTAAATCTTCTTTGGGTTTCAGTCTTTCATCTGGCATTTCTGCCTTTCATCCTAGAGCATCTCATCTTTTCTTGATCTCAAATCTGATGACAAAAACAAACCAAACTTTTTCTTGCCGCAACAAGTATTTAATTCAAAGGCTATCTGAGGATCGAGAGAAGAAATTTCACTTTTTTCTGAACTAGTTGATCCAAACAGCCAAAGACGGCTGAGGGGTTTTTTTTTGTTTGCTATTATAAGCTGCAAGATACTTCTCTTTGGGTGGGAGAATTTAGATTCTTAAATTTGAAAGAAAGCACAAAATAATGTCTTTGGTCTATAAGTATTTGTACAGTATTTGTATGATGATACAGTCCAAAGAAGCCTCACCTAAGTATCGTTACAGGAAACTTTTTTTTGGAAGGGAGAGTTCTGCTCTGCAGTATTTCTGTCTAAATAGTCCAGGGAGTCGGAGAGCTTGGGGAATAGTGAGAGAAAGGCCTGAGGTGTGCAGAAGACCGTGCAGGGGACGTCTGAATGTCCAGGCTGGTCCTCTCCTGGCTACACCAAATGGTCCTTGGTCTAGAAGTCATAAACTTGCAGAATTGGGAAAAGAAGGGGTTTATTTTATTCCTTTCTTTTATTGTTTATTTTTATTACAGGTGAGTGTGTGTATGTGAGAGGTAGGAGGGAAGGTCAGCAAAAACCGTGAGAGGACCGACTGAATACTGCGTGGATAGGGTCAGCATGAGGTTGGCAGCACTATGGTTGCAAACAGATAGTGTGAGGTACACTGGTGGGTGCCTGGCTTAAAATGTCAACATTTTAATCAATAGAAGTGGTGGTGTTTATGGTTTGTGTATTAGTGCGAAGCAGCAGCTAAGCCCCTTGTCATGGGGGATGCTGCTTTTCCAGATGCCTTTGCCTCTACTTTCTTCTTCCCAGTGGCAGATTTGATCGCATATCCCTCTGCAGCCTTTGCACTGAGCTGCTGACTTGGTATTGGCATGAAAATCCAGTGCACTATCCCCCCTTGGAAAAATTTGCATGTGATGCCCACCGGCTTTAATACTAACAGTGCATATCTCTCCAGCGAAGGCAAGCCCACAGCCAGGATCCAAGCCATTTACCTTTTGTTTCATGTGGGCTGAGCTCTCAAACATGTTCAGGTTAGCCATCGACTCCTAACTGGACACGCAAAATCTTGCAGAGGCTCACGGTGCCTTGCTCCTGTAAACTTCAGCTCACGACTTCAGCGGTGTCTGAGCCTTTCGCTTTGTGAAATCTCTGTTGCAGAGTTTCTGTGTGTTTCTATAGCTGAGTTGGAGGTGAGTCCCTTGCCTTGACACGAGCAATGCCTGTGCTTCCTGATTAGAGGCTAAACTGATTATTCAGCAGCAGTCAGTAAAGAATGAGGAAAAGAGGGGTCTTACGGCAGCTGTATTGAGCGATGGTTAACAGCAGAGAGGGTTAGCAGGTGTACCTGGGTGTGGGACATATATACTCCCTCCCACATGAGGAGATTACTTTAAAAGCTGTTGTAATAGTCTGACTTAAACCTCTAAATGCAATTAAATCCCGAGTTAAGCCTGAAAAATTTGACCTGACATTCTGCCTTTGACTCATTCATTTTTGTGTTTCTGTATTACAGCGAATACGCTGTAACAGATCACACACTCCAAAGAGTCTGCTGAAATAGCCAGGGTAAATTAGGGACAGAACATCAGGCTGGATTTTCAGTCTTAACCATCAATTTCATTTTTGTAATGTGCGCTAATGTCTGACAGCTGAATGTGTATTTAATGAGATTTTAAAAACAACAGAGTTTTGATCTGTTAGAACAACATGCCATGTGAGAAGGTGCCTGTGCTGCTGCATAGCTGAATGCTTTAGGAAAATTAACTCACTTGAATGCTAAATAAGGCTGAAAACCAACTTATTAGTGGGAGAGATGCGTCTGCTCTGTCCCAAAGCATTGCCTCTGTGGGAAGGGGGACCCCAGCCTTTTTTAAAGGCTCAGAAATGTTTAATTAACCTCATTCTTCTCATTATTTTTCACTTTGTTATGCTATGTAACCTGCCAGCCCTTCCATCCAGATGTCCTTCAGATGCTGCCTCCCATCTGTTTGGTGGGAGAAGGGGTCTTGATGGAAGCCCAGAAACCTGCAAGCTGGCCTTAATTCCGATTTGCCTTGAACACTTGCCACTGGCAGAGCAAGTCCCTCAGCACAGGGAAGTGTGAGCACATTCTCCTCAGCTGATGGTGATTTTCAGGCTCATCCCTGAGCTTTCCTTCTGCTTTCCACACGAGACTGCTGCCTCTTGTGGTTTTCTCGTGTCTTTGAGTTTGGCTATCGGTTGCCCAAGGGAGGGACTTTCTCTTTGGGTTAATGTTGCTCCCAGCTGCTAGTCCAGTGCAGCTACTAAATAGCATCCAGGAGAAATACGGCATACAGCAACAGGCTGAAGTGGAGGGTGGTTTTTTTTATCTGAACCTGTCAAAAATACCAGGTATAGTAAAAAGTACCGGGAGTACCAGAAATATATCAAAGATTGCTTGTGAAGAGCTTCTGCTGCAGCCCATCAGACACAAGAGGCCAGGGTAATTCAGGTAAGCACCTAAAACACAGGGATTTCTCTGAACTTTGAACCTCTCTGTGGCTTACCTTTTATTCACGTGAATCACCCAACATCAGGTTTCAGTAGAGTAAACTCATCCCTGGCATAACAGCAGTAGCTTATAGCTGTTTCTTCAAAGCTATCGTTAGCCCTGTGTGCTGGAGATTTGCAATTATTTTCAAAATCTGGAAGGATCCTGGTTATTAGCATCCTCCTGTGTGGAAAAGCATGATAAAGTTGGCTATACAGCAGCTGAAGCGCAGTGCCCGGTCTATCAGTTTCAATAAATATTTAGAGGTGCCGGAATAAAGGAGAGCGCAGAGCGAGGTGATGTGCTGTTACTCCATCCCATTTCATGGTTACGATAAGGGCTGCTGTGGCACGTGGCCGTAGTCCAGGCTGCTTTCACCAGTGAAAATGTGGTAGCATTGGAGCCATCCAGGGGAATTTCTCTATTAATTTCCATTGTGCCTTTAGATATCTTTTCCTTTTCCATGCCTATGCTTGTGACCAAGCCAGTTTAAATCCATTTAGCTTCAGTGACAGGCTGGTACCTAGGCAGACACCTGCATCCAGCCTGTTGCAATTTTTTTAAGTGCCACCAGCAAATGTTTTTTGGGAAAACGGTCGAGAGAAGCAATGACAAGCTGCGAGCTACCAGAATCGCGCAGCAGTACTTGCAAGCAAATGGTAAATCGTATTGCCCTTCGCCTGAAACATGGATAACTCCTTGTATTTCTCCTCTCTGACTTGTTTGCATATCTTTATTCGTTCTGCAAAAGCTGGGAGCGAGATCTGAGCTATTCTGCTTGCGGCTTGAGGAGGGCTGTGAGCAGCCACTTGCCAAATGGCCACCCCAGCACCTGCAGACAAGTGTGACAAGTGGGATTTCTCTTGCTTTATGAAATGTTCCTTTGTCAGAGTTGTGTCTCGCAAAACGGTATAAAACAAGAACCTAGTAATTGCAGAGAAGGTGTAATTTAAAAGCTTGTGTTTTTCAAAGGCAGAGAGTAGGACTGTGCAGAAAGATAAACAGTGAGAAATCATTGTGGCTGTGTCATGTAATGAGATGAGCGTCTTTTTCTTTCAAACACTTAACTTTTGTCATTTCCTGGGTGGGTACGAAATATTTACCAAAAGCAATAAATTTGATGATTTTCTTAGATCCTGTGGGTGATTTTCTTAGATCCTGCAAGTAATCACAAAAAAGGGTCAATTAAAGGCTTAGGGTGTCAGATTAAGCAAGTGCAAGGTCTCTGTTTGTAGAGGATGCACTTTGATGCTGGGCAGCTGGGAAAAAATATCGCAGTGTTTCATAGCGCAGGCAGCACTTTCCAATCCTGGGTTTTTTTATTTGATACAAAATGTTTTCCATGGTCCTCAGCTAAAGAGTAGGGAAAAGCTTTCAAACTTTGCCCAGCTACAGGTCTGCCAGAAGCAGCTGGTGGAGTAGAAGGCAACACCATCAACTGCAGTGTGGCTCAGCATCTCCAAAATAGCTCAGTTCATGTACTTCAAGCTGATCAAGTGATCTTGATTTTAATGACCAAGATAAAAATAAGGACTATCCACCTGGTTGCTTTTTTTCCTCCAGATGTTTTCAATGAAGCTATTTTTTTAAAAAAAAAAAAACAAAACAAAGGTTCTTATAAAACCTCCTTTTGGTTCAGATTTTGGTTTTATTAAGAAAATGCTGCATTTCACTTTTCCTTGAAGGTCTTCGTGATTTATAGTTTTGTGTGTTGTTTCTAAAAAGTGGTGTTTCTTGGCCAGATATGTTTCTGGCAGCGTGTCTGTTTTTCTCTGGTTGAATATTGCTCTTAGCCTTTTTAAACCTCATCCTGTCAGTCACTGACGTTTGCCAGGGTATGTTGCATCTTGAAAGTAGAATAAATGACTGTGTTTTGTTGCTTTTTCAGGAAATTACTCCAAACAAAGTCTATTTCTCTTAGGTTCTCCAGTTGCACTTTTTTCCAGAGAGTAACCTGTGAACAGGCAAGCACGTAGGTGAGAAGAATTAGTGAGTCAGGTTTTGTTAGAAAGAACCTTGAATCAGACTTTAGAAATGAAACTTTCTGCAGATGCTGAGATTTTTAACTCTTCTTTCTTGCTGTTTTCTTGTCAAAAGTGGAGCCTGGGGCATGGGGAGGGAAAACAGCCTTCATTTGAAAAAAGGAGTTTTCTGTTATTTTGAGCATGAGCATCCTGCATGTTTCCTGGTTAGGAAAACATGGAGCTGGAAGCCGTGTAGATGATGGCTGCCCCAAGCAGCACCTGCACCATGGGAGGGCAACAAGGTTTTGGCTCCCAGCACAGCTGCTCTAAAAGCACAGTGCAGGGGGATGTGGGGAAATTTTTTTCACACAGCAGGGTGTGGGACTTTCCACGATTCCTTCTGAAATTACAATGTTAGATATTGTAATTCCCTGAAAGACGGCAGGCTAGCAAGAGACAGGGATCCTAGCTATTACCTAGGCACAAAGTCACACCACCTGAACTCAAGCCTGCCTTCCTACGTATAAAAAAGTATCTGTGTGAGGATTTAATATGCTTTAACTTAATTTTATAGACCGTATAACTTTATTTTCACTTTCTTCACTGTGTTTGCATATGCAAGCATTCGTGGTACAAAAAAGTTTCTTTATAGACGCTGACAGTATAGTTCTCTCTTACCAGATCCATAGAAAACTCTCTGTTACGGGGTTTAGGAATAGATTAGAAATTTGTCTGCTGAAGATAGGGGCACTGAAGAAGTCTCCAAAGAGTCTTTCTTTGAAGTCTCTGCCCCTGTAGGTATGACGAGATCTCTGAATTATGAAACAGTAGGACAGATTAGAACTTGCATCAATTGTTGTGATCAGAGGAGGGATTTCAGGGAAATCAGTTTGTATCTGCAAAGTCTAAGTCCCCCCAGTCCAAAACAAAAACAAACAAACAAACAAACCCCTGAAAAAATCTGAAAAGCAAAAAATGGAGTGCTCAAATCACCACTGATTTTAAAGCCAATAAAATAAAAAGAAAAAAAAAACTTTGTCTAATGATTTTTATTTTGTTTTTGAAGTGTCATAGCCCAAAGTCCGTAATTTCCAAGGCAGGCAGAATTTTCCCAGAGAGTAATAAAAATGTTTATTCAAAACTCCTGTTTAACTATGGAAAAAAATCTTTAATTGATGTTTGGGTTTGCTTTTTTTTTTTTTTTAATGTAAGCCTGTTCACCTTTCTCTAATCCTTGCATCAACATTTGTATCAACTCTGTTGGAGGGGGTCCTGTGAGGTTTGCTTCTGCCACTCACCAAAATGAAGAGAGTACTGGTGGTAGCAAATTCAGATACCTGCATGATGATCCTGGGATAGGAGGTTGTGTTCCTTTGGGGAAAGATTCAGACCAGCTGTGTTAGATTATGTTAGGCAGTTTGAATATCCTTCAAAATACTCCATTTCTGGGGGGCTTTTCTAATTTATTTTAATTTTTGTGATGTTTCTGTGCCCACTGCTACGTTAACTCACTCTCTAATCAGTTTGCATCCTTAGAGCTCAGGATGGACTTACTCAGAAATCTTATTCCAATGGACACTAACAGTGCAAAAACTGCATTCCACTACAGGGGATAAATCAACCTATGAACAAGTGAGCTATAGATTAAATCTCTTTTTAGTCTTTCTTCTTTTATGTGCACCTTCTTTATGCATTAGGTCTCTTACATCCCTATGAAAAAATAAGATAAAAAATAAGAGCTTACTTAACCAATCCACCAGCAAGTAGTGGCACAATGTGCTTTACTGTGAAAGCGGTTTCTGTGTTATTTCTTGCCTGGTCCCAGAAGACTGCTCTGGTCAGTGCAAACCTAATCGAGGCAGCCCTGTTTCATGAGGGCCAAGCCAAATGTCAGCTCAGACACAGATCTTGTCCCTGGAGTCTGTGGTAGCAGCTGGTCTTTTATGGGCTTGGGTTATCGGAGCTGCCAGCCGTGTCTCGGAGACCGGGGCAGTCAACTTTGCTTTTTCCAGTTTTCCACAAATCTGGCAAAATGAGTCCTCAGATGGCTGTGGGGACTTGCCCTCAGCTTAAAACCGTAGGACTGCTGGAGAGGGCACAGGCTGCATTAGCCTGTGTTCTCCTGTGGAGTCAACCCTACTAACCCATGGGCCTGGTCAGGCGTTTCGGGGCGGCCAGCTTTGTAAAGAGAGAGTGGTGCCACCGGTTGTAAGGGGGTAGCGAAAACCGGCTGAACCTGCTGTTGTTTTTTTTTTTTTCTTGTTTCTCAGGTTCTGTGTGAAGGTGTGTGACTACATGGTCTGCCCAGGTGCTTTACATTTTTAAAAGTTGCCTTGTTTTCCATTTACCATCCCTGCTGTTTTTGCTGGCTTTCGCAGTGCAAAAATAAGAGTATGTATTTCTAGGCAGAGGAAGTTCCCATAGGGCTTACACAGGTACATCTTGTGCCTGTCCTGTGCCGTGTCCCAGCTTCACTGGCCTCTGTCTGGTTGGCTTTAGTGACAACGTAGAGCTCAGCACAGGCAGCAGCCATCAACTTTTCAGTACCGTTGGCTGATCATGCAGTATTTTAGGAAAGATTTCTGTGTCACTGACTTTATTTCCCTTTGCCTGGGCAGGTGGTTCAAGTGGCTTTGTATTTATGCTAAAACTCCCCAAATTGTGTTGCATTTTCGTGTACTGTATAGGACTCGGTTGAATCTGTTTGCTTGTGGAAGCACAAGAGCTGCCTTTTATATTTGTGCTCTGAGCGGAGCAAATAGCGAGCAAGACTCTGAGAGGCCCATGGGAGATGTTTTAGCCACACCAGAACCATGCCAAAGTTGGCCAAATGGCAGTCCGGGGAAGGCCAGACCTTCCTAATTTGAGCTCAAACCAAACTTCTTAGGAGGATCCTGAAAAGTGAGATTATTTACCCTTACCTCTGTATTCTGGCAGTTGGAATTGATACACCAAGATGAAAAGAAAACATCTGGTCATTATGGTATTTCAGTCAGGGTTTGAATATGGACGCAACTACAGGCTTTCAGGTCACTCCCTTCAGAGATAAACGGGAAGAGAGACTTTTTGCCCTTGTTTCACTCGTGTGAAAAAAAACTTGAGACCTAGAGAAAGTGTATGACTTTGAATAATCTCAGGATATAGCTCTGACTGCCAATGTTCATTTTTACACTCTTGTAATAAGTTAACAAGGCTATGAACAAAATAAAATGCAATTACCCGTGTTCGTTTTGCAAACTAATGAAGAATTCAGGAGACTGTGAGAAGTGGCAGTGAATCATGCAAAGACGTTTGTGAGCAAAATCAAATCTGCTCTTTTCCAAAGGAAAGCACCTCCAGACTTTAACGCAAGACCCAGGGAAAAGATACATGGTCTGGTGTCAGCAATGGTTAGGCTTGTTGCAGCGGTTCTAGGTCAGGACTTGTTATATGTGATGGTAAATCAATACAAACGAACCCAGCTCTTGCTCTTGGGTTATTTGTTGGCTGGAGCTAATTTTTGGCACTTGGAGATAATTTAGCAGTGAAGTGACTCTCATTGTTTAGGAAAGCATGCTCTTTCCCTAAAACTATAAAAGGGGGGTTGACTGCTCCTGACGTGACCTGCTGCAAAGTTTCATAAGTACATCCTGGGCAGGTCATTTGCCTTCCACTTTGGCGTTCGTGTCTGCCTCTTTTGCTTCACTGAGATAACCTTCAAGTAGCTCAAGTTTGAGGCACGGAGAAGATGATAATGCCTAGCATGGATGATGCTCTCAAATTACTCCAAAGAGATTTGGGCTTGAGGAGCCTTTGGGTATTTATTAAAAGGTGTGACAAGCTGAAGTTTCTCCAGTAGGATTTCATGGCTTGAGGGAAGACCACATCTATCAAAAGCTTCACAGGACTGGCTTAGTTACTGTGTCTTATATTCAAAGCTTTTTTCTGATCAACTTTAGCTTTGAATCCATGCCAGCCTTATAAATCCAGTTGTTGGTGGTTGTTCTTCCCCCGCCCAATAGTTAAAATTTTAAAAAATGAAAAAAACTTTAAAGCTGTGCTACAATGACACAGATAAACAGTCTTTGCCTGCTTAATATCAAAACATTTGAGACAGCTTTCTTTTCCCATAGATTAAAAAATAGCCAGAAAGGAAATTCATTTAGCAAATGTAGTGCCTTGAAATTTTTCAAAGAACCTGCAGGCAGTGAACATTTCCCCAGTCTGTGCTGGTGACCCTTATGGTGTCTGAAGGAAATGATAGTGTTGAGAGGCAGTTATGAAGAGCTGTGGACTTAAGTGCTAGTCTCTGCTGGTTTAAGTTGGTAGGATTGTGTTCTTAGTCGGAGATGGGCCCCATCCCTGAGAAGCTGGGAATGCACGGTGTGGAGCTGTAATAGGCATTTTTAATACTATTCAAAATGAACAGCTTCTGACAAGCTACAGTACTTTCTTATTAACATGCATATTTTTCTAGAGAATATGTATTCTCTAAAGCAAGGAACCTTGATGCTTTAACCCTCCTGCTGAAAATTACTGACCTTTGCGACGCTCCTTGAGATGCTGCATGAGATCCCTTCTCTGGACCAGGAGACCATGGGAAGTTACTTTGTAAGTCTGCAGATTATATTATGGGTTTCAGCATACATGTCCAGAAATGGAAAAAGTAGAACTGAGGAAGGATTTTCCCAGTTTTCAGTTCTTCTGGAGGCGGAAAGAGCTGTCCTGTTGCAGCATGTCAGCTAGCCTGCACAGCCATCAGCTCCCATGTGTTACTGGGACAAACTCCAGAGATAAAAGCACGAGACTTGCAGAGCTCTCAGGTTTTGAGCTTCTATACCCATGCAAGTTTTGAGCTTCTGTGGTTCCCAAATGTTTTCTGTCTATGCAAAAGTTGTATCGCATGGAGCTAAAGCTTCTGCATGAATTATATGTAGTTTAGAAAGGAGAGATGCAGTAGATTGTCATGTAGATTGCCAGGAACGTGTCCAACACATTTGGCTCTTGAACACCATTTTTGTGTGTTATTATCTTTTCTGCATGCATTTGTCACTGTGTTACTCTTTCTCATCACTGAACATACCTGGAGTCCGTCTCATAGATGCATCAACCATTCATTCCAGCCTGGACTCTCTGGCAGAGCATCCAGCAAAGCTTTTTGACATCTATTTAACTCAGACAGTGCGGGTAAACGTCTTTGGCTTCTGGGACTTGAGTACATGCTTCGTTATGCTAAATAAAGATGAACTTAAGCACTTGCTTATTATAAATTATCATTTTCTAATGGTCTGAGTTTTCTGCTCCTGATGTGATTAGCAAATTGCTGATGGCCAATTTCATATTCTTCACACATTTTTGGTATTTACAAGAATTTGCCGTCTACTGTACTTTGGAAAAATACTTCCCATACCATGAGTTGGCAATGAACTACTCTGAGGGGTATTTCACTGTTTTTTGCTGGTAAGGTATGTTCAATCACACCAATCTTTGCTACAATCTATATATGCCCTTCTTAATCATTTCTGTTCTTCTCACTGGGTGACTGGAACTATTTTTTAAAACGGCTTTCATGAATTGCTAAAGACAAATTATGTTTATCGTATGAATGATTGAATGGAGGTTTATGTGTGCTAAAACTCATGTAACTGTTAAGTATATAAATCTTTTTTTTTTTTTTTTGCATTATTCAAATGCTCTTAGAACTTGATTCAGTAAATGAAGGTGAATCAAACTCACAGTTATGATTCACAAAATTACATGCAAACCTCTCATTATGTGTTTAAACTGTGTCCACTGTTAGGAATAGAAATCACAAAGCCAAGTTGCAAATTGATTTCCAGAGAGCTGTGATATGAAGTGATCAGCTTCTCTTGTGCTTTGGCATTTCTGCAGCTCCTCTTCTGTGTCCCGTGAATCTGACGTTGCTCATCAGTCAGAATTAGTGGCTGTACCTTGAGCGTGAACTCCACGCGTGCGGATTTTACGTAGCTATGTTGTCCAAAAGGTTTATGGCTATGCATGTTTATTGCCAGGTAAACGTGCTGATTTATTGACGTGGCCTCTGAAAAGGCTGTTTATTTGAGGAATCCAGTATGGATATGAAACAGGTTTTGCAAAACAACTAGGAGATCTGGGTGCAAAGTTCAGTGATCAACCACCAGACTTGGGCTGGAAAGTGAGGAGGTCAGGGTGTCCTAAGGGCAAAAGCCTCAGGGTGTTTTTCTGAGATCAGCCCAGCTGGGAGCAGAGTAAGGCCCACCGCCTCGCATGGTTTCCCAGGCGCTTGCAAGGATTGTCAGGAAAACGGGATGGCTGGAGCTGGCCGCAGTGCGGCGGGAGTAGGGCTTGGTGCAGCCCTTGGAACTAGGCTCGAGGGAGCTGCCGGGCCTGGAGAAACTGCTGCAGGGAAGGTGCTGCGGGGCCACAAGGGCTGAGCTGGATTTGGGGGGGGCTGCCAGGGTTTTGGGGCATCCCATGTGGGAGAAAAGGGTCAGGGCTGTGCCAAGGCCGCACACATACATACTGAAGTTATATGTTTTCAGCATAGTATATACAAATACACTGAATTATTCTTGCAGAGCACTTTGAAGAACATGCACTCACAACCGCGGCTAGCCTGATGTGGGCACGGTCCCTGCTAGCAGTGCTCGCACAAGTTGATTAATCTGTTAATTGAGCATCAAATGTGAAATTCAGTAGCCTTTCAAATTGCTCCAGTCCATAAAATTTCAGCAACTTTCCAGAGCCTGTAAATGTAGATTTAAATACCTCGCGACATCTACTGCATTACAGACCCTGTCTTTTGAATGGTCCTGTACAGGCCAGTAGCAGAGCCCAAGAGGGGCTGGCTACAAGCTTGTTATTCTTCTCCTAAGAGAGTTGCCACAACTAAGTCTGCCAAACTTTCTCAAATCAATCTATTAAGCTCTGTATTGAAGGGTGACATAAATAAATGACTGACGTTCATTTGTTGCTGCCTGGTAATATTGAGCCTAAATCATAACATTCAAAGGGTGAATAAATTATGGACACATGAATTTTATGTTGTTTCCAGCTTGCTGGTAGCAGTCTCGTCATCTTGCACAGCTGTTCTGCCTTTGTCTTGTTCCACTGACAGTGACATCCAGTGCCTTGGCTCATTATATTCCCTTCAATCTCTTTCTCCCTCCAGCCCTTTTTAATTATTTCAATCTATTTCGGCTAGTCTTGTGCAAAACTTCATCTTCCTCCTGTGCTTGCCTCTTTCAAGATTTGCTATTCCTCTGCCAGTATGCAGTACAGGTTTAGGAATATCCACATGGCCCTTGTCCAGGGCTCCCTGGTGACTTCGCTGAGAGCCTTCTTGAAGAAGGATGATGGAGTAACGCCCAGTAATGGTAATTATAGCTGTTTTATGTATTTCTACATTTTTGGTGAGGAATCTTGGTCAGGGAACTGTGCAAAGGCAGGAGGACAAGAATGTCTGTGTAATTGTCACAGTTCCTTTTTTAATACCATTTCTGCTTTATGGAAGGAGTCTAAAATCCATTTGTTTCCTGTAATCTCATTAAAGACTAATTTGGAAAGCTGAAAAAGAAATACTTATTTTTGGGTCAGTCTGTCTACAGTTAAAGTACTTGTGGTTGTTGAACTGGCCAGAAGCTCTCAATTTCAGGTCAGTTCATCAGTAGCTTGTGTTTCTGTATGTTTAGCAGTCAGGGTGGAGAAAGGGAGGTAAGGAGAAGAGAATTATTCTTTCTCCTGACATAATAAGTCCTTGATAATTCTTGCGTGAAGCAGATTTTATTTATCTCCTTGAGCATTTCATAGATTTTTCTTTTATAACTAAGGTAGAGGTACTTTCTCATCTTGTCACAACTCATTCCTCCTGCCATCATCTTGGTGTTGATTTTCACTAGCTGCAGGGTCAGCGAGACCAAATGGCTTTTTTCTTTCAATTCTTTGGTCATTCAATCTTGGCAGGGTTATTTTGGTTTTGTTTTTTTATTTTTCTTTTAAGTATGCATTGCCAAACAATTTTGGATCATGAGCTATTGAACAGCAGCAGAAGACTTCTCCACTAACAGTAGCAATGTAGACTGCGAGGGTAAATGTAGCAGTGGTATTCCTGCCTTAGGGGAAAATTCTGCTCTTTCAACATTTATGGTAATCCTGATTTGGGGTGACAAGTTAAAATATCCAGAAATTCAGCAAAATGAAATGCTCACGCAGAGATGTATTGGCAATGACAAAGTGATTTGCGTTGTGAGGTGTTGTGGTACCAGCCGCACCACGATGTTGTCTGAGTTGCAAGTTCAGCTTAAAAATCAGCAGAGGTATAAATCATGAGTGCCATGAAGCAATGTGTTAAGGTTGAGCTGAACTGAACCAGGTTATTCCTGTCCAGCTCATCAGAAATATTTCAGTCTGAGTTTAACCAAAATATTCTTTTATTCCTTTGGAGTTTCCAAAATCACTGCAAAAGAAAAAAATTTAGAAAATAAATATTAGCAGTTAAGTGAAAAGATAAAAAGAAGAGAAAGAGGAGCTGCCAGGGAGCTAGACTTGGGTCAGTGGAGCATTTTTGGCTCAGAGCTTGAAATCCATCTCCACTGCCTCCTCGCGCCTTAAGGAAAGTTGTGACTGTTGTTTCTGGGCTAAACAGCTGTGATGCTGTGGATGTCATTTCAGGGTATGAGGTTTCTATCACTCTCATGCTATTTTACATTATCTGTAACAAAGCAGGAATAGATTTTATTCATACTTGTTCACAGGAATATTTAGGAGGGAGTCAAAACTGAGCAGAAACAGGTAAGAAATGGAAGGTGAAATCATCGTTCATTCTCTCATCAAAATGACGAGAGACCGCACAGTGCCAGGCTCTAGGGCTTTTGTACGTCCTCCAAAGAGAGTTGATGGAACAAATGAAAAAATACAAAACTTATGCAACAAAGGCAATGGATTTTCTAGTTTTGTATAAAACTGCCTGCTTTCATGCTGTCTTAATTCAAACATGCCCAAAATTCCGGGTTATGCCTGTCTAAAACAGCAAGCAAATCCTATGGGCTGTGAGTTCTTGTGTAGTAAATCAGGGATCACTGATGAAGTCCGCCAAGGCAGCTATTCTGCAGATAGCAAGTGGTTTTCTAGAGGAGACAACCTTTTAAAAACATCCGTATGTCCAAGGGAGCCGGTACCAGCTGCTGAAAACTGGACACCAACATGAGGAGGTTTTGAGAAAAGCAGTTGAAAGGGGAATTTACAAGTTCCGTGGAAGCAACTGAGCTGGTATGAAAAGCAATTCCCAGAGCAATTATAATTCACCTGTGGGGTGTCAAAAGTTCACAATATTAGGCAATGACGGCTCTAGATCTAGGTGACAGATAGAGATATGTCTGCATTGAAAATGAAACAGTAGCGGCTTGAAAACAAATTTTTAGAATATACAAAAATGTGTAATAAAAAAGGTTAGTAAAGTAGAAGAACAGTTAAAAGGAAGATGTTTCTCCATAAAGCTTTCTGATGTCCTGACCACAGGAACTAAATTTGGCATTTAATTTGCTTTGTTTTTAGATATCTTGCTTCATCATACGCTGCCAGGTCAATGATGTGTCAGGGGGTCAGATTTGGATGCTGTCGGGAAGGGGATCACAGCCTTTCCACTGATCTCTCTAAGGAAGCGGCTGCTGCTGGGGGACCGGGTGCATTTATTCTCCATCCTTCACGTTCACAGCGCAATGCAGCCTCTGCAGCAGTGTCTTCTCCTGCACCGCTGTAAGGCAATTCCTGCCGACCTGGTGATGGATTTAATTCCTTCCACTGATGGCTGCAGAGGTTGAGGACTGTTTTGCACCTTCAAGTCACCATCTTCCTTCTTCAGTGTGTTACCAGTTTTAGAAGTTTTTACCGTGCGACGCATAGAGGTTCCTAGGTGGTGGTTCCTTGGTGTTTTTCAGTAGTCTAGAAGATTACTTGGGATGCATGGTTTTAGGTAGCAGAGACTATAAAATCTGTTCTGCTCCACTTCACACCTACCAGCAGCAAAATCTCTCTCGGCTGCTGCCTCAGAAAAAGATTTTCAAGTGGAAAACTCAGAATCCTCAAGCGCCTGCTGCGCCAAGGTCTGGTCCCTGTGTTTGACACTGCCGTGTGCTTCTAAAGCAATTTTCTTACCCAGTGTTTTGTAGGCTGTCGTTGCACCGGGGTCACTGCTTCACAGCCTGCAGGACTGCGAGCACCAACAAAATGGCTTTTTGAATGTTATTTGTGTTGGGCATCACGCAGCGTGCAGGCACGTCTCCTCCTGCCCTGCTTGTCGTGCCTTTGCAGATCCACGGGATGTGCAGCTCCTGTTTTCAAAAGGAGTTAGGCTCTTGAGTTTGGTTGGAAGCCAAAGGTTATTTGAGTTGTAACTGGGGATTTTGCTCCGAAAATAAGGCATAAGGTCCCAGGTAATTTTAGGCCCATAGGAAAAAGTAAGCACTTGATGTGAGTTTGCACTGAATGAGCTCTCTTTGGAAAAAATCCTTACATGCTTCACAGGGATGCGTGCTTGATCTGAGACTTACGCTGGTATACTAAAGTGAAGGGCCGGGAGAGAGAAAGGTGCTGGGAATGGGGAAAAAATTCCTTCATTTTATAGTGTGCGTACGATGCTCTCAGTAGGCAAATGATTATAGTTTAAGAGAGGCTAATTAAAATGCAGCGTCTTAGCATTTCCTGGGCAACGCCTCTATGAAACACCTTGCCGTTTCTTTTAAAGAGAGGCTAAATCACTTGCCTGATGAATGCTGGATAGCGATACAGATATTATTTGGGGCTGACGAAGGAGTGATCAGAATACCAAAGAGCATTCGCCAAAGGCACTGAGATGAGGGGAAGGGATGAGCATCCTCTGTGGACATCTGGATGAAGATTTTTTTACCTCTTGTTTTACCTCTCCTGCCCTAAGGGCATGTCTTCTGAGAGGCAGAGAACGACAGCTGGAGGAAAAATTACGTATGCTAATTACTTAAAAAATGAATTAATTGCTATTAATTATTTTATCACAAAATCAATTAGTATTGTACTGCAAGTCATTTTAATTAAAGTAGTCGATAAAAATCAGATAAACTGTAGACACAGCAAAATTATGGCAAAACTCCAAAATTAGTCTGTAATAAGAAATGAAGCCCCAAACAGTTCAGCACTGAGATTGAATTAGCTGTTATTTTTATTAAAAAATGAGAGCCCACGGCAAAAACATGAAAGCAGAAGCTTCTCTGTGGACGAGAAGAAAGCTTTTGGTGTTCATGAATGAAGTTGAAAAGGACAGTAGTAGCTATGGGTTTTTTGTGTCCATCTACATATTTTTGAGACAATTTTCACCTTAATTAAAAAAAAAAAAAGGAAGAAAGAAAAATCACTGTTTTCCAGCGTTTAGGTTCTTGTACTTAAAGGGATGCTTTAAAGGGACTTGATCTTGAATATTTCATTATCCCCTTAAACAAAACCATGCTGTCTCTATATTCTGCACTGCTAGTTCAACAAACTCAGACTAGTTTTGGTCCTATTCTTGAAGTAATTGGGATTATAAGGGGAAGAAAGAAAATCAAGAAAATTCAGTTTTGTTGAACTTTTCCAGTAGAAATGTGGTTGAAGAGATGGTATGCAAAAACTGAGGGTCAGACCTCGTGGTGGCATACCTCAGCGCTGCTTCGTTGGCATTCGTGGCGTTTCTGCCTTGCCCGCCATCTGACAGACGCAGCCAGCCACTGAAAGAGGCTTCTGTGAATTTAGGGATGCCAATCTTTCCGAATTGGATAATGGTGAGAACAAAAAACTGGAGAACATCAGAGGCATAATTAATCCGCTGCCTTTGCTTTTGAGTCATTATGCGTGGTATGCGGGTGGGTGGAAGTCTGCATTAGAAAGGAAGATGTTGTACTGCTGTCTAGAAAAGGACTCGGATGTCTGGTGTGTGGCAGAAACATGCAGGTGGTTTGGATGCTGGTATTTTATTATCAAATGATTTGCTTGCTGGTAAATGACAGCAGCCAGGAGAAACGGATACGGGCCTTCCAGGGCGCGGGTGGTTTTTGCGGGGAGATGTGAGAGCGCTGTAATGCATGTGCCTAATAGAGCCATGCGAAAGAACATTTCTGTTCTGACAAAAAAAAAAAAAGGCTGCAAAAGAAAAGTTATCTGGACTGAATTTTTTTAACTCATGAGCAGAATTTAATGTTTGGGACTTCATTGACTAATGCACAAAGCAATTTGAGTAATGAAAAACTACTCTTTGTCAAGCAAGAAAACAAGAGGCATTGATGGAAAAGCTAATTTATTTACTCTTTTATGGAGAGAACATGCTTTGCCCAAGTTCAAAACTGGCTGTGCAGCTATTGATGAGTATTCCTGCGAGTAAAATGGCTAATGAAAGCACTGACGCTCTCCCCATGTCTCTTTTTTGAGACTTTAAAGTGCAACTTCACTGCATGGTTGTAAAGGAAGGGCTCACAAGTGTTCAGTGAACACTTGTCAGTGTTGCCATATGGTAAAAACTTGCATTTTTTAGAAGCCTTTAGTGCTAGAAATCGCCTGTTTCAAAGCACTAAATGATGAAATGGCTGGAGGGCTTTTGGTGATTACTGAGCCTTTCTTTCCTGGCTGTCCCCATCCCTCCCTCCTCCTGCCCTCTCCTAAAGCCCTCTGCACGCCTGCTACAGCTGCGGCTCTCTCCGGCAGGATCTGTGATCCACTACTTATGGGCAAGAGAAAATTTGCTCATTTTTCATCTAGTTGACAGAATAGAGTAATTGCTATAATTTACCATGCCCTGCATTTCACAAGCAGTTCTGATACCATTACATATTTGTGGGTCCCCATCTGAAGTCTCACGCGTGATGTGCCATTTAGGAGCACTTTGATTCATAGTTCCTGATTCTAGGTCCTTGCAAAATTTAGTTACGACCAGTTTAACATCCACGTGTGGAATTACCAGGTGAGTTGTGTACTCCAGCTGACTAAACTCAAGTCCATCTTCCTCTCTTAAGAGCAGTGCCCATAACCTGGTTACAACAGGCTGGTTGCTTGAGTACAGTAATGCTTTGTATAACTTGCAGTGTAAAATCAGAGTATAAATCATTAATTTTCCTCAAGCTCGATTGAGGGTCTGTGGTTCCACTCTTCTCTGTGCCGTAAGTCTGCATCAAGGTTTTAAGCTGCAGCTTTTGTGCAAAGCCATTAAATGGAAGATGTTGGGGGTCCTTTTGCTTAAGGGAAGGGACGTGCTGTTTGGAAGATGAAAGGAGAGGAGGGAAGGAGCTGAGACTGGGGCATTTTAGTGTCTGTGGTCTCCCTCCCTGCCCTGAAGAATGAGGATTTGAATCCTCACCTGGTCCCCTCCATCCACCTTCTCTTTGATTTGCTTTATCGCGTCCATGAACTCTTGTTGCTTATAAAGCTTAAAAAGTTCTATATGTGACAACAAGGATATCCTTGTTGTCACATATATCACAACCTATGTTAAAAGGTATCAGCTTCATATAATGACGGAGAGGTCTTTCAGCAAAAATCTTAAAATGCCGGCAATCCTCTCTCTCAAATCAGTGGGCGATTTGCCTGAAAAGACTTTAGGCTGTGGTCCTGTGAAACTAATCTCCCCCCTGTACAAGCTCCTACGTCCGCGTACAGAAAATGAATGCCAGCTAAACAGTATTCACATACACATACAAGTATGCTGAAATGACACTAGTGCCTACAGTTTAAACTATGTTGATCCCACAGACATTTTTGGTGGAACTGTATCACACTAAGCCTTGATGAATTTGTGCAGACCTCTGCAGCAGGCTGCCCACACTGGAAAGCCACACTCATGTTTCTGTGGGGAAAGTCTGTCTGGACTCCTACACGCCGTGCAGCGCCAGACAGTTGACTGCACTGAAGGGATCGAAGAAAACTGTGTGTGAACATATCAATGTAAAACATACCGATGTCATTTTAATAACACAGTATTTCTGTTGATCTATTAAAAATAAAATTGCAACATAAGCTAACAGGCATGAATTTTGGTGATGGGTTGTAAAACCAATAGCAAAAGTATGTTATTTTCAGTGCCTTTCTAATTCCACAGCTGTTATAAAAAGACCAAAGCAAGTCTCACCCGCCTACGTCCCTGTCCCTTTTCCACTGCCAGGCGGAAAAGCCTGCACCAGCAGTGGCCGCCCTACCGCAGTCTTCCTCGCTTTCAGCACAGACATTGTGCGTTGATAGCATTGGTAGGCATAAGGTGATGATATGTGCCGCCTTCCTTGCCATCCTCCTGAGACCAGCTGCAAGGCTGTTAATAAACAGGTTAGTTTGGACTCGCCCTTGGGTATCACTGCAGTCTGCCACTTCGTTACCACCCCTGAGCTGAGATCGGAGAGCACCACATTTTACTCGTTGCTTAGGCAGGTTGTTTTCATGCCACCTACCCAGAAGTGGGAAACTGTTCTGTGTCTCAGTACCCCGAGATCTGCACTTTCTGCAAAACCAAGCCTTTTCAAAGAAAGATATGCTTAGAGCTTTCTCATTTTGTTTTACACTTCACATCATGTTGTTATCGATGTCTTGTTCCATCATGTCATGTAGCATAATGTAAGAGGACAAGTGCAGTAAGGTGTTCACTGTGTAGGTGGAAAATCTGAAGAGATGGAGTTCTCTCCAACATATGGCTGGGCTGTAATCATAGATTTTATTTTTTTTTAAATGCTTCACTTTTTTCAAAGGTCAGTCTGTCTGCAGGAAAGTGACATTTCTGTGAGAGATGCAATCAGGGAGGCATGTACAGCAAAAATAAAATGCGGTGCAAACCAAATCAGCCCTGCTTGTGCTCTTGAGGCAACAAACGCAGCCTTGAAAACCTCCAAGTCAGATCCCTGGTGTGGGTAATAGCGAGCTGCTGCAGAAGAGTCAGGATCCTGCTTGAAGCATCCCTTATCCAAGGGGCTCAGGTGTTATGCAAAATCCTCGTGTTACAGAGAGCAAACAGGCAGAGATCAAACCTTTTGACTAACCATTTGGTGAAGGTGGGGCTATAAAGTACCACTTCAGCGTCCTGGCTTTCAGACAGTTGCTCACTAGACAGTCACCAAAATGTGTGTCTGAACCGGTCTCTTCCAAAAGGAAGACTGTCCTTGTCTTTGATCGATTTTCCATGAACTTTGTGCAGATGGTGACTCATGTCCAAAACATGAGCACATCTGTTTACTACTGAGGCCTGTATGTACTTCCCAGAAGGATGTTCCTTCTATCTGCTTCCATGGATCTGGCAGAACTTGCTTTTTTTCATGGAAATGTGTGTTCAAAAGATGGAAGGTTCTTGGGAGAAAGCAATCAGGGTATGTAACTTTTTTTTCCTTATCTACGCACCACTTCGAGACGTTGTAGCATAGTTTTCTGCATTAAATCCAATTAGGATGGAGACAAGCAACCTAGGAGAGCTACAGCTGCTGCGCATCATTGCAGGGGTGCTAGTGAAATGGGAGCCAGATATTGTCCCCAGAGCAGGATGTCTCCCATTGCTTTATCTCCCTTGAAAATAATGCTGGGTTTAAGCATGGGGCCACAGCCAGTGCTGCAAGGAGTCAAGGTGATGGGCTGGCTATTCCTTGGATTTGGGAGAGGGAGTGTGACTGTGTCATGCCCAAGGTAGGTACTCTTTGGACCTGCTTGTTCCTCTAGGGTTTAGCCACTGGTTTTGATGTGTGGGGGTGAAATGGTGGCTCTGAGAAAAAACAGCATGTTTCCTATAATTCTCCAGATCCTAGGGTTTGTTATATGCATTGCTGTGACTTAGGGAAACGCTGTGAGTATTGATGCCAAAGTAGCTAGCACAAGATCGCAGTGAGCCCCACGCACCAGCATTCACTAGTGTCTCTGTAGTATCTTCATGTATGGTCGTTGGCTCTTAGCAGTCACTGGCTGGAGGGCATTTCTGTTGAGGCTATTCTATTTTTGAAAACAAGGCAAATATTCCTTTGCGTTCTTTCTCATGTGTCTTTCAGTGTGGTTGTTCAGCAGGCCGCCTGGTAGGGCTTGCTAACCATTTAATGGGGGCTTCTGATTAGAGCTTCCCAGCAAAATTGCCCCATATCGCCTCTTGTTGCCTATGAAGGTGTATTCTTATGGAAACCTTCTGGTGGGTCTCTTAGTCCAGGGGTCGAATGCTGTCCCCTGCCACAGGCTTGAGAAAAGCCTGAGAGCAGCAACAGGAGCTGAAAGCCTCAGCTTTGCATTGGCCCAGCTGGCCAGCCTCGGAGCCATGTTTATAAAGCGCTTCCTAATGAAGGGAAAAGAAGCTGGAGAGCGATTTTCTAAGAATAAAAATTCTTTTATGGTTTTTTGAAAACTACTTTACACTTTGCACAAATGATCGCTTAGCATCTGGTAGGCTGGGTTTCTGCCATGTGTGGCAGAGGATACAGTTTGTGTAGTTGCAAGCAATCTACTCAAAAAGCTTTTGTGTAGTCCTGGAGCCCAGGAACTTGTTAATTTTGAGCAGTCATTTTCCACATTTAGCCCATTAGAGACTCTATTTTTGGTGACCTAGTTTGAGCTCTTTAAAAAATAATCAAGCAGTATTTTTCAGATCTGATTTGTAATGGGACTGTGGATTGGTTTTGCAACTTGAAATGAAAGTTGGGGGGGGGTGGTGGTGTAGAAACTGCTTTTTTTATCTGCCTGGTCCTTCAGAGCTAACATTTTCAATTGATTTTAGAAGGCCTCTAGGAAGGTTAATCTGACAAAGACTATGGCTTGGCTTCACCACTTCAAGGGTTGTTGTTTGACATGCCGCTGGGAAAATAATAAAGTAGACAGGTTTAAATAATACTTTCTATGTGATAACCTCCAGGAGTGCTACCAAGTATTACTGGGCATGATCCAAACGTTGTTAAAGCCTGTGGATTTGCTTGCTCCCCAGTGCGTACAACGGGGTTTGGATTGGAGAGCGAGCAATTGGGGCACGCGCCAAAATAGCTTGCCTTGGGTTATGCACTGATTCTGCTGCGGCAGAGCTGGGATTAGGGCTTGGACCCAAAGATCCTGTCTCCATGCTCTATCTCAGCTGTGGGAATTAGTACCATGCAGGAGAACTACCGGCCTCTGGCTACTTGTGCCTGCAGGGAGGGCCTGGGCAGTCACAACCCTTTAGTTTTTGTAAGAGAGAAAGGATGCTTACACCTGAGAGCTGCCTGGGCCCAAGCGCCAGCTTGTTCAGCTGGGCGGTTGTGAGCAATTCCAGTAAAACTAAAGCAAAGAAAAATACCCCCAAATAAAATCTCTGTTTCTAACTTTATATATATGAATTGTTTTCACATTGTATGGCAATGCAAAATTACAGTCCCAAATATCATGTGGCCTGGAATGGCACTGCAGTGGAAATGTACTGTTTTCACTTATTTGTCCTTCATTTTCTCTGGACACCCCTTCCCACGCCGTGGCCAGCAAGCTGCCTTGCTTGGGGAGCACACCCCAACTTCAGGCTTCCTCCTGAGATCCAGGAGAGCAGCCTAGCAAAGCTGACATTGCAAGGAGAAGCACAGAGTGATTCTCTGGATCCCCAAGAATAATCTCTGTGATATTTTTACAGATCTGCAAATTTAGGGATTAAATCTGCCAATTCAGTAGGAAGGGAGAAGACAGCCTCCTCTCTAGGAGACACAGCGGTGAGGGTGTCCCTGGCATGGAAAGGCTCAGAGATTGTTGAGGTAACTGTAGGAAAAATGTGCAACCACCGTGTGTCGTGGATGTGTGCACCTCCCAGCCATCGTCCTTGGAAGCACCTTCAGTGGGGCATGTGGAGAGAGAGGAACAGAGTCAAAACATGCAGAATTACAGCAAAGATCTAAAGCAGCTGCAAGACTCCTGGTACGGCCAACTGGACTCTCCTATTAGGTCTAAACTGGTCCTTCGTCCCTCTTGATCTCTGCTCAAGGAGCAGCTTGTGTGCGGCTGACCCACAGAGCACAACTCTGCTTCAAATCGGAGTTTCTTACTGTTGGATGCTCTGTGTGTCTGTTTTCTCAGCATAAATACTCTTCTAGGGGCTGGGAGTTGGCAAAGATGATCATATAATTCAATTGAGATCAGATTGTTTGTAATTAAAAATGCTTGGCCTATTAGAAATATGAGACTCCTGTATTTGATTTATATTTGATTTAAAAAAAGAAGGAAATTAGTAATTTACCAGTTTCTATTGCCATTTTCATGTTTCTGTAGCTCAAAAGTATCTTGATCCAACAAATGCGATACTGCAAATGTTCTAAATACTGTTTAATTTAATATTTTTACTGAAAAAATATGTAAATGCCTGCGAAATTATACTTTGAAAAGTGGCTACTGCAAATTAACAGCATTTTACATGGATCTTACTTTGCATTTTTAATACACATAATGCATGTCCCAAATTACATGATTTGCATTATAAACCAGAACTGCTCCTGTGTCGCTGCTGCTGTCCAACAGTTGAATAACAAGGCTTTTCTTTCCAAACTGTATAAATACATATTTACCCAAATGATGCAATTTAGGGCTCTTCTATTTACACTTTTCTGGTCAGTCAATCACACTGACATCTTTTATAGTCAATGCTTTTTAAATGTATCTGAGTAAATCTAGCATTTGAGGAATGGAAATGCCAGACATATGCTGGAAATAATCGTTTTGTTTATTGTGCTGATATTTTGGCTCCAGAGTTTGGCACCTTCTCTGTCTCTGCCCTCGACTTCTGTAAAATGTTGCGTTATCGTCTTGTGCCATCTTCAGCCGCAGTGGTTTTATCTTTCCCTTCTGAGCCTGCAGCGTTAAGCGTGTCCAGCCGCTGTCCCTTCACCACTCCAGAGCGTGCTTATGGCAGGGGCCTGTCGCCTTCAGAGTCTTCCTCCTCTTGGTCCTGCCTTGTTTCTCCAGCCTTCTGCTGTCTGAAGCGTCTGGAGAAAGAGCTGGATGACCTCCATCACGTAATCTCGTTACTGTCAACACTGTCAGTTGTTCAAAGCCCTGACTGGGGTCATCCGCATCTGTTTTAAGTAGTTTTCTGGGATTGCCGATCCTCATTGTCCAAGGAGATTCAGTTTATGAGTTTAATATTCCTGCATCATTAGTATGGTGTCCCCACTGCTTGAATTTCATTCCAAGCTGGAGGTCGAAATCATAAATGATCTTGAGTCAGCTCACTCCAGTACATGTTGGCTTTTGGCTTGAATATGAGGAGGGAGAAGGTAAATGGGTGGATAAACTTGTTATTTCTTTAGTTCTGTCTCCCATACCCAGTCCTTTTACAGACAGGTTTCTTAGGCATTCAGGGGTTGTGTGTACCTGTTACTCAGTGTCCTTCCCTTTTAACTGTCATTGTCTGGTTTCAACCAAATTTGTCAGATAAGTAGAGTTTCCCATGACAGTACGTTCCAGCAAGGATTGGGAAAATGATCACAAGGTAGATGGCAGGAACCCAAGTCAGTGCCTCCCCATAGGGATTCGCTGCAGCTCGAGCTTCACCACGCTATTAGTCTCGAGAAAATTCCCCCCAGGAAGCATTAGGGAAAACCAGCAGCTGTGCTTTCTGCTGCTCACAAACCTGCTTCTTTCCTTCGCCTCTGGCCCTTGAGCAGAGCCCTGCGGTGTCCTGAGCTCGCCTTATCTGTCATTGTGCCACTTATGGAAGATGTTAGTTGTGGCGGACGAGGTGAGTTAAGCAAGCATTTGCTTTGGTGTTGCTCTCTGCTTTGCTCTGTGTAGAGGGTCCCTGTGATTTTGTACCTGCCTAGCAAGTAAATGGTAAGGGCTGTTAGTAATTTCACGTTTCTGGCTCCTAAGACAGCGTGTCCTCATGGTTACAGCCACGTACTACCAGACTGCGGGGTGTTGGGTGCGACTTGCAAACCCAGTCGTGGGCAGCCCTGATCCTAACTTTCAAGCTCGTAGGGCTGTGTTAGAGCCCATGTTTGTAGCTCTGTCTGCAGCTTGTGAACTAATGTTCATTTACAGATGGGCTTCAGGAGGAGGGGAAAAGGCCAATGCCACAAAACTTGCTATAGCTGAAATGCCTAGGACCCGAGGCTTTTCAGATGAAAGAAATATGATTATGATGGTGTTCCAATAATATCTAGCCAAATGAAAAAATTCAATAAATGCCTGTGGTATTAATGGGGTCCTGGTTACCTGGCTGCGCAGGACCTGTGTCAGTGCCAGCCAGCGTCAAACACAGCCCCTTCAGCTCATGAAAGATCGGGGATGAGCGCTGGTTGACGTGTTGGCTGCTCAGGGAATTATTTCCCATGCAGGAACCACGGATGGCAGGAGCTCCAGCGCAGCACCCGCTTAGCGCCAGTGCCTCGGGAGGGCTGGTGGAAAGCAGCTGGTTTGTGTCAGCGAGCAGCAGCCTTTCTCCTCCGTTAAGAGGGCTGAGCGCTCCCCGACAGGAAGCCAATGCAATCCTCTCTTGAGTTTGCCAGGAGCTGCCATGCTGAGACTCGGGAGAGTTAAAGGTGGTAGCAAGGGAGTTGTTGTGGCTCTGGCAGTGGGAAGCGAGAGATGTCCTGGGCAGTCTCTCACCTGGGGATTGCCAGGGCAGCTGCCGACTCCAAGGGACGTTCACAGTTGACACAGCAGAGGATCGAAGCAGGTTTTCCAGCACTTTGCCCCTGCTGATCGCCTGCATTATGCAAAGCGAGCAGATCCTCAGCTCACTCTCAGGAAGCATCAGTTTGTTTTTTGAGAAACAGAAGCCATGTGCTGCTTCTAATCAACATTTTCACAGCATCCTATTTATTGTGCTGATCTCAGTGCAGCATTGCAGACTGGAGGGATCTCACTCCCTCGCTCTGTCTCCATTTGCTCCTTTGATATTGCATTGGTATGACCTCCTTCTTCCCTTGTGCTCCACTCCCTGAACCATGTTTCTCGCCTTGAAGTAGTTACAGACATGGAGTAAATGGCTGTGTACTGCATTTCATGCATATGCTAATGGCTGTGTCCTTCTGGAGTGTGTAATTAAATCCATAGCTACCAAAGTGGAACCACACCGTGGAGTTACCACTACTTACATTGCTATTTTCAGGACAGTAGGAACTGTGCATCGTCTCCCATACTTTGTCCCCAGCCTGTGTCTGTGACGTGGCGAGCAGAAGCTTATCTGCTAAGTGATGCGGCAGAACAGTACAACGGAGCAGAGCTGTCTCAGTAGCAACACACTTGCACCTCAGAAGTCATCTCTGAGATGAGGAGAGGGTGGGAATAGCAGCAGCGGGATACTGAGAAATTGGGAATTGAAGACACATCGCATAAACAGCTCTTTTGCCAGCTGAAAACCCACCAGGATGATGATAAAGTGCACAATGTTTATTGATATCTGAATGACTATTTGTTGCCAAAAAATGCATTTTAGAACTTAGCATAAACTCAGTTATCTGATTCTAGCACGGCTTAGTATTTATTAGGAAATATATGGCTTTTTTATAGCCATTGTTCACCTTAGGGAGAAAATAAAAAAAAGGGAGAAAGCCATTTTATTTTAATAGCACTGACTTCCTAATCTAAGCAGTCTGTACTAGCAGCTTGGTTGCAGAGTGGAAAGAAATGGTGGATATTACCATTTATCCTTTGTTAGGGAACACTATCACCTCTCTCTATCTCCATCAGCAGAGCCAGGCAATAATTTACTGCAGCGGACGCTGAGGGATATCGGCTCCCAAGCCGCTCCAGTTCAGGTAGTTTATCATCATGAGCTTTCAAGAAGGTAAATAAGTTGATTAAGGGGGAAGATTTGTCATGTCAGCATTTTTGCCCACCTAGAAAGCAGCGCTCTTTGCCTCCCTCCTTATCCTACCCCTGTCTGTCTTGCGCTGAGTTTTCTTGTGTACATAAGTGGCTTTGATAAAGAGTTACTTTCTTCGCTGTGCCTCAGAAATAGCAAGTGTTATATATATGGAAATATAAATGATGCTGATTAGCCAAGTGTTGTGGTTGGAGGAGAAACCAATCAGAACATGAAGAGCAGGAAGAATATTTGGCCACCCCGTGCACGATCAGCCCTTCAGCAGCCGCCAGAGAGCTTCCTACTCTAACGCTCAGAAAAGCAGGACCTGGGAAAGGCAGTCAGTAACTGTAAAAGATGAAGACACATGCCTGGTGTAACATTAGCTTTCTACCGTGTGCGTTTGCACTTGCTAAACCTCCTCTAGCAGTTTCCACATTCGGTAGTTAGTCTCCAAAAATTCATAAACACACTGAATAGGGTAAGCGTAAGGAGCAGAGAGCAATTCAGCACCCCAATCATCTACCACTGTCGCCTGATTCTTAGTTCAGGAGCTCTCTGGATCTGCCCTGAACCTGTTTGCTGCTCTGAAAGGAAAAGATTTCCTTCTACTTGGCATATCATGTAACTGCTAACATTGAAATATACATTTAGTGCTGTCGGTACAGTTGAAATTAATCCCAGCACAACTTTCAGAGAAGGAAAATACCTGCTGTGAGGAGCCGTGCAAGCACGCAGACCTCTTTGACCGGCCGCTCGTTCTGTAGCCCTTGCCTTCGCGGGCGCGCCTACGCACACACGTGCAACCCCATTGCTGGCTCTAACCGATCCCATTCCTCAGGTGTCCTGCAGTGCTGAAAGTGATGGCTTGTTTGTGAAGATAAGAGTGGGGGAATATTTTCAGTTCCATGAAAGGACGAAGCATGAAGATAATTAATTAAAACTATTGGGAGTTCCTTTGAAGCAGCCTGTGATTAAATGTAAGTATTTCTTGTGGAACAATTAGGTAAATTTGGCCTGAGGTATCTCCCCCGACTTTTTGGCCCCTAGGGGAGAGATGATGAAATTCTGGTTTAGAGCGATGCTTTGTTAGAGTTCTGTCTGTTTTAATTGATTCAGCTTTAGTTATAAATGTCATCGAGAACAGCCAAAGCAAAGGACACATGTTAATTTGTAGGTGTCCTGTAAGTTAACTTTGAGCCTGGCAGAAAAGGCAAAAGCAGTTTGCCTTGTTAGAAACACTGGAATATGAAGTGACATGAGAACGAGCCTCCAGTGCCTTCCAGATCCTAGTCTCATCTGTATCTTCAGTCTAATATTTGCAGTGAGGGTGGCAAAGGCTGTGATACTGAAGTTTCTCCAGCAGACGTTATCCCTTAGACTATGATGCTGTGTTGAGAGCCAGGGAGTCAGTTCTTTGTTCCCTTAAGTTTGCTGTGAATCTGGTCCTTTGGGTTATTGGGGTCCCCTGTAGCCATTTGTACCGTTTTGATAATATTCTGGGCAAGGCAAAGCCGCTGGAGTGCCAGGGCAGTAATTATCTCTTTAGATAGGGAGTGCATGCTGATTTTCATATGCTGGTGAGGCAGATTAACCTTAGTCTTTGGGCTCCACGTGAGCCCAACATGAATTGTTAGAAAGACAAGATGGAAAAGCCAACAAACTGTCACTGGAAATGGCAGAATTGCTGGGATTTGTAGTACAGGGTGTGCAGATTTTATCATCGGCTCTGTTTTAATGAGTAATTTGAAAGAAATGGAACAGCCACTTTTTGGCTCTTTTCACTTAGCTTTAAGCATTGACTTGCAAAGATCACAGACATTTTTCTGTAACTACTGGTAATTTGTGTTTTACTCTTGACTTTGCAACTTTATTTCAGTTAAGAATTCCATTACACGGCGTAAGGAGATCGTATGACACAAACCTTTCCCTTTTCTGGAAAGCTTACAGCCTAAATGGACAAGAGGGGGGGGGGGAAATGGTGGCAATTTTATGAAGGGAAAGGAAATTTGGTAATTCCTCTCTTACAGATGGGGAACAGAGAAGCAGAGAGGTGAACTACTGGGCTGGTGGAAGGGAATAGAGGGTTTTTAAAAGAAGCAGAGAATAGAAGAGCTGAGTTTAGCCTGTTTAGTAGTAGCAAAACAAGCCCTCAAATGGTGTTTTAATTGCTGTCAATACCTGGGAGCAGTTTGAACTAAAGGACAGCGCCAGCATACAAGCAAATGTCAAATAAAATAAAAACCACTTTGCTTTTGAGAAGGCGTGGGTAGATGACAGCTCCCTTCTTTCTCAAGCTGTGGTTCAAAAGAAGCCGAAGTCCAAAGCCCTTGCAATGACAGGCCTTTAACATTCACACCAGCAAATGTAATTAAGGTCTGTGAGGGTTGTGTCCTGGACAGAATTTATCCGTTGGTTTGTAATGCTTTAATTTAGTATCGAATATTCCTGGACTGACAGGTTCAAATAGGGATAGGGAAGGTACTGTAACAAACATTGGCAAAGTAGGATGCTAAAGTATTCAGCTGAAAGGTCAGCCATCCATGGAAACCCATTAGGAAAAATACTGTAAATATCTTGCTACATCTGTGAGTCACAGAGCTAAACATGAGCCACTCCTGCCCCCGGCGTGTAGGACTTCCAGAGTACGAAGTGCAACGTGTACACGCTCACACACTCAAACACGCGTGATATTTCAGAAGAGCAGACAACCAAAGGTGCCAGTGTTTGGCTGGTTATATAGTTACATAGATAAACTTTTCCAAATGGTGAAGCATGTGAGGTGCGGTCTGCACTTAACAAGTCCGTCGTATCTCATGGGCTTAGGGGACAGAAAAGGCTGGTTTTGAGACATCCTGGAAATGTCTACGCAAGGGGGTTGTATGACCAAATGATTTTTTGGGGCATGCCCTGACCGATTAAGGACATGATTCAAAGCCTGTGAAATGATGTTTATTGACTTCAAAAGATCAGGACTTACACTGTCCAACTTAATGCTCTCAAAATAAATTTATTCAATAAATAAAATTATTGAATTAATAAAATCGAATGGATTTATTCATTCACTAAAGATGTTTTTGAGGCCTGAAAGGTGTATTTGGTGCATCTGGTAGGGGGTTCTCAGATTGGGAAGACTGGGTCAGGAGGCAAGGGCGAACACAGCCCTCAGCCAGTGGGACCATGCAAGAAAGTAACTGAAATTCAGAGCAGGTGGGAATAATGAGCTATGAGAAATGAAAGTCTGTTCTCTCTAGGGCCATGTGAGAAAAGAGGGAGGAGAAAAATAATTGAGTAAACAGGCTGTGGAGCAATATGGAGAAGAGTAGTTGTCTGGCTGCAACATCTGGAAAGATGTGTGGTGCTTTAGGAAATAGCATGTGTAGATATGAGGGGACCGATGCTGACTGTGTGCTTCATCTCCAGGAGTAAAATACCCCTGACCTGCCATCTTCTGTTTTCCCAGTTGGCTGTCAGAAGCACTGGTTGCTACAAGTAGAAGAGAATTGGGTAAAAAGAAAAAATAAAAGTCCTTTGGAGCCAGAAATGCCTGCAACTTTAACGTGATAATTATACCTGCCGATTGAGCCCTAAAGTCAGGCTGGGTGCTGTGAGAATGAGAATTGGTTTTGCTCAACTGAGAAAAAACTGTCATTTTAGCCAGGATTTTTCTCTTTCTCAGCAGCATGCAATTCAGTGAGGAAACTACCTGAGGATTGCATTTTTAGACACCAAAAATATCTGAAGACAAGAAATTCTGCAGGAATACAAACACACACACTTTTTTGTTGTTTGCATATTTATTTGTTGTTTTGCATATATGTATATTTGTAAATACATGTAAAAACTATATATATACACATACATACACACACACACACATATGTCATGCAGAAGAACTGAAGTTTCTGAAAACTCCAGAATGGCAAAATTTAATTCTGCAAAATCCTCAGGCAATTTTTAGAGTTAAATTAATACTGGTATAAATAAAATGGTAATACAATTTGTTAAGAGTATTTAAATAATTCATTTTCCTATTGGTTATATGGAGTGTGCTTAGGTTCAGCAATTATATGCTAAGTAAAAGCAGCCTCTCCTGTAACGATTTCATGATAATCTGGTCTTTGATGGTCCTAGCTCACAGCAGCTGGCACTTTCTGCATAGTTTACAGACTTTAGAGTAATTAATATCTATGAAATACCACTGCTGGCCTTCTGATGTAGCTGGGTCCTTGAGCACTCCATTTTCTCTCTCTCTCGCCTTCTTTTCTTTCCTTGTGTCCCCGAATATTGAATGACAGACATTTTTAAGGCCACTATCAAGCCAACAGCCAGCTGCCAACTCTGGGCAGACAAGGCCCTTGTTAGAATCGTAGAATCGTTTAGGTTGGAAAAGACCCTTAAAATCATCAAGTCCAACCGTTAACCTGGCACTGCCAAGTCCACCACTAAACCATGCCCCCAAGCATCTACCCGTCTTTTAAATACCTCCAGGGATGGGGACTCAACCACTTCCCTGGGCAGCCTGTTCCAGTGCCTGACTACTCTTCCGGTGAAGACATTTTTCCTAATAACCAACCTAAACTTCCCCTGGTGCAACTTGAAGCTGTTTCTTCTTGTCCTATCACTTGCTACTTGACAGAAGAGACCGACCCCCACCTCGCTACAACCTCCTTTCAGGTAGTTGTAGAGAGCAATAAGGTCTCCTCTCAGCCTCCTCTTCTCCAGGCTAAACAACCCCAGCTCCCTCAGCCGCTCCTCTCTCCTGTTGGAAGAGAAATCTCTGCTGGGTATGCTAAAGCCTGGTCTTGGATGACCATTCAACTCCTGGGATCCTCTTTCTGAGGGAGGATATGTCCCCAAAGTGGTCAGTGGGGTTGAGGAGGCAGTAGTGGACAAGTTCGGTCCACACAGCCCAGACTTTGCTCTTTCTGTGGTTTCCAGACACAGCCTGGCTCACTTGGGTGCAGCGCTCAGCATCGCAGGGTCACAAGAGGATCATGAGTTTTTGGGTGTCTGGCCACTGGACCCCACTCCTGCTGAAGTGCATGTCCCAGCTGAGGGATATACTGGTGAGCACCCTACATTTAGGGGTTCAGAAGACATAATTCAAGATCTGCCACAGTTAATTTTATTTAATATTAAGTACAATAATAGCTCTTGAAAAGCTGTCTTTCAGGGAAAGGTAATGAGGGTATTAATAAAAACAGGTGAGGAGAGAAGGCTCTTTTTTCGCTTGCTGCATTATTTTATCATTGTCAATCAGCTGGGAACTCCTTTGAGATTATTCCTGTATAGTTAATAACATTGTTTCTGTGATGACTTTAATGACTGAACCTTTCATCCATCCTTAGCTATGACAATAACCACTCTGCTTTTTCTCCTTCAACAAGCTATTGTGTGTGGTTCAGTACATTAAGGAACGTTATTAAATATAGAGGTTTCCTCTAATTAAGCCATTGGCAAAAGATTGCTTGTCCAATCATTTGCTGGTGATAAGTATTGAAGGAAATTATATCTTGTACAGAGTATTACACTTTTCCTGCCATGCTTCCCCTAAAAAAAGAACAAAATTATATAAAAATAAAGCAGTCAGATTGCAAACTCAAGCACTCAGAAATTAGATAATGCCAGAAATGATGACTGCCTGAATCTGCCTTGCGTTAGGAAAGACACATTCTGTCCTTCTCTGCTCCTGACGATGAGCGGTTCCGCTTTCCTCTCTGATCTCTTGCCCTGTTCCCTTTATTTTCCTTTCATAAAATTACTGTTTCTTCTGGACTCTTAATTCTTAAGCTTTTGGAAATTTTATATCAAGAGCAAACCACTTTTTCTAGTCTTGTTCCTGGAAAAGAGAGAAATAATTTTATGTAGAACTTTTCCAGCACCGCCCTCCATAAACTCACCTATAATTTAAACAAAAAAAGATGTTGTTTGTGAATCTTGAGGGAACCACAGTTTGTGGTTTATTGTTTCAATAATTGCATGGAGGAACAATGGTGTCTTTTAAGGTGTCTGGTTTTTCTGGACATGATTAAAAAAAGCTCCCATCCCCTGCAAGATTGTGCGTCTTGCTCAGTTCAGAACCACACAGAAAATGTAATGAGTGGGAGAAGTTTTTAACTTGTCCCCTTGAAGAAAAGTAGTGGAATTAATGCAGAGAAAATCTTATCTTATGGTTAGTTCAGTCACTGCAGAGTAGAGGTTGTTTTCCTGGTTGGTAGCACTCTGCATAATCTCAAAATCTGGAGTTTACGTGTTCTTCCTAAAGAATACCTCTGAATTTGAAAATCAGATGCATTTACTAATTGCTCACATCTTATAAATTATGGATCTATCCTTGAAGGAGACTTTAACAATCTATTAAAGCTTGAATAACAGAGCTATTCTCCAGCTTCTAGATAAACAAAACAAAAACACAGCTTTAAAAACGAGAAGCCTCTTCACTTTTTATCTTAATGGAAAGAAACCTAATCAAAAGCCAGTGATGAATGCATCTCTCCAGAGTTTCTATTCTTGAAGAGATTAGAGTTACAAAGGCTGAAATAGTTTCAATAGGTAGGTGTGATGTTGAGATCAGATGACGTATTTGTATATGCTCAGCTAGAAATAAGAGTTGCTAAAATCCAGTATTGGGATGAAGATTCTCCTCTTCAATGAAACCAGACGAACAGTCAACAACTCCTCCAATATTCACTAATTTATGTGTGAAAAAACGTCCTAGTATGCCAATAAAGTTGGTTCCTCGTAGGAAATGCATTTCAAATACTCATTAAAGAGTGGTTGTTGCACATATGAAACAAACTGAAAGTATGTTTTTAAGAAAGTATTTTCTTGGGAAAGGAAAGCAAAGCTTTCCAAAAATAAGCTAACTGCTTTTTCAGGATTGGACAGCCAGCCATTTGCTTCTTGCAAAAAACCAAAAGCCCAGACTGAGGTTGTTTAGCTGAAATTTGGCAAGGTTAACACATTTTCACTATGTGTAGTCAGTTCTGTGTTCAGAAATAGAAACAGCCTTTTGCTTTCAGGAGTGGCCTGACACCTTTACCTGCAGTTTGAATACAAAAATATAAAAGTCCTGTTGTTCAGCTCCACCTCTGTACCAGATCTCTGGGATGTTTAATTCATTCTGCATCGCTCCAAGGAGTGGGAATCATGCCAACCAAGCGCTCCCATTGCTTCCACAGTAGATGGTGGAGAAATTTTAATAAGCGCATTTAATTTATCTGGTAACTATAGACTTGCCAGTAATTCATACCAACTAACCTGGCTGTTTACTAGGAAAAAAAGAAATCACAATGTCTGATGTACAAAGTCTGTCACTCATCATATGTTAAACTAACAAATAAAACCTCCTTCTACTGTTAAATGCACACAAAACATTCCTAGGATCTTTGCAGGCAGCTTGTTTAAAGTGCTGTGTAATTCTGGACGCCCTGTTATAGCCTGCACTGCATTTGGCATGTGTATTCTTCTCTTTGATTTCTGATCAGACACTTGACCTTTCATAACCATCATGGGAAAGACATCCTTTTTCACCTCTCCTTTTTGTTCCCTGTATAAAACTTAATCCGCTTGCTGTCTCAGGCTTCATGTTTGCTGGAGAAGCCGGGAGTGCTTCTGAGCTGGGAGAGACTGGGAGCACCGGTCTTCCTCCTCCTCCTCCTCTTCATTTTCTTCCCATGGGAAGGAGACTTGGACAAGGATGGGCTCCCTGGTGTGCTCCAACCAGTTTCGTGATCCGGAGGACCAAGTAAGCAGCCTCCCAAGACTTAGTTCAGCTTAGACGCAAGCAAAAATGTCATGGGCCTTTAGACTGTCACAAATAAGAACAACAATGAGGAACTGAATGCTTTTTTCTTTTGTAGATGATGTCTTGTTTTGCCAAAATAAATATACCAGCTCGGTTTGATCCACTGACATCTCAGGATGCCTGTGGCAGTGCAGTCGGCACTTTGTGTAAATATGCCCGGGAAGCGTTGGGCAGTGCAGGTGACAACTGGGGTCAAGGCTCCTTGTGTTGTTAGGAAAGCACCTCTGCTCCGAGGACTATTCTGTGTAACTACAAAAAAGAAATGTCAAAGCTGATAGCGGACGCAGACATCCCAATGCAGTGCTCACACTGCTGCCCCGTGCTCCCTCTCTAAAGCAGTTTCAGGCAGCGGTTTGATAAGACAGCCCTCGCTTTGTCTTTGCTGGTGAAAGAGTCCGGAGACCTTTGAATGTGCTCACAGCTGCTCATAGGCTATGGCTGTCTAAGGCAAATTGATAAAAGGGAATGTGTTTTCCCATGGTTATTACTTTCCTAAAATCCTTCCAGAGTGTTGATATTATTTAGTTTATGAAGTAGCAGTTAGTGCAATTTTATGTTGCCTGGAAAGAAACCATGATTTACTTGATTGAAGCTCCCAAAAGCAGAGAAACCAAAATGCATCAATCTCTCCCATTGGAAATTCTGTAACTGGGCAGCTACAAGCTGATGTGCTTTGAGTTTCTGCAAAACGTAGCTACTACGAAACAGCCCAAATGGTAAAGCATTTTGTAACAGCATAATGCTCTCATTTTAGTCTTTCTGATCTAATTTATGACTAAGTTTTCCCTTGGGAGATGATACAATAAACTCTCCTGGAAACCACTCTGCAAGTATGTCGAAAGCCAATCAGGTATTACAGATAAAAGGTCAAAATTCTTATTGACTTGCTAAATACGTAGTCGTCCATAGCTTTCCTCAGGACAGAAAGATGTAAGCTGTGAAGATTGGGTTGTTAGGGAGTAGAGACTTTGTCTAGGTCATAACATTGCTCAACATAAACTGCTTAGGATTTATTGTGCGCACTCAGGCAGCCTGTGTCAGACACTTCCTAAGCAGGTACACAAACAGAGGAATTATGTTTTAGACAGAAAACATTGGAAAGACTCTCAGATGTTGATGTAAGCCTGATCAGTTTCTCTATTCATATGGTATTTTTAACTGAAAAATAGGCATAGACACATGTGCAAGATCACACCTGAACTTAAGCCTAACTCAGTCAACAGGAAGAATACTTGGATACGTCTTTAGAAACTGTATTTCAAAATTTCAAAGCAAAAGGGGTTTTTTTGGTCCTGTTATTTGCCTGTTATTTCTATTTAATGTTCCCATTCCTACGTTATTTTATTATTTTGTTTATTATTATTTTATTTTTCATGTCCCACATTGTTTTCCCAGCAATACTTTGCAAAATGAGTCAAGATACACATTTCAAAAGCTCCCCATGTTTTTGTCCATCACCATCACTTTTGTGTTATTAATGGAGCTTCCTTTCCAAATGCCAGATTTGGGCATTGATCTGTAGTTTAATGGATTCTAGACTGGCATTTGTTTTGCCTCTAAGAGCTCCCTAGACCCTTCTGTAATGTATATTAGCTCAGACTCAGCCTAACTTGCCTCGTGTACGCAACAGTGTGATTTCTACATCAAGCTCTGTAAATAACTAACTACACAGCTAATTTTCCTGTTTTAATGTATGCAAAGTCCTGCTCTTGGAATAACGAAACGTAAAGGCCAACCATTCAGAAAACTTTAGTTCAACAACTCCCAAGGTGGGTTCTATAAATTACGTGGCAAAGTCTTCACTTACAAATTTCCGACGAGTTTAACAAAAGATGCATCTAACTGACTGCTACTTTAAATTTGAGGAAATCGAATGCTATGTTCAATCCACTGACATGCTGCTCGGGATATTATTAATTTTGTAAGCATATTAGCAAAGATGACTAGAGGTCTGTGAGGGCAAGAGTATGATTTAAAATTTCTACCAGCCATCTTAAATACAGAATCACAGTTCCATTCTGCAGTCATGCAGCAGCACGAAGCTCCTCAGGTACAGCTCTCAACAAAATTACAACCAAGCCCTTCCTTTGCCTTTAATACATCTTGAAGCAAACTGAAAGACTACCAGAAGTTCCTCTTTTTTTGGTAACAAATTTGAATCTAAACTGCAACTTTAGTGTTTTGGACAATAAATTCTCTGCAGCTGCCAAGGCAACTCTAGTTACAATACAATGCTTGCTTCTGGATCAGGCGCCAGAAAAATGTTTTTCACAATCTATGTTCTGATATTCATCAGTGTGCTCAAACTTGAGGGATTTTTATTGAAGCTTGTACAGCGTATCTGAAAAACCACTGGTGCTCAGAAGGGCTTAACATGACAATTTCACAAGTGTTGACGTAATTGAAGGATGCACAGCATGGAAGGAGACAAGGCATGAGCTCGTTGTGGAACCAAATTCCTTACGTGCGTGCTCTGTGTTAGCTTTGACATTGTCTCTAAATGGAGCGTCCTCCTAGACATGAGAAATGTCAGTATGTACTACATATTTCTCATGGTTATGGATGGGGCTTTGAGAGAAGCTGGCAACAGCCGTGTGCCTCAATCCCGTAAATACGGCTCCTGAACTCCTTTGCAAATCTCATTTTATCGTGTCCTTAAAAATTCATAACCGTCAATGAGCAATGCATGGAACAGCTAATTGAGCTTCATAAATTGCAATAGGCTAGCTATTTCCACATTTTAGATATTAGCATTTCCCCTAGAGTTGGTATTGCAAGTGCTGTAGCTGCTTAGAGGCCACTGTGTAGTTATTCAGTAAACGCTATTTTTTGAATTGTGACAATGAAAGACGTATTGCATTGCATGGGTGAAAATGTATGAAAAAATAATGAAAAGTAATTGATGGTGTTTTAGGTGACCAGCATAGTCACAAACATGCCTAACTGAATTTTGTGAAGGTGGATATTACGATTGCCCTGAGAACTTGTTTAAAGTTAAGCAAGTGTTGTCTTTGCAGTATTATGGGTTTTCCTCGTAATAAAAACAGGAAGCAAATTTGGCCAGTTGGGTGTTGCGCAGTTCTAACCAGATATAAATGCGTACCTTTTAATTGATCAAAAAGCAAAATGTGAAATGCTCCGTTCAAGTCAACTGGAGATGTGAAAAGCTTCTGAACAAGATGGTGCGGTGGTAACTATTCATGTTCGTTATTTTAATCATGACTTTGCTGCGGCGTGTTAACATCTGTTAAGGTGGAAAAAAGGACGATGCACTTAGGAAATATTTTCCCCTTTGTATCGCTTAGAAGTCTGACTTTCTTAGGATGTAATGCACTGCAATAAAGTGCACGGTTCACACTGGAGGGTCAACCTAGCTCCTTGGATCAGGGTCAGGAGACGTCTGTTATCTGCTGGCAGCTGAGCTGTGCGAGGAGCCTTGCCGCTGCCTCGTGAAATGGATATCCCCTGATAACAGAAATTACCGTATTTGCAACAGATGGGATGAAAAGTGTCCACTTGGCTTATTCCCTACATTCCCTAATTTAAAGTTCTTTACCCTTTCTACTTCCCTCCTTGTGGTGGAAGAAGAAGAAACCCCTTCCCTATGGAAACCCCTGTGCCTCCCCAAATTTTTCCCAGTAGCTGCCTTTCTTTATGCCCTCGGGGGTGGCACCCTGACTTCCCCTGGGGACCAAAGCACCTCTGTCTCACTGCAAACGAGTTCTGGAAAAGCAAAGGCTTTTGTCATTGTCTCTCGAGTGAATATACTGAATATATATTTCTTATGCCCTCCCTTTTTTTTTTTTAGTGTTTGTGAATTAAACACACTCATTTATCAGGTGATCCCCACATCCTGCACTTGTGTTTATTGGTGCTTTCAAAATGAGATCAAAGCAGACTTGAAGCATATTTAGCTTTTATGGAAAAGGGCAAAATTAATTGAAAACATATTTAATTGGGGTCCCACAAATGTGGGCTGACCCCCGCAGCAGGTTGCCGTTGCTGGGGACGCATGTCTGACCAGATGAGGCAGCAAGGGCTTTGCCAGATCAGGCGCAGTGACTGAATAAATAACACATCTGCAGCTGAAATAAAGCCCCACAATATAGCTCTCGTCGGTGCCTTAGCCGCAGTCTAACCTTCCCCAATAGATGTTAAGACGACTTGGTAGTGTTTATGAGAAACATCAGCTTCCCTAATCGTTCATGGATCTGTTGTTCTGGGCAGAATGATGAAGTTTTCACTGTTATTTTGCTCCGTTCCATTCAGATTCGTTTGACTCGAGCTGAAGGACAACTGAAGACGGCAAGGAACAATCTTGCCTTTTACTCCCAGCTGGCAGGATAATTCTGGCTTTGCTGTTGGGAGCTTAAAATGCTTTACCTGTACTCAGCTAATATTAGTTGTAATTAAGGGAACGGGTTGTAGAGCTCATTTTTACAGTTCATCACCTGAAAAAGAACCTCTGAAAATAACCCTTTTATTTTTGATGTCATGTGGGGACGCTGTTTCTCTGTTCGCCCTGCGGGCACCCACCCACACCCTCCAAAGTGGCTGCCCAGGCGCAGCTGAGGGGAGCCGTGGCAGCCATGTTGTGGCAGCCCCCTGAGGTGCAGCAGCCACCCGGGGTGGGGCGGTGCCTCAAGGCACAAGGAGTTTTGGGACTATAAGGCCTTCATTGGGTCTGTTGTTGTCAAAGGGTAACATGTTTTTAGGTTTAAAAACAAAATTTGGCTGTGTGAGGGAAAGTAGAGGCTGGTAGGAGACTGGTTTATAGGCTACCATGCCTGCTTTTAGGGTGCAGGGCAGTGCTGGGCTGTGCTGGGCCTTAGGGACAGCAAAGCTGTGGAGCACAAGTATTCATCTCCTCTCTGAAAATGTAGATGAAGAGCTTTTTTCCTGGTAAATATATCAGACTTGAATCCTGTGGCTTGTTGTGGTTTTAAAGCAGCTCGTGAGGCTTTAGATTTGTCAAGGATTAATACTTCCCCCCCCCCTTCCTTTCCTGCTAGAAGTATGCACTTTCTTATTTCAGGATCTCATGCCTAACCAGCTCAGTCAGAGGAACAGACACCTTTGGCTCTTGAATCCTCAGAGGTGTCTCCTCATCTGCTTTCAAACAGCCAGGCTTCTGCGTGGAGGGCTCGATGAACAGCGTCCCTTTTCCTTTCGTGATGGGGATGAACAGCGTCCCTTTTCCTTTTGTGATGGGCACCGCGGGAGTTTCAGCTTTTTCCTCATTCAAATCTATGCGCTCATTCCTACTGCCCTACCCAAACAACTTTGGGGAGCCAAAATGCATTTACTGAAGCAGCAGGAGCGCTACGAGAGCATGAGCCTGTCGCTGCCTCACTCGATGGCTTCTTCACATGACAGGTCATGTCTCAAGAGCTGGACAGGTGACAAGGCAAGGCAGGCTCATGCTGGCTGGAATTCCCAGTCAAAATAATGGTGTAATGGGGGCGGGGGCAGTCCTGCAAAATTAAAATAGTCAGCAAGCGAGACTGGAGTTGCCAGAGTTCATTTTTCTGACAGTTCCCTGTCAGAAACTTTCGGCTTTAAGTCTGTTGACGATTAATCTGTGTCTTTCCATTCTAGTTGTAGGTCGTGGGAACTGAAATGCAGTTACTTGTGTCCTTGTCTCCCTTTTTCTTTCCTGAGGGACTGACTCACCTCCAGCCCTGGCAGGAGAATCGAACTAGGAGGTGACACTCAAAACTACCATTGCTGTGAGCCCACTCCACCTTCTTGGTGGGGTACAGATTAATGCTGAAGCAAAAGCAGCTAAAATAGAGCATTAGGATATCTGAGTTTATACCTGATTTCAGGATACCTGAACAGGAAAGCGTTCAGCCTTGTATACAAAGAATGGGAGGTTCAAATTATGCCTAACCTTGGCATAAGTTGCAGAGGATCAGGCTGGTTGATCTTGTCTGGTGTGAGGATTTGTGAGTCTGTGTGGAAGCCAACAAGTGTCTTTGCAGTGACTCCAACAGGGCTTGGAGTGAGCTCCAACCGGGCAGATGTCCATTTTCAATAAGAATCACATCAAAACTAGCAGTGACTGGCAAAGTGATAGCGTTGGCCAGGAGTCGCCAAAACCTGAGCTGCCTGCTGCACTCCCAGTACATTTTTTCAAGCTGGACCAGTCAGAAAACACACCATCCTGCAAAACATGTTATTGCTCTGCCTTTTTCATACAAATATGAGTTAAAAAATAAAATAAACCCCCAAATTAATGTAACAGACCACTACATTTGGTCAGTCAGGTTGGTATCTTGATCTTAAGGGTCTTTTCCGACCTTGACGATTCTATGATTCTATGATTCTATGTTCTAGTAAATTAGAAACCCTTTTGTTTATTTTAATCATTTTGTTTTTCAAGGATTAACATGGCAGTTTTTCCAGCAAATAAAAAGGTGTTGCGATCCTCTTGGAAGCCATGGGACTGGAAAGGACCCTCTAGCTCTTGTCAAAATATTTGCCATAATTTGTCATTTCGGTCAGATAAACCAAACAAAGAAGTACCAAGGATTAGGGTTAGGGGTGGCAGTTCACAATTATCAACAACAAAACGTCCTTTCCTCCCCCCCCCCCTTTTTTTTTTTCAATTTTGGAATGAAGATTTGCTGGTGAGAGTGTGTGTGTGTAATTTCATTGCCATGCTGAATTAGGGACCTTTCAGGTGGACTTGCTGTACAGCAGTAAACAAGACATACCCTAAAAATAGAAAACGTGGTTGTAAGTGACAAAAATTGGCAGGGAGGACTTGGTCAGATGCAGTTTTGGAAGTGCTTTTAATTTTTTTCAACTCAATTCCAAGTTAAACATCCCTTTAAATTAATTAGAGCAATTATAGTATCCCTAGAATATCAGTGGAGAAATTGAAGCCATGACTATAATTTTAATATTTCCTAAATTCTGAAGAGAGGCTAAAAGAGCCAGCTTAAGGAAATTTTTACGTACGATGAAAAACAAATTCCTGACCAAACTGGCTAAGCTGAAATGTCTGAAAGCAAAGAGCTATCATGAAAGTGCTGGAAAGCTTCTGATTATAATGGAGTCAGTGTCCCAGGGTATAATGCAGCTCTACATTTAATATTGAGCTACTGAACCGTACTTCTCAACCTAGCTCAACTCACTGGGTTCTCATCAAAGTCCTGTAATGACACTGTGCTCTGTTTAGATGCCAAGCAAGTCTTGAAATAGCTCCAGAGCTTTTTCAGCAGCTTCAGCTGAGTACAGACGTTTGACTTTAGAAGGACAGCTAGTGCCTAGAGTTTGTGGCATATAAATCCTTCCTTATGTATACTGCCACACTTGTTAATAATCTTACAAACTCTTATGAACCTGATTAAAAGGCACTTGCACACTTACGTATGAAATCATGGCAACAGCACTGAACCAGCAAAGCAAAAGCCTGTCCTTTGTGCTGCAAAATCCATGTTGCCTTTCTTTATTAATGGTACATACACAACACGTTTAATTCGATGCCTGCTATTGTTTGCCTGTTTGTTTTTATTACGATATTGACTGGAGTCCCCATCATGTTAGTTATAGTCTGTGCACGTTACTCTAAGCAGAATTTTTCTTTCTGTGTATTGTTTAAGGTATTGACTTTGCCAAAGGGAAGAAAAAAGTGCATGCATCCACTTAACCACACAAGTAGTTATATCAATTTCTGTCAATTAAATATACATACACACATAAATATACACGTATACAGTGGCTGCAGGCTGTTGCAGGCATGGAATTAGGTGAGATTTGAAAACCGTATTTGAGAGACCCTTTCCAACGTGAAGGTCATGTTTCTGGGAGCAGCTCTGGGCGGCAGCATCCCTCAGCCTGTGCGAAGTCCTGCTGAGGATGGTGAGGCTCTATGTGAGTGTTGAAATGACACTTTTCAAAGGCATTTGCAGATTTCTAGGCCATTTATTTAAATTACTTAGAATGAACTTTGTTTTCTAAAAAAAGCATACTTTAAAATCTTCTTTTCTTTCTAAAAAGTCTTAGTTTTCTTAATCTTTTGGACTTTGAAAAGCTGTTTCTAGTTATTGGGTTTTGGGGTGTTTTTTCCCTTTACAACCCAGGCAATCAATTCCTGAGTATGAGCAGGAGGGTTATTGAGTAGTTCATCTAAAGCAAACAAAGATTTCAGCCAACCCAAAGATGCAGCAATCATTTTGCGAAAGGTTTTGGTACTGGTTTTGATCAAAGTTTGGGATATACAGCATATATGGTTCCAGCACTTCCAAATGAAACCTGAAGTTGAATTGTTGCAAATGTTCAGTTATTGATTTCATTTAGAAGTACAAAAGTGTGTGTTAATACATATGTGGTTTCTCTTTATTTACTCTTCTAAACCTGCCCCCCATTTCTACTATCCGTTCCTGTTCGATGGTGAGCTCTCCCAGAGGTGTCTCTCTTACCCCATGTTGTGTCCCTTCAGTCTCACCCTGGAATATCCTGTACAACAGAGAGTTACTTGCGGACAGACAATCTTATCTGAACTGTGGCATTGCCCCAGTGGATTCTGCTCATGTCCTGCAGAGGCCTTTGACCTGCTCTCTGCTTTGAGTTGTGCGAAGTCATCCTTTTGTGCATCTTTAATACTTATTGTGAATTTCTGCTCAAGTTTAATACAACTGAAAAGAATGTCTACCTCTTTATTTTCTAGTTTTCCAACCAGTATCTCTGATAAACTCAGTTAAATTGATACAGAAATGTGGTTAAAATCAATAACTTACCAGCATCTCATACTAAAGCATCCACTGTATGAGAAATTCAGAAAAATTAAAAATGGACCATTTCTAATGTGTTTGATTTTTGTCTTTCAGTCTATCCGAGAAGTCACAGGCTACGTTTTGGTGGCTTTGAACCAGTTTGAATACCTGCCACTGGAGAACCTGCGCATCGTTCGTGGGACCAAACTCTATGAAGAGCGGTATGCTTTGGCGATATTTCTTAACTACAGAAAGGATGGTAACTTTGGACTCAGGGAACTTGGCTTGAAGAACTTGACAGGTAAGTGAAACTTGCAAATGTGATGGATTAGTCACAAGAAAGAAAAAGTGAGCGCGTTGAATATGTGCCCCAGTGCCCTCAGTCACTTGCATTCTGCAAATAACAGAGGTACCATGAGAGGCTGGCAGTTGTACATTGTTTGAGAGGCTCGATACTTCATTTCATTCCTTTTTTGGTTCACAACTGTACTTTTCTCAGTACTGATCAAAGGCTGTGTATGGACTCCATGCCAAGAGCATATTCGAAACAAAAATAGATGTTGAAAGAGTAAATGAACTTTTTTCTTAGTTTCGAGAATATAAGCATGTTGGTTTCCTTGTGATCCTTGGTTATTGCATGTATGTTGCTTCAGGTGTTAACATACTTTCTGGCAAGTTAGCTTAGCTTTAGCATCCCCTCTGCCTCTGCTCTTGCTGCTGTCTGTGTCACCATTGCTGCTGCACTGGCGGGGGTAGGGGGGAGGAAGGGGATGGGAGGGGGAGACTGTATCTTTGGTGTATTTAATTTTAGAACTCCTTTTTCTAAGCAAAAATAGTGTATTATATATAGCGAGAAAAGTGCTTATTTTCTTGAGACAAAAACGTAAACCAAGTCCATGGTTTTACATTCATCTGTAAATTCAGGGCTGGATCACGATGTGGGGTAGATCAACGTTTCATTTCTCTCAGCTGAGGATCTACAGTCAGTGGTCTGGGAGATTAAAAATTGGCTAAATATCACTGGACTGTAACTTAATAAAGTGCAGGCAGTGGCAAACTCTTTTTAGGGAGTTCACTGGAAGTATTTTATTTATACCTGGTTCCTCATCAGCTATGATCATTTCTGCCCCAAGCTTTGGTGATTGTGAAATGGCCTTATTTCTGCTAGTGGCTAAATGCTGACCGAAAATCACTGACCTGAGCTGAATGTGGTGTTTGAACCTGAGTACAGAGAGGTGGGAGCCTTCTGAACTATATTTAGGCACCCTTCACTCTCTGCTTTTTTTGTGTCACAGTATTAAGAGTGGCACACAAGTGCTTACAGTTCCCTGTTGTTCAAGCCTCGCCGTGCTGTACAGCTAAGCTTTCAAACACAGGAGGAAAAAGGAGGCTTGAAATATTTTACAAAATAAAACAGTTTTGGCTGACTCCTTCTGATCAGGCTCGCTCTTCTAGTCATATTTTTAACAATTTTCTTTACTGAGACCATCATGCTGATGTCAGAGTGCTTCCCAAGGTCTCTAAATTCCTGCCATCTGCTACTCTTCCCTCTATCACTGTCATAATCCAATTTCCTCCTCTTCTGTTCCCACATTTCTTCCCATCTTTCTGATTTAGGGAGTTCATTGTGACTGTCTATGCCTTCACATAATACAGAGCCATAGCATCGGGTAATAATCGGGTGTTATCTTCGTATCCTTTTTCTTGTCTGTGGGTCTCAAAGTGCTTTGTAAAAGACATTAGGCTGGGTGAAACTGGGACAGAGAAGTGAGGTGAGGCCAAGGCCAGAGGAGGACTGGAACCCTTTTCTCTTGAGTCTGAGGCTGTTGTTCTGCCAGGAAGTGAGGGTTGTATTTTCAGTGCTTGTTTAGCTGGCTTTGCTGCTCAGTAAGGTAAAAAAAACTTATCTTGTAGGCTCTGGCTCAAGATTTTCTTCTTGAACCAACTGCCCTGCGCTAATAGACGGTTGATCTGATTCCAGAGATTCTCGCTGGAAGCCGGTTTTACATGATAGGCACAGCACCAAAAATGCCCAGCAAATAGCTTGACTTTCTTTTCAAGTGTTGTAAGAAGCCACGCCTTAGCTCAGCCTCTGAATCTTTCCTAACATGAGATCATCACAGCCCCTTCATCTGATTTAGATGTTTACAAAAGCCCTCTGATGGGATTATTTGGCTCAAAATGTCTTGTTGTCTCTTGGAAGAGAAGTGCCCTAATAACGCTAGCTTGTCTCCGCTGAGCACTCAAAATAGCTTCTGGGTGCTCAATATGAGCCAGTGCGTGCTTCAAAATAATATTTTCTTGATAGCATGTGCCAGGGCCTCATGAGTCTCTTCAGCAGCTGTTCTTTGACCATTTTGTATACTGGTTAAGATGCACCTGGCTGTTTTAACCCACAACCTGCTTCTTGTTGCAAATGCTCTCCCTGGAGCATATTAATACTTAATTTATTTTCTTAACACATCCTTAGCATTAGTAGCTACATAAAAATAACTGGTGGATGTGGGAGTCGGTCATGTTGCAAGGCTGTGATAGATCAGCTGTGTCTGAACCTATCCTGTGTCTACCAACTGCTCCATGTTTACATCAGAAACAACCAGTGATTTGTTATTAAATATAAGATGAAGCAGCCCCTGTGAGCTTGCATCCTTCAAGCTTCTAGTCCACTGCAGATTTCAAGAGATTCGCTTTGAATGGTGCATCTCTTCCATTTGAGTAAAATATAAACATAACTCTTGCCTTGCATGTGAAGAACTATCTTTCCAGGGCTTATGCCTTGTTCACAGAAGTTTGGGAAGTTCTGTTCTTATTTGTGCAGTGTCTGGATGATGGGATCCTGAGGGTGTTTCTGCCCAGTACTGCACAACATACAAATACAAACACTGCTCCCTGTGTTAAATAAATGAGGAAGCTGTTCTCACCCGTAGGTTATCCTCAGACTTAACCAGAGACAGGGTTTCAGCTTCCTGTGCAGTACCATTGTATTATTTTCAGTATGTTGTTAACAGCTGTGTTTTTATTGTCAGGTGTGTCTGTCAGGTTTTCATATTTAAATGTAACTTTAAATGCTTGAATTTCCTCCCTTACACTATATTAAAAAAAAATAACAGCTATGAAGGCAGCAAGTTTTATCTCGCACAGAAAACATGATCCAGTTCTCACTCACGATGTCTGTCAATCCAAAAGGGAATTTTGTTTGTGTAGCGCAGGCCAGGACCACGTCCTAAAATTCATGTGACTCTTGCAAAAAATCTTACCTACATAATCCTTTTCTCACTTGTTATAAAAACTTAGCCAATGGTTCCACAAAAGTGTCAAAACCAAACAGACATGGAACTAATGAAGTGGCTGCTGCCATCTCAGCTGGACTCAGCTTGCAGATTCAGCTGCCCAGTAGCCTTAAAGTAAAAAGGAAGATTTGACACACTGAACGTATTATTCAGCCCGAGATTAGCAGAATAACCGATGCTGAGGGAGAAGGTATGCCACCTTCTTCCATTCATTGCCTGTGAGCTAGTGCAAATCATTTCTGTCTTCCCCAGGTAGCTAGGCAGTCAACCTTAACTTACCCAATGAAAGGGCATAATCATTGTTCACAGTTTGAGTACTCCAAATGTAGAGAATACCTGATGGCTGCATTTCATTACAGCATTTGTCTTCATGAGTGGAAAAAGAGGGATAACTCACAAGTGCCAAAACCACTTATGAAGTATCCCATATTTTCCTCTGAGTGAAGATGAATAAAAGAGATCTACAGTAAATGATATATGTTTGACTGAGTAGTGATAACCTCATATCCCCTATTGGCCTTGGGGACAGAGGCTCCCTTGTGTGTGCCTGTGCAACCATTGAATTCCTTTAATATATTAGAGTAAAATGGACTTAGCGATTAGTTCAGTAACACAAAAAAGCAGCAAAATACGTAGCTTCTTATCTGCTCATTTTGCAGGAATGCAGATACATGATAAATTAAGGTAACTGAGGTTCAAGTGACAAATGCATATTGTAGCTGAAAGGATTCGGTCAGTGACAGCCAAAAAAAAGAAATCTAATTTGATGGGCAGGAGAATCATAGGGAAAGGACCACCATCTTCACTGGGTGTAGAAAGTGATCCGTTGTAAATTTCCCCTTCTACAGATTTTTGTAATAGTTTTTTTTTTTTTAGATTTTTAGATTTGATTAAATTTATTTTAATTGTTCTGTAAAACAAAATTTTAAAGTTCCATAACGATTTCTATAACATTTTCATCCCCCCCCCAAAATAGAAAATGCTAAGGGGTGCTTTAGAGGAGGGAGAAAAAGAATGATATCTCCTATGAAAAAGGTTGCTTTTCAATGAGTTTCTTGTTTTTGTTTTTTGTTTTTTTTAACAAGGACTGCTCATTTGCTAAATATATATTGCAGCTTGATCAGGTTGGAGGGAGGGGCATGGGAGGAGTCGAATTTTCTTTCAGTTTTGTTCACTGTGCACATTTTGGACCTACAGTGTTTTTGGAAATCTTATTTAGATACCTGCTCTGGGCCTGAGCTCCTTCAGTGCTGTGTGACTGCACATAAAGCATTTTTGCGGCAGGGATTAAGGCCACCCCCTTTTTATTGCCTTGATCGCAAAGCCCTCAGCCTGTGTCAGCAAGACCTTTCCTTGGACCACACGCACACTGCATGAGCCACTGCTGAGTTCACGGTGTTTAGAGATGCAAATGCCTGTGTGTGACATCCAGCCTGAGCGGACAAGACTGGAGTATGCTGATTGTGGCATATTCCTTAATCGCTGTGGCTTTGTACTAGTGGGGCAAGCTGGGAAGAAAGCAATATGTAACTTGCCTCAGGCATCCTATACAACAGGTGGGCAAGGCATCGCATCTCTAACCTCAGAGAGGTGTTGCTAGGATACATGGAGGAATGAGGAATTTGTTTAAAAAAAAATTGTTTGGTACCTTCTGCGTGCAGGGCTGCTGCAGGAGTTATCTGCCCTGTAGAAGCTGCAGTTGCTGTGTGACTGCCCAGGAGTGCTCCTTTCCCTATATCCTTGGAGCTGCATGGACTACAGAGGCATTTGTATCCCAGCACGCCTTTGCTGACCGGCCAGTGGGTAGGAGAAAAGGGAGGAACACCTCGAGCACAGCTGTGCCTCCCTTGGGAAAGGAGGGCTCTTCTGTGTGGTGGCACAGACCTCGGGGGCACGGTGCAGGACCCTTGCTCACCTCACCCCTGTGGAAAGAAGGGCCAAGGCTTGTGGCTGCCCCCATGCTCATAAATGCAAGTGTGCCTGCTAGTGCACATCTGTCCCCTCTCCCCCAGGACACTGTTAGATTATTTCCTGGAAAAAAAATTGCCCCATTCCAGCTACTGCTCTCCTCAGACATCGTAGGCATGATTTGACAACACGGAGAGTCCAGAGACCGATCTCTGCTGGCAGTCGGTATGCAGCCACCCTGTGCCGAGCACGGAGGCAGTTACTAGCGCAGATTCAGGCTGCTCCGTGCCAGTTGGCATCAGTGCCTGGGAATGCTTCCAGGCACTCCTCAGCTTACTGCTGCAGACGTGGCCCCGAGGAATCCCAGATAAGGGACTTGCAGGCTGTGGAGCAACTGCCTCCAGCTAGCAGAAAATTGCTCACAGGTGTTATCAAGGCAAATAGGTATATTGTATGTGGCCAGAAAAATATACTGATTTTGAGCCCCATGAGATTTATACTCATGAATTTATTATGTTCAGTAACAAGGGTGCGACATTGTTTTTTAAATTTCAGTAAGGCTAGAATTTTGCACAGTCTCTCTGAAAGATCTGGATATGCTTTTGTCATGCTAAATGGTATAACTAATGTCTGTGATTCTTTGCAACTTGTTGATCAACAATTTATGCTTAGTTTTCTTTATTTCAAAGCACTTGATTGTTTTCAGTTCTGTCTCTAGTGTTAAAAATGCACAACCTTGTTTGGAATGATTATGGCAAGGAATTAAACAAAAAAGCTCACCATCATAATGATATATTGGTAAACGTTTTTAACTGGAAATTCAAAGGATCCCACAGCAAGTTGTTTGCTGGTGTCTTCCTGCCCCCCAGTATTTTCACATAAACTGTGAAATGCATGTAGTGGATTGCAAATGGTCTAAAACAGTTTATTGAAAGTAATATGCAGAATGTTTCATGTGTGTCTCCAGTGTCATGCAGCAGGATAACTTCGCATCACGTAGCTTCTCCTGCAACAAAACAGGGTTTAAAATCATGGGGAGGAGAAACTAGGCCAAATCCTTAGCTGGTGTAAATTGACTTACTTGCTTTGGCTTCATAATGAACTGAAATTTAAATTGCCCTTTACTTTCTTCAGTGGATAATTTAATTCACACTTTAATTTATAAGTTAACTAGTGCCTAACTCCCACTTAACGCCCTTTTAAGGATGTTGTGTTCAGGATGCTCTGTCAGGATTAATACCGGCTAATGATAGCTGACTCAAGGCATGTCTACACCGTGCAGCAGAGCTCTGTACAAGGATCCTTGAGCTAGCATCGAGCCTAGCTAGCTTTAGTAATAGTGATAACCACACCACTGGGGTCCTGTGCTTGGGTTAAATCACCCGGCAAGGTGGACACAGCAGGCCGCTCCTGTCTAACTATGGTCTCTGCAAACAGAAACATGTTGTCCTGGGCTTTCAGGATCTCAGTTATATGGCTGCTGGGTAAAGAAGGGTAGTGGACTGGGAGGAAGGACTGGGGTCTAGAGTAGATAGAGAAAATCCGTCCTAGCCCTGTGGTAACCTGTGCCTCTGCTGCTTTCTGTTGTGAATCACCAGTTCCACAACAGAGCCAATAATGCTTGCCTACTTTAATTAGACTAATTTTGAGAGTTTCATATGACAGTGCTGCTCAGAGAGGATCTGGTGTGATGTGGAATTCAACTTTTAACACTGACAAATGTTAGTTTAAATGTCATTATAAAATACATCCAGGTATGCTGCCATTGTCACCTGATAATGCCATGTAAAATAATAATGCCATTCATTCTCTTTCTTGACAGTTTCTCCGTTTCACCTCTCTGCAGTAATTCTCGCTATCTGTGCATTTTTCAATTATGAAGTAAGAAATTCTCCGTGTTCTGGAGGTGTGAAACACCGTTTAGCTTTTTAGAAATATGGGCAATCAAGATAAGTCCAGTAATACCGAAGCCTTGCAGTAATGGAGTAGCTTTGCCTGACTTCAGTGACTCGAGAGCTTTAGCAGCACAGGGATTTTTCTGGCCACATGCTTCGCAGGGAGTTAAACATCTGAACAGAGTAATCCCTCCATTTCAATCACATGGGTCAGGAACGGGTGGCATTTCAAAACATCCAACTTAGGCAGACAGATCTGTGTTGAGCTACACTATAACTTAAATAAAATGCAATCAGCGTTACAGTCGGGAAGAAATTGTACCATTTATAGCGACAGCACTGCTGAAAAAATGTATCCCAGCTCCCCACCTGCTTGGAAAGGAAAGAAAGAGCTGGGTTGTACTCCACAGCCCAGGCCAAGTACTGGTCTTCACTAGGTATTTTAGAAATTAAAATCCTTGCTACTCCAGTAGTATATCTTCTTCAGTTCAGATGAATGAAAGAAGTGCTAATTTCAGTGGGTTTTTCTCCCCCCCCTCCCCCCCCCTTCTCTACAGTCTTCTGAATTCATTGATTTTCTTATTTCCTTCTGACAGGCTACAGCTGACAAGAAATTTGGTGCTTTTGTAAAATAATTAAAGTCTTGTGTTACATGGGGAATGTAACCCATCAGCACTCCCTAGTAAAAGGCAGGTTACTGAGCAAAATAATTCAGTTGCCACAGGGTGGTGGGCTCTCTCTGTCCGCCCACAACAGGGATGTGAGCTGTGAGCCACTGGTGGGGCAGAGGGACCAGCCTCCAGCAGTGTGGAGCTGCTGACATCTAGGGTTCAAAATGGCATGAGACTCTGGGGATCAGATGTCAAGTTTAGTGCCTTTACTTGAAGATAGCAAAGCTCAGCAAAGGCATTTCAGTGGCTTTGCAGCATATGTCTGCAAGGCAGTATGTGTCTATGAGGCAGCATATGCTTACATATCTACATTTAAACCCAAATCCAAGAGTGAGCTCCCTTTTCTAGCTTTTCTTGCCAACCTATAGGGATAAGGAGTTGGGATTAAGGACACCATTCACCGCAAACACAAAAGTCCCACTGAGCTCAAAGAAGGTTGGACCAGACCCCTAGGTTTACACAGTGGAAATAATTGGTGTTCCTAGGATATTTTCATGCGTGTTCAGTTTAGTGTCATTTGCTGCTGAGGGAAATTCCCTAGAAACTCTATATGAAGGGACTGGAGAGACAGTGAACCAAAAGCTGTTTTCTTTACTACATCTAGCTTCAGGGAAGCCCTTTCAGACAGAGGAGGCAGAGAAGCCCTCCCAGACACTCGGCACAGGGGCGAGACTGTCACGTAGCCTTCACTGCCTGCAGGCTGACAGAGGCAAGTGCTTGGCCTTGCCTTCCTTGCTTGGCCTTGACCTTCCACTTGGCCAGACCGTCCACTTGGCCAACTCCATCCCAGGCTGCTTGTTCTTTGCCTGCACACAAACCTGTTTCTTGCAGTGTCGCAAGTCTCAGCCTGGCCAGCACTGGGACTAGTCTTGTCAAAACCAACATGGGGTAGTTTTAACTTGAGTGAGTCCGCAGCAGCCTCAAGATGTTCAGCAGTGCAGGGCCCGGAGTTAGCAGCAGTTCATTAAGAGTTTATCTGAAACTGAGTGTGATCACACAAGCTTAGCATGTTGGGATGTGAAAGGGAAATGCTGCTGTTACGAGGACGCATTGTGTTTTAGTCTATGAAAGAAGAAGTTCCAACAGATTGAACCCATCTGCAGTGCTATGCTGACAGGTCCTGCCTGCAGTTTCCAGGGTGAGGAAAACTCTTGTTAGCTTACCGACATGAACACTGCTTCTGAATTTGCACACAGATAACAGCAGTTCCTGATGGAGAGCAAGGAGTTTACCATCGGGGGATTTTCTTACGTGACTGGGGGAAGTAAAAGGGACTGACAATTACAGTTGTCTCCAGAGTCCCTTTCTGGCCTGCCTCGTTTGCTACCTACGCCCTGCCCCATGGGAGTGGACATGATGACAGGGATGTGTTCAAGGGCAGCAGTTCTAGGCAGCTCAGCATGCTGGGATTGTGAGTGTGCTTTGTAAACATTGAAACACGCAGCCACCTGCCCTGCATCTCTGCAAAGCGGCTGAAGCAAACACAGAGATGGGCAGGAAAAGGTAACCTTCAGGGGAACATAAAAATAGAAATGCAGACCTGTAGAAGAAGAGAAATCACTGTGTGAACAGAGGTAAGGAAGGGGGAAACACCCAAGTATGTGCCCCACGATCTATGGCGGAGCAGAAGCACTCACCTGAACAGTAACTGCATTACGGATGAAGGAGCAGACAGGCTGCGCAGGAGCGCATCCGATACAGAACTGCTGGAGTTCTCTGGGACTGGAGACTCCCCAGTTGGTCCCACCTAGCTTTGTAAGAACTGCTTTCCATATAAAATGAACTTTGATTGGTCTGAATCGAAAGCGTGAGGTAATCGGAGCAGGAGGCAGGTAATGCGTGTGGACGAAGAGCTGTCTGTGGGCTGTAGGAGCCTTTTGTGCATCTCTAGGAACGTGCCTGCAGGCATGGAGGGGGGGAACAAAGGTATCAGATGAGGAGAACACGCTGGAGGCCTTTTTCTTTGATGTTTGGAAACCGCTCAAGGGGCTGTCTTCTCTGAAACCCCTTTGCCTTGCCTTTTTTTTCCTTCTTTTTTTTTTCCTCTTGGTGAAACTTTCATAGATGTGCTTTCATTTCTTTAAGGCTTAGAAGCAAGAGTGCATCCATCCATCCAATCATCGTACAAACGCCATGCTCACGCTGGAGTTCCCCTGGGAGCTGGTTGCTTCTTCTGCCTGTCAGAAATAGCACAGCCACGTGCTTTGGGTCTGAAACTGCAGGTACTCCTGATGCAGGGGCACAGAAGGAAAGGCAGCATCAAAGACATCTCTGTCTACCGTGCTGGAAAGAAGAGATTGTGGTGGTGGTGTTTTTTAGCTGGTCAGCTGGGCATGCATTCAGATTGCTGCTAAAGGCTGTGGAAACTCTGGGAGCTGGTTCCATCACAGTGTAGGGGCTGTAGAGTCAGTCACCTTTGAAAATGCCTCTGGGGCACAGGTACCTGAGGGCAGGATGGAAAGGCTGAGCTTACGTGGAGAGGTTCAAGATGTTCTTGCACAGGGTGAAAGAAGCTCATCTGCTCCAGTCTCCTGGATGTAGGCCTCAGTTAGGGCTAGTAGCAGATTTTTTGAGAACTGTTTAAAATTGAAAAATGTCTGACAGGGAAGCTTTCTGTGAGAAAGGAGTAGTTTAAAAAACAAGGGGAAAAGTGCTCAAATTGTCAGACACCATCTTTCGTTTAAAAATGAAAATGTATGGCTTATGATATTTAACAGCTTTTCATGCTTTCTTCTATAAATTAACTCACATTTTCAACCAAACAAAATAATCTGTGTTAATTGAACAATAACAATTGAATCTGTTTTAGACTGAATTTTCTTTTCCATTGGATTTCAGCTCACTGAGGTATGTGGTCTTAGCTTGTTTACCTGGTCTAGGAAATGAAAGGTTTTAAAAAAACCTTAAAAAGGGTTGAAAAGTTGTTTTCTGCTCATATTTCATCCCAATATCAGTCGTAAGATACTTCCTTTGTTCTAAGAGTGTGTCCAATGGAAAACAGATACACAGAGCAAGTTGTAATGAATCAGCTCAGCTGCTGGTTGTGGTGCAGGTCTGTCAACATGGTTTGATGTGAGCTACCTGCTTCTTGGCAGGGTACATTGTCTTTTTTCGGGAGCTGCTTTCTGCCATGTTTGAACTTGACCCAATATACAAGCTTTAGACTACTGTGGATGTCCCTAGAGCAGGCGGCAATCACTTCTGGGGCTACACTGGATGCATAGCCCTAACTTCTGTGCATCTCTGCTAATTTTTAAGCGATATGACGAACTCCAGGCTCCCAATATGCGTCTGTCTGGTTCTGGAGTGGAGAATTACATGCAGGAGCACGTTGTGTCTTGGAGTGGTGCCATTGGTTTACTGTTGTTATAATTTCTTTTATAAAAGCATGCTGGTTCCTTTTTCTTTAAGCCAAAGCAACATCAAATAAGTGCATCTCAATTAGTGGCAAGCTGCAGTGAGCTTTAGGTCATGACTGAGTTCATCCCCTGGCCCAGTTCAAATCCTACTGAAATTACTCTTCACTAGCTTTGTATGAGAAGCAAAGTGGCTGTGTAGCCCAGGAGATGGGTTTCTCCTCTCTGGTGGAATTAACTGAGTTTCATTTCCATGAAATAGTAATGATTAGCTTCCCATAATACTTGAATTCTTTACAAGCCTCAGCCAGTTAAAGATCCGTTATCCTGAGCACAGTGGTGCAAACGTTAGTAAAAAATGTAATGCAGAAGAGGGGCAAACAAGAATAATAATAAAGTTGTAATGCAGAAAAGGGTAAGACAAATACAGGGAGGATAAAGGCAAAGCTCCTTGTCCCATATGTGGTCGATGGGGAAGCTGGGGTGGTCACAGCTGAGTGTGTCCTAGGCTGTGTAAGAAAAGGCTGTGGAAGAAGCCCACAGGGGTTGATAAAAGATTTTCCTTCATGTTGAATCGATAGTTACAAGCTGTGTTCTGAGAGAGTCAGACATTGACCAGCATTGGCAGGACATCCAAAGTCTGGTGTATCTGTAGCGTTGGTGCTCTCTGCCAGCCTCACCGGGACCAAGCAGGACTTGCATTTTGTTCTGAGATGGCGATACTACACTCCCGATTTTTTTTTTTCCCCCAAGAAGGAAGAACACTGCTGGCTCTTTTTACAGACCAAAGTGCTGTTTATTTCTTTCTCCAACAGGAGACGTATGCTACTCTTCAGTCAGATGTCAAAGCCCCGCTACCAAGAGCTGGCCCCGGCTGGTCTTCGCTCACAGTAACAGGCAGGTGCAGCCAGCCAATTTGGACTAGTGCTGATGGCTCGGGCTGTCAGCATGGCTACCCGAGCCCCCCTCGGAGGCTGTGTTGGGGAAGCAGCAAAGGCGGTCGAAGGTGGAAGGGATTATTGTTCTGAAGCACTCCAAGTATAAGATGAACTGGGCAGATCAGGACTTGAGTCCCTTTTTTTTTTTTTTTCTTTGCCTACGCAGGGTGTGTAAGAGTTCTGAAATGATGCTGTTGTGACCGCGTGGCTGTGGTTTTCTTTGCTCCTGCTGAGTTAACTATTACTTGTGGTAGCCGTGCTTCTGGCAGTCACACTTAAGTGCTGATAGAGGCCAGTTCCATGAAATGCTTCAGCAATGGCTGGACTCAGAGGCTTTTCTTCTTTAGAGAGTGCTGATCTTTAAGTGAGACGATGTCTTAAAAGGAGGCACCGAGCTAAAATATGGTAAAGTTGCAAGGGCAGTATCCTCCTCTCTGTGTGTCAGAAGAAGAGCTGAGAGGGATATTTTAATGGCTGTGACTGTGTAACAGCTTAATCCCATGGGCTGTACAGTTAGCCCCACGTGAGCTCAGTAAATCTCACTACAGCCCCCATTTCGTCCAGGAGCAAGACTTCTAGATGTTCAGAGCTGAGTGGTTTTGATTTAATATTCAGAAGCATTCAGCTTCCCAAATAAAGGTAATAGTTTTGCTAGTTGAGAGATTTATTAATATCTTAACATGGCCTTAGTTTTAGTCTTTTATTCCTCCCTTTCTAAAAAAAATGTCTTACCACAAACCAGCCTTGAAGTTTGGAAAAGTAATCATAGCTCTGCTGAGCAAATTTGACTATACTGATGGGTTGAATGAGCTATGACCTCTGCTGACCTCATTCTGCTCCATTTCCCCTTCAGGCTGGTAGCAGTGAGTGGAAGTAAACATTAATCTGTTAATTTAGCCTCTGGTATAAATAGAAAAACCATATAATTGCAATCACTGTTCTGTCAGTGGGCTTTTCCAAGCTTCTGAGGAAGAAGTGGCAGCACTGCCTGTGTGCTGCTCTGCTCAGGGGACTTTCCATCCCGCAGTATTCGAGTTGGGCAGATTATTGCTTGCTTGTCACAGCAGGAGGGCCAAATGGGGCACCTGCTTCCTGGGCATATATCCTCCAACATCCCCATTTAATAACTCTTCTTCTTTCTTGCGTCTTTCTCTGGAGACAGCTGCCTTCCATCTTATTTTTTGTTTGGGTGTTTCTGGGAAGAGATAAAGTTTGTCTGTATGGAGACAGGTTGTGACAGGTTACTTTACTGTGCCAGTCCTAGGAAAGAAACTATGGGACATGGAAATAATGTCCTGTCGCTGAGGAAAGGAGGGCTGGAAGGGAGTACCTTCTGTCTGGTTGAGTTCAGATAAGCATTACAGCATATGTAATCCTTTTACAGCCTTCTGAAGGGCCAGGCATGGATTTATGGAGGGGAGGAGGGAGCTGGGCAAATGGAGTTGCAGCTTCCTTCCTGCTTTCCACTGGGATGGTGAGTTTGCGTGCTATGTGGCACACTGACAGCTGCATGGCTGCAGAGGCAGTTCTGGTCAGGGTTGTGTCTCCTGGCAAGCACCAGCTTACAACCAGGTAGAGCGGTTGTTTGCCTATGCCTTACAGGGCCATTTCAAAACTCTTTTGTGCCTGTCTGTTGTTGGTATCCAAACCAAGTCTGAGGTCTTTCCATGAGCAGCATGAGAAAGCTGCCTTTCTGCTTCTGACTCGGCACAGGTGAGGCCTTGAAGACGGAAGCTGTGCTGTTTGCAGCATCTCAGAGCTTACTGGAGGAGGTCGCTGGCTCTCTCTTGGCATTAGCATGTGACTGGCGTTTACGTGCTTTGGCATTGCGTGACGGTGGCTTCACTGACCGAGCAATGCGAGGCTTCTGATAAGAGCTACTGGCAGCTGGTTTCACATCCACCTTCTGTGGGATCTGATGCAGAGACTCAGGGCAGCCTGCTTGGAGATACAAGGGTTGCTTTCTTATGTGGGTAATTAGTGTCATAATCTAGGGTTTAAGGATAGCCAACAAAGAAACTGTACTTGGGTTTAACTAAAATTACTCCTTAACACAACTTGTTAAATTGAAACAAACCCCACATGAGTGTTCTTTTAAATCCATTTACAAGTGCCTTGTATTGATTTAGCCTACTTCAGTAACTCAGATGAGCTAAATTGATGTCTGTGCACTAAGTTAAGTGCATTCACTTGGGATTTCATACCTGCTGAACTGACTTGACTTCAAAACTGATTTTAGTTAAACCAGTACAAGCCTTGTGTGAAGAACAGGGCTTTCTTATTTGTTGCTACTGGTTTGACCAAGAGCAATGTGACAACTTAGGGGAAAAGGTGTCTTTTGCCCTGCTGACTGTAGTGCTGGGGTACCCTACTAACCTTGTCCCTAATTTTGACCTTGAAATGATGCTAGCATTGCCTAAATACCTTAGTAGCAGCCTTCTTTCTGTAAGGAAGCTGTTTGTTTGAAAAAGGCTGTTAATTTAATCCTTTTGCTCCCAGGTGCACTGTTACCTACTATCTGGAGAAAGGAACAGGAACAAAAAGCTTACAGACCTACTTCTCTGCCGTCCTGCCTAATGCCTCCCAAGCCAAACAAGAACAGTTAGGAGCCCTTAAGCAAAGGTTTCTTTCCCTTTTCAGACACTGCCTTTCAGCTTTGGCTGAGTTTGGTGTCTCTTTGTGCCATATACCAGAGTTCCTTCAACCATTAAGCTGACAGGCTCTTTTTATCTCAGCCACCAAGAGCGAATCGTAAGTGGCCCAACTAACAGTTGTGACCAAATCTCTGCTCCACTGACAGTGTGGAAAGGAACTGAAACCTAACCCATCATCTTCCTGAGCTGGCCGCTGGGCCTGCAGCAAGGGCCATGGTTTCCCTTTAATCCTCTGTGAAGACAGGATATGGAAGATGATTGCAGGTGTGCAGGTTACCACAGGTTCATGAGTCACTTGTTCATAAATTATCACTCGGTGGTTGAGCTATGATAAGTGGTGATGTATATGCTCTTTGTGCCCTAAATGGATTACAGGAATGTGTTTTGCCTTATTTTTACATAGGATTACTGGACCTATTACCAAGGTTTAGATGGCGGGACAGTGTTAAACAGCAACAGCATGGTCTCCTGAAACTACTCTCAATAAACACTGAAATTTCTCTTACCTGTTGAGAAAAGTGTTTCTGCATAGGCATTTCTAAATTAGGGGCTGTGTTCATGTTTTAAGTGATGAGTTGGCAAGTAAATGTAAACTTTTAAAAATGGTAATGTATAGACCTGAGCTACTTTTTTCTACAACACAAGGGTCATCAGTTTACAGAAGACTCATCTGTAAGCAGTACTTCCCAGTCATGGTTCAGAAACTCATAGGAGAAGAGTGAAAAAAATAGCCCCTGCCCTAAATAGCTCAGTGTGATTATGACAGGAGGCCACCAGTGGACCCAGAGAGGTGGGTAAAGCAAACACAGGGAGACAGAGCAGCTTCTTATAGGGAGCATCAGTTTTGCACATCCATAGCTACCAAGGCAGCCAAGTTTCACTTCTAGTTGAAGGCAAAGAAGGTTTGAGGGGAAGGATTTGAAAGAGGTCAATGAGATAACTTGCTGGATGTCCGCATCTTTGAGATACAGCACAGAAGAAAGAACAAAAGATGTTTGAAAATGTATCTTGTGTTTGATGAAAGGTGGCATGGCTTATTGAAGGTGGGAGAACACATAATAGTATATGAGAGAATGATAGGCTCTGGAAGATCCTGAAAGTGAATAAAATTTGCTTTTATTTGATGTGATGAGGAGACATGAAATGGGGGGAGAAGAAAAAGGCATGTTTAGAGTGGTGAGCTAGAGAAGTAGTCACACAGTGGAATTTGGAAGGAAACAGAGAAGGGCGAAATTGCTTCTTAAAGGAGAGATGCTGTTGTCAAGACATGAGAAGAGCCTGGACAGGAGCTCTAGATTCAATGATAGACCAAAAAGGCCATGTTAGAAAGAACAGAGGTGGCATCAACTGTGTCACACGGATTGAGACTCTGGAGAAGAGGTGAACGGAGAAAGGACTCCAGATCGCTGGGGCAGTCAGCAGCAGGAGCAGCAGCGGCTGGGGCTGGAAGAGTGAGGGCAGAGTGTGTGGGGGAGAGGAGGTGCAGAGTTTGTTCTCTTTGACAAACGTTTGTGGAGTGTCTGGCCCGGCAGTTAGAAATACATTGTCTAGCTCTAATCTGCGATCACCATCTCCAGGCGTATCTTCAGGTGCCAAGTACCTCCTGGGAGGTTTTGTCAGGAACTGTGGATGCTGAGGGGTTGGGGAGGATTGTACAGCCTCACCTGCCATCAGAGTCTGTGCTTTCTTATGTCAACAAAGTGTCGTGCTCACAGATGTCACCAGGAAATAAATACTGGCTTCTAGACCCATTTCTGATGAGGTACACGTATCCTAGAAAGGAGAGTTTCAATAAATGCACAAGGAAGCTGCAGCGGTTGAATTTTATATTGTGTTTTTCTTGCTATCACACTTGGTGTATTATCTAAAGGGATCTGTGAGTGAGGTGGTAAAACAGGGCTTTTTTAATTATACATCACCCAGAAAACTGATAAGGCAAACAAAGCAGGCAACCAAATAACACAGGCATGAGCCACTTCAAAATAATAATGTAGCAAGAACAATAGAGGAGTAATTCACAGCTCCCTAAGAAACTTTTGCAGTTCAGAGGGGGTGAGATAGCAAGCAGCTATTGACTGTTTTCCTTTCATGTTTTCCACCTGTCTGCTTTGTGACTGGGAAGTATATTACCTGAATCCTTGTGAGGGCTTTTTGCACTATTGTCTTAAAAGCCTCGCTCTACAAGAAACGATCCTAATGGAAACTGAGTTGCAGGTATGAAACACATACCGGGAATGGAAGGAGAGAGGCAACTAATTTAAATATAGTTTAAATCCTTTCTAACTTTTGTTACATGTAGATGTACAGGGACAGCTCCAGCATTTCCCTGGCCCCTTTGGGCTGCTCTGGCACCGCAGAGTGGGGTGAGCTGCCTAGCACAAAGCAGTTGTGCTGCTTTGGGGTCAGACACTTTCCACCAGCACCGAGGCTGGGAGGGAGAGGGAAGGTTGGTGTGAGCTGGCAGCGCGCTCTCAGCACAACGGCCAAGTGTTAGTCCAGAACCACGCAGGTTTTGTCCAAACTAAGGTTTACAAGTGTGCGTTGTTTGACAGCACACGAAACATTTAGCACACACAACATAGGCGCTGCCTCACAAAGCACCAGGCCAGGTGAAAAGTGAGAGTGGGCAACCTCAATGTGTGAAGAATTTAGTAATTCTGTGGCCTGACAGTGCTAGGTGGTTGTATGTTCTGCCTTGTCTGCACAAATGCTGAAGCGCATGTCTGCACTGCAGAAGCCAGGGATTTAAACCCCAGCTAGCTGCCTGGCTCAGCTGCTCTTGGCAGTGGAGCAAGGGAACCCAGCATAGGCCACAAAGGCTTCCCCAGATATTAAGTAAACATTTGGGCTGCAGGCCAAAAACGATCTCTGTGCTACCCAAGTCACACTGTTCACAGTACGAGATCTAAGTGGTCTGAAGCCAGCCCAGAACATCTACTTGAGATACCCTGATTGCAATACAGACGTAACCTTTACATGAGAAAAGACATTTTGAAATCCTAATCCGCTTCAGAGTTCTGTAGCAATTCACAATTGATCTGCAGTCCAAACTGGGGAAGAAAAGAAAGCTCTCACAAGCTTGTCTGTTGTCCTTTCAGAGGACTAGAGGAATCAACCCATAGTTGAATTTTTTCACCTTCAATTTTAGCATCTTGCTTAAGAAAGAAACATTTATGTGCTGGAGAGATTTAATAGAGGTATTCATTGCAAATACACTAAGGCCTAGGATGTGTTTTCAAATACCGAGTAGAGTAAGAATGGGGGGGGGGTGTGGGGTGTGTATGTGGGGGTGTGTGGAGGTGTGTATGTAGGCACACATTGCTTGCTGTTTTTGTAACAAACCAAAAAGGATTGACTGCAAGACAAAGCTATCACAGTCTAGGGTTTGTAGGGGTAAGGTGTGCTGTTTGCCTTGTAGAACTTCATGCCGTTTGCAAGACTAAAGGACATTCCTGTGTCTCTGTCTTTGAAAAGCTAAAAAATTATTAATACATAAAAGACTGGCAGCATTCAGTTGTTACACTTGTGGAGTTTGGTTGGATTCTGTTAAGTGTTAGAGAGTTTTGGAGAAAGGAATTCCACTTTGCTAAGTCTTCTCCAAACACAGATAGAAACAAATTTAACTAGTGTAAGTAAGAGGATGGGAAGAAGAAAGTTTTCTGGTTTGTTACTTCTCTACATGTGTCTGTCTATCTATCCTTTCAGCTTACCAGTGTTTTCTTCTACTTTTTTGCCAATGTGGCAATATTTTAAGTACAACTTTCAAAAGCCAAAGACCTAATATAATAAACCCTGTTTTCAAAAGGTGGCAAGGGCCACATATTTAAAAATAGAGAAGCATCTAACTCAATTTAGTAGGAGTTAGCCATCTAAATACCTTTTAAAATGGTATGCACTCTAGGAACACAAGTCCAGTTTGGAAAGGGTGGGACACACAATCCTGGAGTCTCAGGTTCCTGTGCTATTCTGAAAAAGAGATTGAACATCTTAAATTACATAGACGGCTTTGAGAAAGTCCGTTTGAGGATTCTTCTTAAAACCTTAGGTGCTCAAGTTTTGTGATGGCCTGAGAATTTCACCTTCCATTTAAAAACAAATAAATCCATTGCCAGCCATCACAAATGTGGAGCAAAAATGAAAAATATGAATCCTGAATTCTCAGAAGCTAGGCTGCACATACAAAAAATAACATTGATTATTTTTAACATCTCAGCATTTTTTAGTCATGACTTCTCAGGGGCTGACTGAGATCCTGGAATGCTGGGGGCTGGTTATCCCACATTTGTAAAAATAGCACGTCTAGCAAAGGCGAAAAAGCTGAAGAACTTTCCACGCCACCTTTTATTGTGTGCTTGCAGGGTGGGGTAATATAACATACTTTTGCTTTACTTTTAGAAGGTCTAGGTACTTATTAGGAATTGCACAAGTCATTTCTATTTCTGTGAATATATTGTAGATGATGAAACTTTCTGTTGTTGGACACTTTCCAGCCAGCATTATCTGTTTATTACAGGCCATGTGTGGGAATGGAGTCATAAACAACCTCTTACTTTGTCAAAACTAGAACACTGATCACTTTTGTATTAACTCCAATAAATCCTGAAACAGTAAATGTTGTGGATTAAAAAGATAATAATGTGCTAATCCTTTCTGTGGTCACTGACCATTTTAAGCTGTTCCGTCTCTCATGCCTGAAGGATAAATCCTCTGGCTCTTGATGAAAGGCTAGATAGCGAAGTATGTATGCACATCAAATACCGGAGTTGTTATCAACAAATGCATTTTTCACACTATTGCAGATAATTTTTGATCCACTTTTACCTTCAATCCGAGATCTCACTTTTCCTCCCCTGCCCCATCCCCTGGTCTTCTGTCACCAGGACTCCTTCATGGCACAGAAAGACCTTCCTCAGCTCCTGGCTGGTGATGGGGGTTTGGAGCGCTTTCTGGCAGAAACTCTCCTATACTAGAACAAATATGTGAAATTCCTATAGGGGCAAAGAGACTGATAGACTTGAAGTGCTCACATGAAGGTCACTCAATTTATAGAATAAGTGAATCAAAAAATGAACAACAGAGTGTTATGGACATACTCTGACACCCATTGAAGTCAAGGGTGAGGTTCTCTAGCCTTAAATGGGCTTTGGATCCAGCCTTGCTGGGGTGGGCTGTCTCCTGGGAATGGAGTTACCCTACACTAGAGCCAAAAGAGGAGGAGCGAGGGTAGCGATATAGCTGAAGACTTGGAGGTGATGCCAAGAGTTTTCAAACCTTCTTCCTCCTTCTCAAAAAAATAAAATAAACCATAGCTCGAAAGCACTTCTGACTTTAGGAAATTCAGTAGCTGGTTGTTGAAGTTTCAGTTGCATGTGCCAAGCTGAGACATGGAAGGTGAAAACATTCTTCAGATCAGTTTCTGCACCTAATCTCCAATAAATATTTTTAACGGGTGTATCAAACAAAGCTACAGCAAGTGCCAGCATGGTCTGTAAGCCATTACTTAAGAGATTGTTCACATTATACAGCAGTCAACACACTTCTGATTTTTCATGTTTGGCACTGGAAATAGTGTTTTTCCTTTGCAAAGTGAATATTGTTCTTCGCACAGAAACGCAGGAACCACATAGTACGTGGAACAAGCAGTTGATTAAAGATTAGAATAGTAATGAATGTATTCAAGTGGAATGTACTTGGATAATTGATTAATTGGTGCAGTCTAAGCTACTTGCAGAGCATTACATTCATTCTCCATTAAATCAATCTCTGTCTTCTCTCCAAGCCTTGTCACTGAGAGCTGAAAGGCATGAACAACTTATTAAAGTCATCCAGATCGGTTGTACTGGAACAGGGGGAGCTGGTCAGTGCCCAGGATCCTATTTGCAGTCTGTTGCTTGTGCTGCATCTCGTGCTTACATTTCAGCAGGATTGCAGGCAGGTGGAAGACGTAATCAGTAATGCTCTTATCTTCCCATAGCCCACTTTTGCATTTCTCCCACCTTATTGCTGTGTTCTTCTTAAAAACAAAACTGTGATCTCATGCAGAAAGAAATGTCGCAATGACATGTTAATGAACATGTTCATCCAAGGAAATATATGATTGCTGTGAGAAACTGCAGTCTGGGATAGGAACCATACATTCCTTAGCAACACAAGAATGCCAGAAAGGACTCCCTTATTACAATTAAAAATCACATAGCAACTGAAGGCCACAGACTCATTGATCTGGGGTAATACTGGAGCAGCAACCTCTGTAAAGCAACACCATGTACAGGACTTGTTATTGAGGACTGGAGAGAAGAACGAGATGGGACAGGACAGGCTACCTAGAGAGCCTGCTTTATGAAAAGCTTCTGTTTCCTAATTTTAATAACTGTATGGTTGTTTGTAAGGAATGATATTTTAGCTCTTCAGGGCCTAGTGGAAGAAGGGTTTACAAGAATGTCAGTGAACTGATGGAGGCACATAAAATGGATGGCAAACTTTGTGCCTTTTGTGAGTTTTCTTTCAGGCTTTTCAAGGTCCATGCCGTCTTCTGCTTTCCTGTTGCTGTGCCACTTCTGCTCTCATCTAGTGACCGACAGACACCAAGTCAAGTAGATGAAACCTCATTATATGTGCATGTACAGTGTGTGTTTAGAGGGTGTAGGATAGTTACCAGCCACTCCCTGCTTTTGATCTATCAAATATCCTAGAGAGGTGGAAAAGCCCTTCTTCTGGGAACGCTCCTCCTCTGATCTTCTTCTGACTGCTGTGAAGAGCTGCAGCTCTTTGCGCCATCTTTCTCCCTGGTGACTCTGTCCCAAACGGACCTTTCAGGCATCACATCTGTTTATCCTGCTCACAGTTTGTTGAAAACAATGAGTGAATCTTTTTGGAGCATTTAACAAACACAAGCTGGAGGAAGGTGGACCCTTTGATTCATAAGCAGGGCATAGACCCATCCCCAGAGTAACTAGCATAGTCTTCTTTTGTTTTATTATTTGCTTAGGAGTATTTCAACAGGCTGTGGGCCTAGGGTTTAGAAAACTAAGTGCTGAAAGTGCGCACTGACATAAAATAGTAATTCCCAAATATTTAGAGAAGCATGTATATAAACATTTGCAGAATTAGGGCCTAAAGTGTTTTGTTTGTTTCTAAACCCTACAAGTATGCAGTTGTTTGAATGTGTCTTTTATTTTGATGCCTAAATGTGATCTTCTAGGAGGCTGCCTTTCAGTTGCTACTTTAAAAATGGATCATGTGTCTAGCTTTTTATTTTTTACACAACCTAAAGCACTACCAAAACCCAATGACATTAAACATTGACTACTGTTAGCATCCAAAAATTATGGCTTAATTTCCCACCATGAATATTCAGAGTTGAGAGCCCATAACACTAATATGATAAACACCAAGGCTGGAGGCTGCCACATTCACTTGCATAGGAACCGTTTATTATCAGCAAACATGATTTTGACAACCACTTTGAGGCAACACTGCTCAATATCAAATATCAACAGAATTAGCATGCGTTTTCATGTTAATTACTGTAGTGCACCGTGCTGTGTGATGGCCAGGGAATGCAACAGGGAGGTCTGAGCTTTGCCAGTCACTTGCAATGTAGAATTCAGCTAATGCGAGTTTATTAGCTCTGAGGAACAGCATTTAATGAGCTGCTAACCTCATGATAGGTCTGCTTTCCAAATGGTTAACAGGGCCTGCCAACTCATAAGTAATGTATGAGAGAGGAGGACACGGCAACAGGTTTCTGGTATACATTAAGTGGGCCTGCAGAAGTCACAAGTGGCAAAGTGGGGTGACCCTGTGGTAATCTCTTAGAAGTGGAAATAAAATGCATATTCCGCTGACTGCCTCTTGGGCAATTCTGTTTACAACACATTTAACCAAAATGTATGGGAAGGAAATATAAAGATGCTTTGTTTTTAAGCTTCTGTTTTTTTCATTAGTCTTTGAAAACTTTATGAAGGTGTTGTTCATTAATAGCACCATAAAAACATGGGTGTTTCCATGGGCGGATAGTCTTCTGTGATATAGGGATAATTGTAAGTTAATAAATCAGGTACTCATGTTGTTATTGAAAGTAATTGGAAAGGAAAAATCCTTGATGGTCTTCTCTCCATTAGTATGGTGTGAATATGCTTAATAGCATCACTGTAAAACATCCATTTCAAGAATACTTGGTGTAACATTCAGAGTAAACTACCCCTTTTTCAGTGCTGCTGTTACTTTGATGTATTCTTATAGTATGGCTGCTAGTTTTGACTGGCATACCTGCTTCTCCACTCTCTTAATTGATCGTTGTATCGGTTTATTATTTTAATCAGGACTCTGTGAAAAGCAGCCCATTTCGTAGAGACAGGCAGTCAAATCTTTTATCTCTAGTTTCTTTAGACGACTGTCTTTAACAGTCTCTCTGATACTGCAACACTGATTGGCGAGAACAATTTACCACTAAGGCATAATAAGGGGAAATGTAATAAAGTGTCACCAGGCACCGCTCATTTGCAGTTGTTTGGCTAAAAAATAGGTTTCATAAAACTTAGGTGAACTTGGAAATCGTCTGAACACATCGCTTCCTAGATTTATGGCTCAATAAGCCTGTGTATATGCTCATAGCCACTTCAGAGTACTGTGACGATTCATCTCACCTGCAGTCAAAAATTATGCAGAGGGTTGCAATCAGATGTGTCAGGGAGCATCTTCCAGGCAGCAGACAATGGCCGGAGGCTCCGGAGACGTGGCTGCTGTTGTGGGTATAGGCACCCCATTCCTGTACAACCTTTGGCAAGTTGCACCTCTTTATTGTGCCTTATGTTGTCCATCCTTGTTCAGCCAGTAGAATAAAGTTAGCCCGTAAGTTACTAAAAGCAAGTTTCCTGTGAGGTACCAAGGACACAGAGGGGTACTGGCCTCATGTGGGCCCTGGCCACCCTTCTGTAGGGCAAGTATTTAATGACAATGGTATATTTCCTTTATGGTACTCCTGAATTCATGTTGCCATGCTTATTCCTACAAACACATTAAGTGGCACCCAACTATAAGAGTTTTCCCAAAAATATGCAGCAGTGTGCAAAACCTTCCTCAATTACCAAAGCAGTGTGAAGAGAGGAAACATACGGCCCTATCAAAGGGATTACAAATTCACAAATGGCTCAAAACTAGTTTAATCCAATGCTGTCCCACAGCCTTCCTAATATATTTTAATGCTGGTATCTGAGAGTATGGACTTACCTTCAAAAGAGGGACAAAAGTAGCATCCCTACTCAAATAGTCTGCTCAGATTACTGCTGTGGAAATTATTTCCTGCATGTCACCAGCACTATTGCTGAGCAATACTCTCTGTCCCAGAATAGCACTGAAGTTGCAGAGAAGAAATGAAGTCTCTGGCTTGTGTTGCGGTTTCAGACACGTGTAGCACTGTCCTTACTGTTAGCAGAAAGATGCCTTTCTCGTTTCTCTTCTGCTCTAAAAAGGCAGCTTCTCACTCCTCTCCACTCGTGAGCTCCTGGAGTGGGATGTTGTCCTGCCTGTGGCAGGAGGAGAGTAGTGGCAGGACTTTGATAGTGCTTCCAGGATAGAGAATGGGTAGCTGAGCCCCACACCAATATTTCGTTATTGTTACTGATTATAGAATTCATGTTCGAGAGGAGCTTACTTTTAAACTTGCTTTCAATAGGTATAAAGTGACTGCTTGCATGTTTCTGGCCTGGCATTGTGCAGATATTAAGAACAGGGGAGGCATTGTGTGGTCAGAGATGTGATTTTCGTCTTATACTGTCTTTAGACAGACACACTTCTAGAGTATTTCTGTGTTTAGTGTAGTAAAGCTGTCTAGTTGCCCACAGAATTTGTGCGTTCAAAGGACTTCCTTGCTTTCAAGATTTCTTGCGTCTATTACCTTAAACTTCCCCCTGCTTTGTATATGGTTCTTTATGTTCCTGCAGTCTTTGGGACTGTAAGGTCCCATAGCTAGGTGTCCTGGCATATATATGAGCTCATTACCTCACAGGCTGCTGTGCTTACAGTTGCTTTTCTTTAGAGAATCCAGTTTGAGCTGGGTCAGTTTTTGTGTCAGGAACTCACTTGCTTGCCAGCAAGTCCCTCCTACGAATGGCCTGAACCCAGTTTGAACCTCATTCCATTAGGCTTGGGCTGGGCTGGTTGCACCAGTGCTGCGCTGCCTGCTGCGCTGGCTGCTGCCTTCTGCACGTGCCTTGCCCTCTGTTTCTTTCTTTGTGGCAAGGCAGTTAGTCCTGAAACAAGAGACACACGTCTGAGAGAAATCCAAACCAAAATGAAATTAATTGACTTTTTCCATTGACTTTGGATGAGACCTTTCATCATTAGTCTACTATATATTTTAATTTCATAAATTGTTTTACATTCCCCATGACAAAAGAATGATTCAAAATGAAAATGAGGAATTTTCTTATACAACATCAGATCCTTTAGTGATTTGCTCTATGAAAATTGTGCGTTATTACAGCGTGAATCAAATAAGATAAACATTTGCCCAAAAGAAAGGTTTGTGTATATGTGCCTACACACACACACAGCCTAAAGCCACGGGTTTTGCTTTAAAGTTTTTGTCTTACTGATCATACTTAAATTAAAAAGCTTACATATGTATTAAAAGCATACATACACTTTACATGCAGTATTTCCCCTTTTTTGTATATATTGTTTCTGAAAGCCATAGGTATATGAAAGGTGAAGGCTCTAATGTAAAATAAAGTCATGCTCAGAAAGGGTGTATACCTGAAGTTTCCAAAGCTAGAGTGCCCTACAGCTAGCCGGTGTCCCCATTGCTTTTTGTTGGAAGTATCGCTGCTAGTTTTTTAATCGTTCCTCTTGTGAGGAAGCTGCTCTTCTCTGTTTTCTGGGTGCTGTGCGGGGCCGGGGTGGGATGCGGCTGGGAACGCGTTTGGCACCCGCGCTATGCCCCTGCCAGCCGCCCACATGCCATGAAGCTGCGCCTCCCTTAGCGTTAGGCAGTACTAAGCTTCTAAACCCCATAGTTCAAAAAGGCCTTTCTAAAATCTGATCGTAGGAAGGGAAGCATTTATTTGAGACTGTTCCTGGAAAGGTATTTTAAATAGTCCCTCAGTGTACAGTTCCATTATATTTAATGCGAAGAGCCAGAAGAGCTGAGAAGATGGAGTGTTGGCTTGCAGTTTGCTTTGCAAGCTTGAGTTGCTCACACAACAAGCTGAAGGGAGTTGGGTTTAACTGTTTGGTCAAGCGGCATCATGTGAGTCTAACAGGAATTTCGAGAGCGTGGGGCTAGAAGATGCTTCCTTTTGGTCCCCACCTTGTGCGGATGCACTTGTGCGTGTAACCGTACACGGTGTGCAGCTCGGCTGTGAATGTGATCCGGGTGCTTGACACTGAGCTCGGAAGTAAAATTTTTCAGGACAGTGACTAGTGTAACTTGGATAAGCTTTTGAATTACTGGAGATAGAGTTTCATAAGACTGCATGATCATTTAAATTTCAATAGGAGAGGGGTTTATTTAACAGATGAAAACTTTTCCTAATTTCTTAAGTATCTAGTGAAAGACACTACTTGTACAGCTGTGTAAGACCGTCCACAGAGACTGTGCTCTGGTTTGATTATATCACCTTAATTTCATACCTTAAATGGTGCTAGCACAACATGCGTATACAAGCCCTTAGTCAGGATGCTGTCCTTGCTAAATATGCTGTGGTGCAGCTCCACTAAGCGTTAGTTTTTAAGACAGATAAAGCCTTTTGCTTGTAAACAGGGATTACAAAACAAATGGTTGGCATTAAAGCCACAGCTTAAATGAGCTGCAAAGTAAAATACCAGGTGAATGGAAGTTCCTGTGGGCTTCAAACACAAGGACATTTTCCTGCTGTTCTTGAAGGTTTATAAATACTTGAAGTGTGAGTGGTGGACCACTGCAATCAGTGTCGCTACGGCATCGTAATAAGCTGGGGATTTGATTCTAGGACTTGGATGCTGGGATAGTTATTTGGGTGCAGACTCAGGGTTAGGTGGGGTGAGGAACTCTTGAAGGAATTTCATGTGGAGATGCTCCAGATCTCTTCATTCCTTTATGGGATCTACTAAATAATAGCCTTTTTGATCTAGGAATAGCAATTACAATGTGCTGCTAGTCAGGGAAAGGTTAAACCTTCCTCCAGGGCTATTTTTAAATGTGGCAACAACTGTCTTCAGTGTTTGTAATCTGTCCAGAAATAGATGCCACTTAACAACAGCGCTAAGCAAAGAGAAGGGCCTTTTTCAGGAATTCCCACTCTTCACAGGCATTTCGTTTTCGAGATCACTTTCAGCCCAAGGACACTTGTGGCTGCTGGCGGTCAGGTTGGTGACCCTGGGCCCTGCCGGAGCGGGAGCTGCAGGCGACAGCAGCACCTTCTGGAGCGCAGGCTGAACCACAGCGGCTCGGGGAAGGGACGGCCTGCGAAAACCCGCTCTCACAAAAGCGAAAGGCTGCGCTGAGATCAGGAGAGGGAGAGTTCCCCCAAGGCCAACCAGAGTGAAGCCAGCGTGGTCGTGCTGCGTGGACATCCCTAACACCGTGTGTGTCTTGCTCGTCATTTGTGTCTGCATCTTATCACTCATGACATGATAAGCTCAATCACTTATCAGGCAATGCTAGTGCGAAGAGCAGTTTTGTACTTCATTGACAGGTCCTGTTAAATTCAAACCAGCCAAGCCAAACTTGTTGAGTCAGGGAGAAGGGAAAATAACTCCATAACTATAAGACTTCCCCAGCTTTCTCACCTGCTTCAAAGCAGTTCATTCTTCGGGGGTTTGATGACGTTTGCAGAAAATGCATCTGCCTTTCCTGTTCCTCATCACATGTATTGGGTTATTCTTTATATTGCATATCAAGTGCTGCTACATTACGTACAAATATCAAAAATAGACTCTGGAAAACGCGGAAGGTCAACAAACGCCTGGTTCCCTTGGTCACTGCCTGTGATGGGAGATGCATCTGCTCGCTGCTTGTGATAGCTGCGTACCACAGTGGGAAGAGCCAGACTTCTCGTCTTCAGTATCTCTGTATCAGTATGCCAGTATGCCCAGGCAGTTGAGCTCTGCACCGCTAATTTTAAGCAAGCCAGAGACCTATACATATGCATGCAAAGCTGGATTAGGTATGTTTTTGAGTCTGAAAGTGGCATCAGCTGCCTTTGTAAGACCACGTAAGTGCAGGAAGGTGCCTGATTGTAAGACAATGCAGTGGAACTGAAGGGCGTTTTTGTACATTCAGCATGCAGGGAGCCTGGTAGGTTTTCAGGCTTGAAAATGCAAAAAGCTGAGGTACCCATACATAGGTCCTCACGTAGAATATGAACCTAAATATTGGAAGTGGTCTCTTGAGTCATTGAATCCAATGTATATTTTGCCTTACTTGAACAGGATTGAGCCCTTTAAGGTGTTATTTTCCTCAGACATAGGAAGCTGGCAACCTTTTATTTTAAAATAGAATAAAAACTCAGTGTATGCAAGACATTGTCAGTTGCCAGAGACATTTCTGGCATACCAGCAAGAAGTAGTACTTCTAGCAGGAATTGAAAACCTGTTTTTCTTTGCCAGGGGTTGAAGATTATAGCTGGCTGTGATTTCTGTGTCTGATAGTTCTGAGCTGTGAAGGGAACAGTTAATTCTCAGCCAGCTCTGCTATGTGAGAAACCTGGGATCTGGTTTTAGAACATCCCTGAAAGCTTAATTTGCAACACCAAAGTTACAACACCTCGTGAGCAGTTTAGCAGATATAGCCGGACCTGAATTACATGGATCATGGTACACACTAGCTTTTAGCTACACTGTTCTTAGCAGGAAGGCAAAGAAGTCACTTAGCAAAAACTGGTGACTTGCTTTTGGTTAACCAAACACACATGTATATAATAGTAATTTAATAATGAGTTTGTGACAGCATGTTTTTCCTTTATGTTGCCTGTCAGCATTCCTTCCAGTGTTTCTTGAATCACTAGATACTTAATACAAGTGGAAAGATTGACTTTTAAATTAACTGGACTTCAAAACAAAGTTACAGAAAGTGCCAGGGACTGATAAGACATCTATGAAACGTAATACACCTCTGCATCAAGGCCCTGTTTAAGAAAAACAAAATACACAACCTTGTCACTGTTCTGTTGGGAGCAGAGATTTAAATCCCTGCTCCACAGGTGTGTAATGAAGATGCAAGTGGCTGGCTGCATGTTGAAAAAGTACAGGAAAAGAGAAATAGAGAGAAAGTAGTTAAAAATTCTAATTGTGTTAGTAGAAAGCTATAAATTAGGTAACGATGTACTTTTCTCACCTTTCCTGTTTTATAATTTATTAAAAAGAATAATTTGGGGAGGGGGGAGGGTTGAGAAGGGGAATGTCCCCATGGCAAGTGAGGGACCTGATTTTGCCACCCATCTTGTCACTGTGAAGGGATATTTACCCACGTAAGCTACATATCTGTGGCTAGGGACAATGTGGTAGAGCTTGGGAGATGGCCCTCGCTCCATCCTTTTGCGCATCTGCGGAAATGGGCAGGCAAACTGGTGGTGCTTCTGTGTTGCTTCCCTGCAGTTCCCCTTGTCGCTGTAGTTAAACATATAGTGAGGAAATGGGATGCGCATGAAAGTTTCATGGGGTTTTCCTACCATGTGGATTCATAGATCTAGCAGATTTGACATTGAGGGAGTTGTGTAAGTACAAGCTTGTGCTTGGTCACCATAACTTAAGCATTCTTACTTGCATTGGCTGGAGAAACTGCATCTAGATAACTTGGGGTAAATTGCTGTTGACAGCCATATGTAATTTGATTTCCATTTATAATGATGCATAGACACTTTGGAGGTGATCTTTTACCCCTCTTCTGGGATAGATCAAGTATTGATCCCTGGCTGAGGAAGACCTCCTCATTCCTGAGTGCTGCGGGCACCAGAAGGTATCTGATGAGTGGGCTAAGTGTTGTTCCCACTGGAGGTCACGGTATATTCTGTCCATACAAAAAAAGTTTTAGCAAAATATGAAGATTGTTTGAGATGAAAAACTAGCGCCCCAAAAGCTGCCAGCTATTAAAGGGAGTTCAGTTCGATTTTATTCACTGGCTCCAGCCAAAGGACTAAAAAGAACAGAAGAACTAAGTTGAGATGAAGAAATTACTTTTGTTAGGTCAATATGCTACACTGTTCGTTTTTAATTAGGCCATCACAGCGAGTCTCTGCCTGTCTTGCACTGATCATATATTCAAAGATCATCCAGAATATGCTAATGTAAGGCTTTTAGTATCCTTTTAGGGATACATTTAGCATATTAAAAGCATACTCTGAGCATTAGCAAGACATCCTGTACTGGTGGTTCACAGTCAGGCAGACCTGGAGTTTACTTAGGCCATGGTATGCTCTGTGTCCTGTAAATTATTACTGTGTGTATTTTTTAAATTGAAAGCAGGTCACTGTTTTCCTTACTAATTAAGGCTGGAAGCTTATTCTGCTGTGCCCATCTGCTTTAATGCATTGCTCAATAAAATCTTTCTTCTTAACTGATTTGTTCAAACCATGTAGATGCTTCTTACATTCTTTGAGGTCTTTGCCATCAGGGCAATCATGACTAAGTAATCATAAATGGGTGAGTTTATCATTTAGCCACTGTCAGTGAGAATTTGGACTTTATAGAAATGCAGGCCGAAGGGAATCACTGTGTCCGCTGGTCTCTAGCTGCTGGGTGTGGAGCCTCTCCCAGTGATTAAGACCAGTCATTCAGGATTGCAGCAGACTGGGGGATCCTCGTTCATTCCTCCTCCTTCACTGAAAGTAGGCAAATGTTTTCCCTCCTCTCTGAGTGAGTGGCATTCCCCTAGCACTTCCCTGGCTTCTCTGCACTGCAGCAAGGACTCCCGCCCTCTTTCCACCCTGCTTCACTGCTGGCCTAGAACAGGCCACCTTTGGATCAGCAATGGCTAACAGCAAACCTGTCTGAAACCAGGAGGAACCTTTGAAAGGATCTTCAGGGAGTGGGAATTATGATACGTAAACAGGAAATAGTTCATATCAGAAATGGCAACAAATTTTGTACAGGTAGCTCTCATTGCATTATATTAACATGTTTCCTGTGCATCTGCTCCTGGGGCACCCGTTGTGGAGTTGGCTATGAGACCTGGTTTGATGACAGTAGAGGTACAAGCTTTTGTTATTCACTGACTTCCAGTCCAAATTAGCAAATGGTGAATTTAGTTTTCCAGAGGAGTTAAGAAGTTAATGGGAAGAGGTGCAGAAAAAGAAATTTCTCCTGTTAGAGAAGTGGCTGGCCACCTGTGCCACCTCGTTGTGGTGGTGGTTGCGTGAGGACAGCAGACGAGTCACTGAGCCCCACGTGCTTGTGCTCCCAGCATCCCTACTGTTGCTCTTCGTTTCTCTTGTACTACTGGACCCTAACGAACAGCTACAGCTTCCTGTCCTCTGGAAATGCTTCGGGCCTCTTTGAAGATGTGCGTTTCCTTCCCTTTGTGCTTCTGCAACATTGTGCGAGAGACTGTGCTGCAGGGCTGTTCCAACACCTTTGCTTGGTCACACCTCTGAAGGAGTGTTTCAAGAGCCAATGCAGAACAGGACACTAAAAACTGCAGACATTTTATAGAATTAAGTAATTTCAAAATTAACATAGCAATTTGCATAAATTACTATGTAATCACTTTAATATTTTTTCAGGCTCCCCAAGGCAATGTTTTAAGGCATGTTATGTAGTAAAAGTGGGATGAAACAAATCAATGTTCATGCACGTAGGGCAGGATTTTCTAAACCAATCAGTGTTGGTGGTATACTGGCAGGATTTTGCTTCACTGAAGTCATTGGTGAAAATCTCACTAGATCCTTGCTGAAAACCCTACCCATATAGTGTGGGGTTGTATGGGTGCTGTCCCCAGCGAGTCCTGCAAGGTATGAGCACAATCTAGCAAAGAGTTTGCCTCTAGCAGTAGGCTCATAGACTTTCATGTTATTATTTGCATATTTTATTTCAAATGCTCAGGCTCTTAGAGAGCTAAGCCCCATTTGACTCCACGGTTTCCAAAGATCATCTCATTATGAAGCCTGAAAAGGGTATGTGTGGATTGTGATAAGGTCAGTGCTCAGCTCTATTTCCGAAAAGAAAATAGATGGAGATTCAGAAGCCTTTCATTATAAATCATGATTTCTAATCACTATGGCTCATTTCTGAACCTTATTCAGTTCATCTTTATTCTGATTTTGTCACCAAAACTGGACACAATGCTCCAAGGTCCTACTGGTGCCAAACACAGCACCTACTCATCAGCCATTTCGGCCCAAGCCTTGACTGGAGAGCCTGCGTTGGGCTCCCGCATTGACAGCCCGGCTTCCTGCAGCCCCCTCTGTGCACAGAGCCCCGCTTCTTCACCCTTTGACAGCTTTGGCGTTATTAAAGTTGTTCATTGAACCATCTCACAGGTTTTAATGGGTGGTAGTCTGTTGGTTGTCCAGGTGGGGTTCAGCACTTTGCAGCCCCGTAGTTAGTGCTCTCTTTTGGTTAGGGAAAACTTTAATGTAACTTTGTCAGAAGGGCAAAGAGAACTACTTGCTGGTGTCTCTTTGTGCTTGGTTAGTGCCACATTTGTCTGTCATCTTGTTTAAATTGTTTTTTCTTTTTGGTGTGACTCAAGAAATGCATCTTGAGCGCTGTAAAAAAAGTTCCTGTATGCAAATTTGTTTTGGAACTAATTTTGCTGTGTATCACAAGAGTTATTGAAGATGATCAAGCATTAGAGAAGATTATGACAATTATTTCTTTATTTCATGTGTCAGTCTCCTATTGTTCTTTGTTCTAGCTGTCTCTTTTTAAAATCTGTACATTTTCAAAATGGTTTCACCATTCTGTCACTGAAGATTCAGCTTTTTTAGTGAACCATCAAAGAATCAGTTATTGACTTTCTTTCTGTCTTGGCAGAAGAAGTGCTTACCTTTCAGCTTCTTCTCTGTGTAACAAATCTACTTCATTTTTCCTTTGCTAGGCTTAAAAAGAGTACAGTTTGGTAGGGCCTACTGTGCAGTAAATTAATTCCAGGCTGAAAGTGAGAACACTTTCAACAGGAAAGACATTTTAAAAGTAAGAGATACACATCTGTGTATGCACTTTTTTTGTGTGTGGGGGGTTTGTTTGTTTGTTTTTAAAGACTTAAGGCAGGCATGAATTGGTCTCAGCATTACATGTTTATTTGTGTTGTAGTTTCAATAGAACTTTCTATAAAATAAGCTTCATATACACCAAGGCATGCATGCGCACACACATGTACATGGCATGTACTTTTATGTATACTTAACAAAAGCTCCTACTTTCAGTTTAAAAGTAATCAGTGTAGAAGTGTGAAATGCATTTCCCTTGCTTATTTTCTCACAAAAGGATTTGACGCTGGAATCATTATGGGCCAAACTTTGATGGTCTTGTTTATACCGATGATATTTTGCATTGTGAGGATTTAATGGCTCTTAAGGAAAACAAAGTGCTAGCATGTTTTCTTTAGAGATTAGTAGATCTGATTTGAAATCATTGTCATCTGAATTAATTTCTAAATGCAGGTAGTACGTAGTTTATTTTTGGACAAAGGCCCAAACAATTTGGGGTGCTCCAAAGTAGATGGAGCTAAAAAAAAATAAAACATCAAAATATCCATAGGAGAGCCATAGAAATAATACAAGTTAGGGAAGTACTTTTGTATGAAATAAGTTTTTATTCACAACTGGAGAAGAGTCTGGGGAGGAAACTCGGAAGAATCATATGCAGAGAAAGGAATGGGAGAGGGTTGATGCATTTCTGTACGTGCTTGATTGGATTCACGTGAACAACTCTTTATGAGAGTGTACATATATGCCGTAGTCCAAAGCCTGCCAGGAGGAGCATGTGTCTCTTGCAGATTCGACGTTGTGTATAGTGCTGCCATGATGTGCATATATTTTTAAGGAAACATTAAGTATCTTTCTTCTTTGTGCTGCTTCATCCCCTTGCTCTAGTTCTTTGTGTAGCTCATGCTCGTTAATTGGTTAGTTACCATATCATTTCTGTGAGCAGACCTGAAAAATGCTATTTGCTTCTTTTCTTGTGTGGGCTACTTTTAAATCTCAGATATTAGCTATTGGCAAGATTTATATTTTAACCTCAGAAGAAACAGAATTAGCTAATTGAGCTACCTCATCTTTTTCTTTATCCATGAAAGAGTTACTGCTTTGGGCAGCATTGAATTCACTGTGAGGTTTGCGTATTGGTGAGGTTGCTCCACTGTTGGTGCTTTGTGTCGGGGAAGTTCTGCTCAAATCCTCCCAGCAACCCTCCATTAACATCTACAGGCACTTTGATTCTTCTTCCAAACAAAATAGAGGAAAGTGGGGGAAAATCGGAGAAGTAATTAAAACGACAAGACATAGGAAGCAATAGACTTCATCATCATCAAAGCTTTAGTTTATACAATTCTTTAATTTAAAGCTGGCGCTTGCAAAGGTATAACAGCAAGGTAATTAAACTTGTTTTGTAGTTTGGTCACTTTGCCTGTAGTCTTGCTGATTTGGGTGGTATTTTATTAATGATCTCTCCAGGGAAAACTACTGTAGCTGAGAAATTAATGAAATATTAATAACGACCAAAGCGATGCATATGATTCCACTTTGGAAAAGCCTGACCTGAATGCGCTCTGCACTTACTGTGCTCTGTGAGCAGAAAAGTCAGCGCAGAGTGTGTGTGCCCCACGCTGCCTTGAGCACGCTGAGCGCGGCATCCCTGGGGGAACTTTTCTGGGTTAGCAAGGAGGAATACACAGGTAAAGCAGAATCAGGTGTGGGCAGCAGAGCAAGATCTACAAACCTGCTGAGCTGAAAATGGACCTAGAAGAGCACACCAGGCAAGATTGAACCTAAGTGAACAAAGTCTCTGTGGACGTCTGGAGTAAAAGAAAAAAGAGACAGAGCTGTAAATATGATTTGAACAGGTGGAACTGCCAGAGAAGCCCATCGTGGTCCTGAGAGGACAGAAGTACCCAAGTTCAGCAGATTTCCCTTCAACCACCTTCCCTGATTTTTTTAAAAATCCGTCCCCTAGCGCTGTGCAGGTGAACAGTTGCTGTTCCGCAATAAGTACCAAATCCCCCTCTCCTTGGTGTGTTTGTCACAGTACATCTTTGACTTTGGCCTCTTCAGGTAAGTTGAGGAGAAAGCTGTGTCTTGGATATGTGTTCCATTAATAACATCAGTTCGTTTGCCCTGGTCATGATAAATACCTGTTAAGAAACTGCTACTTTACTGGAGACTGGAGTAGTCTTGAGGCCGATGTGTAATATAGTAACAGTTAAAATAGCCCAAATGAGATTTGTGAAACCTGTTAGTTAAAATTTTTGCTAGGCCTCTGGCAGAACAAGACTTTTTCGGAGTCATTCAATCTCATTAGCTCTGCGAGCGTTTAGGTACCTTCATGTACATAAACACAAACCATTTAAAAATAACAGCATTCAAAGGATGGCCCAGATATTTGAAGAATAACAAGTCATTTCCAGTTCCTCTGAACCCTTCCCCTCTTTCCCTGAATGTGCAGTATTTTCTTAGTTTAGAAGCTTTTTGATCATTTAGGAAATTAACATTGCAGTGGCTTCTGAAGGGATGGTGCTCATCAAGGAAACCAATTCAGATAACAAAAAGGCACAATTGTTGTCTCTGTCATTATGGGAAAAAAAGACCCTGCAAGCTCATCAGAGTCCTCTGTAGCTGCTGGCTCCCAGATATCACCTTCTGCCCTCTTCTTCCCACCCTCCCCTTCCCAGCAGCTCTGTGAGCAACACCACCATGAAGATGCTTCCTTACTGTACAGTGGTACACGATAGGATACGTGACATTGGTTATTACAGAGCTATCTTGGGTTCCCTCATGGAAAAACTGTGCTTCCAGACAGCCAGACTCCTGTAGATGACAGTCTGGGGAAAGGAGAGGTCAGAGAGGGAATGAATGTGCATGTTCTAGAGAGTTTTCCCATGCTGAATGAGACAGATAGATAGATAGATAGATAGATAGATAGATAGATAGATAGATAGATAGATAGATAGATATGAAGGTGAAAGGAATCATGCAGCCTAAAAGGTTTTCCTTGGGAGATCTGGGCTCAGACCTTAGTTCTGAGTTGGGTAAGTTCTCTCTACTGTCTTTACCTTGTTTCGCCATCTGCAAAGTAAAATGGTGGTACTCCTCTCTGGATTTTCCTTTTCTTTTTATTGTGCCCACATAAGTTTGGGGACAAAGGCTGTCTCTTCCTCAGGGTTCTTAACAGTGGCTGAAGCCTTGGATTGCCGTGTAATCAGAAATGGCCACAAGGTTGACTTCTTGGGTTTTTGCCAATTTTGAATATGAAGTCACAAGACAAAAGGCATTTTAGCAAGGGATGTATTTGTGCAGGTACTTATGCGCACACACCTATTAACATGGTGAGTGAAGCTGCTGAAAAACAAGCCATTGCCAATACTGCCTGTTAACGTGTCTTACACCCAAGTGCACGCAGCAGTGTTATTGACTGGTGATGTGGAAATGTTCTTTCAAACTAGGCATTCATAATTAAACCGAGATCAAATACCCAGCCTTTACTCTAGTGCTAATGATGTGGAATATCTTCCTTGTGTTATTTTTTCATGTTTGTGTGTGTGTGTATTTTTGCAGCAAGCTGGAAATGATATTTTTAGTCAAGAGGACTAATTAATAATTCATTCATGAATAATGATGAAAGTAGCTGATTAAAATGTATGTCTAGCTTCAAAAGGAATACTCTTTAGAAGTTATAAGTGTTTATAAAGTCCATCTCACCCCCCCGTCTTCTCTTCCCAGCCTCTCTGCAACAGCTGTTGTTATTCCCATTCACAGGTATCAGGTAATAATTATATTAGGGAATATGATCCAGGGTAATAAAGGCTAGTTTTCTGAGGAGGTGGGCAGCTCCCATTGACTTAGCATGGTTGGTGCTCAGCTACCCCAGGCATGGTAGGAAGCTGGACTGCATTTCCTGATGGCAATACAACGTGGAGCTTCAAAGATTGAGCGCTGCAGCTCAAGTGATGGTGTGGTGTGTATGTAGCACAGAAACCAGAAACGCACATGGGCATTACATGGGTTCACAGAGCTCCCGCAACAAAAGGGCTTACCTGAAGATTTCCTAAAGATGACCTCCATTTACGAGAGTTGTCGTGCCAGTGTTTTCAGCTATTCCTGACAGCACATGGGATGTCCTAGGGCGGGGAGCATTGAAGTGCAATGGTAGTTGCACGTCAGCATCATGATTCCTCAGGGGGAGTAGCTCCTCTCTTCAGTGCCTTGTGACCATCGAAGTATCATATTGAATGTCCTTGACCAGCAAGTGGGCCTGCAAATGACCCACTGCAGTTACAAGAGGTGGAGATGTGAGGGAAGTGAGCTGCAAACCTTCCTTTAGCCTTGTATCTCTTGGTTTAGTGGGACTGGGTTGGATTGTGTCCTACCTACGAGTTCCTCAGTGTCTACTTTTCTCTCCTTTAATCTTTCTTTGGAGGAAAAAAAAAAAAAAAAAAACTGAAAACACAACATGAGGAGAAAAACTAAAAAGAGAAGAGGGATCAAAGTCTTCCGTGAACGTAGTGTGTGTAAAACTACCTGGAGGGGCAGATTTGTCATGGTACATTTTTGTAAAAATCGTTAGCTTGTCATGGCAAAATGGAAGAACTAATAAAAGAGCAGTAAAAACAAGTTAAATTCTGAGCCTGGAGGATCAGCTTGTCTAAAATAAATGACACTTTTTTTAGGGGTCAGCTCTTACTTTCTCCAATCCTGTTCGACCATCGCCCTTTTCCTTTTAGCTTAGCCCTTTTCCAGGCCTCAACATTTCTGTAGTATTTTGTATTTGACATGTTGAAGAACACTCATTATTACCCTTTCCCCTCTGGATGATCTTGTTTTTCATCCTGGTGATGTAGTGGTGGCAGTACATAAAATTATAGCTAATTCCACTGGCCTAGTCCTTTCTGCTACTCTCAGCTTATATCCTCAGCTCGAAAGTACTTGAAAAAGTTCCAGGAAGTTTTTAAACAAAAGAGCATTTGCTTGTTAGATTGCTGAGGCCTCTCCTGTTGTATCATGTCTTCCTGAACTGTGAGTCCTTATTTTTTGTTAGTGCAGATATGCTTATTACTCCTTGTGAAACAAAGTCACATTACATGCACAGTTGGCAATGTTCAACTCCTAATAACTCATCTGTGTTTGCATTCTGAACTAAATGACCTGAAAAATTGTAGGTTAAAATGGAAGGGAGAAGGGGGGGTAGACACATTGGAAAGCAGAGAGGTTCAGGAATGCATTTAGAACTGAGAAATCTTAATTTTCCAGCCCATCTAAAACTGGAAAGCCATTGAAAGTGTAGGACTAGATGTTCATCTGGTGTAAATAGACATGGTTCACTGATTCTAAGGAAGCTATGCAAATTTATATCTGCTGAGGATGCAGCCTACAATTTAAAAAAAGACATTGAGAGACCAAAGGGAGAGTAAGAGAGCTGTTTATTTCTCAGTAGCTGTGCCAGGTTCACCCCAGGTCAGCAATGAGCAGAAGGTCAGTGCTCTCTCTGCTGGTGCCTGCATCTTTACCACCCCATTCAGCCAAACATCCCCATTAGCATTCACTCCTGCAGGAAGTCGGCTGCTGACCTTACTCTTTCCAGGCTGACGGGTAGCCAACTGCTGCCACAAACGACACCTTTTTTGGTAATCTCGGTTGGAAGAACCAGACGAGTTACCCCTCAGGGTGCTGCCTGTAGGACAGAGGCAACGTGGAGGTGACGGTGGCATCGGTGCCACCTGCTCTACGCTCTTTCCTGCTCCTCGACTGATGTCTCACGTGCTCCATCCTGGCTGGAACTCATTTCTTCCTGCAGCTCATTTAAAAACATATGGAAGAAGTGGCATTGAGTAGTACTGCAGGCATTTAGCTGGAGTAGCACTACCTTAGCTAGAGCCATTATGAGTTAGAGTTGCTCTTTTTTATTAATTGGCGCTTTTTTTAAATATAAAAATTTCTGTTGGTGAGAGAGCAGCAAGCAGGTAGTGTGATATAATGGCAGAGTTGGTTAACAAACTCAGGAGCCCACAGACATTTACACACACAAAATCTATCAGCCCCCTTTAAAAACAAATATGTTTTTCTGTTGTTTTGCTAATTTATGCCCCAGGGGTGAAGCTCCAGCATGTATTCTTGCAAGTGTCAGTTCCACATCTCTTGAAATTCAATTGCAAAACTAAATTCAATTGCAAAACTCCCCTTCACTGCGAAAGGATTAAATGTTACATCTGCATTTCTGTATTTAGACCGTCTGGTGCAGTGACATCTTTCCTGTGCATTGCACTCTGTGTGTGACGTGACAGGCTGGATGGTATTTAAAAATATATTGTGGTTTTAATGTATTGGGGTCCTGAAGGTGTATTAAAATAGCTTTTGGAAGATCTCAGGAACAATAGAAATGTGTACGCTGGGCTTTGGGGTTTTGTTAGTCGATGTAAGGCAGTTTTCTTTGAACAAGTGGCCTTTTCCTTGCGGTTCCAGCGTGCAGTGGCGGTTGTCCTGATGACGCAGAGGCAAGGTGAATTCTCTTTGTCTTCAGGCTGAAGAGGCTGCAGAGACCTGAGCTCACCAAGGACCAGAAAGCTGATTTAGAACATAGGTGGTGGTGGCGGTGGTGGTGTACACGTGCACGCGTATATTTTAAAATGCTAAGATGATATTACCATGGAAGATGCCCTTTAGCACTGAGGGTGGGAATAAATTTGGCTATTTTGATTCAGGACCCTGAATTCTGAAGCAGACCCTTACCTGATGAAAACAGCACTTTAGTAAAGCAGCAGACTAATGTTTGACATCCATGTTAGCCATTGTTTTTCTGTTCCTAACTCGATCATTTCTATACTCTTCTTTCAATTATCAGGCCTGTCTTCAGTCCTCAGCAACCTCCTGCCCATCTCCTGCTCCTTAAGTGAGCTAATCTTAGTGCTCTGCCAATTTTTCGGTAAAGATAGTATTTCTTCAGTTTCCAATTCAGCTCTGTTTTGACTTTAGCACCTCCTGCCCTGTCGGATAGGCACGTGGACTTCTATTTTCATCTCTTCTTGGTCTCACTAATGAAACAGTCTTGGTTGCTGTAATAGTCCAGTGGTCAGATGTGGTTTTGATATCTGTCGGTCCAACAGCTTTCTTAGTTAAAACAATAACCTGCAATATATTGCAGTTTCTCTTACTGTGAGAAAGAAAGAATTTGGAGGTGTACCAAAAGAAAGCATGCCCTTATGGTTTAGAGTGTTTAAAGCAAAAATGAAGCATGCTTTGCACCAAGTTAGCTTTTGTGTTTCTCCTTTAATCACACTGCCAGGTTTTTCTTTTATTACCTTGAATCAGTTTTCCCTCCCTTCTCAACTTCTCCACCCTTTTTATTTTCACAGCTTTGCTTCTGTACAAGCTTCTGTTCAAGCTCAAACTTCCCTTCTATTCAATGGTGATCCTTAGGTGGCCATAATCTGGGAAATGTTGCTATTGCTTGGCATTCTTTTAATTATTAATATTTCACTTGTTAATATTCAATAGTAACTCATTATGCGAAGTTTATATCATCCTGAAGAGCCGCAGCTTTAGCAGGGTCCAAAGCACCAGAGGTTTCTTCTGAGAAAAGAAAAATTTATGATATTTACTGTCAATAAACTTATAAGATAAAATTGTATCAGCAAGGGGGCAGAAAAGCAGAAAATTGCAGACTAAGATGTGTGAAGAGCTTACAGAATAGAAGGGTTAGTTAATTATTTATCTTAGATGGGTAGGATGGTGTAAAATTCACAGATAACAGTAATTGGGGTGACTCATTCTGCATTTGCTTTGTTAACACTTAAAAAGAATAATCTTTTTTTAATTGAAAATTGGACACAAATAAACTGATTCCATTAGTTTCATGTAAAAGATAGAAAACAAAGAGCGATGAGCTCAGCTGTTTCCTCCAAGGAGGACACCCATTTAATTCCTCCGCTCGAGATTTAATGGGTGTGATTCGGGTCTCACTCGGACCGCCTGTATATCAGACCATTCCCCGGCCATCTCAGTAGATGTAAAACAGGAGGTGAGACCTTGCCTGGTCGATGTAAAGCAATCAGCAACCTGCCAAACGATCAGGAGGTAATTTGGGTAATTGAGGAAAAAAACGTGATATTCGTCAAGTTGCAGAGACGATGGGAAAAGACGTGATGCTTTTGTCCACTGCGATAAATCCACCAGCCCAAGATTCTTATTATCTGCAAAGGCTGCTTTTGACAAGATTGTGGCATACAGCAACAATCGGTCTGTGGCTCCACATTTGCTGCAATGGGGATTCAAATTGTTTTTTGACAAATCCTTAGGAAGGCTGCCAGAAGCCTTCTGGCACACACTAACAACCGGTTTATGGTTCCACACAAATATACGAACTCCTGACAGAGGTTAAATGTACTGCATTAGCAATTGTGTTCTATTTTATCATATGACAGGAGGAGAGATGTTGTGATGAATTAGTAATTTGCTTGAGAGTAGTTTGAAAATAGTGCAAACTTGACAGATGGCAAAAAGATAGCTTAGCAATGTCGCATTATTCCTATTGTGTTTTAATTTTTAACACCTTTGCTCATTACATATTAAAAACAAAAACAGTAGACCAATACTTGGCATGGCTTTTTGTTGCAGATTTGTCAAATACACAGTTTCTCACCTGGGGAATCCTTACCTTCATTTCCATACTAGAAATCACAATATTGTCTTTCCGGAACAAACAGTGAATGCAAGCAGGGCATCTTAACTCCAGTGATTTCAAAGTGCCAGAAGAACCTAACTACTGCTTGGTTTCTTTATACTCCACACAGTAGCTGAAATGAAAACGTAGAAGGTGGTGCATGAAGCCAGTTTGTCTTGTAGCCCATGTACAGAAAAGGCTTTCCGTACATCATTTGATGTGGAAAGCTTTGAAGGTGTGCTGGTGGAACAGGGAGTCACATAACCACGTGTTTTCATGCAGGATCCCAGCACAGAAGAGTACCAAGTATGCAAGTCTCATTGCAAACAGCCTTAAGATAAAGAAAGAAAGAATGGTGAGATATCAAACTGGCCCCAGTACAACCAGGGACAGAAGTCGGACTAGGGCACTGCTCTCAGCAGCCCGTGGGCTGGCCAGGAGTCCTGGTGCAAGTAAGAGCCGTTTCAGGGCAACTTAGTCCCTTTGATGAGAGTCAACTCACTCTTGGTCTCTTCTGCCCACTTCAGAAAGCTTAGTGCCCGAACCGAGAAGGGGAGAGAGGGCCAGACGGTGTTAAACTGTATATCCCAGTGCTGTTTTGTTCAAGGCTTTCTCACTTTCTGGGACTCCTCACCTACCTCTACAGTGCAGCTTTTAACATCACAGGCAGCAAAGGGACCTGAGAGAGGATGGTCCAGCCCCCACAACCACCGGTGAACCGCCTTTGAACTCCCTGCATTCGCAGGTGTGGAGCTGGGCAAGACTCCTGGCAGTTTCCCATTCCTAAAGCTAACAGTTTCTATAAGCTATGACACCATGCCTATCACGTTACATTTTGAGATCTGCCATTCATCTTTTCCTTGTTCTTTCCACTTAGTCTTGGTTTTGCTAAAGGAAACTTTCTTTTCTCCCATCTGTGGCAGTTTTTGCTCTCTTTGCCTCCCTTTCTCATTTCTTTCCTCTTTCCATCATATGAGGCAATGCTAGTAGTCCTTTCCATGTAAAAAATAAATCCAAAAAAGGAAAAGAAAGCATATTTTGGTACTTTGTGTTATGCAAACATATTCTTCAGGACAAGCATATTTTATCCATTAAGGAAGAGAATAACTTTCTTTTACAGTGCAACTTGCAAGCGGCTGTGGAATGATGGAACAAGCAGTTTTCAGATATGGTAAAATCATCCATGTGGAAAACCAGACTGTTAAATGTTCCAGACAAGATAGCTTTTCAAACCCCTGACCTGGAGACTAGTAAATAACCAGTAATTCTGTGACCACCGGTTATTTGGCTGAAGAAAAAAAAACACATCAACCTGTTGCCTTAAAGGAACATTGTGCCACGGAGGTGTTGCAGTTCCCCGTGCCAAGGCCTGTCAGTGCCCAAAGTCTGATTAAGGTATTCTGTACAATTTGAACTGCAGCTGCTTGCCAAGAGACCAAAATAAATAAAAGCCCCAGCACCGGTGGGAATTTCTGAAGCTGCTGAGCTGGTATCTCGGAAGCATCGTGGCACAGAGGAGCTGCTGCACCGCCTGAAGCTGTGGCCCCTCAGGCTCGGACCTCATCAGTGCCCAAGTGCAGTGAGCTGAAGTGTGGTCAGCACATAGGGACCTGCTGGGAAATGCCAGGTGCTGCAGGGCACTGGGTGAGGATCGCCCACAATTACAGCAGTAAGACAGGACAGCCTCTGTTCTAGCTTCATCCTGGTTGCCTGAAGCTGCCAAGGAAAGGTGGCTTAGCTGAGCCTTGCGGCAAGTGGTGGAGCGCCAGTGTTGTGGTTTCTGTGCCCCATTGTCCTTTTCAAGTGCTTGATGGTGGAAGGGGAGGAAGATTTAGGGGGCTGGAGGGAAAGGAGATGTGAACTCAGTGTTGTCTTGACAGTCAGAAAACCCCTGTGAGCTCTGGTGGGAAAAAGGAAAGGGCTTGCTCTAGGGTGTATTTGATGGGCTCCGGGGAAAAACGGAGATTTCTTAGCATTTGTGTTTTTTCCTTCTTTTTTGTTGTTGTGCATAAGCCCTATCTTCTGAGAGCCTGCAGTGATAGGTGTGTCCATTCGTGATGGGAGGTGATACTCTGAAGGTGTTTTGGGTAATGGGGGGTGTTATATGGTTTTCAGAGGAGAATAGCCCCGTCTCATTTTCTGCCTGGTGTTTCAGTGAAGGAGTGCTAGAGAATTAATCAGACTGGACTCCTTAGGAGGAGATCTGCTTACACTGCTGACTGCAGGGTGCTTGAAGTTATGTCTGCAGTCTTTTACGGGTCAGTATGAGTTTGCTTTGCTCGTGCCTACAGCTGAGTCTGAGCTGTCTCTCTTCAGTAACACCATGTTGAGTTGTGCGTCAGAATATATTAGCCCAAGTCTAGCACTGTGCTAAAGCAGCTATATAGCTTTTAGGGGACTCAGAGCATGGATAAAGCTTGCTCATCTGTATCAGAGGAGTACCTACTCAGAAAGGTACCTAAACTAGCTTGACAGGAACCAGCTTAGTTACCGAGCACAGCCTAGCTGTTGCAACGTAGTAAATTACCCCATTTGAAATGCCTGCGTGTGCGACAGCTTGCCAGCTCATGGTATCCGTGAGCTAGTTCCTTTGCCACCAGCCCTGGGGAGAAGCGGGTGCTTCCATGTTACATTTGAGGACCACATAATCTTTTCTGATGCTATGCGGCAGAGAAAAAGCATTTGGTCTGTACTACACTGCTCTCCGCAGCACACGAGACAGGCGTTTGGGGGGGATTTCAGTTATGTTTTGTTGGGTGTCTTTGAGAGGCTCGGTGGACCACAGGATAAAGCCTTGCGTTGTGCATCCAAAGACTGAGGCTCTGGTCTCAGTGTTGCCACTGCCACTCTGCCCCACTGTGCAATGCCCTTCTGTGCCTCCAGCCTTTGTTTCACCTGCCTCGTCCATCCTCTGTACAAGCTGCTCAGGGCAGAGACTGTTATGCGTAACTCTGTGTGCAGGAGTGAGGCCTTTATGGAATGCAGAGGAGCTGATTTTATACTATTATTGATAATAAACAACACCACAACATAGCAACAAATTGATTTTTTTTTAATCATTTCATCTTCTTCCCCTACTATTGCGTGGGATTATTCTGTCTGTTAACCTTTAAGGCTATGGTACTAATTTGCTTTATTGCTTAAAAACCAACGTGAATTTCCCGAGGCTGTTCCAGAAATCGCTTTTTTTGTTATCAAAGGATCAACAATTCAATGAAGATATCTGTTGTGTTGTTTTTGGTTTTTTTTTACCCAAAGCTATTCTAAGAAATGAGTATCGAGATGTGTATAAAGAACATCTATTGAAGTAGTTCACAAAGTACTGCTGCTCCTGTAACAAGTTGTTCACGGTGCTGTGTGACAGTTGTACCATCCCAAAATGCTCACTCATCCCTAGAATGGTGTGCGTTGTTCCAGGCACCTCATGCAAATCTTTGCACAGAGACTTAAGATTTGTATTTCATTCTATTTTGTACTATAAACTGAGCAGACCCAAGAAAATTGTGCAGAGGGAGGTTTCCAGTGGAAGTACTGGGGCAATTGTTCAATTTAATGACGGCACATGCGGGCAGACAGACTAACACTCTCTGTAACTCTCCTATTCATAGGTTTTCATCACACAGACGAGAAAGACTAACACCGCAAGCGTGAAATAAGGAATAATAAATACATTTGTAGACAGCTGACTGGTTTGTGGAACTCACTGCTGCAATACCTGCTGCAGTCAGGAGCGTAGCAGGCTTGAGTAATGGGGCAGCAGTTGGTGCAGGTAATACCAGCTTTCACAATTACAGTGCTCTTCAGAGCATGAAACTGCTGCAACTCCCCACTGGTAGGAATACATTTCCGTTAAAAACAGACACTTCTTTTAAACACTGTGTAACAACAGAAGGAAGGACATAGAAGAAAACCTGGTCTGAGCTGAGCTGACTACTTTTGTGCTCGTATACTTCTCATGCTTTGTGACTGAGTTTTTCCATTTACTTGTGTTTGACCTTCTAAGAGTGCACCTTTGACTATGAAGCTAGGTTGTTTTCCAGATACAGCTGCAGAGGCAATGTTTTGGGTACAAGCTATTCTTCCTGCCTTTAGATTTATGTTAGATGTAGAGTTTTTCTGTCATGAAATACTATCCTGGGTTCACTGAAGGCATGTTGTAATTAGTTCGTTTGTTTGGCATGATACTTTTAAACTACCTTCTGTGATAGCTCCAGTCTGCAATTGTCACCTGCTCAGGTCTGCGTTGGTTATGTTGCTCTTCCTTTTGTTCTCACTCGTTTTTATGATTTAATTGGAGTTCAGCAACGACCCTGACGGAAATGAAGAGAAAGATTCAGGCAGGAGAAAGCAAGGTATGTGAAAATGAAGCACGGTATAAAGGAAGTTTTTGTAAATTGGGTGCCACAGAAGGTGAAATCTAAGCAAGTAACTTTTCTGGGGAGCATCTGATTTCATTCTTCATCTGCTTACTATACTTAACGAGTATGATTGTCATTAACACTGAGGCTATTTTGCATGGCCCATTTTGTCTGTTGTAATACCTCTGAGTGGTGTAAACTTGTCTGCTGGGGAAATGAGGCTGTTGGAGACCAGTTTTCAAGAGCATGGCAGAATCACCCTCCTCGCTTGGACTTTGTGGCAAGAACAGCTTGCTGGGTCAGGACCGCTGCTATCCTGCATCTTGTGCTGTGATTTTTGCTGGCAGTGATCAAGCTAACGTGGCTGCTGCTTTTTGGGTTTAAGAACATTTTTGCAGGGGCTGAGGATCACTACAAGAGTGGAGGACAGTGAGCAACAGAGCTGTGGTGTATGTGAAAGCTGACCTTGTGCACAGTTAGATTGCACTGAAATAAACGTGAAGTGGGCCTGAAGTGCTGCCCGATTGCCTGCTCTGCGGTCATTGTGGAAACACTTACTTAAGGGGTCAGGAAAGTGGAGCGGCTGACCTCTTGATGGACCTTGATTGCCTCCTTATTGATGTTACTGTAAATCAGCAGAGAATGAAATGGCACAGGCAAAGGTAAAATGAAGCAAAGGGAACTTGCTGCATCTGGTGGGGTTATGCAGGTGAACAGCTAAAGCTGCAGTGTAGAAAATGTGCATATTAAAAGCATTAGTATTATCTGTCTCCATGAGACAGGCAGTATAGCAAATTAGGTACTGGTGCATCACCTCTCACTGAACTCACACGAACATTTCCCCTTGACTTGGCTCTGACATCGAATGTGTTCTTTTGGCCTTTCATTCTGGCTTATGAGACTGGCCTGAAGCCCCGCTACAGGGGTTTCCATGATGTGAATCCATGCGTTTGAAGCGTTAGCTGTTCCAGGGCATCCTTATCTCCCCTAACAATTTAATGAAGATTTGCAGTTGGTTGTGCTATATGAGCGATCCACCAACCTAATCGAAGAGCCCTAATGTGATATTCATGTTTCTGACAGCCTATTTTACATATGGTTTTCAAAAGTCTATAACCTTCTTCAGTTAAAGGCATGGAATATTTTAATTTTTTAATTAAAAAAATTAACTATTTTTGCAAGGCAATTTTTTAGAAGTAATAAGTACTTTACTGTATCTATAAATCAGGAATAGCCCTTTCCATGTGTGACAGTAATAACCTAGCAGCTGAAAAAAAAGTTAAAATTTTCATCATAGGGGAAAGAAGTCAGACTCTCTGAGCTATTGGTTTTAGCTAAGATTGCTTTATGCCTACTAGGAACCAGTATATCAAAGAACTCTTCCCATATTTAACAGATTTTATATATGTTATATTTTACATTTATAAAAATGCAGGGATATATATATTTAATACTATTTTTTTCCTGCATTTCACTAACACTGTTACTGATCACTAATACATCTGTGTTGGAAAGCAAGCATTTTCCATCTTCTCTATGTATGATTTCAGCTATGAAAAGAGAAAAGCGTCTTTATTATGCTCTTTGCAGAGCTATTTGCTTGGAGACCTAAGTTCTTTTTCTAATTCAGTGTCTTTGCATCTTCTGGAACAAACGAAAGCAAAAAAAAGAAAAAGAGAAGAGAATTACAGAACAGCAGTAGTTTCTTTAACTAGAAGCAACATACAAATTGTTCCATCTGGCTACATTGACACCTTTTTGTAGTTTATTGCTCATTTGGAAATGAGAGTCACGATTCCTTTGTGCAGAATGCTCTCATCCTTCTCGACAGAAGAGCTGACAAGAAAGTCCAGATCTCCCAGGGCTTTGGGGCAGCTCTGTGCTGGGCTGCCTCCTGTGTGTCCCTTCCCTGCAGCCAGAGAGAAATGTGCGGGGAACAGGGTGACACAATGTCCCCACCAAAATTGTCAGTGTGATCAAATAAAAATTTTATGTAGATTGGGGCTGATTTTGATGGATTTCCCTCATTTAATTGAGGGAATTCAGTTGTCAACAAGTATTTTAAATGAAGAAAGGCCCTTTGAATGAAGAAGATGACCTTTCTTTTTGAATAAGTTGTTATAGTAGATGAAGTGGAAACACCAATAATCTTAATTCAGGTTAACAAAACACTTGGTATCATTATTTCAAAATAATTTATTTCAAAATTGGTCTTCCAATTGGCACAAAACCTTTAATCACATTAATGATGTATTTTTGGGAAACCTCTAGAATCTTCTTCAGAAATCTCTATTCCAGTATTCCCAGTTGGTAGTGAGTTACAGGAGACAGCCCAGGAAGAGAAGGGCAGGTTGTCTCAACTGGAAGAGGGTACATCAGTGTGCATCTGAGAAGTTGAAAATATGACTGCAGCTTTTTGAAGGTCCTTTTAGGACGCTCATACTCTGTGCCTCAAAAATGGTGGTGGGAGCACTGCTGGTCAGTGGTTTGTACAAGGAATGGAAACAGTTTGGTGAAATGTGCTCAGACATGACTATTTCACAGAGATCCCACTCCCGTCCATGGTGCCAAGCTGAGATATTACAGACACTGGATTGTGACAGCTGTCAGTCAAACTCAGATGAATGTCAGCTGGTAAAATACCATTGTACTTTGCTGCATGTAGCAGTACTGAATTTTGCCCAGCTGTCATAAAAGACAGCAAATTTCAGGCATCTAACAGCATCACGGCGTAATTTTGTAAAGAAACAGTTGGAGCAAAGTGTGCGGAGCTACCAAGGCTTTGCAAGTTATTGCCTCTAGCTTCTGGACCACTGCACAACTCAAATCATAATGGGCTTCTTTAATGTATATGTAGGGGGGACCCCACTCATGCTCTGCTTGATGTTATCCAAGCCAGTCATAAAAACACTAACCCAGTCTGTCTCAAAGCACCAAAGAGACTGATACAATGTTAATTAGATTAATTTCTGAGCCCTAATTTGCAGATTATCCAGATCATTAAGCCAGTGCCATCCCTGGCCTTCTCTGGTTGTGCACAGCAAGCTATTGAGCGCTTGAATCCCTTTGTCGATGCACTGAGCATGATAAGAGCTGCTGAAGGTCTATCAGCTAACATCTGAGAAGCAGTAGAGGCAGTCGTCTTAAACCACCACCCAGCAACTGAGAACCGCCTCTTTCTTGTAGTGGAAAGGTAGTGCAAGGCGACGTGTGTGCTCTGATACGAAGGAAAGCCAGCCTTTTACTTGCAAGCTTTTGGTTGTGCTTTTGAATGCTGAGGAACTCAATGGCAGGACAGGAAAGCAACTGTACGCGCAGCAGGTTGGGGCTGGCTGTGCTGGAGGCTCTGCGGGAAGCTAATGGTGACAGCCTGCTGGGCATCTGTACGTGCTTCAGTTCTACCTCTCAGTGGGAGGAGAAAAGAGGTTTCAGGCCTTCATTGGGTTGTAGACTCCAATAAAAGCAAAGCCTTTCTGGGAGGAGGAATGGGGGAAGGAGAGGAGGCAGGACAGGCAGTGAATGGCGACGTGTTACTGCCCCTTCCCCAAAACAGCTGATAGCTCGGTGGCCCAGGTGGTGGTCTGAATGTGGGACCACCTCACTCCTTGCCCTGTCCCAGAAGAGAAAACCAAATCCTCCCACACCCAAGCCTGAGCACGAACTGCTTGTGAAGAAGTTGATGGAATAGGGTGGGTCTTTCCCTGGGAGTTTCCTCCCAAGTTTGAAATGTGTCTGTGCTGAAAGACTTGGTTGAAGTTGCATTTTTAACAAAAAGTTTTGGTTTAAACAGGCTGGCATTTCCCCAAGAAAAATCTGTTGGGTTGGAAAATTTCCAACTAGCTCTGGTGCAAAACAATATGATTAAATTTCAGAACTCCTTTAAAACCGCGAGGTGGGGGGAAATGCTCACAGAGAGGTGCAAGCAGACACATGGATTTGCTTTGAAAATGGAGTTAAAGAAGGAACCCATTTGACAACTACTTATTAAAGTCGTAACTGCAGAATCTCAAATTCTGAAATTAGCCTCCCTGCTTCAGTAGAAATGTCTTTGCTCACTGTCTTATTTGTCTCTTTCTTATGTCTCCACTGGAGCGGTCTTGTGCAGGAATTTCTAACCAGCTCCGCTTCCCCCCCCCCCCCCCCCCCCTCCCCCCGCTAATTTTTTGTATGTGTTTTGGGCAAAGAGGACTTTAGCCTAGGGATCAGATGATTTACAGAGTGGAAAAATATTGCTTTATAATAAAAGAAGGATATTGAATAAAACCCAGATTTTAATACCCAACCTAACAGAACACCCTGATGAATGTAATTGCATTTTAAGCATTCTGATTGAATTTTTGATCCATATTGCATTTGTTTTGCTTATGAATCTTTTATGAAAAAAAAAAAAGTGTCTGGAGATTAAAGGATTACCGAGTTCTTAAGAAGCCCAGGCAGCTGCTAAACCATCTGAATATTCTTGCCTAAATGTGGTGGGAAAGCTATATTAATCTTGTCTATTCTAGCAAGCGATATGTCTTAAGCCAAAATAGCCCAGGGGAAGGGGGACAAGAGAGAAGAGATGTAAGGGACAATTGCTTCTACAGGTGAACAAACTGCAGGGTATTAGCAAGAGCTGGAACGAAACAGTGCTGTAATTGAAAAAAGAATTCATCTGAAATTATTATGGGGGAGGATGAGGTTTTTCTTTTTTCCCTCTCTCTTAATTTTCTGATGAGGTGGAAAGAGTGAGCACTAACTTGCATACACTCGGATCACGAGAGTCACTCATTTCTGTTCTCCCTTAGTGGCGAGGAGTGTGGGCAATGTGCTGGAGCCTTTAACTCCTAAAAATAAGGTTCCTGCAGGAGACATGGAGACAGCAACTGTGTTTGCGAAAGGGGTTTCAGCAGTGGAGGTGGGACTCCAGCAAGCACGTTCAGCACGGAGAGTAAGTGATGGATTTAGCCAAGGGAAGGGATTAAAGTCATTTAGGGTCAGGGTGTGCCTGTAGGCAAGACAGAGGGCAAGTGGCTCTGCTTTATACATAAACAGACACAGCTAAGGGGAGGCTGTGAAACTCTGGTACTGACTGGAAACTCATTGTCTATTTGTGCAAAACGCTGTTTATTATTAGGTCCAAATGACCATTGTATGTGCGTGTAAAAAAGAAGCAAGTAAACTTCTTAAAGTTGGCTGCATACAGAAGCAAAGTCGTCATCTCCGAAGGACAGAAAAAATCCTACCAAGCACTGCGAAATCAAGGGAGGTTTTTCAGGCTTTTAACAGGCTCTCCCATGTGTAGCATGTTTTACCAAATGCTGGCTGCCTCTCGGAATCTTCTCATAGCTGAACAAAACCTCAAAGCAAATTTAAGAAATGACTTCCAGTCTGATCAGGGTACATGATAAGCAAAAGGCAAACTCGGCAGCGCTAATGGGGAATGGCTTGTGGCTAGTGGTTTTTGATCTGTGTGAGCCAGAGATCACCACATGCTGTTGTGGGTGAAATGTGTTAACAAAATAAAGTGCTAATTGTTTTCTTGTTCTGAAATGATACAAACAATATTTATTTCCAGTGTTCCAAAACTGTAAATATAATATAGGTAGCACTACTTTAAACAATATGCTTAGCATAATTTCTGTGCTAGTCAAAGCTCCACAAACCATTAAAAGTGAGAACAGAACTAAAGAGCTGAACAACAAAAGCAATGTTGGAAAAAAAAATGCCTAGGGAAAGAACTTATTAATTTCTTCTATCTAGTGCTTTTGATTAGACACACAACATGGGGCTGGGGGGAGGCTTTTTCTCCAAGTCTAGAGTAGGTGGATGAGGTTTGCTGATATTTCTGAATACCAGTCTTTCCAAATCCGTTGCAGGCAGGTAAATTCCCCCAGAACGCTGCAAAGTCCAGAGTGGTTTTGTTCAGTACAAAGAAGCCCCTAAGACATGGGGGCAGGGTAGAAATCTGCATTAGATCTAGAGAGCAGTGAAACATTGCAAGGGGAAAATTGATGCCTGCGTGAAACCTCTGGCTTGGTTTAAAACCAAGCTGGAGTGAAACATTTTTAGTCTTCTGCACAGTTCAAGTTAGGCATAACCCATAACCAGAGCTGCAGATTCATGTCTGTTCCTCCGCTTTTTTCTTAAAAATCCTGTGAGGTGTTTGGAGTTGGATTGAAATTTGGGCTTTTGTGTGTAATGGAGACATCTGAAGTAGTCATTCTATATACACTCGACTTTGGGCAAATTTTATATCCCTATGCTATGTTGTTTAGGCTCATTTGTCATTTTCTGGCCGCAGAAGCAGAAAGATAGATACACCCTGAAAAAAGGGACTGCTTTGTTTGTAACTGGAATCTTAAATGCTGTAATCATCTGACAGTCTTGGTTTCTGTGGACTTTCGAAGCCAAGTGCAAGAATTTAAAATGGCTTTCTGTGTGCGCTCTTAGTCTGGAACCAAGCTGAGCCTGTGCTGTGAATGTGTTTCAGGTATCATTATATCTAACCCGATATCTTCTGTTTGATAAAGTGCACTGGCACTGGATTCTTTATTTGTTCTTTTATCTATATACAGCAGAAAGTGCTGGATGCTTTTGAAACCATTCACAGCAGACACTGCCTCAAATGAAAGGAATAAAAAGGCCTGGCTTGATCTGCCAATCTCATCCGCAGCAGTTATATCCTGGCCTAGGAGCTCCCATCTTTGCTAATGACATTTCTGCCATCTAGGCCTTGTGGATTGACACTTTTTGGCTCCATTTGGATATGCAGGGGGATCCAGTTCAGCAGCACTCTGGGTGCATTTGTGGTCTTCTTTTTTGAGGTTGTTGATTGATGTAAGCAATCAGCTCAGAAAACTTTGGGCTTCATATACAAAGGCCAATGTTTTTTCTTGTTGTTTGAGTGGAAAAAATGCCATGCCATCAAGTCCGTGGTAGCACCTGGACAAGCCCTCCTTCTAGCCTCCTGTACTGGTCTTTCCTGTCGCCAAATGGACCAAAGTTTAAAAAAAGAGAAAAAAAAGAAAAAAAGTGGTAGCTTCTTTCATTACTTTTTTTTTTCTCCTCATTATACATTCTCCTTGCAACACAGGGGTGAAACTGTCTGGTTTTTACTGACCAGTATGTAAAGACAGGGCAGTATGAAGTCAAAGCTCTACAAATCACTGAGAATGCAATTGTGGATAGCCACAGTCCTCTGCTAGGCTCTAATAATTCATATTTGGATTTGCTTGTGTCTGTCATTGCTTTGCTTATGATGATAATGCTTATGGAGATGGAGCTTAGCATCTTTTTTTTGTTAGAAGAAAAAGGTCCTTAAGCCCCATGTATTTAAATGAACTCATGTAATTCATAGTAGCTAAAGGATGAACAAATACAGGATCATAATTATTTTTGCCCAGAAAAAAAAAAAATCCATTAATCCTACCATCCCTTCATTGCTAGCAGCAGTCACAAAAGCAAATCACTGAGGTCCTTCGGCAATAATTTTCTAGCGAGCGTTTTGCACTTTCCTGACCTCTTCTCTGCTCTGCTGTGATGGGAAAGAAAGGGCAGAAATGGGAGATAACTGAGAGTGTTGCTCCATGCTGGGAAGTAAGTATGTGTGAACCGAGCTGTCATTGTCATGGTCAGAGCAAAGCCAGCTTAGTGATCCCCCCTGCTTCTGTGGGCTAAGGAGCCAGCCTGCTCTTCAACTTCTCTCTGTTTGCAGCAGTTGCATGTAGCAAACAAAATCAGCTAATCGCCTAATTCTGATGGGTCAAATAGGTTTGCTTTTGAAATAGCCAATTCCCTCAGCGTCAATTTGCTGGTAATAAGCAATTTACAGTATATAGTGGTCAAATGTTAGAACTGAACTGTTTGTCCGTTCAAAATAATACTGCAGATCCTACTGCAGATATTAATGCTGTGTTAAATAATCATTAATAGGTTCAGAATGCACAGTTGGCACTGTGACATGTATTAAAAATTAAGATTTGCCCAGGCTAATGTTCCAATGTTAAACTTTTTCTAAATATAATGAGATATTTGTGTTAAACCAACAAGTAAACCTGGTATATAATTTGGAGTCACAGATCATTGAAGTCAGTGAATGCATTTTATTAATTTCATATGGAAATTTGAAGGTTGGGGGTAACAGCATGGGATGGATGCCCAAATAATGCAGTTTTAAAACAGCGTGATATATATTCACATCAAAGTTTGCTGTAAGAGAACTGCAAAGTTGGGTCTCAAAATGCTTTCTGAAAACAATCCCCCCTCTACTCATTGCCTGGACCCTATGATTTTATGCTAGTGTAAAATGGGGGGGTATGGTTGTAGCAGTGAAGCCCAGGCAGCAGCTGTGGGGCTCAAGCAGAGAAAAGACACAGCCCTGTTGATGAGGGTCCAGAGGCGGGCCACAAAAATGATCAGAAGGATGGAACACCTCTCCTATGAAGAAAGGCTGAGAGGGTTGGGGGGTTGTTCAGCCTGGAGAAGAGAAGGCTGCGGGGAGACCTTATTGCAGCCTTTCAATACTTAAAGGGGGCTTATAAGAAAGATGAGGACAAACTTTTTAGCAGAGCCTGTTGCGGTAGGACAAGGGGTAATGGTTTTAAACTAAAAGAGGGTAGATTCAGACTAGATACAAGGAAGGAATTTTTTACAGTGAGGGTGGTGAAACACTGGAACAGGTTGCCCAGAGAGGTGGTAGATGCCCCATCCCTGGAAACATTCAAGGTCAGGCTGGACGAGGCTCTGAGCAGCCCGATCTAGTTGAAGGTGTCCCTGCTTGTTGCAGGGGGGTTGGACTAGATGACCTTTAAAGGTCCCTTCCAGCCCAATCAATTCCATGATTCTATGATTCTACGGTGCTTAGCTTTTCGATTAAAAGAAAGAGCAGGCTTTGTGGTGCAGAAGGAACAAAGCAACATACATCTCAAAGGCTCAAAACCAAGGCAAGAATCTGTCTTCAATGAAAAGACAAAAAAGAACAAAACCAAACCCTTAGAATTTTTGAACCATTCATAGGAGTTTGGGGGCCTTTTTACACTGAAGAATTAGGCTTGGCCTTGCTAACCGTGTTAATGGGTATTTTTGCTCCCTGGGCTTATCTTGTTTAGCAGGAAGGGAGGAAATGGGCAGGCCAGAGGAGAAACTCTGTAGGAGAAGGGAAGGGAGCTACAGCCTCACCGGGAAGGGAGGAGGTAGCAGTGCCTATCAGTTCTCTGCAGGTTTGACGCCTACCCTCGTATGTAGTCTGAAATCTTCAAAACATCAACTTTGCAAAACAACCTTTCTCCAACTTGCCTTCTCCTCATTTATGGCAGGCGATACGGCATTTGTCCTTTTTATGTCTTTTTATGTCACGAATTATAATACAGTTAGGATGAAAAGAAGGAAGAACGTTTAATTACTGGGAAATAATAAATGTCCAGGAATCAGAATATTTTAAGAGTCCTGGTCACTGTTTTACAGGAAACTGGTTTCACTTTTAAAGCCTTTGTTGCTTCTATAGATAGAGTTAATCAAACATCTTACTCATGGGCAGGTTCCTTTTGCTTCTATGATAACTTGCTTCAATACAAAATGTGCTCATAACAGCTCCACAAGTAGCATATTTTGGTCCTAAACATAATTCAGTTTACAGGAAGGATAAAAACCTGCTGCAGGGAGAGGAGGTGTTGCAGCTGAGCCTACATTTTCTGAGGGGCTAGCCTTGATCCCCTAAAAGGGTTCATTGCAAACTGTTGAAAAACAATTACACATGAGTAGGAAGTCCTGTATGATTTTCTTCAATTACTGTGCCTGAATTGTGATATTGTATACCGTGAGCTGTGGCCCCACTTACCTTGGGCTCGCTTATTTAATGGAATGGTTGTAAAAATGTGATTTTCAAAATTGTTACAGCTGGAATATCAGCTGTTCATCGTTCAGGATTGAAGCCAGGTTCGCAGAAGATTTCTTTTCTTGTTTAGGCATGTAAATAACAGCTATTCTTTTCAGAAACACTCAGTGAATGTCTGCTGTCATGAAACAGAAAATACGTCTTTTCAAATGGCTCAACACACTGACCTATTTTAGGCTTCTGTTTTCATAAGGTACTTCCATTTTTGGAGGGCTGAGTTGACATTCCTCAAAGTAGTTTGTTTTTCCAAGAGCACTGGTTATTTTCCCACTAAAAACGGGTCCCTTTCTCAATATGTCAACTTACCCCCTTCCAATATCATTTATTGCTTCTGAAAATCTCGGCCCAATGGCATAAACAAGAATTCTTTGAAACCTTGGCTCTAATTAGAGGTATTAAACAATTGGGAAATTTTTGCCTTAAGCTCTTCTGATCACAAAGGAGTTTAACAAAAATAAATTAACCAGACAAATAATAATTACTTTAAATTTGAATAAAGCTCAGGGAAGAAAAAGCCATTATTGCCAGTGGCTTTGAAAAGTCCTTTTACATAATGTGCTCCTAACAGTCCCCCTTCTGTTTGGAGACTGAACCTTTCTGAATGTTGGATGTGCTCAATAAACTGTTGCACTTGGTGCGTGTAATAGTAAGGGATATGAATTATATACTGTAATTAACACCCTCCTCAAACCTGCCGCTTGTCTCCCGGCTGTGCAGAGGTACTGTCAGGATTGCCTGGCATTATAGTCGATGGTTGCCAAAAACTCATTTGAAGGCCTTGATACAACATGTAAGAAAAGCTACTGTAGCTGTACATCCATTAGTTTCCTTTGGTTGTTCATTTTGTTATTTGCAAGTACCGACGACTCCAGATAGAACAAAAAGGAAGGTGTCACCTGACTTTGCCAGTCAGATTTGTACTCTTTTATTTATAGATGGCATGATTCAATGAATTTTGATCTTTTGATGGGTGAGGTTTCATTCATTGGAAGCACTGTTTTGCTTTAGTTTTGCTTTATGTTAAGCTTAAGAGGATAGGAAGCTAAGTGCTTCCCATCTCCAGAGCACACTTTTTAGCCAGGCACTACATCTCTTCAGCGAAGAGCATTGAGACCCCTGGACAGTGGAAGTGGCTGGTGGACTGAGGAAACATCTCTTACAGCGAGCTAAGTGATCTAACGAAGGTTGCACAGAGGAAATCTCCATGTCGGTGTTACAAATGAAAGCAGCTCTTAGATCCCAGATGACTCCTCAAAGCAAGTTGGAGTCGGTCCCCCTGCTTCACTTCTTCTGTACCTTTCTTCCCTCTGCTGTAGCTCGTTACTCCATGTCTGTTCACCACAAACAGGGGAAGAGATGATTCCCTTCCTCTGTACAGGAATGACTTTACTGACTTTTATCACCATCCTCCTCAATCCTCTTTTCCTTAGACCATACAATCCCCTTTCTTTCTACCTACCCATGTAGGTCTCTGCTCACTTCTCATTTTTTTCCTCTGGATTTTCTCCGTGGGTCCACCTTGTTTTGAAGTGCAGTACTCAAACTCAGCTAGTGTTTGAGCTGCCGTCTTGCCAGGGATGAGCAGCATGAAAGGATTATCTCATAACCATTGCAGCCTCTGTGCCTCTCTGCACGCTGCAGTATGGTGTTCGCCTCTTTTTGTGACAAGGTGTCACAGCTGGCTCGTGGCAATATCTTAGTGCTGCGAATCAAAATGTTTTCCTGAAGAACTTCTCCCTCTCCTCTTTTCTCATTCAGTGTTTGTACAGTGGATTATTTCTGTCTAAGGATAGTCCCCAGCACTTGTCTGTGAATTTTGTTCTTTTCAGACCATTTTTTCAATTTGCCAGGACCATTTGAATTCTAATTTTATTCCCCCATTTATTTGAGGTCCCTCACAGCTTGACATTGTCTGAAAATGTATGAGCATACATTCTTGTTCATCACCCAGGCTGTACTTGTAGAGAATCAGGTAGGCTCCTCAGCATCACTCCCTGTAGGCCTCTGTTTTGACCTCAAGCCAGTGGTAGCTATTCCCTGCACACAGCTACTCAGCCAGCTTTCACCCACCTCCACGTTTTCCCAAGACCGTCTTTCTCTAATTTTCTTATAAGAATATTAGGCAGGACAACCTTATGTTCCATCTCAAGTAGAATAATGTATATTTTCTAAAAAGATGTTTAGGTTTTTTAAGTTTTGGCCTTCTGAAATGAGCAGGTGTCTCCCAAGGTGAACACCTCTGGGATGTTTTCCGCTCTCCTGATGGACGGGCTGGCTGGCAGGAGACAGTGCTCCAGGCACAGCAGCTCTTCCTGCAGGGACTTACAGAGAATAGAAACACTTTAATCAAGGCTGAAGAAAGGAGCACATTGGTAGAGCGCCAGTCTGGAATCAGCGCTTCTGATCTCCCACAGAGCAGGGATCCTAATTGAGGTGGCAAGCGTGATTTGACAGACCTAATGCTCCTCAAAATGGGCATACACTTGGATCTATAGGAAAAGGCAAGCTACAGGTGTTAGGAGGCGTCTGCACGGGGAGAGACACGTCGAGCTGACACCAGGCTTTTCCAAAGGGCTTGTGTTGAGAGCCTTGACGCACCTCTTCCTGCTGCTAGCATAGATACAGATTGCAGCAGCCAGGGCAGCGTAAACTCACCTGTTTTTTCCCCAGCAAGGGACATGGTGGCTTCTTCTCCATAGTAAGTCTTTTGTCATAAAGACTTTTTGAAAACACAGTAAGAAACACAAGATGAGAAACTAGCCAACCTCACAAGGCCATAGTGTGTACAAGAAAATCAAGATGCTGGCTCTGCACTAGAAATGGTACTGTGAGCTTTATAAACACAGGAAAGCAGACTATGATTTCATTTAGTCCTTGTAAGAAAAGTGGACCATTTTGGTATGTATGGTACAATGCTGCTCTACCATCTGGGTATAACTCTTAGAACAAAATGTGTGTAGTTGAAAATACTAGGTCTGTGAAATTCCTACTTTTGCACAGAGTTTGCTTACTTCGATGGTGAATAATAGTTATCAGTACTGAATTCCTTTAGGTAAATAAAAAAAGTATTTCCCTGCTTTAGACCACATGGGGCTCCAGCACTGCTGACAGGACATTGTGCTTTGCTGTCCAAAGCAGGTCTCTCAGTTTACATTGTTCTTTTCCAGTACATCCCAGTTGACAAACACTTACAAATAATGAAATTGTGGTTCTCCAGTCTTACGGCACACGTGGCTATGCTGTGTCCCTTTGCCTTGCTGGCACTGAACCGTATCTCCTGAAATCTGTCAGTTGGTAGCTTTTCATGCTTTGATACTTCCTGGGATGTGGTGTTTCCACAGACGCTGTAAGTATCTGCGTTGGTGTTGTATGCAGGCCGCACCCCTCCTGAGGTTCATGGAATAGATAAATTCAGTTGCACGGCCCAATATGTTGGGCTCGGTGCAGAATCTGCCCCAGTGTGGACAAAGGTTAAATGCCGAGGGTTATGCTGAGCAGACAGGACAGAGACGTGGGCAGTTATCGTTTGGAAGGGTCAGAGTAGCTTAAGCAAATACTAGTGCATTCCCAGAGATGTGGATTTTTCTCAACGTTGAATCCTGTGTATGAAAAGTGTCTTTTCTCAACAGCATGTTAAGGAAACAAAGTACTTGGGGAGCTGCTGAACGATGAAAAAACTGAAAGCAAGTGATGCAGATCAGCCATTAGCCAGCGTTTGCTGCTTGAATTGTTTCTGTGCTCTGCCACTGCCATCTAAAATGGTTTATTTGTGTAGAACGCAATGACTTTTTTTTTTTAACTCTCGGACCAGTAATTTCAAGGACTGTGCCATCATGTCCCTGATTTGGGAAGCAGAGTTACCATTACGTCTAGCCAGGTGCTAGCGAAGCCTTTTCCACAGAACTTGCAGAGCTGTGTTGGGTGGGATGGTGTAGGAGAGCCGTGCTGGAGAGGTGCCTCTCGTGGATCGGCAGAGTGCTTCCTGAGCCTACAGCGTTCGCTGTCTTGCCTTACTCAGTTCTGACTGTGATGTTGAAATATGTTTATCTGATGATCAACCTTAATTGCAGGTGCTTTTCCCTTTTGAGGGTCACCCTTGGTGCACGTCTTGCTGATGTGGTTAGAGCTGGGGAAAGTTCTGGCTGTGCAGCCTCCAGCTCTTCTCAGCATTCAGACCAGCTTATCAGCGCTGGAGCAGGAGCCACAGGCGTTCCTTGTGGATATGCTACTATGACATGCACAGTGTATTTCACGTACACTGCTAGTAAGACTCTGATAAGGAATTGGAAGAGAAGCAAAATAGGGGGATTTTTTGTTTCGAAGGGACTTAGCTTCCCCATACATCTCAGAACTCCTCCTTACTGTGTAATAATGTTGGTAAATACGGTGAATACTGCTAGAGCAGCACACAGATTCCTGAAGCACTAAGCTTTTACTAACGCAGCAGGTATTGTACTGAGCTACAGTGAACAGGCTGTGGTGGTATGGCTTTTCTTTCCTCTAGTTTTTTGATTTTTCTGTTTGTGATTATTCTTGATTTTCTGAAAAAGCAGCAGAGGATTTTGTATATACAGCAGCAAAGTTAAAACAATCAAAACACTTAGTAGGATTTAATTACAGGTTGGCAAGTCAATGATGTTAGAAATAACACACATATATGAGCAATTTTTATTTCTTAGGCAAACATTCTACCTGTCTGAAAGTCATTCCTGTATTTCCAAATTCTGTTTTAGCCCAGTGATTGCAAACGCAACAGTTTTTATTTGACGATTATACCAATCTAGTACTTTTCTTTCCTTTTCTTCTTTTATAGGCATGAAAATAATACTAATAAAAACATTTTAGATTTACACTGTTAGGAGTGTTGGTTCATTACTTCCGTGAGAACTGTGGACAGAAGCATTAATTTCAACCTCTAGCCCCTAGGGTAGCTACAGAATATTGTCTTCAATTAAAGAAGAAAAAGTTCTGAAATTCCAAAGGAGAGTTTCTGTATTTTTTGGACTGAATCATTGAAGTGGGATATCAGTTGTCATTCTTTAAAAAACAAAACCAAAAGAGCTCAAAACCTTCAACTAAGTAAAAAACCTGCTAAATGTAAAAAAGAGTAGGGAATACTATAAGCACAATAGTCCTAATTTAAAGCCAACTTTATAAAAAGAATATTTTCTTGTGTATTTTTATTTCATTACCTCTTGCTACAGTAAATAGTCCCTCATTCCTCCACTTCTTGTAGGACTATCTTCAGAAACCGAATGTTTATGCATGTATCAGATTGCAGCCTGCTTTGAGGTGGAAATCAGCCTTTGAGAAAAATTGTGAAACACTGGATGCCTATTTGGCGGAGGAAGTTAAAGGGGATATTGCTTGTTAACGAAAAGTGCAGGAGGTGCATTATTTCTCATTTTTGGTATTGAGAGCGAGCTATCTCATATGCTGCTTTATGGTAACTTTTTTTGAAAGGTGATGACTCCTTTTTCTCCTTTGATTTTTAAAATTTGATAACCGCTTTATTGAGAGTAAATATGCCTTTAGTTTCTAAAATATCTTGCTCTTACACTCTTCATAGGCTGTGCACACAGGAGAGTAATCAACCTTTTTTTTTTTTTTTTTTTTAAATAAGTGATTTTCCTGTAATGGTAGTTAGCTTTAATCAAAACTTCATAACATTAATGTTATATTAAAAGCAATCACATTTGCCTTCACAGAACAATGTGGGTATGAATAAACCAATTTCTTAGGGAACTGAAGAAAGCGAGATCCCTCATGGGGCAAGGAGCCAAGGTGCATATTAGTTGTTTAGCCAATGAGCAAACTTGCAAGTTAATAAGACCACTTAATTATTCTGTTTTAGTGCTGAACCTCTGTTGCGCTTCTGGGAGCACCAAGGTCTCGAGACACTGCGGTACTAAAGCCCCTGCACTCAGAGGAATATACAGCACGGAAGATGAAAGATCTTCCCCAGAGCCACTGTGACGTGCACTTCCAGAATGGAAACAATAAATAATTAGTAGGTGTTCTTATATAGATATCGAAGTGCTTCATAAAAAACGGGGGATGGATTTTGTTCTCCCCACCCGTTGCACACAGAGTGAAGCATGTTTCTTATTCCAGATCTTCAGTAGCCTGTGGAACAGCCTTTCCACAGCCAGAATGTAAAGGAGCACTTTATGATTTGAGGTTAAGATAATGTTCTTTGTTCTCCTGGCCCCAGGGAGCAGTCTCACACATTTGACAAACGGTTTAAAATGGGAGCCTTCCAGGCAGGAGGTCAGTCCATGCTTCCCTGATGAAGCAGCTGTTATTTTTTTATGTACGGGTTTCAGCTGACGAAGGTTCTCACAGTTGTTAATGTCTGCAGTTTTACAGCATCCTCAGGAGTCAGAGACTTGATGCTGTCTCCGTCGTACCAATGGGTACCAGGACAGGGATGGCTTGCCCAAGGGTGCAGAAAATTTTGTGGCATAGCAAGAAAATTATACCTGGATCTTCTGGGTCCCAGACCTAGCTCCAGCCACCATCACATTCTGCTCTCAGAATTATAGGTCTCTTGTAGCATGATGTCCAAAGTTGCTCAACTACAAAGATGTGTAGGAAAGTAAATAAAAAAAAAAAAATCAGAAAAGGCCTAGGAGTCTGTAAACCAAATGCCTGCTGGAAACAACTGGGGTTTTAAGTTGGGAGATGGGGTTCTCTTTATGAGAAATTATCTGAGAGGGTTTGGCTTTAGTAGATGAAGACCGGGAATGAAGGAAACTTGTGTCTATTTGCCCTGGGGGAGATACTCCATGATATACTTTGTGCCGTACTTTTTCAAAGGCAGGTTAGCTGAACTGGACCATGTAGAGCAATAATAAACAGAATAGCACATGTAGGTTCTGTTCTTACCATTTCAAGAAGGGTGTTGTAGAATTACAGTAGGTACAGAGAAAGGCAACTAAAATGATGAGGTGCAAGAAGCAGCTGCTTTATAAGGAGTGTCTAAAAAGTCTGGGACTTCACTTTGGAGAGTTGAAGGCTGTGGGGGGAATATGATTGTGGTTTGCAAAATCAGGAAGGTGATGGATAAGTTGGCTGTAGAATTGTTGTTGACCAAATCCTGTGATACTAGAGCAAGGAGTGCTCAGTGAAATAAGTAGGAGATTGATTTGTAAGAGAGAAAAGAATTTGCTTGCACAGGAGGTGGTGAACACCTGGGACTCACTGCCCTGCGAGACTGGGGAGACAGGCACTGCCAGTGGGCTCAAAAGGGTATGGACAAGCCCCCAGATGACAGGTCCATAAATGGCTAGGTAGGAACCTGACATTCCCAAAACAGTGGCTGTGGGTGGTGGGGATGCTGGAGGAGAGGCCAGGCTACCTCCTCTCCCTAAGCACCAGCCCCTTTGCCATGCAGAGAGACAGACCAAGCTGGCTGGACCACCAGTCTGTCCCAGCAGGGCATTTTTCTGGTACTTAATAGACACATTGGTAACCTCCCACAAGTGCCCGATTCACGTTTAATGTTGCAAATACATGCAATGATACAACCTCACAAAGAAAATGCAATGGAAAGTAGTGAAGAAGGAGACAGAAGCTGTTTATGTATTCTGAAAGTTTTCTGATTTTCTGCATAAATTATTATTCATTCCAAAATTAATCCAGGAAGCGTGTTACCCATTAACCTCCTTCGGCAGAAAGGTTCCAGTTACCAAGGCATGGAGCAGGAGGTACTACCAAGTCTCTCAGATGACTCCCGCTGTCTCAGGTGACTACAGCTGCAGCTTTTGTTCTTTTAGTAATAATGAAGGTGAATTTAGTGATAGCAAGAACAAGTTACTCTGTAGGTTACTAGGGCCAAAAAGGCAGCATCACGGTAGGAACTGTTCTTAGCTGCCTTGACAGCTATTTTGGCTTCTCTCCTTGCTTCAGGGATAATGAAGACATGTAGTAATGTTCTGAAAACGGTGTCTCCTTGAAAACTTGAAACCTTACTGTGTAAAATTGTTGTGTATTATCTGTAACGAGTGGCTTGGAGTTTACCCAGAGTGAACATGCCCAACTTTCCAAAGATGTGAAAGTTTCAGGCAAATATCATGAACATCACCATCAAAATAAGAATTTATCATACAGTGTTGTCATCTCTTGTCTTAAAGACAATGGGAAGCCCTTTCATGACCTTTCTTGTGAAGATGATGAGGAAAACATTTCTTGGCTTTTTATGCATTGCTGATTGATCTGTCAGTGTGAAAAAGTAGTTGGCTCTTATAATAGCTTTTATTTCAGCCATCTTTGCTAGTTTTGTGCATCTGCTAATATCTCGTACATCATCATATTCTCTTGTCAAGATTTCAAGGCAGGAGGGAGCTTTCTGACAGCGCAACCTTACTATTGCCTAGGGAAGCTTATTTTTAGTTTCCCAAGATAATATATGTTTTCTTTTTAGATTCTGCATATTTTGAGACAAGATCTTTATTAGAATTAGTTCTGAACATAATGAAAATGTAAAACTTGTTAATTTCAGATTTCCTACACTCCAGTTTCTTGCAAGACATTTTGAGTACTGAAAACTAGTAACAAAGAACAGAAAATACTCTTTGAATTAAGTAATATACTTAATACTCCCTTTACAGTAGCCTATTTTAGCAGTTATCTCTTTTTTTTTTTTCAGTCTCAGCTGGGAACATGTTCTTCTGTTCTTCGTTATGCCCTAGAGAATGTTTTTAGCCTGATTGATGGAAGGACGCATCTTTTCAGGGCTTGTCCTATGGACTTTTTTAGTGCATGAGACATGTCTAAGTGGGACCTTGTTGGGAAAGCTGCAACCGAACCGTGTTCAGCAACAATATGTGCCTCTGTCAGAACTGAAATGATTTTGTAGAGGAGGCTGTTTCAGCAGAACTTACTTTGGGGATTTCCTTGCTCTCCCAAGACAGTTCTGATGATGCACTATTTCAGCTTTTCATTTTAAAAATATGTTTTGCTTTGAATATTTTCCTTTGTAATATATACTAAATTTTTCTAAGGGCAAATCACAAGGAAATATTTACATTTGCTGAAATAAAATGCTTCAAGTAATCTGAGAAAGAGATCTTTTTGCCAGAGGAATTTAAATTTTTGACTTTCAGCTTAAAAGACAATGAAGTCAGACTTCAAAATTTCAAATCCCCTGAAAACAGGTCTTGCAGTCTCCGGGTAACATGGTTATGAAACCATTTCCCATGTTTTCTCTCTGTAGCAGCTCTACAGCTGGATTATTTTCTGATCTAAACCAACATGTCTTCACTTACTGGTTTGGGAAGCTAGGCCAGATAATACTAATGATTTAATCCCAAATCAAAATATCACTCATAGATTTATCTCCACCCTGCAGCAATTCAGTCCTGTGCAATGGAGATATTTCATTGGCCAAACTAGTTAGTGCAGAAAACAGTATTGGGCAAATAGAATTAACGTGGCTATTTTGGCACTCTCTGGATGCAGCAGGATTTGTCAGAACAGCTTGTAAATACATACTAATGCTTGAAATCTCCCATTCCTTTGGGGCTCTGGTCCTCATGTTGCACCACTGAAGTTTGTTGGGGCTTTGGCCAAGGCCACATCTCCTAATGTTTTTAAACCAGGTGAGCCCTGTGTAATTACACAGTGTTAGTAGTAGTAAAACTAACAGAATACCCATATTTCTCACTGGGATGGCCAGCCTGGGCATTCCTGGAAATGCCTTCACATAAAATTCCTGCACTGGTTTATTGCTTTGGCCAAATCTTCTGAGAGTTTTGTGTAAACATCCCTGCTTTCTGTTCCCGTGTTGCAGGATTGTCATGGTTTAACCCCAGCCGGCAGCTAAGCACCACACAGCCGCTCGCTCACTCCCCACCAGTGGGACAGGGGAGAGAATCGGAAGGGTAAAAGTGAGAAAACTCGCAGGTTGAGATAAAAACAGTTTAATAAGTAAAGCAAAAGCTGTGCGCACAAGCAAAGCAAAACAAGGAATTAATTCACTACTTCCCATCGGCAGGCAGGTGTTCAGCCATCTCCAGGAAAGCAGGGCTCCATCGTGCGTAAGATAAAGGGAAGATAAAGGCCGTCACTCCGAACGTGTCCCCCTTCCTTCTTCCCCCAGCTTCATATGCTGAGCATGATGTCATATGGTGTGGGACATCCCTTTGGTCAGCTGGGGTCAGCTGTCCCTGCTGTGTCCCCTTCCAGCTTCTTGTGCACCCCCAGCCTCCTCGCTGGTGGGGTGGTGTGAGGAGCAGAAGAGGCCTTGACTCTGCGTAAGCCCTGCTCAGCAATAACGAAGACATCCCTGTATGATCAATACTGTTTTCGGCACGAATCCAAAACATAGCTCCATACTAGCTACTATGAAGAAAATTAACTCTATCCCAGCCAAAACCAGCACAAGGGTCCAGCAGTCAGTGTTGACCTGTGCCTGGCTGTGTAGATATCTCTGTTTTTTCACTGTTTTTTACAGTGAAAACTTCACTGTTTTCCCTGTAAAACACCCAGAAATGTTCGTCCATTTCTTTATTTGTACTGCAGTAGTACCCAGAGATGTACTACAAACTGAATATTGGTTGATTGCTGATCAATTGCTGGTGAGTGCCTAGCTAATAAATAAAACACCAGTTATCAGTTATATTTATTGCAGAATTCAGCTGTCCACTACACATGAGCAAAACTTACTTTACAATTTACCAGACGTGGATAAGCCCCAAAATAGCAGTACATCTTGCACTCTGTGCCTTTTTGGTGTTTTTTTTCATGTCACCTGTTTTACACTGCTCTCCATCTATCAGGTTGTACGCTTCTTTTGCTTTTCTGTTGTTTATGTAAGCATTTTTCATTTGCCTCCACCGTTTCTTGGTTTAGGAGAGACATTATCTTCTAAGAGAGTTTCAAGCTTCCTACATCTTTTTTTTTTTTTCTTCCCAGTGTTAGAACTGATTTCAGGAATTAATCATCTCAAGGTGACTTGTCATTGGAGTGATTTGTTGGATTTGAATCTTCTGTGATATAACATTGAAAAAGTTAATGAGGAGTTCATCCCAAATGTGCTCCCTTCTGCCATGAGAAGTGAGCACACAAACTGCATAATAATGGTAAAATCTCCCCTTCCATTGGGGTCTGCAGCACTAAATTTCACAGGCATCCAAGAAAAGTATTTTCATATTACGAGGCCTTTGACTTTTACCACAACCTCTCCAGCCCACTTTCCTAGAGAAAGCTACAATTGGGCACAATACACCTTGGCATTCTCAAGGGATGCTCATCAGCTTTTTTGAGAGGCCGAAAATCTGACACTCTGCAGAGACCCTTTCTACCAGCAGCCTCCGTCCACCTTAGATTTCACCTTGTTCTTCCTAAACTCTGCAGGGGCAGAGACTACAATGGTACAGCTTTCACTCTGGTTGGTCTGGGGGCTTGTTAGAGCTGTAACATCCTCCAGCACTAAAATTAGGTGTTTGTGATTACTTGACAGGAGCAGTCTCTCTGCTGGTTTATTTCTGACACCATGTCATCAAAGCTCTTCTGAAACAATATGCGCTCATGTGGGAACAGCAGCATGTTCTCAATACATGGTCAACAATTCTAGTCCTGACGTGCCGTGGGTTTTGTTCTGGCTTGTTATGAGAAACTACAAAGGAAGCAAGCCTGCCATTACAGAAATGGGGTGGCAGCAGGGAATATTAGAAAATGCTTCATGTTGGTAGAACTTTTCCAACTCAAAAAGAATCCAGCTTTGGAAGGTCTTCAATTTTGCATGAAATACTGTGGAGGGCTGTGAATGCCACAGCAATGAAAGCTTAACTTGTTTCTTTGCTTTAATTCAGAAAGAAAAAGCCCAGCCACAGGGAATGAACTGTAACTGGAAGTAACAGAATAAACTGGGCACAGAAAAACTTTGGTAGGAAAATTTTTCCAATAATAAAGCCTGCCTAGGCTATGATACAGACTTCAGAAGTGTCAAAAATTCTTTGTCCCAGTTTACTTGAAGTTAGCCCAGAGAAAGCACTTTGGGAACAGACTGTTAGGAGTGTTTTGCAGGTGGCAGTGCGATGCAAACTCCAGCTTCCCAATGGCTGGCCTTTCTGTGCAACCCTGTGTATGAAGCCTGTGTGCATCCGAAGCAGGAATTTTCATGTTCAGTCATGATGGACAGTTAACATTTGTTCTCCAGAAAAGTGTTTTTATGAACCGTTAGGTTGACACTTATTTTGCGTAGCCTATTCAATTGTAAAAAAAAACAAAAAAAAAACCCAACAAACCAGAAATCAAAAGCACTGTTCCAAGCATAGCGTATTGGAAAAAGTAAATGTGTTGAGCACTGCCTCTGATGTCACCAGGTATGGTGTAATACAGTCCTGAGTCAGAGTCCACTTCCAGAACGAATGGAGGGAACATCCAGGATGAAAGCTTCTTTATTATAAGTATCTCTAAAGGGTAGTTGGCATTTATCCTGACAGAGCATCTTTTTCTTGAGTGGTGACTTGCGAGCTATCACAGAGAAGTGCGAGTACATTGGAAGGCAAAAATATGTGCTTAAAGGGCAAAGCAAAAGATGTAAGGCTGAACTTGCAAATGCTGTAAATCAGCATGGTTCCACAGACTGAAATGTGATCCTCAGCCATGCTAAGGCTCTAGCACTGGTAAAATAAAGACATGCAGGTCCTTCTGGTTTCAGAGATGCTCTGATTAAAGCTGCATGTTGATGGCCTCCAGTGGGCCAGGCGGTAGCCAAACCCTAGTGAGCCACAAGAGTCATCTCCACAACCCTTTTGTCTGGTGATAACCCTCAGTGGGTGTATAGGAAGGTGAAGGGTAGGGCTGCCCTGGGAGTGTTATACTACACGAGGAATCCCTGTGAAAGAGGAATCTGGTACAAGATAGGACTAGGACAGCCCTGGCAGCCAGAAGTGTTCAAGGGCGGCCTAGACACAGAGCAGAAGGTCTTAAAATAACTCTCTGGTCTTTGCAAACCAAAGTTCATTGTTTCCCAGCCTTGTGGTGTCAAGACCACAAAGTGTCAACTGTAACTGAAGTGCAAAAGCAGACTTTGAGGTTTGAAGAAAAAGTCAGTCTGTTACTGATATTTAGCTATCCCTTTCCATTTTCACCAATGATACCAGCTCTGGGGCATATAGGGAATGAGAAGGTGACATGGGTCTTGGTTCATTTTTATTTAAACTTCATTTTACATTGGAAAATGTCACTTTTGAACCAGAGCATAATTTCTGGGAGAAACTTAACACCCCATGACCCTCAGAGGAATAGAAACCTCAATTAGAATCAGTGATATCAAGAGAGGAAACAGAGAATGCAGTATTGCATCTTCCAAGTGGTAAAGCACTGAGACCAGATGGCTTCAACTTAGTTTTACAAGTACTTAGAAGAACATCTGTTTCCTTAAATGCATCAGCTGTTTCACCTCTTTCTGAGCTGCAATAAGTTACTCGTTTCTTGTGTTGCTACCTCTCTTATGCATAGTCCTAAACAAAGGATAAAATCGGTGTGCAAACCATAACTATTTGTGCCTGTGATTAATCAAGAAATTAAAATCTTACAAGTTACAATCAGCTTTATTTACTTCATTCAGCTATAACATTAGGAGAATGTTGTGCATCACCTGTTGATAAAACTTGTCAAGAGGGGCCTCATTTTGATGAGGAGGTGAGTTCCTGACTATACGCACACCCATATTCTTGGCTCTGCTGACATTTTAGGAGGCTATTTTAATTGCCTCAGAGTTATAAAATTTAATCTGAATTGTAGAAGGAGAAGGGAAATCCCATGTGGAAACTACTCTTTGTAGATTTTGAGTGTTTTCTCATGATCTTGTGATACTGCAGCTCTAACTTCTTTCATTGTTCATCGGTGTGTACTGTGAAATGAAAAGAACGCTGAAAAGAGCTGGTGATGTTAGAAATTGCCTTGCAATGGTTCTTGTCACCAAAAGCTTGTTCTTTGTGGCCTTTGTACCAGATATACCATGGGCAGATGGCTGCCAGTTTTGACTTCTGGACTAGACACCTCACAAGTTTGCCAAAACCAGTGTTAAGCAAAAAACCTTATAGTTTCAAACACTGGAGCTGTAGCTTGCCTGTTTTAAACGTGCCGTCTTCAGTGATACTTGGAATGGATTTCAGATCTCCCTGGGCTGAAGTTTTGCTAAGTGAGTGTGTATAAGGGAGAAGGAAAAAATAAGACATTTTATGGTTTTTGAGTTTTGTTTTGTTTTGCTTCACTTTGTTACCTAAAGACCTCTGGTCATAAATAAGTAGGTACAGTGTTTGATCCGGCAGTCTGTAGAAAGTAGGAATCAATGGGAGCTTTATTCTGGAACTGCATCTGAGAGACATGCGAGGAGAGGCGGCAGCGCTTGCATGGTGAGCTGTAAGTATTCTGTGTTACCAGCGGGGAAGCGTCTTTCATTATTGACCATATTATTGACTCCAGCATCTGGGGTGTGTTTCAGGGACTTCAGATTTTATCTTAATCTTTTAAAGCTAACACCCTGTATCCATTGAGGAAAAGGCATCTTCTACAAAATGCGGAGCCTGCACACAGTAGTGTTTTTGTGTGAGCCGGTAGAGCTTGGGTGCCTCACTCATTTGAGTCTCTGCTCCCACTGCTGGAAACGTATGGAGCAGAGGGTGGACCTGAGCAACGTGGCAAAGCCAGTTGAGTGCCAGGGCTCTTAGTTGGCCTCTGGCAGCAGAGTAATGGTAAGAGAAGCAGCAAATCAGATCAAATAGCTTGTGTGATTCTGTTGCATCTTCATACATTTTTGGCAGATGTGATCTGAATGGATCCTTTCTGTTACAATGTGTTGATCGTGTAATCTGCCTGGATTACGGAAACAGGAGGTGTTAGAGTTTGAATTGTGTGGGTTTCCCCTGTCTGCATAATATAAACGTGGGGTCTTTCAAAGCTCTGGGTGCCTGCACAACGGCCCTTTTCTCTCCCTCTTTGTTTTTGGTAGATACGGGTTGCTGTTTATGCTTGTGGATATGAATAAGCTAAAGAAAAGTATAACATTTGATTTTAAAGGCTTAGGTGTCATATTTGGTTTACATATTTGATAAAAGGCATGTTTTTGCATCCTTTTAAAAATGTACTTTTAGGAGGACTTATGAAGTTTGGGGGGTTTTTTGAGCAGTGGTATTTACTCTTTGAATACAGCGGAGCACTAGATTATTAATAAAACCAGGAACTGATCCAAAAATTTATGAAGGTAGCAACACTGGCATGTATAAGTGTGTTTCATCTAGTCCTTTTGTTACAGCAATAGTGACATCTTAAACTGGAGAGGTTTTGGTGGAGGTTCCCAAGCAATAGGTATTTCTTCATTTTGTTGTTATTTCTCCATTCGTTTTTAATGACAACTTCTGGCATTCATGACAGATGCCTTCTGTTTGCTACTCCAGAGAGCAGGCGTGCCCCTTGAGAGCTTGGCAAGACAAGAAAGTGGATCTGTGACAGGTGCTAGAGGAAAGGATAACATATCTGTACCAAGGTTATCTCTATAATATGAATCCCATATAGAAGTAAAGCTTTGGAAAAGACCGCTCGCCTGAGTTTACCAAAGATGGGCATTTAAGCCTGTGCCTTAGGGTGCTGTCCTAAATAAACTAGCACTTGTGTCTTCTCGTGTCATTTTACATCTTCGACAACTTTTAAATTAGATCAACTCCATTTATCTTTTTTTACTTGCTTACACTTTTTAGAAGAATGATTTTTCATTCTTCTCAGACAGCTGAGTTGGAAATGGACTTTTGAAGGATGATGTTCCTGCCAGTGATAGAGAAATATGAAGTGTCAGGACCTGGTGATATATCTTCCAGTTAGTTTGGCTTTCTCTGTGGGAAGCTGGCAAAAGGCCAATTGCAATAAGCCCTGAAATAATCCCCAACGAGAGCCTGCGGCTCTGCCGGAGTCCTCTGAAAGTTCCCATCCCTGAGAAGAGGCACCGTGCTAGTGGGTCACCAGGCGTGGTGTAGAATCCGTCATAAATTAAAATACCGCCTGCTTTCCTAGATTTGTGAATGTGCTAAGTGGTCAGAAACGTTCGAGAACGGAATTTGAAGCCGCTGAGAAAAGGGGACAGTTTCCAGAGAGCTCATTTTGACGTGTAAATCCATCACTTCATTTTCTATCTGCACCACATCTGAGCAGTTCTGAAATTCTGGTCTGCAAACTGCTTGCTACTAAATAGTCAGCAACAGCTTTTAGGGAGACACAACTGAAATTTTCTGTAGGTTTCACATCCCATAAACTTGCAAACTCTCTGGGATTTATCATTAACCAAGTTGGCATTTTAATGGAAACTGTTTTGTGCATAAATAAAGTCCCTATAAAATGAACCACATTTAGTAAACATATTGAGGCACAACTGAAATCAAAACAAATCAACTCTTTTGTGGTGTAATAACATGCTACCTAGACCCTTTCTAGGTTTTTCTCCTTGATTATAGGCGTTATCTGCTTCATTAATTTAAGCACTGTTATTGTATCAATCAAGTACTTTGCCAATTTCTAATTGCCAGGCTGGGAGCTGAGTCACTAAGTTATCTTGGCTAAGAAACAGTTCAAGAATGACAGTTATTTGGGTACTAATTTGTTTTCCTAAAGGCCTTGATTATTTTAAAATTGACATGAGTTTCTTGTATTTTTATTTGCCTTGGTGCATTTTATTGGCCTTTAAATGGGTCACTCCATTTATTGGCCTTCAAGTCCATTTTGTACTAATAAGTAATATATTAATAATATATACGAGTACTGATACATTTCAGCAAATAAAAACTTCAGTGGTGGTAGAAATATTTTCAAGTGACCCAGGATTATTTTAGATTTGTTTCAAATCAAAATACTAGAAAGAACATTTGAAATGGTAAGAGGATGTTCCTCAGCTGCGCAAATAGGCGTGAGACCCAGTGGATCAAGAATACAGAAAGGCCTGTACTTGAAGTAACTGCGGCTTGGAGTAGTTCGCAGACAGGTTGATGCCCTGTTGGTGTATCACTGTAAAATGTTTGTTTGGGTTTTTTTTAACATGATTTTATCTTTCAATCAAAATAGCACAATAGATATTTTTGCTGATCAGCTTTAGCTAGGAGGTGCTGATAAAACTATTGCAGTGGTGTTAAATCTAGTTGTTATTTGAAGGGCATGGTGGCTGGTCCTGCTGATCATGGCATTCGTTTCTGGTCCTTGGTGGAGTGATTGAAACTCCCATGTGCCGAAATAGACAGTGAGAGACATTTCAGGTCATCCACGTGGATTTTTCTGGTTTAAAGTGATATGCAAGCTCTTTTATGTGGGTACCTGAGACGTTCTGGTTTTCTCTTGAGCAGGAATTTACTTGCGGAAACAATCACAGCAAATAAATGAAAATATTTGGGAGCTACAGCAAAACGTGTTTGCAGTCTTTGAGAAATCCCACTTGCATGGAGAGTGAAGAAACTCTAAGCCCATAAGTTAATTTTTCATGCAAGAGAATGGGTAAGGTTCATTGCAAGTTTCGTCTCCTTACATGTTACCACTGTCTAGTACCACACAAAAGCCATACTCGGTCCTAAATATTTACTGTAATAATTTGTATAATTAGGCCAGGCTTTGGTTTTTACTGTTGCTGGTACAATACCATTTAAGAACCCTGAATGAATCTTATTTAGAAAGGCACTGACACATACACAGGGTTTTTTAACAATTCATTGAGTCATAAGCACAAGGTTACACAATTAATCAACAAACAAACAGAAACTTCTGAAGTCAGTACATCCTTCCGCAAATATATAGCATAGTTAAAAGTTAGACTCCTGTCTCTTTCTTATGTATTTTTCAAGCAGTGAGGGAAGAGCACAGAAGAAATGCATCTTAACATCCCATCCAGTTTCCGCCGTACCTCCTGTCTAGCCCAACAGGCTCTTCAGAGGAGCCCGGTGATTATTCATCCTGAACAAGCGCTCGTCGTACCCCTTAGCAACGGGAAGCGCGTGAAAGCTCTCAGGGCAGGTTTGCACTATTTCTCTTCAGGGTTTCTGTTTAGTTCAGTGTCTTGCTTGCTCAGGCAAAGAGCATTGGTTATTTAATGAACAGTTCAAAATTATTGGAAAAAATTCTGAGGTAAAGAACAACATGTTTTTGGCATCCCTTATGTATAGAGTGCTATCTACTCCAACTTCTCTGCATCCAGGATACTTGCATTGAATTAATTTCTGAGATAGGTATGCTAGAATAATAATAATATAGCATAGTGAGTACCTCGGAGGAAAAAGACCTCATTCTTGAATTTGCCTGTATGGAACATTGTTCTATATTTTGTGGAATAATGACACATGCAGCTGATAAGCAAAGCCTTCTTACATCAGTGGGATGTTGTTTTATCATTTTCTGATAGGCACAGTCAATTTGTGTATCCATGTTCATAGCTGATTGATAGCCTACTATAACAGCTATACCAAGGGAAATGCTTTTGCCTATGGTGGATTCTTCTTTATTGGATTTTTAAGCTACAAATTTAATAAATCTCAGTTTCAATTAACAAAGTAAATATAAAATTGGGTTATGGGTTTAAAGGGAAAATGTACAGGAACCCCATGACTGAACAGAAGATCTGAATTTTTTTTTCCAGCCTTGAGACATATTTAGTCTCCTGTTTATTCTTGTCTGGCAAGAAATATTTCATATGCCAAGAAAGGTTAATTATTCCTGAAAAGGAATCAAAATCACCAAAGAAAAAAATTGCTAAATTTGTAGTTATAGGTGGTTGCTTCATCATCATTAGGTTTTTCTCCTCTGTATTTGATGTGTGGTCATATTCTCCTTCTGCCTTCTTGTAAATGAGTGCAGTGAGTACCTTTGTGTTTTTTTCTTAGCTGAGATTTCTTTAAGACCCCTCCAAGTACCTATATGCCATATGGTAGGTTTAATTTACAGTATGGGTGCTTCTGTGGTATGCTGGCACTACGCTTTTGAAGGACGTGAGTTCGAGTCTCAACAGGGCACACTGAGAGTTAGATGCAGGTAAGAGCTGCCAGGACTTCTGGTTTCTGTCTGCTCTGCCATAAAATGGAGGATTTGGCTCCTGAGTAAAACACAGTTACCAATATACTGTGTGGTACAGGGAGAGTGGGCAGCATCCAGGAGAGTTCAGCCTGCTGCAGCGTTGGTGTCTGGTATGGCACACGCTTTGCTTGGGAGAGAGGCAGCTGGTGTTTTCAGTGGCTGCATTTCTCTGTGGAACCAGCTATCATCTCCATGTCAGATTTAGGCAACTGTGAACGGAAACTTTAGGTTCAAACTTGTTTGGACTTAAATCACCTCTTCCATAACTCAGAAGCAGGTGAAGAAGAGCAAGTGCAAGAGAGGCATCAGCACCTGTGGCAGCGGCCATGGGGTCCTGACGACGCTGACAGGGTAATCTTAGAGCTGCTCGGAGCTATATTTTGCATCCCAGACCAGTAAATGTGTGAATCCAGAGATCTCAGAGTGCCTGCTGGGGCCCTGAATACTTTGTCCCTCTTGTGACAAGTGCTGGCAGGCAGTCAAGGACATTTTCTCCTCTGTTCACATTATGGGAAGGGGCGAGGCTTCAGCTAGCTGAGGCTGAACTGACATTCACGCAGGTGGAGTGCTTTATAGAGTTTGAGGAGGGAGATGAGCCTGAGCTGAGCTTGCTTATCCAAATTTTTGCTCTGGCCCAACTCTTCCTTGCCCAACTGTTCAGCCCACCGCCTCAGAGACAGTCTCACACAAGGCAAATTCATAGGAGAGATGGGTGCCGTGGAGATGATGCTCTTCCCCTCTTGCATGTCCTCAGCTGGGATCTGCTTTGGTTGTGAGCTGTGGAGTGCTGCTGTGCTAGGCCTGAGCCCTGAGCCCCATTGTAAAGAACACGCTTCCTCTCATCAAACCACGGTGTTTCCTTGCGAAGAGGAAAGGAGGAATGCTGTTTGTTGTTTGCAAAAATTCTTTCTACTGTTCTCCCCTGGAAAGCACCTGGCAGCTTTTGAGTGAAAAACAACTGAACATCTAAAAACTGCAGACCGGAGTTGGCAACGCATGTGCAAGCCGTGCAGTGCTCCAGTGAGACTTCTGTTGAACCATTGAGTTGATATTTAGTTAGAAAGGTGCTAGGGCAGGACACTGACACAGTAGTGCAAAAACTTCGCTTGCAAAAAAACCTAGTGCCTTAAAAAGCCCAAAAAAGCGCCCCAAACCTATAATTAAGTCTGTAATTACCAATATGGTTTTAAGCAGATCTTGGTTCGCTTCATCTGAGAGTATTGTCTTTCCAAAATGCACATATACCAGCAGTGTCGTTTCCAGAGGTCACTCAGACATGCCTCTGCCTCTGCGGGTGGTACCTGTTGGTCTGGTACATCATCAGAGCTTCGTACGTGTCACGTGTTTTAGGAATTTCCCCTCTTTCTGTGTGCAAGGAGATGGTTTTGTTCATGTGCAGGCTGTGATTTTTTGTGCTAATGGTACTGCCCAGGAGACCAAGGTCAAATTTTATATTGTGCCTCTTGGAGCCTTTTTTACGTCCTTCCTCCCCTCCTGGGTTAGTCCAGAGGCAGAGGGGCTGGAGGCAGTCCTGCCAGCTGCCGCGCAATGGGGGTACGCCATCCAGCCTGTCAGTGGGGGTGGCCAGTGATGCTGCACCACCGTGTTGCACCCCGGCCTTGGCTCCCGGTGGGATTTCTCCGCAGGTGCTTGTGTCTGCAGAGATGGTGGGTGCTCAGGAGATTGCTTGCTTGTCCCTTGCTAGTGATATATAGATGTTTCCATCTGACACGAGTCATTCACAGGACCCTTTCCCCTTTTAAAACAGGGGAAACAGGGAAGGATGAGATCCTTGTGTATGTTAAAAAATGAAAGCCAGTGATTAACAGGCTTAAAACCCTAGAATAGATTTTGCTCACAGCACAGTGCTCAGCCTAACTGCCCTTTCCCATCCCTTCCCTCCATGCAGTTACCCACCTTTGCTCTGTCCTCTTGTCTGACGTGCTTTGCAGCACCGGCATTCCCCAAATTACCATAGGGCCCCTTGCCCTGCAGGAGTGGGAATCTTCATTTGAGCTTACAACGGGAAAATGACAGCTTTTAATAGGGTAGGTGAGACATCAGTGATGGCATTTAACAAACTCCCTCTCTTCTCTGTGGGCAAGACCACTAGGCTTTTGCTGTCTTCTGCATCTCAGAGAACAGGCAGAAATGTGGAGGTGACACAGGGGAGGGTGCTTTGGCAGCAGCTCTTGTGTGGGTGCCACGTGCTCCATGGCAGAGGCTGTGGCGGGGCAGGGAGAGGAAGGTGGTGGTGGGGCAGTGGGAGGAAGGCTGCTTCCCTGAAGCGCTCTGGGACCAAAATGGCCCTGGCTGAGAGCCCCCAGTGCTGTGCCTGTGTGCTTTTGGAGGGCAGAGTGGGGCAGGCAGGGAGACTCTGAGTGAGCCCCAGAGCCAGGAGAAGACCCTGGAGAAGAGCAGGGGGCTGGCATACAGGGAGAGTTGTGATGGGAAGGAGGAGATTTTCCTACGAATGTAGGGAGGCTCCAGGATGCAGCTTGTTGTAGCCACCAAAGTTTGTCAGACCTGTAGAGGTGGACTGAAAGAGGCGGCCTTCTTCGTTAGGAGACAGCCTCTAATGAGGTGTGGGGAGGATGGTTTGGGAGCCATTTTATTTTCCTCTCCTGTCACTGTGTCTGTGGAACCAACTGGTTGCTCTGACCACCCTCCCAGGCACTCGGCATGCGGGGAGCTGTGTCTGGGAGACTGGCTAGTAAATTTGACAGGCTTTTTATTTTCTTTATTTTCATTCAAACATTTATATCACATCTCATTACCTTCTCTTGGCTGTAGTTAGAAATCCTGTGGAATTAAGAACTATTAAATTCATTGAGATTTCAGCCTTGGGAATTTGCCCAGAGGCACACAGCTTACAGGCCTTCACAAGGCTTGACTTTCCTGCAGTTGTCTCCCCCTCCCCTGCTTCGTCCAAGCCTTTGTAAAAGGAGCCATCTTTTCAGTTTTGCTAATTATTTGCTCTTGCCAACCAACAGATGTTTTGTAGCCTTTGAAGACCAGGAATAGCCAGGTATATAACTTCTGCAGCCTTACACTGACTGCCTATGCAATTTGAGCAAGAACTTCTGAAGCTCAAGAGAAATGCAAGCTATTAAAGCCAAATAAGGAGTTATAATAACTTAGAAGAATATGTTATATTCTTCTAAGATGTTATAGAGAAATTATCATTCAGGATCTCTCTTGTGATTATTTATTTATTTATAAACCGCATCCAAGATGCATCAGCCTTAAAAGGCTATGGTAAGAAAAGCCACAAAGCTAACTGCAGGCAGTGCAGGGGCAGAGATTCAGGCTTGAACCCTACCGAGCCAAGCCCTGAAGCCAGGAGAACAGCTGCTTTGTTTCACCCTCAGCGACTCTTCACAGCCCATGGTCTGTTCTTGTGCTCTCCGTCTCTTGTGTAGGGTTTTTTGGAAAGCTCTTCGGCAAAAAATTACTAAGACTCGTTCTTAATACTAAGCATAGCAGTTAGTACGACGGAATTGGTGGGTCTGGGCACTCACTCTTCCCTCCTGTTGTCTACATTATTAAAAATGATCTTACTGAAATAAATAACATCAATCAGTGCCAGCTGCAGTTTAGCTAGAGTGTAGACAAGGACAAACTGTGCACTTTCACTGCCTGCAGACAGAAGCTGTTTGGACTAGTTTAACTGCAGAGCGGTAAAATGCTGGAAGCAAACCGATCCTTTTTCCAGGAAGAAAGTCTGTTCTGCTATCAGATATGACAAGGAAAGCAACCCTTGTGCCTGCCAAGGTTGCATGGGTACAGAAACGAGTTAGAAAAGGGACTGTCCACCATGTGACAAGCCACTACTGGGAACAGAGTATGTCCTCTGTTAATGGAGGCATAGATCTCACTGCAGTTTTACTTCCATGTCACCCCAGGGCACAGCATCACTCTTGATCTACTGCATCATAACTGAGAGCAGCTCGGGTTCAATGCAATTCATCTGCTGGGAAAAGAAAGAGGTGTGTTGGGAGAATGTTTGCAACCATGTTGGTTACAATCAAAATATTGATGGAAAGAAAGAAGAGGATGTTTTCATGGTGGCTTTTAAGAAGCTAGATGTGTAGGATGAGGCGTTTATAAAATTAGGATTGGTGGGAGACGAGAAGGGCTCATATTTAAGAGCAGGCAGAAGAACTGGAGAACACTAGAGGAGAGAGATGGTAGTCTCAAAAAAGTGAATGAACTAACCCTGAACTGTCCCTTGTGCTTAGGACCTTGTCACCTGTTGCTTAGCTCCCACTATCCAAAGTGGTTATTTTGGCATGAATTCACATGTGCTTATTTGTCTTACCTAAGCATCTGGTTGGAGGTTAATAGTTTAAGGAAAATCAGCTTGAATTCTGAATTTTTTTATTTAACAGCCACATTTTAGTTGTTGCCACTGTTTCACTATTACCTTATACTAGATGCACAGAACACGAGCATAATTAAGGTCAAAAAGGATGTGGTCAAACATGATGATCACAGAAAGTGTGTGAGTTTTGGGGAGGGAGAATAGTTAACAGGAATGCATCAGCTGTGTTTCCACAGGTTCAGCGGCTCAGCAGCATGGACAGGTTCCCTGACATCCCATCAGATTTGAAACCTGAATTAAATGTGCATGCAAAAGCAAGAAGCTGGACTGACAGTAACCTCTTAGCAATTATAGAAGTAAAAGGGGAAAAAAAGTGAGTTGGGATACTTGAGGCTCAGACCTTATCAAGCTCATTAACTTACAAAGAAGGCCTTACTGATTGCTGTGATTAACATGCATGTTCCTCAGTTTACAGGCTTTCTTTTGGCTATCTGGCTGTCCCCAGCCACAGGGCTGGGAGGGCAAGTGCAATCCAAGGTCCTTATGGCTCCTAGGAGCCGAAGAAGAGTCACTTCACAGTCCTCTGTGTGGGAGGAGGGTTTTCAGCATGTCATTTGCAGTTTCAGTACAGGAGAGCCAGGGAAAGGCACAGGCACTTCCCACCTCAGACAAATTTCAATTAAAATTCCTCTTCGAAGAGTCGACACCATATCTCAGGAGAGGTTAACAACGTGGCATAGAAATGTGAGAGCGTACTTGAACAGATCCCATATAGAAATTTTAAGCTCAGTGGACACAGACTCCTCTTTCGAGCCCAGAAAAAAGATTAGTTAGGTTATGCAATTGCTGGAGCTGGCATAAAACCAGCTGCATGCCAATTACCAGCCCATATGCAAATGCTTGTACTGAAACGCAGGATGCAGCTGGACGGGAGTCTGGGCACCCTTCCAGGATTATTCCAAGCCACATTATGACAGTTTTGAAAGAGAAGGGCTCTATGGAGCCAGTAATTTTTTACAGCCTTTCAGAAAATGGAGGAAATTATCACTACATCCAGATCTTAACTATTTTTTTTCAAAGGGAGAAGGAATTTCTGCATGTTGATGCCAATCAGGATGTACTTGAGGCACTTACGCTCCAAGACAGAAGGCCATCAGTCTGTTTGCCAAGTGTGCGGCCTGAGTGCCAGATGTGCTCGGGATAGAAAGCAGGCTTCTTGAATCTGTCAGTGGTTGTATGAAAGGAATTGAAAAATATACCACCAGATAATGCCAGAGTTGAAGCTCCTGGGGATGCTGCAGGGAAACCCTGCTGCATTCAGATGCCCCTGGCCCTGCCGAGGTTTCTGTTCCTACTGCTGCTTGACTTCCATGTGAAAAGCCGGCTTGGAAAGGGTGCAGCAGCAATGGCAGACGAACTGCCATGCAACATTTACTCACAAGATGCCTCCTATAAAGAGCTGATGCCAGGGGAACAGGGACACGGGAGTCTCACAGTTACATATCTCAGCAGATGGAAAAGATAAATTGAGAGCTGCCACCCGCAGACATAAAACATTACAGGTTTGATCAAAATATTATATAGCAAATGTCCTGACAAGGAGAGGCATTTAAAATGCTTGTGTCTGTCTTGGCAACACAGATGTGAATCAGTCAAAGTATGTAGTCTGATCCTGGGTGGAGAAATGATATGAACATCCTATGAGGAGAGAACTTTGTAAAAAGTTGGGGGGGGGGGGGAGGGGGGGGAGTAATCTCACTGCCATTTCTCAAATTTGGTCCACATAGATGATAGGAAATGTAAGGTAGTCTTCAGTGGAGAGCTGGTTTCCTTAAGGGTTCAGTTTGGCTCAATGGGCCTCGTACCTATTAGGTGGCTCCGAGCACCAGCTTCCACTTTTTCTGTCCTGGAATAGGACACTGCCACATGTTTCTTCAGACTCCCTTGATTGTTGGCTGCCTGCCCTTGAGATCAGGGAAGGAAGGAGGTAGGATGAGTCCCTGTTGGAGCAATGGGACAGTAAGGTTTAGGTCCCAGTATCGTACACCAGGACTCTGAACTAGCAGAACAGCTGGTCATAGGCAAAGGAAGATGGTTGAAGGATCAGTCTGCAATCTTACCCCCAGGAAGCCTTGACTGGTGGTTCTCTGTACCGTTTGTGGGTAAATCTGCAGTCCTGGAGGCACTAGGAAACCCTGATGGAAGCCACTCATGTTGTAGGGCTGGCAAGTAACCATACTGCCCCTCAGGAGCAGAAACCATTCATCTGGAGAAACGCTTCAATCACAGCAGAAGTTCTAGAGAAGTTATGAGGAAAAATGAATGTGAAACCATCATGGTGAGCCAGGAAGGGTGGCTTGGTTGTGCATTGTTGCTGCACCTTTGCAGAGGCTGATCAGTGTGACAGATGAAGGAGTTGTTGCAGCTATAGGGCATGGGTAGCATTTCAAGAGGGCAGAAGAAGTGACACTGAGGTCTGTTCAGTCTTCGCTGAACAAATCTGGAGGATGCTTGACACAGAAAGTGGGGGCTGTGTCATAAAAGACTGCAAGGCAAGTGCTGATACTGCTGCTTTGGGTTATTACACCAGATTATGTCCCACAGTTTGCTCACCATTAAAGACGACCAGACAGCAGAAATGAATTCCAGTGCTGGGGTATCTGTCAGAGCCTCCAGGCATTCTGGAGCCCGCTGGGACACCAGAGAGACTTTGTTTGCCCTGTTGGTGCACCCAGTGCGCTGCATGTCATCTCCCCTTCTGCACCTTCTGCTGGCTTTCTGCCAAAGAACAAGAACAGGGCAGAAGAGAGATTATTTATTTTGAATTCAGCAGGTTTTAGTAACTTTTGAATAATCAGATGCCCACAGCTGTGCTTCCTTGCTGAAATCCATACTCAGAGGTACGGGTTTTGCAACAACTGAAAGGTAAGCACTGCCAAGCAATGGTGTGTTATCAGAGGACTCACTGAAGAGGCACATACCAGCGCGCTGCAGAAACGGCTCACCTCTTCCCGAACGTGTGGTCGCTGCTAACCGGGATGCAGACATCCCCATCGGGTAGTGCTGTGCTACCTGAATGTTAAGTCATGGCTCCTGTGAATGAAATGACTGCTCATTTCTGACCGTTGGCATATTGCTGCTCTTATTGAGCTCAAGAGTGTGCCTTCTGGGGTGAGCTAGCGATGTGTCATGCTCTCCATAGACAGTAATTTGAAACTCATCAGTGATTCATTACAGTGACTTAAATGAATACAATTTTCTTTTTGCTAACAAAAATCAAAAGATCGAAGGGCAACAGTTCTTTCATACTGAAAGCTGTAATGGTTCTTAGTCCAGATGTCCCCTTGGCATTAAATGGGGCACAGCGACAGTGGCATAGGTTCTGTATTTCAAATACTGTAGCACTTCTTTATACATGCACGTGACTTGCTTTTAAATATATGTTATCTTCCAGATGGGTGTTTTGTATCACCAAATGCGTATCAGTAGATAAAAGTTTAAAATGAAGTATGCTTTTATAAAAATGGAGAGAATGGATTGCTTATGGAGTGTTGTAAGTACTGTGGTAGTAGATGATTAATAATCATGGAAGGACAAAATAATTTAGGTTGGAAGGGATATCTGGAGGTCATCTGGTCCAATCTTCTGCTCAGAGCAGGACTAACTGCAGACAAGGATCAGGTTGTTCATTGTTTATGAAAATGTCTATAGATGGAGATAGCACCACTTCTCTGGTCAGTCTGCTCCTGTGCTTAACCACTCTTGCTGTGAAGAATTTTTTTCTGATATCTAATCGGTGTTTCCCATGTTGCAGCTTGTGCCGGTTGCCTCTTGTCCTTAAGTTGTGCACTTCTGGGAAGAGTCTGGCTCTGTGTTCCCCTATAGCCCTCCTTTAGGTAGAGGCAGTCTGCAGTTAGGTGTCCCCCCTCCCCAGTCATCTCTTCTTCAGGCTGGACCAGCCCAGGTCCTCTCACCTCTCCCCATATGACAAGTCCTCCAGCCTCTAACCACCGCAATGGTCCTTCCCTGGACTGTCTTGTAGTTTCGCAACAACTGTGTTGCACTGGGGTGCCCCAAATGGACCCAGTGCTCCAGATGCACCTTCACGAGTGCCCAGCAGATGGGCATCATCACCTCCCTCACATGCTGGCTCTGCATCTGTAGCCCACTCTGTGATCACCCTTGATCACTGCATGGGTGCACCGCTGACTCATGTCCATCTTACTGCCCACAAGGACCACCAGGCCCTTTTCTGCCTCTCTCCCTGATGTGGAGAACCCACAGGAAGCCACGTGGATTGTTACAATGTTATGTTTTATATCTGTTAATCTACCTGTCACCCCCCCAAAATTATATTAAGGTAACAGTAAATCAGGCATTTGGCTGCTAATGTCACGATCAGAATTTGACTGGCCTAAGAAGTGAGGTAATTAGCATCTCCTTCTGAAAATTAATATCCCTGTAACAGAGTCAACATATTACATGAATGTTCCTCACCTGCAAAGTCAGCAGGCTCAAACAGTTTTCAAAAGCTAGTGATGGGAAAAGAACCAAACAAATGCGGTGGGTGACACTGTAAACAGCTACTGCTGCTTCTGCAGTTAACATCTGCAAAGGAAATGCCGGAGCTAAGGCTGGTCATACAGCTTTATGTCTACCCTGTTTTTAATTAACATCAAGGATATGTGATACTGATGGCAGGTATATGGTTAATGAACGTAGTGTTGGTTGGAATCAGTACATCTTTTTATTCTCCATTGTCAAAGCAGAGTAATTATTACAGGAGCAGGAAGCCTCCTCCAGAATGGAGGGGAAGGAGATGATTTACATGTAAACCTGGGCCTAAGCACTTTAGGTAATCAAGATCCAAGTAGGCAGAAACTGCTGTGATCATTACAAGATGGGTTAAATTGAGCAGCCAGTAGGACAAGTGAATCTAGCTGGATTATGGAGAGAGACCGTTTCCTTTAGCACAAGTCAAGTGTGGTGAGTGAAAAAAGTTATACTTAGGAACAGGACTGTTTCTTGTGAAAAGAAGCACATCTTAAATTGAGTTTATACCCAACTGTTTTCTTCCCTTTTGGATGGGTGAGGGTTTTTTGTCTTAGTTGTTTGATTCAGCTGTTTCTACTCTCTTTATAGTATTTTGGATGACTTTCTCCATGCACTGAACCCTTTGGGGCCATGTGGCCACATTTTATACGCCCAGTGGTCTCAGTAAGTGCTCAGGGTGCGAGGTGAAACGGGGGCCATTAGCCCGACGCAGACTTGCATGCTGCCTTGCACTTCCCCATGAATAAGGTAGTCATGGAACATATATTGTAACTCTGGTGTGTTTACCCCAAAGGGCTGGGATAATTTGCAGCGTTGTTTCCTTTTGCAAAGTAACCAGCTAAATGATTTGGTGTCTTAATTTTAATAAGGCTGTGAGAAGGAAGCATTCGGGGCATGCACGGACAGAGGAATAATCCAAGCAGATACAAGTGTCTTCTTTTGAGTTTGTTTAATATGGCTGAACTCGTTCATGAAACAGATATTCCCTTTGGGGAGACCACTAAAGAAAGAGTTGACCAGAACCCCTTGTCCTTTAATGAAGTAGCTAAATGACTTGCAAGGACCCTGTGAGCCCATCTTCACACAGGTTTGCAGTGAAATGGTGACAAGAGTACCCCATTAAACTCAGTGAAAGGTAATCAAATGACTCCATTTTTATTTAAGCAGCGAAATAGGTAGCTAGATTTGGAAGATTTATGCTCAGCTGCTACAATCTAGTGTTCTTAGTTATTGAGCAGTTGGAAGTACAGACCTACAGGCTGCACGTAACACTGATTGCTTTTGATAGAAATAAAGAATATCTTGCTGTTACCATCAAGCCTTGAAACTGACTTCCAGCTAATGACCCAAATAATCTTTACTTGAAATTGCATAATTGAGATCGAAGGCTGTCTGGGGCTTCTAGCTGGTACACAGATTCCACATCCATGAGCTTCTGAGTATGGTCATTGAGCTGAAATGGAGAAGGTTAAAACTCTCATTTTCATTACCAAGCTCCCCCCATCTCCCAATACAAATGTGACATTTCAATTTTACACAGTCCAACTCTTCTTAAATTATCTGTATAAAAACTTCAGATCTTGATTGATGATGGATGAGCTATTGTCTCCTAAAGCACCCAGTTCTCATTACCCTTTAAGACATAGCTTATTAATGATGGACCTGAAGTGCTTTCCCAGTGGGTCATAAGCAATCAAGAGATCAAAAGACTTGGTTTGGCATGAAATTTCCAGGCCAAAGCCATTTTTGGATAATGCATTCAGCATCTTGGGTGAAATATGACAGGGTTTTGTGAGAGATATAGTATCTGACAGCAGATCCCCATCACCTGGGTGATGATAGCAAAGATGCAGCACTGTCAGCATGCAAAGATGCTTCAGCTCTAATGGAGGCTGACCTTGGAAATTAAGGTATCATCAACGTGCGTTATGTAATACATATGTGCAGAGTAAGCCTGTATATGGTGTAGTGTAAAAGACAGCTGGTTCCTTAGCAGACTATCAGCTTGGAAGGTATAAGATATCTTCTGTTTTACTTTTGAAGTGGTTACAGTGGACATGCCCAACAGTTTTTCCTAATTAACTCCTTCCCTTTTCTCTGCCCACTTTAGAGCTAGTTCTTTTCCCTCTCACTATGCCTTCTTCCAGTTCATCATGCCAGCTGGCTTCATAGCACCAGAGAAGAGCTTCTAATTTGCAACCTTGAGTAGCAAAAGCAATTTTATAACCAATTTTATAACAATTTTAGAACCAGATTCTACTGCTAAATAGGTGCCTACAGCCCCCATTGCATATCAACACACACGAGTTACTTGCACTTCAGGATACGTTGCAGAATGTGAAGATGTTTTGCCAATTTAATCCACATTAGAAATTAGATAACAGACCGCGAGGGATTACACGCCACACAAGAAAATGTCAGCTGAAGAAAATGCCCTTTTAACAGATGGATGAAGAAGAGTTCTTTCCATCTCCGGTCAAAACAGACAACACACTTGCACAGCTAGTGTCCCTTTGCCTTATTTACAGTGATCTTAAGCTTCTGGTGGCTGGTAACGCATTTTCACAGACTCCAGTCAAACTCTTCCTATTAGAATAGATGTTATGAATTTAGCCCCTTTTTGAACTTAGCAGACTAAGTATAAATTGTGTGTGATGTAACTGTCTGTGTTCCATGGCACTTCATGGGAAGTGTAGGATACTTGTGTTTCATGGTTGCCAGAGACCTGTATGTTTCCATTTCTCCTGTTAGTATTTTAAGTATTGTATGTTAGGTTACCAAAGTTATGTGGTAATGGTTTTGTTTCATCATTGGGCTAGTGGAACCAAGAAAATAGCAGATTTAACAGATAATACATTTCTGATTTAGCTTCCTGAATATAAACAACCATTTAATAGAATTTTAATAATATGCAGATATAAGTTCCCAACAATCATTTGGCAGCAATAAGCAAAATAATGACAGAAGTCAGTGGCAAGTGCACTTGCTGATTTATTTTCATATAACTTTGGTTACAGAGTTATACTGCTTCTAAGCCAGTAAAGTAGCTCTAATAAGGAAGATGGTAAGATTTTGCATTCACTTCAGAATCAAGTGGCAAAATATCTTGGAGCTACTCCTTTACTCAGAGCACCGGCTGCAGCCCTGGTGCCAAAATGGGAGATCGTGGCACTCTTAAGTGTGTCCATCAGTACCTTGCAGGAAGGCATCCAAAATTGTCTGACACCTTTGGGAACTCTTTTCCCAATGAAAGCTAGTGGGACTTGTGCTTCAAAATCCTCGTTTGTATCTCCGTGTACCTGAGCAGCATAGAAGTCCACAGGTAACGTTTGCTGCCAGTGTGGCACGGTAGGTATTTCAGGCAGCAGTTGATAGAGTCACACTTCTCACAGAGACATTAAGAGTAATGCCTGTCCCAGGCAGCAGTGTTGTACTTAGACTAACAATTTTCCAATATCGCAAAAAATTGTTTTAGAAGACAAAAATACTCTCCCCAAAATGGTACTTAAAATACATTCCACTGTGAGCAGTCCTTTGTAGTGCTTCTTTCTTCTCAGTAGAAGTCACAAAATTCACTAGGGGCCTTGTCGTTTGCTTTCCTGCTCCAGCCTCAGAAAGAGTTCAGCAAAGAGGCACCTCAGGTATTGCACATAGGAGAAGAAAGTTCTCTTTGCCTGGCTTCCTTTGCTAGCTCGACTGCATAGGCAGAGATGCCTTCCTTTCTCCTCCTGTTTATTGTTTAACTTTATCTCTTACTTTCAGTGCTGTAAATTAAAATGAGATGATGACTTTATGATGATGAGTTCATTATACAGTAACTCTATTGTATATTGATTACATTTGTGCTTCATTTGCTTAGCATGTAACAGGGTTTATTAGGTCTTTCCAGGCATTGTTCTTGCTAAGAGAGGGCAGAGAAGTGCAAAATGCATTTGAATTTAAGTCAGTGAAGCCAATGCATCTGTGCTGATTTACGCATGCCGAGGACTCAGCATAAAGAAAAGTAGGATAGCAGGTTGGAACGGGAAGGTAGAAAAGGAATGAATCTGGATCCCACAGAGCAGGAAGAGTCAAGCACAAGTACTTTAAAGAGTGTACTAAACTTTGAACTCAGGGTTATTTAGTATCTGTAAGAGCCCGTCTTTGATATTATTACTCGGGTTTATTAGTGCCTCACTGCATGAATAAATCTGTAAACTTTAATCCTGTCACCTATGAAAAATGGTACAGTGCAGGGCAAATAAAGATACTCCATCATGTTTTTGGGCAAGGGCAGCAGGAACAATGTGTATTATTCAGTGATGAAGGAAGTCAGAGCATTTTCCACGTTTGCTTTTAGTAAATCACAAGAAAAGCTGTCAGCTTTCCTTACAGTACAGAGGGGACACTTTCTGGTTACTTTTATGCTGAAAAAAAGTCTTTCTCCACAAATTGAAACTATTAGAATTACTTTTAGAGTGAGATGCTGCCTGGTATACAAGAATGCATCAAAGCTCCTAGCAGAAAAGAAAATTTGATAGGTATTGTCATGAGTGAATGCTCTAAAAACCAGAAATTATGCCAGTGGCAGGTGTTCAGATGTACCAACTGATAGTGACACTATTTGGAATCGTGTGCAAGTGTTTAAGAAGCTATGAATGTAGAATTTACAGTTTTTCATGGCTTGCTAGATGTTATTTTTAATCAAAATCTGGGCCATAATGGATTAAGTAATCCTGTATAGCTGGGACAAAACAGAGAAATCATCACTAGTCATGTTTTCAACTGTTCTTCTAAGTCCCACTTTTTCCCCAGAGCAGAATTGCTAACAGACGCTGTATGGTTTTTTTTCAGGGATCATGGCAATATCATACAGACAGATCATTGCTATTTCTCTAATCTGGACTCTTTTCTGTATAAGATTTTTTTTTTTTTAAGCCCCTTTTCAATGAAAAGCCAAGCTTTTAAACCAGAGGTTTCTAAGAAATAGTAATACTCTGAACTGATTAATATGGTGGAAGGATGTATTTACAGATGATCCTTTATTTAATGCATTCTTTTCCTGGGGGCTACCTCCTCTACATGCCGTGGACTGTAAACCCTGAATTTTTTTTAAAAACATGCAGTAATTCCTTCCTTGTTGTTTGTCAACACTAGCATTCCTACTACAGCTTTTAAAGGTTTTCTTGGGAGATGAGGACTATCAGATGACCTTTATCATTGCTACCATAGTCAAGATTTACTCTTAATGTCTCTGTGAGAAGTGTGACACTCCTGGCTGTATAGCAGCACTTAATGTCATTCTAAGGTGCCATTAGTAACTAACCTTCAACATTTCTTTGCTGAGGCTTGAATCTTTGACACTAAGCGGTGCAGGAGGCTTTAGCTTCATAGCTCCTATTAACTTTAATGAAAGTCACATGGATTGTCCTTTGCTTCGGAAATATGAGCGCCAGGTTAAGAAGAGAAACTGTGAATTTGAACAAGAGTTTAGAGGGAAAAAAAAAAAAAGTTATTGCTCCAAAGAAAACCCTGCTGCTACAACCAACAACTGTAAGATAATTTTTGTGTTGAGATTTGACAAATCACGTCTTTAGAGATAGGAGAACAAGCCATTTTTTTAAATGAACTGATATAAACATGAAAATAAAAATAAAAAAAACCCAAGCTTTTATCTGCTCAGAAACCATCTCCCTTTGACACGAAGCTTCCAGCAAGGCATCAGTGGTAGTTTTGGATCACAGTATTTGAGTATTTTGGATCATGGTATTACAGCAGCACAGTCTGATCAGAAAACATGCTTTTCCAGACATCATGATGACTGGACCCTTCTCATGTACTGTGGGCTCAGAAAATCCCTACTCCAGCGGAGCACATTAGTTTCTTGTATGTTTTAAACATTTGTCCGTATTAATGAAATACAGCATAGTGTGGTTGATCGCTTGTGTTTTTAAAGTCAGTTAAGTCTTGAAGGTTATTTTACCCACAAATAACAGTACTGTTCCATACTTGATTACACTGAAACAACAGGTAAACCCAATAACTCATCTAGCAACTGTGTGGCTGTCTTCAGGTTTCTTCTGCATATAAATAAACGGTTCCTATTTACAAATACTGTAAGCTACTTGCCCTCCAGTTTTCAGAGTATGAAGTGAGATTATAGTGAGAGTTTTTTGCAGTTAAATTTTATGCCCTCTCTCTCCAGTACACAAAGCAGCAATAGATTTAATCAGCTGTATGTCTAAAGTCTTACAAGTATGTTCTCTTGTTCTTTTATGCAGAAATACTGAATGGAGGGGTGTATGTTGGCCAGAACAAATTTCTTTGCTTCGCAGACACCATTCATTGGCAGGATATCGTGCGTAACCCCTGGGCCTCCAACTTTACTTTGGTTCCAACAAATGGCAGCTCAGGATGTAAGTACCAGTTTTATTCTTAGCCTTGTCATCTGCTCAGCATGAAACAGTATGAATATGACCACAAGTTTTCCCTGATCTTCTGTTACGGAGAATTGTATTTGTAAATTTTCCCTTTACACTGGATTCTTCAAAGTTTGTACACTGCTTGTAGGAACACTTAGTCTAATCTTAAAAACACTTTGTCTGTAGAGAATATTTGTGAACATCATACATTTTCTGAATTTTGTCTCATGGTGTTTTCTCTCTTCTGCGTATTCTTTTTTCTATTTAATGTTAAAGCCACTGTGCTGCCATGGAAGCACAGGCGTTATTGTTTGCTTCGCATTTGTTCCTGCTGCTCAGTCGAGTCCTTGAGTCACAGTGGTCTGTTTATGGCACCATAATTAGCTGCTAGAGTAATTATGGTACAAGCTCACGGATATTCTGACTTCAGATAAGAAATGAACCTCAAAGAAATAGTTATCCTGTTGTCTTGTGCGTATCTGTGAAGAGAGAGAATTTGCAGAGAATGGGGTGCTCATCACCATATAGCCAATATTTATCTGTTTTTAATATGTTCTTTCTATTTTAATGTTGTCGATTTCAAACTTGGAGTATCTATGTACTTTGATTAATCTGTCTGATCCATTTCATAGAATTGTAGAATCGTTTATCCACCACTAAACCATCTCCCTAAGCACCGCATCTACACGTCTTTTAAATACCTCCAGGGATGGAGACTCAACCACTTCCCTGGGCAGCCTGTTCCAGTGCCTGACTACCCTTTTGGTGAAGGTTTTCCTAGTATCCAATCTAAACCTCCCCTGGCACAACTTAAGGACATTTTCTCTTCTCCTATTGCTTGTTACTTGGGAGAAGAGATCGACCCCCACCTCGCTACAACCTCCTTTCAGGTAGTTGTAGAGAGCAACAAGATCTCCCCTCAGCCTCCTTTTTCTCCAGGCTAAACAGCCCCAGTTCCCTCAGCCGCTCCTCATAAGACTTGTGCTCTAGACCTTTTACCAGCTTCGTTGCCCTTCTCTGGACATGCTCCAGCACCTCAATGTCCTTCTTGTAGTGAGGGGCCCAACACTGAACACGGTACTCGAGGTGCAGCCTCACCAGTGCTGAGGACAGGGGGACAATCACTTCCCTAGTCCTGCTGCTGGCCACAGTATTTCTGATGCAAGCCAGGATGCCATTGGCCTTCTTGGCCACCTGGGCACACTGCTGGCTCATATTTAGGCAGCTGTCGACCAACACCCCCAGGTTCTTTTGTGCCGGGCAGCTCTCCAGCCACTCCTCCCCCAGCCTGTAGCATTGCATGGGGTTGTTGTGACCCGAGTGCAGGACCCGGCACTGAGCCTTGTTGGATCTCGTACAATTGGCCTCGGCCCATTGATCCAGCCTGTCCAGGTCCCTCTGTAGGGCCTTCCTACCCTCCAGCAGATCAACACTCCCACATGCGCTCGATCCCCTCATCCAGATCATTGATAAAGATATTGAAGAGAACTGCCCCCGGTACTGAGCCTTGGGGAACACCACTTGTGACTGACCGCCAACTGGATTTAACCCCATTTACCACAACTCTTTGGGCCCAGCCATCCAGCCAGTTTTTTACCCAGTGAAGAGTACACTTGTCCAAGCCGTGAGCAGCCAGTTTCTCCGGGAGAATGGTGTGGGAAACGGTGTCAAAGGCCTTACTAAAGTCCAGGTAGACAACATCTGTAGCCTTTCTGTCATCCACTAAGTGGGTCACCTTGTCATAGCACGAGATCAGGTTAGTGAAGCAGGACCTGCCTTTAATAAACCCATGCTGACTGGGCCTAATCCCCTGGTTGTCCAGTACATGCCATGTGGTGGCATTCAGGATGATCTGCTCCATAACCTTCCCCAGCACCAAGGTCAGGCTGACAGGCCCATAGTTCCCTGGATCCTCCTTCCGGCCCTTCTTGTAGATGGGCATCACATTTGCTAACCTCCAGTCGACCGGGACCTCTCTGGTTAGCCAGGACTGCTGATAGACGATGGAAAGTGGCTTGGTGAACACTTCTGCCATCTCATTTCTCTATTTCCCTTCCCTAGAGTTATTCACCTTCAGTAGTATTTTGATGATTCTTGCAGCAATAATGAATTCTAGTGAATGGTGGTGACGGTGATACAAAGTGTTTAGGTAAAATATTCTGTAATATAGTAAAGTGCATTCAGAATGAATTCCATGCCATTAAAGAGCACCCTCAGGATGTATCAACATTGAAATTCAGGTATAGGCTGGGAAAAAGTTTATATCTGATGTCAGGAGTGACACCACAGCAGACATATTGTTCTGAGCGTTCCGGATATAGGGACATTCTGGATCGCTTACCATATCCTAAGGTGTCCCTCAAGGATGTATAAATGACTGATTGCCTCTTTAGCTTCCACTACAGCCAAGAAACAACTTCAGTTCTTCAGTTACATGTTAGGAGTTCAGAAAAAAAATAAAAATTAGATTCTGGGTAGAGACCATTTGATGAGTCCCCAGAATTTCTAAGCAGCAACTTGTTTTTAGCCAAGTGCTTTGTGGTATAATAGATTTTATATAAGGCTGAATTGCTTTTGTATATCTCACCTGCTACCCTCACAAACAGAGCACAGCTACTTGAGATACGGCTTTCTCCGGAAGCCTGCCAAACTCCACTGCTCCTCGATCTTCCAGCTCTGGAGCTGAGGCTCGTCTCTTCTGCCTTCTGGCTGGAAATCTGACATAGTTGTAATGCAGCCAGCTATCTTATTTGCATATTAAAAAATACCTCATAACTGATGATGATCGGTTCTAAGCAGAACTGATAAAACCTGTGAAGGTTGGGGAATGCCTGTACCCTTTTATGAGTCATTGCTTCAACAAGAAAAAGACTTGGTTGTTCCTCTCTTTTGTCTGTTACTGGGTTTTCATTTAACCTTTGCCAGTTCTTCAGGACAAATGCTTCAGCAACACCAAGGTAATAAGCTCTTTTAAAAAAGCAACCAGCATCAATACTATCTTTTTGAGCTAATGACAGTTTTACTGGTGACTTCAGAGGAAACGGAACAAGATCAGTGCTGAGTACTTTTGGAATCACACCCTGGAAGTAATAAAGGCAAATATTAGCTCCCACAGCAAGATGAAAGAATGTATGTACCTAAGTCCAGTTTTCTTAAAACTTTTTTTCATTCCTTTTGAGTTGTTTTGAAACATAAGGAAGGAACAATTTGTGCTTTGCCATTTGTGCTTGATAAACAGCATCATTTCAATGGTGATTGAAACCTATGTACCAAGGCAGCTTCATTAAGATAGCCACACAAATTTTACTTTATTTTTCCTTACTTGGGATGGAGCAGAGCCCAGTTGGACTGTATTTAATTTAATAAACCTAAGTCTCCTTCTCCAAGAAACTGGATTCCATCTCAATACTATTCATGAATCCCGTGAAATTTGATTAAATTAGCTAATCCAAACCATTTCTGTCTTCACAACTTACATAGGTAAAAATCTAAACCCCGTTACACAGAAAGCCAACAAATGGCTAAAATGGTTTAACAAAGGTGTTACGGCTTTGGAAAGCAAAGAATTCAGGTACAAAAATCACCATTTAAAATAGCCTAAATTAAATAGTGGTCCATGTGTGTGTGCGTGCATGTATTACACACACATGCACACACATAGGTGTATATATATATATATATATATATATATATATATATATAAAGCTTTCAAATGAAATCACTCAAATGTGGAACTTTATTATTACCTGTCAAGAGGTAGGAGAAAGGGAGGGTGCTACACTGGTAGTTTACGAAAGAATTAAGCAAGTTATTCGTACTGGTGCAGAAAGGACTTGGAGAAATGAACATTGAATTATAGCCCTAGAATGGAAATTAGTATAGAGTATCATTAAATAAGGTATATACTTCTCAAATTTGGCTCACATGTCACTTTTCATAATCTGCTAGGCAGCATCTGTGCTTGCTGGGCCCAGTCTTGCTATTTTTCCACTGCTGCAAATGATGCTCAGTGCATTACAAAGTCTTTGGTACTTTTCTGCATAGACTGTTGAGTCATGCTTTTTTTGATCCAGCATGTATATATATTTACTGTTTATTTTACATGAACGTGTTAAATTGCCTGAAGTCTCAGGTGCCTCCTATCAAATGCAAATCTTGGCCAAGTCCATTGGAACTGATACGTACGCGTTGCTTGGCATTACCGAGCATATCCCAAGTGCAAGAGATGTCAAGTAAAGCCCCCTGGGACTTTCCATGTCAGAATATCTTGAAAAGAATGAGTGGATTTTACTGCTTATCTAAAAACCTTTACAGGAGAGGGAGAAGGTCTGTTAGAAAGGCTGCATCAATCTGTGAATGTAAACCAACCAGACCTTCTGTGTCAAGCTCAACAAAGTCCATACTAGTAGTAATTTAGGAAAGTGTGTGTAAACATGCGGTCATGTGAGACCTGGGTAGATGCATTGGCCTGTGTACCGTGTTTAGCCATGACTGGCAGGACTGAAGGGTAGCTTATGCCCCAGGAATTGTTAGGGCTGTTTCACCTGTTAGGGCTGTGACCACCTCAGTAGTGCTCCCTGGCGGAGAATATTTTGGGGACAAAAGGCTGTGAACTGCCATGAATGTCAGAATCAGACACATCATAATTCCAGCAGCTCCTAAAGCCTAAACCACACTTTGGTGTTTTGGCCTCGCTAGTGTTTTTTCCAGCCGTCATCAGGAGACATGAAATCTCCCCCAAGGTGACTACATGTGTGGAAGAACAAGGGCCCGCCTTCAGAGAAGAGCCCAACATATAACACTTGCCAGAGTGGATTCCAGCAGGTTGATATAAATACACTGTCATACTGGGAGCACCCGTGCATCAGTCTGCGTGTGCGCTCAGGGCTCAGCCGCGCTCCTTGTTCATCTTCCCCTGTGACGGAGCTGACACTGCAAGCTGCCAGTGCTGCTCTCTTCCCCAGCCAGACAGAAGAGCTGATAATGGTCCCACTTCAGGGATAATTTCACTTGCAGCCCTCCCTGCTGCTCCAAGGCAATCAGCAGAGAAGGAAGACAAAAGGGTGGAGTGAAATGAAGATGCTTTGAAATAAAATCAGTCCCCTGCCTCTGTGCTTGTTTCATACTCTGGATCTGCCAACTCTGGCAATCCCCTTCCTTTATATCAGTGCTAGACAGAAGAGAATATGGCCAGTGAACTCTGGGAATAAAGCTTTTCTGACTCCCTTCTTCGCAGGCTTTCATTGTCACTTCAGTGTTAAGAAGCCAGTTGAAAAGGCCATGGTGTCTTAACCACTATGATAGAAATACTGCAGACATATGAATCCTAAGTGCTGCTTCTCCTTTTTTTCTTTTTCTTTAGCCTGAAATGCATTCTACCCATTGTTTCATGTTCTGATCAAATGCATGCAGAAGAGCTCATGTTAGAGGCCTTAGAATTACACAGTCTTAACTGTTAAGATGAATACAGCCGGTGGCTGCCGGCACAGAGCTCAGCATGTACTGCTGAAATGTAATAAACAAATGTTGTACCAGGGACCGCACATACTTCAACTCTCTGAGGATAGGTACCTCTGTGCCTGGCATTTTTGACGCGTACTCTGAAATAATACTAGTATTTGCTGTTTGCAGAGCCTTCCCATACTGGTATCTGGTAGCTGAAGATTTTAAAATTAATTGTAATTTGAAACCAGCCTTCTTTTCCATTTATCTGAAATCAACACTCAGCCTGAGGTTTTTAAACTGGGCACCTTGCAGTGGGAAACTCAGAAGGTGCTTAACTGTCTAAGGAACAACATTTTCCCTTTAAGTATGTGTTACTGAATTTGTTTCTGCAATGCTGAAAATCTGTTTTCTCTCCTTCCAAAAAGAAGCCATGAATTCAACCATTAGCCAAGCATGCTAAAGCCACATTTTGTAAGAGCATGTTCCCCTGTTACCACATCCACTTGTTGGATTTAGTCCCTTAACTGAAGAGCTGGAGCCCTGCCCTTCAGAGCTAGAATCCTGAGGTGCAGGTCCCAGTGATGGTGCAAGAAATAAAGCAGGAAATAAGGATTAGACTTCTTGCCTAAACTGACTCTAGATTGGTAGACAACTCCTCTCTGACCAGCTTTAGGGAAAGCGCAGTGAAAACTCAGCTGCTTTGATCAGTGTCCTCAGTGTCCTCGATGCCTTCCTTGGTTTGCTAGTTGGCAGGAACTTGAGGCTGTTTCCTCTCATCCTATCACTTGTTACTTGGGAGAAGAGACCGACCGCTACATCGCTACAACCTCCTTTCAGGTAGTTGTAGAGAGCGATAAGGTCTCCCCTCAGCCTCCTTTTCTCCAGGCTAAACAGCCCCAGCTCCCTCATAAGACTTGTGCTCTAGACCTTTTACCAGCTTCGTTGCCCTTCTCTGGACACGCTCCAGCACCTCGATGTCCTTCTTGTAGTGAGGGGCCCAACACTGAACACAGTATTTGAGGTGCGGCCTCACCGGTGCTGAGGACAGGGGGACGATCACTTCCCTAGTCCTGCTGCTGGCCGTGCTATTTCTGATGCAAGCCAGGATGCCATTGGCCCTCTTGGCCACCTGGGCACACTGCTGGCTCATATTTAGGCAGCTGTCAACCAACACCCCCAGGTCCTTTTCTCCACCAGGCAGCTCTCCAGCCACTCTTCCCCAAGCCTGTAGTGTTGCATGGGGCTGTATGATGTATGATGGAGCTGGTAACTGGGTAATGAAGATTAAAAAATTACTTTCTCATTTTCAAGTTAAAAAAAAAAACCCTGCCTTTCAAGAAATTATTCAAGAAAAATGCAGGACTGCATGTTGGCACGTGCCCAGAGCTGTGAAAACTGAACTCTGTGAAAATTAAGCCTAAGTGTTGTCCTGAACTGGAATTTCTGTTCAGACTCTGAAGCATAGGGAGATCTGTGGAAAAATTTCACTTGGCTTGATCTGTCTTTTTGAATGAGCCCTTGTTAGCTGTGAAAAAAGCTGGAATTTTTGGCAAGATATTTTTTCAAGCAGAACAACTTCAGTTACTTGCTGTTCATAACGTAGTACTCTGTCATTGCTTTGTATCTAATTGCACCTGGTAATGTAAAAACACCCCGTTTCTGAGCTGTGCAGAAGTACTCCTATTTTTTTACATGATGCATAGGAAGAAAAGGCTTGGTCTTTAGCTGTGTACCTGTGATTCAATAGATCCCATGAGGTATTCAAGGGAAACGCTGCTTTAAAATGTCTTCCCTCTTTTTTACCTATTGATTCATAGATTTTTCAAGGGCAAAAGAAGCCTTGAAACATCATTAGCTCTGATTTCCTGTATGCGGAGGCCCTGAAGTATCATCTTATTGCCTGGCATTGAGCTCAGTAACTTTCCTAACCACAGCGTATCTTCCGACTGGGCTCTGAGATTCAGAAGCAGCCCCAGCCTCAGTGTGGCTGGAGCTCCCGCAGCCACTGGGTGGGCGAATGCGGGGCTTCGGTCCTCTGGACGGTCTTCGGCACTGGCCTGAAGCTTTGCAGAAGTGCAGCCATCCCTCAGGAAGCTCATTAGTTCCCTAGTATCAAGAGAAATAATACTAGGTGCCTTTATTTCTAATTTGAACACAGTTTTTAATTGCAAATGTTGTTGCCTCTTGCACCTTCTCCAGCTAGCTCAAAGAGCTCTCTCGTAGCCAGCATTTTCTCCCTGCAGAAATGGCATGTACTGTGTAATCAGCTCACCTCTTTACCTTATTTTCATAAGCTAAACAGATAGAGGGTCTCACATCTCTCATGGTGAGGAATTTCTTTCCAGCTCTAAAATAATTTCAGGTGCTCTTCAGTGTGAAATATCTGTGTTTGTTAACATGCTTTTAGAAAGTGGAAACCAAAGTGTGCATAGTGTTTTATTACTGACTTAACCAATATCCTGTATAAGTAAAAATTGTATCCTTTGTGTTTCAGTTTCACATGAGGAACCCCATAAGCAGGCAGTTCTGACATCTGTGTGTTTTAGAGACTCCTGTTTTCCAGACAATATTGCCCACATGCTTTATTCCAAAACGTGCAATCTTAGTTTGGCTTTATAAAAGACGTTTGGTGTGACTGACTCCAGCTTACCCGCCAGCCTGGCTCACTCTCTAATACTGCCTGCTCTTCACTGTAATTTGCTGGGGTTTCAGTCTTCCTGTCATCTCTATGCTTTATTGCCTGGGATTTTTTAATAATTTCTAAACCTTTGGCTGGAATATTAAAAGCATCAGTCCTGAGACAATCCCTGGGGAACCACACCCCAATTGTATTATAATTGCTCATTTACAGCTACTTTTGGAGAGCCCCCAATTAGCTGGCTCTTAATGCATTTTTCATGTGTTTTATTAATATTGAAACATAGAGACAAATCTAATTAAATGTTTACTATTTAGCCAGTGCTTTGCATGTTAATTAAAGGAACAGAAAATGGACTATGCAGCTGCACGGTTGCTTATGAAGTCAGCGCTCTGTTCTCCTGGTGCAGACAGTCCAGGCTGTGATTGATCTCACCTGGGTGCAGGTGTGTTTGGAAGCATTATAGCTTGGTTTGACATACTTACCTCTGTATAGTATGTATTTGGTTGATGTGAGTCAGTGCTGGCTCCATATTCTTTTTTTTCCCCCTTTCTTCATTTTCTCTGTTACACTCTCTTTGTGAGTTGCTTTATTTAGGGTAACCTGCTACCCCATCAGCCCCGTAACTGAGAATTTGCTGGGCCATGTTCTACTGCAAATTTTCCACATGCTAGCAAAGGGAGTAATACAGTTTCTAAAAAGATACTTTAAAATATTGCAGAAATGGGAACAACTTGGTAGAAACTTAGTTTAGTAGAAATGTCTCTTTATATCAGACTAGTTTAAGGCCAAAAGCTCCTTACATTTTTTTAAATTGGTATAGGAGAAAATCAGCCATATGGATACCTTACATCCCTTTCAGCATACATCGTATGTTCTTGTAGTGTGTTTCACAAAAAGTGTACGCTGATATTTGCATGGGATTTTGTATAAGTGATAAGCTTCATTCTCCTTTGGGTGTTAACAATCCGTGTTTGGAGTTGCTGGCAAGGGTTGCAGGTGAAATAGTGTACAGCCATTTGTTGCAGCTACAGAATGAGGTCTGACGGGTAGCCAGCCCATTGATTTAATGTTCAGTAGCAGCCTTGTAATTCTTCACAGAGCACAGTAACTCATTTTTGGTACCAGTAGTCACAATATTAGAAAAGGATCATTTTTACACATAGTGACTTATCTGGAAATTTATACTGGGGTCAAACCATTGGGTATTTAATTCTGAAGTAATTATGTGATAGTTATGAAGAACAGGCGTTCCTCAGATCCTTGCAGTCTCTCCCAAAAGTCCCAACCTTCCACCAGTTCTCAATTACACTGTGGCTAAATTGTATAAAATGCTACTACACGTGTGCACACCAGTGTTTCCAACTGGACCGTCCAAAACAGACTCTTGTGCAGGACCGGTCCTGCTACCATCAGGAAGCCACACTGGTGAAGTAGGGAGTCCCGGATCAGAGTGGGAGGGAGGGTAGAGTTCTTTCCCACAGTAAAAACGCCATCGGTTAGTAAAAAATCAAGAGAGCTAAACACAGTGTAGATGTAAGAACATGGAAAGCTTTCCTTTAGACTAGTGGATGCTCCGGTAACAGAAGACAATTATGTGTAAATAATGACTACGTGTAAATCAAACCCCTAACCCTCAGTACCAAGACACAGGTGAGCTAACTGCGTTTTGTCCAGTTAATCCTGCAGGATGTTTTGTGCTTTTGCAAAGCGCAAGGATTTTCCTCTACAGAAGGCCAGAGTAACAGCAGTATATTTATGTATGCTGGCGAAAAGAAAAGAGGGAAGTGACTAATTCTTAAATGCCAACTTTCAGAATAGCTAGTGTATCATTTCTGGTGTACATCTAAATTGGAAACTACCTACAGAGAAAATGGCATTCCAGAAAGTGTGCGCTGAAGACATTTGTTATTGCAGAGTTTGTTAAATTATAACCTTTCATTGAGGTTATTACTTGAAGTTCAATTAACGTTTTAAATGTATGTTTGGAGACCAGCGAACGGGGCCTCCGCAGACAGGTGGTCTTAGCACAGAATACGTTCCCTGCCGCCAGCGTCACTGTGGCAAAGCCAGGAGGAGAAGCTGTTCTTTTTGATAAAAAGCCACAAATAACTAAACCGTTTTGTCACAGCTCCTTCCGTGTGGAACACACTTCAAGGGCTTGCAGCATTCCGTTTTAGCAGCAGTTACAGTTTCATGGATACCTCAGTTGGAAAGAAAGTTTATATCAGAACTGAATAGCAAGTCCCATAAACGCTTTTTTTTTTTTTTCCAGTATATGTGGAGGTTGCTTTGCCTACCATTAAGGAATCTTTGGTCAGGACAGAATTTATTTATTTACCTTGAAAGACAAATGTAGTAACAGAAGAAATTGCTTTTAAAGAATAGTTTTTGCCAAGCATATGTAACTGAAGATGGAGGAATACATGAAATCCAGTGATATAAATGAACTTGTTTTGCATTAGTGTGGTAAGCTGAACTGCTTGAAGTTGCCTGTAGTGTTTTTCCTCAACCCAGAACAGTGTGTTTTGAATAAAGGGAATCAGTTTAGTTTCCTAATAAATACCTTCAGCCAGCATTTTCAGAAGGGATTTGTCAGTTGGCGAATGCCCTTGAAGCAGATTTGAAAGGCAGGCAGACATTGCATTTAATGGAAATACGATGCCTCTAACAGTTGAGTTCACTGACTAAAAAGTAAGTAACAAACACAAGTATACATAGCTAATATGAATAAATGACGCCGTGAGGGACGTAACTTCTTAGGCTGCCAGAGCCTAATCCTGGGGTCTAGCAAGGGAACTGCTACAAAGCTGGGGATCTTTAGGAGTCGTGGACACAGAAAGGAGGGCACTGAGAAAGCCAGCATTAACAGTTTCTGAAGAACCTCTGACATGGGCATCTCTTTGCGGTGAAAGATGTATTTTTCAAAAAGATAAACAAAAGATACCCAACCCCAAAACCAACCCCCTTCCTGCCAAAGTGCTGGGCTTGTTTTACTGAGTATCTCCCTCCCTTCTTACAGGGTGAAAGTCACCCACCAAGTGGCACAGTATAACAATATTACAAAGTGGCACTAGTTCTGTAGCTACAGAATTTAAGTAGTGCTCCACATAATAGCATGTGACAACTGTTGGTAAATGCTTATCTTTTAATGGCAACCTGTGTGTGTATAATGTATTACTGTGTACCACCTGTTTATAAGCAGATTGGCATTTAAGCAGTATATTGCACAAGGGAGAGACTTTCAGTTTAAATGAAAGCATCCCTTTCCATTATAAGCAGCTTGCTTTATCACAAACACCAGTGTTTCTTGAAAGTAGGAAATAAACCCCAAATACTCCAAATATTTAAAATAGTCTAACTGAATGGTAATTGACAGATTTGTAGTGAGTGGGTAGGTGGGTGGAATTGGTCTTTCACAGCAAGCTCCAGCTGCTCTAGCTAGCTCCCTTTGAAGAGCTGCTTAGGGAAAGAGGAAGAAAGGAAAGACTATAAAATCAGCCGCTTAATTGCATCTACTGGTTCTTGAAGCTGCTGTGTGCCTCCTACCCTTTTGAAGCTGTCTGTTGTTGCATCTGCAAGATGCATGTCCCAGCCGCCAGCTCAGAGTGGGCTTGGTTGGTGCTGCTGTGCAGGGTACGAGGGTAGGTGTATTGCTCGGTGGCAGCGGGTGGGTGAAATGTTGGGACTAGCCACCCGGCATCGTGATGGGCTTCTCCCAACAGACTGTTCTGTTGCTTGCATAAAACACAAAACCACTCCAAGCCTTTGTTGCTATCATATGTGCAGTTTTTTAAGGATTTTGTTACACGTGCCTGTTTTGGCAGAAATTCTTAGTACTGTTACTAAAGTTCCTGTCCTGCTTTTGTGGACAGCCTGGCTAAAGAGCTCTGGCCCCTGGTCTGCTCAAACCCAGGGCTGTTTTGGGGGCTTCTCTCCGATCCCTTCACACCTCAGGCAGGGAAGAGGACAGTGCTGTGGCTTCAAATGAAGCTGAGTGACGAGAAGGGAAGTTTTTGTCTGCTAAGCAACGGACAAAGTGTAGGAGGTAGCAAAGCAAGAGAGAAGAGTGTATTTTATGCTCCTGCAATCCCTCACCCTTTCTGTCCCTGTGTGTAGGATCTCCATATCTCCTTGGGCTAGTATTCAAAGGAGCTTTCACATCTCAAAATCTTCTTTCTGGTCCTCTTGCAGGAACTCGTTATCTACTTTCAAAACCTCATAAAAACCATCATCAGTGAAGTGTTCTGGCATAGGGGAAATGTTGGGAATATTTGCAGAGTAAGATACTTAATCCAAGGTTTTCAAGTGGTTTTATACAAATCGCTACATATGAAAACAACTTCATACCGAATTCATCGTATTACGCCTACATGGTAGTCACAGAATGTCCACAGGATCACCTCTATGCAGATCTCTGATAGCTGAAGATTATCCAGGAAATTGCAGTCTGAAATTTGTATGATTATTTTCATTGAATATTTGTGGATAGCAAACACTGAATCTAAATATCAGAGCATATGCCCAAGCCTTGTTTTCCAACACAGAAAGGGCTTCTGTTGTCCAAGTATTGTTTTGTAATAATCAGTTTTGTTTTGAATAGCCAGAGATACAGTTTGAATAAGCAATTACATTTGAATAAGCATATCAGGCTACTTATCCAAAGTTTGTCTAAAACTGGACTCCACGTTTCAGGGGAATGGGGAGTTCCTTTCTAGTATTTCCATCTCATTGAGTCAGAAGTTGGTTAAAACATTAGCCCACCTAACTGCACCCAGCCAGACTCGAGGAATATTACATGGCATCAAGAAAAAGTAGAATGAATTTTAAAAGCCACTTCAATTTTGACTTCTCATTTCCTTTCTTTGAGGTTATTACTTTGTTTAAAAAATGAAAACTGTATGCCCCTCTGTTCGAACTTTATTACTGCTTTGGCAGCATTACAGGAACATTATTACAGGACATTATTTTGACTTATGTGGTATTGACTGACTTGATCTGTTTGAGAGGTGGAGGAGTTGATATTAAGCAAGCACAGAACACCCTCAGCTTTGGCACTTACTTTTCAGTGTGTCTTTGAGTTTGTTGAGAACCTCCTTTGAAAATCTCCTCTAACAGTGCAGATTCCTCACCCAGTGTTACACATTGTGTCCAGAAAAGAAACCTGTATATGCATCCTTCAGTTGTCAGCCAAGATTTTGCATCGGGCAGTAAGTCTGCTGCTGCACCAGAAGACAGACACCTGGCTTAAGATTCATTACAGGCACTGACACGGGTGCACATCTGATTGCTGTGTTCAGTTGGAGTCGCTGCTGCTTGGCTTGTTTGTGTTTTTTAATTTCATGCATTGTCACACCACAAACAGAAGCACCTGTTGCTGTGAGCCAGAATAAAAAGCACCTGGGCTGAGAGCTAATGGGCAGTACCCTAGGGCAAGGAAGGGTGTGGGTGTTAGGTATCACAATGGCTGCTTCTTAGATGTGAAATTCATGCACCTCAGGACACCCCCATGCAGAGGAGGGAGTCCATTAAAATAATACCTGCCAGGGGCAAACGCTGAAATTAATACAAAGGCACAGAAGATGTTGGCTTTTTATGGTCTCGGTCTGCTGGGAATCTGCAGTGCTTACCTGCCTGCTGCCTTCCCCTTACAGACCTGTCTTCTGCTCATGCTCAATTGTCCTCAATAGGAAGGACTTTTCTCCCCTTTCTCCCCTTGTACAAAATACATGAGCAGCCAGGATGTGGGAGAGCAGGTTTCTGTTTCCTGCCTTGCCTGAAGACATTCAATCCCATACCTCCTATCTCCCACCTCCTAGTGGAAACTGCCCAAGGTTGGTCTGAGTTAAGGCCTTTCCTACTCCTCCTGTTGATATTTTGAGTCTTCAGTAATCATCAGGTAAGATACAGAAATAGTCCTGGGGGCATGGACTGATCCTTAGGTGTACCTCTTCCCCTGTGATCATAACCACTGAGCTGTGGGGCAAGAAGCTAAGAATGGTTGTGTGCTGTGTCCAGCTCTCTCCCTTCAAGGCCAGTTAGCTCCCCGCATTGTTGGGAGGGATGGGTGCCTGCTCTGTGCTCTCCCCTTACAGAGAACAGCCTGTAGACTTGTTTCTTGGTTTGCTGCCCTGGAAGGCGAGAGTCTTCATCACAGTAACCAACGGAGAAACCGGGATGCATAACCCCCACATCCTAGGTGAGTGTTAACATCTACAGATGGTGGAACATCACCCTCTCCTCCTGCACAGAGGAAAGGGAAAATAAGAGCTACGCCTGTGTTTTGAAGGGTTCCAAGGTTGTTGCTCTGTGTGCTTTTGAGGATGACCCATATAAGGGAGGGTGTTTCATTTCTAACCGAGTGTAGACCCTCCATTAGACAGAGACCAAGCTGCTTTGCTGTTCAGGAACAGAGGTCCTGCAGCAAGTGTGCGAGGATGGGCAGTTATCTGTGGCTTACTGGAGGGGAATATATTTCTTTAACAATAATGATTACAAGGAAAGATTCCTGAGGGCTTGTTGTTCTTGATGAGCCTGCCAAGCAGGCGGTATGACTTGGCCTATCCTTTTAGCCTTCTGGCTGTGTCTCCCCATTTGCTCAGGATCCCTCTGTGTGTGTGTGTGTGTTCAGAAAGGCATTTGATGCGGTTCGGAACTAATTCACCACCACAGTGGGGGGAATTCACTTACATTGCTCTGTGCTAACAGCTATAAGCAGTGTTAATTAATAGCTCCTAATTGCTTAATCAGTGTAAAGTTTTAGACTATGTCATATGTGAAGGTTTTTATTTTGTGTGGATGACTAAAGCCCCAATTAATGCATCGAGTCATACAGCCTTACCAGCGCTGTCTGTTCCAGGCAGAGAAAAATAGCCAGTGTCTTTATTACCCCCCTCAGGTCCCTTTCTGTAGTCGTTACTGTGGCCTGAAGACATTTTTCTGTAGCAGCTGAAGTAACGTTACAGTGAGCTTCCTATCAGCTCAGAGCTGTCAGCGATAGATATGAATCCACCGTCCTGAACAGTTTGGTGCTGCTGACATGCTCTTCTTGACTTTCCATTTATTCCTTTACCTCTGGTGGCCAATCTCTCTTAAAATCAAAACTGTCTGCCACCAGCATATCTAGCGATACTCTGTAATTTTGCAGTTCTCAACAGATCCTGGGTCCCTGTGCGCATGCGAGGGTTGTCTCCATCACACATCACTCAAGAAAATGTGTTCCCCTTTGGTATTCAGTTTTTGTTTTCTTCGGTGCTGGTTCGGTTTTATCTCTGCTCCGTCTCCCCGCTCTCCCTCGCACTGTCCCCGTATCTCTCCCTGTGCCTGTCTTTCAGGGCATATCTCTTGGATTGTTTTCATTTCCCAGACCTATTTCCCATGCCAGTTTCTTTCCAGCTGCCTGTGCCTGAGTACCTCTCCATTTGTGTGCGTCTTTCTTCTTATCTACTGAGGAAGATGAGGGGAAGATAGAGGCGTTGAATGGCAAAATTGGAAGTCCCTGTTGGAAGCGGTCGTTAGAGGGAGTTTGCTTTCACCATTATTGAGCCCCAGTGGTCCCCGTACGCTGGATGCACGCATACCTGGCAGTTAGGGGGTGGGCGCTAGAAAACTTTGACTTATAGGTGGTGGTAGCATCCACAAAAGGCACTGTGCTTTTCCACAGTGTTAAGTATTCATCATTGATGAACACTATGCAAGTTTTCACTGTAAAGGGATCCCATTAATATTTGTGCAGGGTGCCTCTATTGGGCACGGAGACTTTGGCGTAGAAGCAACAATACAGATATGAGACAGAAAGGTCAGTTGAAGTGCTGCCATTTACCACAATAAAAGTAACAATATTAGTGCAGGTACACCTTGTTAAAGAAAAGCCTGAATTTTATGGGACTAAACCCATGTTGGAAAACTATTTGAAGTGAACTCATCTGACATCAGGGAAAGCAACATAGTTTGATAGCAGTAGAGGAATTGACCCTTGGATTACTGTATCCCATAACGCTTCTACAGAGAGGAAGAGAGAATGAGCACTGGATATGTCTGTAAGACACTTTCTTCTTTTATAGAAAGTTTTACTTTCTCTTGCAACTTGTGTCTCTCCTGCCATGAAGAAAGGAAATCCTGAAAAGTGTGAGTCTCTGTTAGGTAATAACTTTCAAATCAATAGAAGAGATCTGAAGGCTAGCACAGGGCTGGTAGAAAATGCAAAATGATTTTTACTTAACAAAGAAGTGTGACTGACTGAATGAATGTGTGACAATAGGAATAGTCAGACAAGGACACAGAAAGCATTACAACCTTATAAAGGCAGAACAATCCATCACAACAATAGTATCTTTAATTCTCGTTAATGCTGTGCTGCAGTGTTTGAATTATATTTTGATTTTGTGATCTCTTCATACGTAAATCTAAGGAGTTTTAGCTGCCTAGAAGAACAGCACACAAATGTATTTAAACGTTCTGTCCCATCTAAGCAATGAAAAGAAGAGACTGGGACTCTTGCCACAGAGTATACCTGGAACATCTTGGACCTCAGGGCTAGTTACGTGTAGAAACATCTATATGGCATCTCTAGCGTTTTTGCAAAGGTGAATTTTTTAGGTGAAGGATGAGTTTATAAGTATCTTACAGAAGCTAATAAATGATTTATTGATGTTTTGATAGTTAATCAATTATGTTAGACTGTTAGATAAGTAAAGAGGCTGCTTATAACCATGGCTTGTGACCATCAAAGCCACTTTATTTTGGCTGTGTTTATTCACACTTCAGTATTAGTGTGTTGCAGATATGCTAACATTTATTAATGATTTATTAACTTAGTAGAAACCATCTGTAAATGCAAGCTTTGTGCAAAGTGAGACCATTTCTTCTCTTATTTTTGCTTTCCTTCTCCTACTGAGAGAGGTCTGCTTGAGGCAGTTGGCATAGCTGATGGGGAAGAAGCAGCATTTCTTTTCTGTATTACACTGAGCTTAGAGCTAAGACGAGGACTTCATTTTTCTTGTCTTGTCAGTAACTTAATCCTTTGCGGTGTTACTGTTGCTGAAATAATAAAGTCAGTCTGGAGCCAAAGGAAAGCCCTTCTCAATTCTCAGGAAAGCACAGGGAGGAAGTAACCTTGGTCTTTCCCAGGCTAGTGAGCAAATGTTTTCTGCTGGTGACTTTCCCTGGCTGGGAGAGCAGAAGCATCTCCTGCAAATAAAAACTCTCTCTTGGAAGTTACAACAATGATACTCTGCACCAGAGTCCATAATGAAGATCGGTTGTGGTAGTATTGGATAAGGAAAGACAAGCCCAGGAGACGAGCCATTGTTTTTTTCTGTGGAATTTGCCAAAGCAAAATTAATTCTCATGTTCCAGTGGGAATCTGCCCTTTCAAAATTTAGATTTCATATCAAACCATATAAAAATTATGTAAGCCTCCTTTTGACTCCATCCCTCCTCCTCTGCAGTCTAATGAATAAAATGTCATCGTCTATGCAAAACAATGCGACCGTTCAGGAGCAGAAGTGTACTCTAGTGTCACATCTGTAACGAGGCAGGAGATTTTTCCAGGTTCTTGCCCTCCATATCTCATTTAGAAAACAAAAAAGCGCTTTTTTTTGTATGTGCCTTCACTAATGTGCAAGAATTAAGTGAATGGGCAAGGTAGAGCCCCGCAGAATATTTTTTTTTTTTTTTTTGGCCAAATTCCAGCTAATTCTTGAGTCACTGTTTGATTGTAATAAGAACATATATGATAAATTGTTACAGATGGGCTGTTTCACTGCGGCTGAGTGTTCCTAGGTCCCACCGATTGCCACCAGGACTTTAGGACACTCAGCATCTTCTGATGTCAAGAACCAGTGGAGGAAATCATAGGAAAGAGTTCTACCTCTTTACTCTCTGCTGCATCAAAACAAAAGGAACACTTCTGTAGTTTCATGGTTTGCTATTTCTTCATTAGTTGTTTCTTTTAGCCCTTACTGCTGTATGTTGGAGGGTTTTAGATTATTTTAGAGACACAAGGAATAACAAGAATAATTTATTTTATGCCAGGAATTGTTTGATACATTTTTCTCAAATCTGTTGGCTCACTACAATCTAAAAATCCTAAGAAATATATACAGAAAGATCTGTGATAAGTAGTATAATTAGTTCAAGGACCTTGTCAGTCTTAGGGCCAATAGATTTATTATCATTTAGGCCTGACATACAGATCTAATCATGAGACCCATTCCTCACATGAATGCTCCTTATGCTCCTGGCTACTTGTGTTGACTTCCATGGGACTGTTTTTGTGTTAGATTTACCGAGCTGATCTTTAATGGGTAGCAATCTGTCCTTATTACAGTGGGGAAAAACAGGTGAAATACTGAGTTACGTGAGGGCAGAATCTGGACCGGTTCATAATGTGAGCAAAGAAAGTTATTTTTCTTTTTAAACAAACAAACCAATATAGACACACTATTTGGAGGGAGTTTGTTTTTTGTTTGTAATTCTCAGTATATTTGACCTTCAAAAGGACATGTAACAATGCAATTCAGAGGTGTGCTGCCTACAAGCTCAGCTCCTTGTTGTGTCTGTACAGCTGAGAAAAGTGAAAACAAGGAAACATACTTTGAGTTCCCAATGAGGAAAAAGAAAACTGGCAGCCTTTTCTTGCTGAGATATTGTTAAATATCTCTATTTAAATGCAAATGATCATCTGACACTGCCAAACAAAGTAATGTACCAGGAAGCAGGCGTGCAAGTTAAAAACATTTTTTAAATGGTTTTTGAAGATGTTGGATCACTTTTATTTCCAGGAGGAGTAAAGCTGGCTGAATATGGTTTTGGTTGTATATCAAGGGTCAGCTCAGCACCTAGGAGTTTCAAATATGAAGATTTTTATTTTAAGTGTAGCTTTTGCAGAAGTGAGGGCGGCCTGTCTAGTTAGAGATCACTTGGAGGGGTGCTTGAAGTTTCTTCTGTGTTATCTCACTGCACGTACTTCACTGGAAAGCCCAGTGCATACAATATGTTTTGGAAGGGGGTAGAATCCAGGGACAGAAAGAGGAAGAAACAGCCAAGCTGGTGCCTTGTTCTGCCTCAGGAATACGTGGTTACAAGTGATTTGTGTAGTGCTTTATACTGCATCTAGGTGCAAGACTTCCGACTTTCACCCTAAACTTCAGACCCCTTAAGCTAGACAGGCGTGAGATTTGACCGCAAGGAAGGATTGGGCATAAAACAGAGTCTTGCAAGAGGAGGCTCTGTTGCCCATGGATTGTGATTCCTCCCTAGCAGCCCCCAGCAGGGATGCTCCTGCTCAGGTGAGGACCAAGCAAAGCAAGTGGTGAAAAGGTTATTTGAGTGTGCATCCAGGGCCTTACCCTTTCTCCTTCCCGCTTCTTCTGTTGGTCAGCGATAGCCAGTTTATAAAACATACTTCCTGGGGATCATTTTTATTCAGCTGGGTGAGCACCAAAGCCAGACAAACAAACTGTATCTTACCGAGTCTCTTCCATTAAAATTCTTCCTTTAATTTGCTGTTTACCTCACCTTCTTTTTAAACTTCCATTCTTATAAATCAATATGGATGTATTTGCTTTCTGCACAGGGTTCCAGTAGTCTCTTAATAATCATAATAATCGTTATTACTGATTAAAGTTGCATTATTCATGCCAGATGGAGTCCCCTCCCTGTCAGCCAGAATGAGTTTGCATTATGGAGTTATAGTACATTTGTGATCTAAATAAACAGATGGCAGAATGTGACAGCAAATTATGTGCTGGTGATGTCAGCAACAACGTTTCCCAAGTATAATTGCTTTAAATGAACATGAATGCAGCAAGGAGTTGGTAGTTTTAACAAGGTAGTTGGCATACAGTGTGGTAATTACCATACAACATCATCAATAGCACCATGAAGGCTGTGTGAGTGCTGAGGGAAGAACACTAGCTTTGAAAAAGTAGCGACAGAAAGTCCGACTTTGCACAACTATCACAAGTGGGTTTGCTCAACTCTATAACGTCTCGTAGGTATAAGCACACTGCTAGCAGAGGAGCAGTGTTTTCTTTTGGGGTGATCCAACCTTTGCTGAGAGACATTTTGCATTTTCTCCAACGCTATCTCCCATTGGGGTGTGTGGGAAGTATTTGATTTAGTGTAATGGAGCAGTGTTAACAGCAGCTGCTGTGAATACAGGATTGAAAGGTAAGCTTCTGGATCAGGTTCAAAGGGGAAATTCGCTTAATAGAATCTCAGCAGTATTCAGTGATGAATAAAAGTTTAATCAAAGATGAGGTTAGGTTCCTGTGGTCAAAAGAGCTGTGGTAAGGACTGCACATACTCTTCAACAATGCTTATGTTGGGTTTCTCAGTTCATCCCTTCAGGTCTGGCTGGGTGTAAAGGGCTTGGCTGCCTACACCTCAGGCACTGCCACACCAGGGTTTTAGCAGCTGGGGCTCAGGGTGCAGTAAGGCAGGCTCTCCGTGTGTGCTTGGGGCGCATTTGGCATTCAGGAGGGAGAAGCACTAAGAGCAGGAGTGTAACTGAGCTCTGGCCACGTCTGGATGGGAGCTGTGGAATGAGGTCTCCGTTCACTTGCAGTCAGGACTGGTGTGGGACTGTCCAAGTATTTTCTCAAATAACGTTAAGACGCAGCCAGAGGAGAACGTGCCATTTCTTCTGTCTGCTTTCCATTTCCTCGCACAGTGGTCAGCATTTAGCCATGAAACGGAAATGTGAACTTAACTCCCTCTTCAATCCAAGTAGGTTTCAGTCACTAATTACTAGGTAGTTTATAAAAGCTACCATTGCTAACTCTTCCTCCTCCGTCTGTATTTTACAATGAAAGCACCTACGGTTCCTTTTCTTGAGGGACTAAACTTGTCAGCATGTGGAAGGGCAATGCAGAGCATCACCTCTAGGTTCTGAAGAAACATGAGGTTCCTTCAGAAGCACAACCACAGACAACTAGAGAACCAGCAGCCAGAAAAGGACAGGTCCTGTGAGCTTAGCTGTCGCTGGGGTTAAGTGGTTGCACAGGGCACATTTCCTTTACCATGATATTGGACATGAAGACTATGCAAGGTTTTGGGAGTGAGGGGTGGCTTTTAATCAAAGGCATTGAGTGTATCGTCCCATTGTTCAGATGAGATCAAGCAAGACAGTGAGAGAGCGAGAGCAAATCCTCTCTAGCACAGCCATCTCTTCTCCTGTGAAGGAATGAGTGAGTCTTACATAGGATGTAGGGAGCAATAGTAATAGCACGGAGTGATGAAATTGTCCCTCAGTCCTCCAGACTTGTTCATCTTTTGTTTTAAAATGTCCCAGTCATTATACATAGCAGGGAGCTATTTACGCTATAAAGCACTTAGGTAAGTAGCCATATTTCATATATGTTTGACACCAATTCTGGCTATTTATCTGGGCCTTTTTTACAGGCACTCTTTCAACCTTGGTAAAGCATAAAAAACCTCCAAAGACAAGATGGACCCTCCTCTTCAGCAGTTGCTGGATGTTGAGGAAATGAAAGGAAGCCACGTTTCTAATCTGTCTCTCTTTCTGTCTCTCCTGCAGGTGGCCGATGCCACAAGTCCTGTACAGGCCGATGCTGGGGACCCACAGAGAATCACTGCCAGACCTGTAAGTATGCAAGACTCTGAGAAACAAAGGACTTAAAAATGATGTAACGGGGATCCTACTTTTTTTAATTGTGAAGGGATACTATAAATTCTGGTTTTAGTATAATTCTAAAATATTTGAAATTTTTTTCCGTATGTTTGTACTGATGGATGATCTGCTTTTTTTCCACCCATGTGAATTTATGTTTTTCTTTCCTCCCTTGTACTTTCTAAAAATGCTTAAGTTAACTTGAATTTTATTTTCACTTCTTGGCGGTAACATGGAGCATGGCTCCTGAGAATATTGATGGTTATTTTGGAGTACACTGAAATGAATACTGCAGGAACAGAAAAAACTAAAAGGCAGATTTGGAAATCTTCAGTGATGGCCTGACACTGCAAGGTTCCTAATGCCAAAATACTCTGTTAATTTCAATGAGAGCCTGGGAATATTAGTTATCTTGCAGAACTGTTCTCTTTATAATAACTTCAGAATGTATTTGAGTTGTACTGAAAGAGAGAATAAAAGTTTTTTTGTGAAGGAAGTAGTAAGTGAAGGGTCGTTCACAATGTCTGTCTGTCCTCTTGAATCTAGAGAGCATTAAAATGAATAGAAAAGAACTATACTGAGAGAGTTTCTTCCTTGTGTGCTTTCAGCTCTTTCAGATAGGCGCTGAAGAGCTAGAAGTGCAGTCACAATATTAGCAAATATAAAAGAGGAGAAAATTGAGAGCTATCTTTTCATACAAGTTTTTTCTCCCCTCCCCTGGGAATAGAGCTATCCTTTACATTTCCTTTCTTTGAAATTTAGGAGGGTGGAAATTGGTTGTGTTTACTGGAGTCACTCTTCCTAGGAAATGAAAGGTTGCTGATCTCTCCCCCAGAGAGCACTGCTCCAGTTTGTGGTTGTTTCCTTGGCTGAGTTGTAGATAGGAGGAAGGGATTGTGACAGATTAACCACTATCAAGCGAGCACACCAACCTACTCTCTCAAGTGATGATAGCCCAATGTCACCTGCCTTTTTTGTTGGAAATATTAGGAACAGTGCAACTATGCCTTTTTTTTTTTTTTTTTTTTGACTACTTGGAGCAAGAGATAAGAGGAAATTAGAAATGGCAGAAAGCTTGACATGAACGTTTTACGAGTGAGCATGAGCAGGAAATCCAAGCTAACCTCCTGTCCGTGGCAAAGCGAGGGGCACAGACAACAGAGCTGCGTGCCGGCAGAGGCTCTGCCACCCTCCCGGGCACTGCTCTTTGTTCAGGAGCATCAACTGATGTTCCTGGCAAAGCTGATGACAGTTACAGCTCTGCTAGAGTTAACATGTTCTTATATTACTGTTTCATATTGAGCTTTATCTGCAGGTGTGATTAAAAATGCTTTAGGACAGGTTGTAGGGATAGCTGTATAATGAACCAGGTACAGTGAAGCTAAGCAGATTCTTCTTTGTCTGAATCAAGCTAGTACATCTCCTTCCTTTGCTGGGTGTCTTTATGAAAGCCCCAAAGAAGTCAGTGTTCAGAAAGCCTCCTTACATCAAGGTTACGTGCTGAAGTAGATAATGGCAAGAGACTTAAACCATAGCTGACCAAATTACTTTATATCATGGTAAGAATTAATTAATGCTCGTTCTTTGTCCTAATGAGAGGCCTGTTTGTCTATTAAAACCAGTAATTCTGTAAGAACCTGGGTAATTCATCCAAACTTGAGTAGATTTATTCAGGCCTTAAGTGGTTATCTTATCCAAGAATACTGTAAAACATTGACAGTTATGTTATATAAGGACGATATGATCCTGGCGCAGGCCTTGGCTCTGCGAAGCAGAAGCTCCAGCCTCACGGGAAGTTGGAAAGTCCAGCTGGACTCTGTGTGGCTGCAGAAGTCCACGTGACAGGATCAGCTCCCGTGGTCTCAACCTCTACAAAGCAGTGCTCTCAGATAAGTGAACCGATTTGGTGGATTAATGTAGTAATACCAGAGAGAGAAAAACGTATCTGTAGTGTTGTGAAGCCAGAAGCTTAGCAGAGCTGCATGGTAGGTTTGCTCCAGGAGTGACAGCTATCTCTGTCTTCACAGTGACTGCCCTCTCAAATCCAAACAGTGGGGACAGGCTACACAACCATGGATTTAAAATAATGAACTATGAAGAGACATATGCCATCTAAGTTCCAGGGAGATACACAGATCACACGTTCCTAATTTGAAATAGCTACTCTACAGCCTTTTACCTTCAAGCACACACTGCAGCCTCTGATTGTCAGGGACAGGAGTTAGTTTTATATCGTATACTTTCTCCTTGCCTCCCTGTCCTCGCTGCACCTTGGGTAAACAGCAGGATTTAAGGAAAAGACGGAATATTAGGCTGGCAACGGGCATTTCTTCATTGCACTTTCTCAAAATGTGGTTTTCTGCAAACTGTTTGAAGCCAAGAATATGAGTGGGGACTGCAAACATAAAAATGCAAGTGGTGCTGTGCTTTTGTTGCCTTCATTTCTGACTTTAAAAAACATGCCTGGCTTTCAAGCTCGTAAATGTTATTCTTAGATACAAGCCGGAGATAGGATGAATGGTATCGCAAACATAGCGTATACCTTAACCTAGTCACCTTGGGGATGTGCGTCTTTCAAACGCATGTAGGAAAACACTTCAGCAGTACTACATCCCAGTGTCAAACTATTTTGTTCCTAGAAACAACTCAGAGGCACGTCTGCATTTTAATAATTTCATTTTTTTAATGGAGTCACTGAAGCAAAAACTTCTAATAAGCCCCCCTCCCAAGATAAGATTTAAATTATTTTGCTAGGAAAGGATAAAAAAATGAAAGATCTTAATCCGTGTCTTTCATTTCAAATTACATATGGAAAAAAAATCAAAATCCTTTTGTTTTTTGCATGAATATCATCTACCTAGCTGCTTCTTATGTTGCCTTCCAGCAATGTCTCTCTGTACTTCTAACTCTGTCTGAAACACCACCTGCATCTAACTCTGTTCTAATGTCTCTCTAAATGTGACAAGAAAATTTACGTGTTTAAGAAGACAATTAATAGGAAATTTAAAATAAGCTGTTCTATTAGGAGGTAGAGAAGATGTAATTTCAGGATACTGTTTTATGCAATTAACAATCCATATTTCTTTTATAATTAAAATATTAGTAAATATTAATATTGAACATCTAAAAGCTAGATGATATTCTTTGTTTCAGTGTCAGGAAAGGCTGATATGGAAATACTTTTAAAAAATAATCTGTTTTGTATAGAATATAAATCACTAAAATACCACAAGAACAAATGCTTTTGGAAGTTACTAATCAAATTTGGAAATCTATGGTTAGGCTGTTACTATTTTTGCTGTTGATATCTATTAAGAGTTTGCGGGTTTTTTTACTTTTCATATGAAAAGAAATTGAAACTTTTACAAATTGAATACATTATTTTTTTTAAAATGACGGATTATGCACTTTGTCCTAGAGGAATGTAACTTAAGCAAAAGAGAAAAATCTAAATTAAAATATAAGCCCAAGTAAGGGAATGCAAAAAAGGCAAATAGCCTTTAAATCAAACACAAAACATAAATATTCAGCAAATATAAAATGCTCCACGACTGTGTATGCATACAGGAGTTTGGCCTGAGCATAATTGTATTTATACAGTCTTTGTGCAGCTGATGTTGCTGAAAGAAAGAAGGTGCCGATGCAATAAGTACCCAATTAGAGCAGCAAAAGGCAAGTGGGAGCCTGGTGGGGAGACAGAAAGAGCTGAACCAGCAGCTGAGATCAATCAGGGTAACCCAGCATTTTTGCTTGGAGCCAGCATCTTTAATTAAAATCCTTGTATTTCTCTAATAACTTTGCATGTTCATAAGGCTTTTTCATTGATTTCGGTTACTTCCCATTTTTTCCTTCATAGATTTATAGTGCCCTGGCATAATTAAAGATTAAGGGAAACAATAAGAGAGACTGATTAATTGCACACATATATGAAGTGCGCATTCCACCCCATCTCAAACACAGCTTATTGCTATATCGCAGTGAAATACTAGTAGAGATTGACAGTCAGTGTTCTGCACTCCCCCAGAAACCTGTCCCAGCGCATGGCACATTTTTTCAAGACCTTGGTGTTTGCCCCTGTCCTTGGCCGTCCTGGCCCCAACTGTGACAGTTCTGTGCAGCCGAACCCTCAGATTTCTTGGGATCCCACAAAGGGTCAGTAGGCATCAGGGCAGGTAGTTGTGCTGACCCTCAAAAGTCTGGTTCAAAACTTGGGGCCTCAGCTGTGATTAGTCAAGCGTCTCTTCACAGTTAGGTTGGGTGAAGAAATGAGTATCTGGCACCTAAAATTCCTCTGGGGTGCCAGCCCAGCACTCCTGGATCTCATGTGTGCGTCTGGGCTGCAAGAAGGACATGATGCGAGGGCTCCTGATCACCCCTGTCCGCCAGCTCCCCTGTGAACAGTCTCCACACTAGGTAGCAGGAGGAGGAGGTCGATATCGCCCCACTCTTCTCTCTCAGCTTGCAGCAGGGTTGCTCTGCGTTGATGCTGCCTGTTTGCAGCTGCCCAGTTCCCTACCATTTGTCCCCATTCTCAGCACTGTCTCAAGCCACGTGTCCCCTCTAGGAGCCACCCACCAACATTCATCAGCCTGAACATATAGTTTGATATTTTGGGTAATATTTACCTTTACATTTCACTCTTTTGGATAGGTCTTGAGTCACAGCTATAAAATCATTTGATTGCGTTCGGAGGAAAGTTTTGAGGAAAAAGCTTGCTATCTTTTTAAACGAGTGCAGCTATGTACATTTTCTATAGGATTACCCCATGATAAATGATTGCAGGAAGCTGAACTGTTGTGTTATGTTTATTAGAATCTGAACAATCAGATTGTTTCGGGACTTCAAACAATAGATAGTATTGCCTCGTGTTTGTTTTGCTTTGGGGAAAACCCTTCATTGCAAACTGTCTTGAATATGAGTCCTTAAAAACGTTCAGAGCCCGCTAAGCTCTTTTCTGTCTTGGTGTGTGGTGCCACTGAAGATACCTGACAGGTCCTCCTCAGAGCTGGTCCCTCAATAGCAGTTATAATGCAAATACAGCATGCAATGAACCAGAAGAGAAATATGGTATGTTGTGGCCTTTTCCTAGAATTAAATGTTTGGCATTTCTGTTGGCATTGTTTGCTTTCCCAGCAAAATAAACAATTAGGGAAGAATAGTGACAAACCTTTGCTGTAATTGTGAATTTTGCAAACCACTTCATAACTTCCTAGTCTTCAGGAAAACTCAGAATGTTCCCTATCCTGAACAGCATGGTAGAGGCCCTCATTGAGCCGGTGCCTAATCAAAAGCAGAATATGCTTTTTGAAGGCATTCTGTTTAAGCATTGTGCTGAAAAGGGGGCCGTATCCCTCCAGGCCAGCCCTGGTGCGGGGGGGTGCTCTTGCTTTTTATAAACAGGAAATGTACTCCGGAATAAATTGTTATAGTCTCTTTAAAAGTCAGGGAATTTAAAAAAAAAAGACCATATCTGTAACTCTATACATTGCACAAGCCTTACTGTGTGGCTCTAGAGGAGGGTGAATAATTTAGATGATTTTGTCCTAGCCTAATAGTGTGAAAACAGCTGAAAAGATGTCAGTAAATTGCTTAAATCCATTGCTGTTGTTGGAGCTCGTTTCCCCACCGCTGTTTAAGCTACACAGCCTAGGGAAGCACTATTATCTGCAGCTCAGCTTGAAAGAAGTGTGTAATCCTGCAAATACAGATCCTGTCTCGCTAAAAGTAAAATAGCTTGTGAGTTGACAAGAAGACGGTGCCTTTTCTAAATAAGTCCAGGGATGGTCAGTGTGGTTGTGGGCACGGACACCAGGCATGGGAGAGGCAGGTCCCTCCTCCCCTTGAGGCAGGGGATTCACCTCCTCGGGGCTTGTTTTTGGGGAGGCAGCTGTGGAGGATTCCCAGTACCTCTTGCAGCCGATGGTATGGGATGTGCTGCTGGGCCTTGCTTTTTGCCCTTCTAAAAGTCTGCCAGGAAACCTCCTCCATGGGGATGCAGTAGTTATATGGTGACAGTGGACATCTTGACCCGCTCCCAACAGCAGCTGGCACTGAGGTAAATTATAATTGAGTTAATTAGGTGGCTCGTACTAATTGTCTACACAGAGGAGCTTTACACCAAAATTTCCCAGGTTTAAGCAAAATGTTAAATTGCTGCGGAGCAACAGCGAAGAATGCTTTTTAACATCATCCTGCCGGTGAGTGGCTATGGTGTGGTATCATGTCCTCTTCTCTTTTTCTGTGGTAAGAGTGTTGATTGTATCTGCCTGAAATTTGGCTCCTAGGCTCTCTGCCTCTAGTGCAATTAAAAAAAAATGAGAGGAAAGAGAGGAAAAGAAAAAAAAAAAAAGAGGAATATGCTGCTGGTGCACTGTAATTTTTGATAGGTGGGGTGGTGCTGGTGAGGGGAACCCAGACACTGCACTCTCTGCCTGCAGAACCTTCTAGAAGGGGGCACTGAGCATGTGCAGTGGGGAGGGCAGCCATTTTAGTGCCCCCCGCGCTGCTGCCATGAGGAGTGGTTCAGTGCATGGCCTCGGGCCCTGCCCTGCCACTGGCAGCAGTAATTCTTGCCAGAGGGGCAGAAAGTGGTGGCAGAGGAGCGGTCATTTTAAAAAGCGAGGTACACATGGTCATGAACGGTCACTGCGTAAAAGGGAGGCAGAGCATTTGGATGGTGCCCCCTCAGCTTGGCGGTCAACTCCTTGTCTGAGGAGCAAAACAGAGGATTTGGGTCGTGGGATGGAATAAAATTAATGTCCTCTGCTGCTGTGCCTCTTCACTGATGGCAGAGGGGGAACCTCTGGCCCATAGGGTCTTCCGTCAAGTCAGGATAAATCTGGGCCTCGTCTCCCTTTGAGGTCAAAGCAGATAGTGTCCGGTCCAGTGCAAATCAAGGCGCTATGGACTAATTTCTGAACTGGGAGAAAACAATACACAGTCACTGATGAAATGAGGTCTTCATTAATTTTCATGAGATGAGACTCTGTCCCTATCAGTTAATGGCGTAGTGGTGGCATACTGCAACATGTGTGTTTTGCTTAACATATGCCATTATTTCATATCTCTGTCCTAATGTTTATCAATACTGTTACTTAAACAAACAAATCCTTTTAATCTGTTTCTCTAGCAGTGTTGACAGCAAGTGTATTTACAGAAATTTCCCTTAAGTCAGATTGCATAAGGCATGAAAGTGTTTTCTGTCTGGGGGTTTGCCTCTGGTATTACTCTAAAAGTGCGTTGCTTTATTCCGTAGATTATCAATGATGACTTCTCTTTGGTTATTTACATTTTTATGTCCTAAATAAATATTGTGTATATCAAGAAGCTTTGGCATTACCATAAGTATTTCTGGCAAGTAGCGGAGGGAATTTGGATTAGAAAGTACTTGTAAAGGAGTTACCAATATAGTAAATAGTAGAATCGAGCAGAAAGTTGGATGGAATTTTGCATTGTCTGGCTTCTTGAAAAGTGTTTTCCATAGAGAAGTAATCAAATGCTTTTAACAAAATAAATGGTCAAGGTTAATTACACAAGCGTAACATCCCTGCTTTTACCAAAAGACAGCTGACAGCACAGCTTCCTGACATTCTGTAGGCGGTGGTTGGTATAGTCCTGCAGATAATACTGATTTCTTTTTCCATAAAATAAAGATAGAGGGTATAGCCAAATGAGAGGAGGAAGATGTTCCACTTGTTGACCATTCTTTGCACAAGGCAAAGGTACAGTAGTGTGGTACCACTTAAATCACTGTGCTTTGCAGTTGGTAGAATATAGTTGTTTCCCTGTGAATGAAGGCTGGATTGTGTTGTTCAGAAAAGGTAAGTGGTGTTTCCAAATGTGTTCCCATCTGCAGGTTGTATTCTGTTCTGTTATCTTATTGCCTATTTGTCAAATTGGTTGCCATCAAGAACAGCATTTGGTGCCAAGATTGCTGGCCTCACTCTCAATTTCACTCATTTACCCAGTGTTGCTGTTCTTCATGAGGGAAAACTCACGTGCAACTGGTGGGCTCCTCTGTTATTTTGTGGTTTTGCTTTTTGGGTTTTTTTGGGGGGCGGTGTTTTAGGGTTTTTTGTTTGTTTTTGGTTTGGTTTTTTTTATCATATCCTTCCATCAGCTGTTTACAAAACCTAATAATTTGAAAATAATATTCCACCTAAATTTCCAAGGGTAAGAGCACTTTGAAAATTCTTCCTCTACAGTCCTCGAGCAACTATGTTCTAAAGAGGGTATTGTGAAGGTATTCTGGAGGATATGAGCGGCCAGTACCATTGAAGCAATTACCTTAAAACTTGAGGGTTTTTTCAGTATGCTGTTTGGTTTGTTGTTTTCCTCAGTGTGCAGTTGAAGAGCTCTCTCCTTAGTTCTGATTCTGACATGATAATTTTTCCTGCCTCCTCCTAGTAACGAAGACAGTGTGTGCAGAGCAGTGTGATGGACGGTGCTATGGGCCCTACGTCAGCGACTGCTGCCACCGGGAATGTGCTGGAGGCTGTTCCGGACCTAAAGACACTGATTGCTTTGTATGTGTGAGACTTCTCATTTTTCTAGTTCCTGGCAGTCACGCTGCAATTTCTCAATGCTTTAATCCATGAAATTCACAATTTTGTCCCTTTTAATGTATTGCATGCACACTCCCAGGTTTAGACTGCAAATTTTAGCATTTAATATTTTTCATATTATATTAACATCACTTATCTACTTAATATTACCCATTAACAGATTTATGAGATTTGTAAATACTGATTGGGAACCATTAATATGTTAATCTCTGTGATTTTTATCTTTTGCTTTTCTAAAATTAACTTTAGAGGTGATAGGGAATTTTTAGAAGTATTTATCATTGCATGTGAGCATGGCTTTTATTACTGCTCTGTGTGCTTTTTATTTGAAAGTCAAGAATACAATTTAGCTTCTCTGTGAAAGGTGTTCCCTATTACTGCCAGACTTGATTTAAATTCAGCTTTTTTTACTGGGCATGCTTCTTACTGGAGATAGAAGGAAAGTGGTTTCCAAAATACTCTACCTCAAATGCATGCTACTACGTGTGCTTAAGATTAAAAGAGGAAAAGGCTAACTTTTTCCTTAAAAAATAGACCATCTGAACATATAGGCCTTTAGACAAATTTGCTTGTTTGTAGTGCATTATTTATAATAGTGTAAGCAGCTTCAGAACCCAACACTCATCTTGGAAAATGTGTAGCTCATCACACTTGGGTTGTAGAGACAAGATTTGCTAATATTTTCAGGGGAAGCAAACATAGGCCTAAAGAAACCTAGAACTACAACATGCACAGAGAGGTGCATTTTCAAAGGTACCCAAGTGAATGAAGAGACAAATATCTACGAAGCTGGGTAGGCTCCTCTTAAAATCTGCCACATAGGATTAGGAGGAAGGATCTTATGGTATGGAAAATTGCAAATGTTTTGATAGTGTAGGCAAGTGGATCATAATGAACTGGCAAAAATGAATCTTTCCCTGGCTGGATCTGAAACTTGATCGCTGTTCAGATATTGTTTGATAGCATAGGTGGTGTGCTTCAAAAACGCCTCCTAAATGCTATTTCGCTGCTGATGAAATGCAGTGATGGCCTGACTTAACTGCTAACAGGTTTTACTAAAGTTGTTCTTTGTGGCTGGGGCTTTGCACAAGTGGATACTGAGCACACATGATACACCTGATCCAGCGCTCACTGGAAGTTCTGTGTTGGCTTTGGACTAGAGAGATGGGAAAATAACATTCTTTCCCATGTCATGTACAACTTGAATAGGTAAAGGAAAGATGAAAAATGCAGTTATTGTTCCTATATGACTGTTGAGGAACATCCTCAAAGCTGATGTGTTGATGTGTGTCCATTTTCAAAGGTTAAGGACAAGTTATTTGCAGCATAAGTTCTGTAATACTGCAGCCTGAAAGAAAATGACTTGGACTTCCTGAATTGTGGCAGTTATGGAAATATGTATGCTAAAAGTCAACTACCATGTTTGTTCTGATCCAGCAGAGAAGCACCCAAGGCTTTATTCTCATTCGCTCCTGGCCCAAGAGCAATGTAAAAGAAATTCAGCAGGGGTCTGGCAATTTCCAGGACTAGTCATTACTTGCTTAGTACACCCTGGGTGAAAAGTGTAACCCTTTAGGCTATAGACAACTGTGCTTGGCTTTCAGCTGAGATACAGAACTTTGTTTTTTCCCTGTGTATTTTCGTGTGCTTTCATTCACAAATTAGCAGCATTTAGCACCAAATGCTAGAAGTTTGCATATATTAGCGAAGCAATTACAAATGTATACAAAGCATTATAGTCATAAATTAAAAGTTCCCAAATCTTCTAGATGAGCTTTTTCTGAGAAGTGCCATCTCTCTGAAGGGTATTGGTGTGCTTTACTTTATGAATTTGCTAAACCCTTATGAGAGGATTGTCATGTACCTGATAGAGTACTTTTTAAGTCAACAGCAGATGTAAAAAATGTGTTGAGGAAACAAACCAAATTAGTATTTATTAGTAAGCAAAAGTACAGTTTATGAAGTATTACAAATCCTTTAGCATATATGGCAGCTTGCAACAACATCCTGTTTAAATATGGTTTTAATATTTCTCAATAAAATTCATCGATCCTCTTCCATATGCTGCCATACAACCATTTGCATATTCAGTTCTAAAAGCAAGACAATAATCATCATCTGACATAACTGCAAGCAAACATGCTAAAACAAAGTTTTAGGGATGTTCTTATCCTGCATTCAAAACCAAACTGGATCTAAAACTTCAAATGCACAGGAGGGCCTGGTTGAGTGCCCAATGGAACCAGAAAAGTGACACAACCGTATTGGTAGGGCAGGGTTCCCATCCAGTTCTTAGTAAAGAAGAAACTGACTGTATTTATCTTTGTAAGGAAAAAAAAAAAAAGGTTCTGTGAGAAACCGTCAGTTTTGGTAATAAGCATTTTAAAGAACCAGAAAAGACAGGATCAGCATGTTGGCTTTGCTCATGCTCTGTATAGGACAGTGCCTTCATCCTGGAACTCCTTGTTTGTCCCTTTCAGCAGCAGATATTGTCCTTTTCCCTTGGTTACATTATTAGCCTCTCCCTTCTGAAATCTTCTGACATGACAAGTAACCTCCCTCAGTCCTGCTGGTCCTGATGTGAATGGAGATAAGGACTGTTAGGAAAAGCAGGAGAACAGAGGAATCTTTTTCACTTTTCTCTCAGTCCCAGCCCTGGAGGGGAGGGGACACGACACACATGTTGGTATACTTGTTGACTCTTTAAAGATTCAAAACCATCTGTATTTTTTACAACCTGGAAAAGGACCAGAAGGATTCATCCCTAGACTAAAACTTATAAAGCAGCCTGGCTTCTGGAAGACAGGTTAGTAGGGAAGCAGAATCCAGTAGCAGTAGTTGCTTAAACTGCTAGAGGGATCCAAGCCAGGCTACAGCTTTCATGTTCATATGAAATTTGACATTTACAGTATGCTTTGTGAATATTACTCCAACAGTTTTTTATAAGCTGTGGTTAATACCATAGACAAGATATGTGGTGATAAGGAATGTCAGAATTGGTGGGGTTTTTCTAATTACCAACCTTGCACGTTCAATTATTTTCTGTGCATACCATTACTTTCTTCATCCACACACTTGCCTCTTCATTTGTCAGGGCCCTGTCCTCTGTCAGCTGTGGGTGGCTGAGCTTGAATGCTAAGTGATACAAAGTCCCATTTTCTTAGTGTGTGAAGCAACTGACCTTGTTAAACTTGCCACTTAGGGAAATGACCCCCTCCTGTGCTAGCTTAAAAGAGTTCTTACCCCTCTTGCTTTCTAATTGGGAATTTCAGTTTTCAGCTGGACGTTGGACTCATGCTGTAAGAAATCGAAAGGGTGGACCTCTGAAAAAGTAATTAGCATTTGTTTGGACTCACTATGATAAATAGCTCTTCACTCTTGGCAGTTTTAGAATGTCCTATCGAGTTGTGAATTAGTTGATTGCTAGTAGTAACAATAGTTATGAAACAAATTACAGTGTTGTTATGCTTTGTAGGAAGTGCTGTAACAGTCAACTGTACTTCAAATTAAGGGGGCTCAGTGAGCCATCTTTTATATGTCATATATTCGCCAAGATCCTAGCAAGAAATCTAAGTAGCCAAAATGAAGGTTAGAAAACTATATATCACATTCCTCACTGTTGCAGCAAGTCTGAAAAATCAAGACTGTATTTTAAACTAAAGAAAAACAAAAGCAGCTATATGATTTAATTTAATATATTTTTTCTCCCTTGTTTTGCAGGCTTGTATGAATTTCAATGATAGTGGTGCATGTGTCACACAGTGCCCCCAGACTTTTGTATACAATCCTACCACCTTCCAGCTGGAGCATAATCACAATGCCAAGTACACCTATGGGGCTTTTTGCGTCAAAAAGTGCCCACGTAAGTGCTGTGTTAGCTGCCTTTTCCTGCAGCGGTGTAAAGTTTGAGTTGCATTTCAGGAGCCTTACAAAACAATGAGAGAATGAGAGCTAAGTGCATAGTGCAGTATCTCAAATCACTCTACGTGTGCTTGCAGCCTGTAATAACTCAGTTGTGTCAACTAAAGACAGTGACATTCTGGGTTGCTGACACTTTCCAAGTGTCCTATACTGTAGTGATTTCCTTAAAGAAAGGGAATTCACTAGGTTTCTGTTTTCATGACCACCACTTGTTACATTCATGCTTTAGATCAGCGTTTGTAAATTTCAGAATGAACTGTTAAAATAGTTAGTGGGATTGTAAAAGAGTAGAAATTTCTGTTTCAGAAAAATAACAGTCCACCACGAGTACCACCTGGCACCAAATGCTTTCATGATACTGATGCCCTTTTCTTAACTTGGAATAATGATTGTTTGACAGAAAGTTACCATAAATATTTTCTGAGCAGTTCTGTCCCAATGAGGAAAAAACATGCAATACTGACAACAATACAGTCTTAAAGCTCCAGAGTAAAATTAGAGGGGAGGAGGGAGTTAAAAAAGGAATAATCCCATGCATGTAAAAAACACATGCTTCTGAGATGCCAGACAGATGATGACAAGTAACAGAAAAATTTAGAGGGTCATCACTTACACAGTCTTTGATACTGCTGTTTTAGTTAGAAAGAAAAATAAGGGAGACAGTATTCTTGCTCTCCCTTTCATTCCCACCAAGGTTTACAGTTCTGTTGTGCATGAATTATTTTATACATAAATTACGTATAAGAAGGATGAGTAATCTATAATAAGTGGAACCATAATTCAACCCAAAGCAAAATCCAAATTTTGAATTTCTGTGGAGAAGTTGAAATTGACAGTAGGCTGAGGCTGTGACTGTCAAGGCTTAGTTCTGTCTCTATTAGAGTAGTGGGTTTTTTGAAGCAAGATATTTTTTTTGAAAAACTGGTATACTGTGCACTGCTTAAGGGATGTGATTCTTTGTCCAAATACTTCATTCAACTTTTTCCCCCTTTTTTTTTTTTCTTTCTTGACATTATTAAGCTTTCAATTAGGTACGATCAGTCTATATCTCCTTTGGCAGTTGTTTTACAAAGCAAAATTGAAATACTTGTCATTGTCTTGTGTAGTGTTTTATCCCAGATGTATATATTTGTGTATGTTTGAAAGAGACAGGGCAGAGCATCTTGTTTTATTTCTATCCAATTACAGTAGCTTTTTACAACAAATAAAGATAAAACCAAATTGGGGGAGGAAGGGGGATCAGGCCTGACAATTCACGGGTTTTCGCAAGTCTCCGAAAACATGCCTCATTTGCTTGCTTTTACACTTTTGAAAACACTGGACATTAAATGTTAATGTCGATGTGGAAGTGCTGAGGTAATTAATAACATGTACTGACATAGAGTCTATAAACATGTGTCCCAGTATTATTTAGTTCATTGGTTTGCTTTCTGACAATATCTTCTTTTTCTCTTCAGACAACTTTGTGGTAGATTCCAGCTCTTGTGTCCGTGCATGTCCAAGCTCCAAGATGGAGGTTGAAGAAAATGGTATTAAGATGTGCAAGCCCTGCACTGACATTTGTCCTAAAGGTAAGCCATAGTTTAGTATAAATTTTCTTGAATGTGATCTACACTGTAGTAGAGCAGGGCAGGATGTTATTTTGGCATGAAATACCCTTCATGAGTATGCTGTAGAATATTAATAGCCTTTGGATATCCACAAAACTTTGAGTTAAGTAGGCTGTGTGTTAAGTATATACAATAGAATGAAAATTTATTAAATTGTAATGGTAATATAACCAAACTAATTACTTTTGATTAGATAAAAGTGAAGGAGATTTCTCTGTTGGTTTTAGAGAAATCTGAAAGAATGCTTTATTATGTTATTTTAATGACAAGTATTTCCTGGAGGTGTTTTAGAGCTGTCCCTTTGTCATTCCAAAGGGGGCCATACTAAAGCCCTGGCTTCAGTGTATGGTATGTCTCATACTTGTCAATACAATGATAGGTTTACCGTTTATTTCCTCTGTTTTTTAAAAACATCTCTGTTTTCCCAGAATCTTCTACCTCCCTTCTAAGTGTCTAAAACATAGACTAGAAGTTTTTCAATGTTAGTACTGTTGAGAAGACTGAAATCTATAGGTTACTTTGCTGTCCCAAGCTCCACTAGGGAGAATTTCTGCTCCTTGATTGAAGGTCTCGGGAGCAAAGCACCATCAGCTTTTCCATGTGGGCCTATGCCACTTTTCAGTCCTAGTGGAAGCCATAACTGGAAGGGAATTCACAATGAAGCTACTGAAAAACTCTGTAAATCAACAGTCACTCCACGTGGCTGGAACAAACACAGAGATACCCTCCTCCAAGGCAGGGTACCGACATGCTGAATTCTAAGTGAAGGCAATGCCCAGCCCTTTAACCTAATTGCAGTAAGTAACTTTTTTGCTGGATAGTTTTATGCATGTGTAGCGTTCCTGTCAAGCGCTCAGCCTTACTCTGTGAGGAGGAAAGTTATCACATGTTTCTAAAAGGTTCAGGTGTACTGCTGGTAGTTGCCATTAGAGGAGCCCAGTTAGGGAGATAGGATACATTATGTGATGGAAATCCTGAAGGATTTGTTCCTGTATGCATCATGTGTCCCAGAAAATGCAGCGAAGTTACATAGAACAGCTACCCAGAGAAGTTTCCTCACTGGGTACCAAAGTTTCTCCAGGCCCCAGTAACTTATTTGTTGGGATGATGACTAAAAAATTATTTATACGTCCTTTCTAAAGGACCTCATGGCATGTGAATGGTTAAGTTCACAAATCTACCAGAGCAAAGGGGACCTCTTGAGCTAGCAGTGTTAAGACCCCTCTATCTCTGCAGTGAGTAGTGCACGCATAAATGGCATGGCCCAAAGGCTAGTCTGAGCAAAGTTATCAGTTATCTGTTTATAGCTGGCTTGAGTGGGATTTTGTGTGGTTCATACTTGCCTTTAGATCCAGTGTGAAATACCTTAACCTGTGTGCCAGGATGTCCTTCTGTGGCAGGTACTTTTGCCTATTGTTTGTTTTAAATCGGCACATGCTTCTTTGGGAGTATGAGTACAGGGTGGCATTTTAATTCCTCATCGCTGCTTTATCTCTGAAAGAAATGAAGACTCATGTCTGGAAGGCCAGCGTGTTCTGATTCAGTAATTGTTTTTCCTAGTTCTTTACACAAACTCCTTGTTTTGGCAGCATGTGATGGCATTGGAACAGGGAGTTTAGTGTCAGCTCAGACGGTGGATTCCAGCAACATTGACAGGTTCATAAACTGTACCAAGATCAATGGCAACCTTATCTTCCTTGTTACTGGGATTCATGGGTAAGTGACAAAATGTTAAGATGTTATGTCATGGTGCCAGCTGAAATGAATTGCATCCACCTCTTAATGATGGCCGCAGGCTTCTTTTACAGAATAGCAGATCCAGGATAAATTAGTTTTCTGCCTTCCATTATGAAGGAAACTGTTACCTTGATTCTTAGTATGCAACCTCTAGGAAAAGAAAGGATGAAGGTGAACTGTTTACACTAGAAAGAGAAAAGACAACTGTGATCTTTGGTTACTTTATGAGATCCTTGATACTGGCTTACAGTAAAGGCTGATTAGACAATAGAAGGGAAGTTACCTTCCATTAGTTTGTTTTAAATTTTGTATGACCAGCAGTCTAATGTGCAGAATATGCAGAGAGAGTGGCTCACCTAGTATAAATTGTCATAGCCTGGGTGGCTGTCAATGCATATACATGCAAAAAAGCTACCCTTTTGTCAGTCAGTTTTGAAGTGTATATTCAAGTTTCAGTTGCAGAGATACACAAAACTCACTGGTATTTAAATCCAGTATTTTGGTTTAAATATGGCTGTATATTGAATAAGTCTTAGTAACGGTTGAAGATGCGGAGGTACAGAACCAGTATTTAAAAGTCTCATCAATGTCTCCTTCTAAAGGAAGATATACCAGCCAGATGACTAGTGCCTTGCTGTTTATAATGTGGTGCACTGTGTTTGCTGTTGTAGCAAAGGTGAATGCATGGTGCAAATGCTGCAAGGGTGGGATCTGTCCAGAGAAGACAGACATACCCTGTTTTGATGGTCAGGTGAGGTCCAATGCAACTAGCCACTTTCTTGCCTTGTATTCTTTCTGTCATTGAGAGAACACAAATATGATTCTACCTTCTTATTAATTCAAGCCTTCATGTTGTAATCAGCCATGGTGAATTACATGTGACACTTTGAGGTATTTCTGGACCTATTAAAATGAGCAAAATCCTCAAAATGCACAAATAAGATTAAACCCTTTTGCCCCTTTGTTGCAGTAAGTATGCAGATATTTTGTGGTACGTTAGCAGTGTAAAGTACTCAATTGCTTCTACCGCTGCATAGGCTTCAAATTTTAACTTGCTTTTTATGTTCCGTGGAGCTTTCAACATTGCTCGCAACTGGTTGTCGAAATTTGATATCTTAAATACAGTTCTCAAACCAACTCCATATTTGCAGCTTTATGGCATAGCGAAAATGTGATTAACTGAACGTCTGCAGATTGATCTGAAAGGGAATTCTGGCATAAGTAATGCCAGCAGATTTTTCTTTAGTCTTTCTATAGATTCAGATATGTTTAGATGATAAATAAAGTCATTGACACTAGACTGCCTGGCTCAAACCTCCCTACTAGGTGAGGTGGAAAGAAACAACTTGTTTCCTTGATTTGATGTAGTGATTGGTCATAATGCTTCACCTGCAACTTGACTCCAGCCATGAGAAAGACAGTTGAAAATCCACTTCAGTGGGGCCCTGCAGCATAGTGATTCTCACAAGGCCAGCAAATGTGAGCTTTGACTGTGTAGTTGGTCTTCTCATCTCTCCAGCAGGGAGTACAGTGTGAAAGGTTAATGTAGCATAGGGAGGAAGAAGGACTTTGGTTCAAGTGGTTTGAGGAAATGCTGCTTTGAACTTGTTGAAACCCTGGAGAAGGTCACACAGGAGTCAGCGCTCAGGCCGTGGCACTTTCTGATCTGGCCAAATGACCGACCGAGAAGCTGGATATAAATCTATTAAATCTCACAGGACAGGAAGTACTCTAGTAAATGCAAAAAAGCAGCTAGAGGACATGAGCAATTTTGTGTGGGTTATTCCAGTGCATTACATGAAACATAATTTTGAGTATTAGAACTGCTTTTGTTGCAAAAGGTATATTAGCTGCAAAGCTACGAGATGAGCCTCATTAAAAAAATCTGTCTAAATAAAAGGGAGCAAAACCAACCTTGAATAAAACCATATTCATCTGAAAAATATCTAAATTATGGACTATAAAGCAGAGGGTTAAAATATTTTCTTCTATTTTAATAGAAGATTATAAGCCTAGGACATGTAATGTTGAAACTGTGTAGCACTTTGTCTCTGTCTTTATGAAGAAAACTCACTCCAACAAGTCTTAAGTATGAGGACACTTGAGTTCTGCAACCCTACGTTTTTCCACAGCACAAATTACAGTAGTGCATATTAAAAAAAGAGAAGAAGATTTGAGAATTAATTAAAATAACTTAATATTTCTGGAACCGCTTTTTGTTTAAAATTTCTGTTACATTTTGCAAATCAATCATACAGAAAGAAAATTTAAAAAGTGACACTAGCTACACAAGTAGTTTATTGTATAAATGGACAGTATGGAGCAACAACAATAGCACACATTTCCACTCCAACTTTTACTTAACTTCTGTTACAAATTCGGTTACTCAGAGTGAACTGCAGCTCTTAAAAGTATGAATTTTCAGTGTTTCAGATTGTAGGGACTTAAAACCTAGCGCTCTGTTGGGAATTGGAAGGCTTTTTGTAGTGACAGAGAGTAACTTCAGTGAAAGATGCTGCGTGGATTTTTTGTTTGTTTGTTTTCACTGGGAACTGTGCCATTACAATTGATCCTGTCATATTTATGATCCTGTCATTCTGTAGCCTGTCTTTCCTTTTCGTGAGTACTTGGAACTTCAAGTCTTTGTGAATTTGTAATAGTTTATATAAAAACTATATATATAATTATAAATTGTTTTTACGCACAATTATTTGTAATAGTTTATATATAAATTAGATAATTATGAATTGGCTTTTACTAGTGTCCAGAAGTTAAGTGAGATGAAGGTAGACCTAAATTTTGGTGAGTCAGTAGTACTCACTCTTCTCGGGTAATGCTATGCTGAAGCGTATGGATAAAGTGATCTTCATGAGGATACGTATCTGCTGCCTGAGACAGAGACAGAAGACACATTGACTGGAAAATGGGTAGGACCTGTATAGGTCAGATGCAGCCTTCCCTCTACTGTTTCCTCCTGGCTGGGGTGCTAAAAAGCCGAGCTGCCTTCTGCTTGCGTTGCTGCCTGTGAAGGGGTGGGATATATCAGACAGCTGTAGTTTAAGGATGGACAGCCCCAGCTAGCAGCAAACGCTGCCTCCTTCTTCCTCCGACTTGCAGCAGGAGCAACAAGCCCTCAGTGCTCACCAGCTTTTTATCTTCCCTTTAGCTGTCCATCTTCAGTTTCACAATGAGCTGAAACTCTCATTCTCAGAGCTGTAAAATTCATCTGTGCCTGTTACACTGGAAAATCTTGGCTCTGCTAATGAGAATGGTAGAAGATGACTGCATTATTCTACAGTTTTCTATGTTGACAAAACATATCAGACATTTGACTGTTTAAGGTGTTAAATGTATGTTTGTATCTTTAAAGACTACTTTATTAGGATTTGGAGGTGAAATTCAGCAACCTCATGTTTAGTACAGGCAAGGGTTTTCCTTTTTTAATAGTAATGCCTTGTAAAAGCAAAATGCTGTATTTCTGTTAGGTAGTCAAAGCTTGTTTTCTAGTTTTCTGAGAGCCCCAAATTGTTAAAATTAAGAGTATATGATGCTTCCGTGGTCCACTGGGCTTTATGTTAAGGTTCGAGAATTCATTTTGTTGCTGCTAACTTGGGAGTCGCCTCCAGGAAGGTTAGAAGTGACCCCACCAGTCTGTCACTACACAGACTTGTGAGGCCTGTCCCCGAAGACAGCCTGGTTGATTACCTGCGTGTTCCAGTTCCAAGAACGATGTCTCTTGGAAATCAGGAGAGGTGGAAATGCATGCTCCGCATTTACTTAGTATGCTTCCTACCCTCAGAAAACACACCAAAATACCATAACAATGTGATACAGAAGACTCTTTTCCTGAATTTTTAAAGGATTTTTGTTTGGATTAGGCTTCTAGTCAGCTTCTTAAATAGTTGGAGAGTCTTTACTCCTTCAAAATTAGGGGGGCAAGTTATTTACTAAATGGTGGCACTCTTAAAATCAAGGTCAGCTTCATCTTTTTACACTGTACCATATCTAATGTTGAGATTTTAATGTTTAGGGGTATCTATTTCTCAGGTGACAAACTTGCTTGGGAAGGATCCGTGCTTTTCGATGTTCCCTGTTCAACACCTTCTAAAAAGTGTACCTTTTTAATGCCATGTGGCAGGAACTGCTGGCAAGCTCTTAGTTTTGTTTTGCTTATAGCTTGTCACTCATTTCAGTAGCAGTTTTGTTAGTCCTGGTAGTACAGTATCGCACCTGTACTATTCAAGCTAGTATTCCTGGAAAAAATGTTGAAAATTCATCTTTCCTTTAGGGGGGTCACCCATGGTTGTTTAGAATCCCTTAATTTTCCATGAGCATAAATATTTGCTAAAACATTAATGATTTGAACCTTAAAGATGCTAAGCACCATTATTCTCCTTCAAGATGACTTGGGAGAAGTTAGACACAGGTTCTGCAGGAACAACAGTCTGAAGAAATTGGAAACAGTCTGAAGAAATCTGGAGCATATGCTGCCTAAAAGCAAAATGTTGACCTCCTGAATACTGGTTTCTACATGGTATAGCTTTGAGAACCTGATCTTTTTTTATTCAGAGTATCACATTTTATCCTTTTAATCTTTCAGGGACCCATATCACACAATCGCCGCAATCAATCCAGAGAAACTAAATATCTTCCAAACAGTGAGAGAGATAACAGGTAACACACTTCTGATTCCATGTAATCTGAACTTCTCACTTTGCATTTACGGTTGTCATTTGTTGGAGTTTCTGAAGAACAAAAGGTGCTTTTTCTCTTTAAACTCACCGTGCTGTAAATTTCATAAAAGTTTAATACACAACAACTTCAGTATAAGTTGGTATTCACAATGTGTTCTCCTTTGCTCGTGAATACAGAATACACATTACGTTTGGGGTACACAAGCATCAGAAGACCATGACCTTACTGTTGAGTGGGCAAGGGGTCTTGGACTTCACTTGAAAGCATTTGAAATATGCCTTGGAAAAAAAAAAAAGACAAGCCAGTCTGGTTTTGCAGCTACTTCTCTTGGTCTAACAGCAGATGCTGCTGCAAATTAGCTTCTGTAATTTAAAGGCAAATGTATAATGTGCGGGGTGGTAGTCCCTCCCATCTTTTGTGGCTTTTCAGTGGGATCATATAGCTAGAACTCAGTACTTTGTTTTCTTGCATCTTGCTGCTTCTTCTTTTGCCATTTGGGGGACAGGGAGGAAGATACTACAGCTTTGAATTCTCAATTGATTGCTGATTAGGTATAGATAGGCAAATGCAAAAAAAAAAAAATCTGTTTCATGCACACAAAAAAAATCTTTGGATGCCACAGCATGATTGGAGCTGGGTGGAGCTCAACAAGCGTTTGGCATTTGAAATTAGTTCTATCCCACATGCTTCAGCTCTCAGAAGTTGTGTATTTCAGCAAACCAGTGGGATTAAAAAATGAAAGTAAGCTCTAAATCTCTCCCTAATTAATGTCAAAAATAATCTGGCATCTGGGTGTTTGTAGTTTGCCATTCTTAAGCACACTGTCTAATTGATAGTCTCAGCTCTACTACTTAAGTGGAATTACCCCTGTGCTTAAAGATGTACTGCATTTCAGTTCAGTACTTAATCAAAATCATAGGGAACTGCACTCTGTAAAGGTCTGTAGCACAAAATAAGTAGTCCCACATACTTGTGCAGAGAATGCTCTCTGGTGATGAACAGTCCTCACACACACACGCACTCAGAAACGAATGCAAGTTCTTTGTTTTAAGAAAGTCTTGACATCTTTTAGTGCATTGTAACAGATCTCTCAACTTCTGTCCTAAGTCTCTAGCACATTTTAAAACTAAATGTTCTTAATTCAGACAAATCTCCATTTTTTTCTGCTGCTGCTGTTTAGAAAAGGCTGGGAGGCCTTGCCAAGATTTCAGCCTGTGTTTAGGTTCACCCTTACTGTGGCTGTTGAAAGTGGATGTAATGCTGCTGTGACTGTTAGAGTCCTTCTTTGCCTTCTTGGAGGAGACAGTGGCGAGCAGCCTGATAAATTCAAAGATGGTAGTCTGCAGCATTCATTACCTATTTATTTCTTTTTCTCAAATGAACACTGTCTTTCATTTATAGGCTAAGCCTATCCTAATTCATGTATGTGATAAAGCATTCTTTATGGCTGAAGTCATTGTTATTCATATGCTTGCCTTTTTCTCCTTCAGGGTATTTGAACATACAGTCATGGCCTGAGAATATGACCGATTTCAGGGTGTTTTCTAACTTGGTTACTATTGGTGGAAGAGCTCTCTATAGGTAAGGTACTTCCTTTGTTGACGGAATCGTTTTTTATTAGTATTCAATGATTCTTTGTTCAGTAGCACAGAATGCAACATCCTTTGGGAAGGGCATCATAAATTGATATGTTCTTCTCTGTTACGAAAGTATTAATTAACAGTATCTTTGCTAATCAGTTGTTTATAATCGGTAATACCTTTTGAACATAATGATTTAAAAGAAACAAACAAACAAAAAAAACCAAACCACCAAACAAACAACAAAAAAACAAATGGTTCATTTCTGTAGCTGTTAACTCATTGTCCGGACAGTACATTTATGGTTTAAAATACCTCGTGAATGTGAAACATAACTTAAAAGATGTTAATAGTAGAACTTAACGCCTTATCAGGAAGTTTATATGGTTGCGATTGGAAGTACGGGCTCATGTGCCCAAAGAACAATGTGGTCTTAAGAAATGGTAAAAGATAAATTCATGGAAGAACACTGAAATCACTGAGGTACCTTGCAGGTGCGGTGTACATTATTAGCTCTGTCGTGCCATTTTTACCAGAGATGTTTCCATATAAAAACTCATGTGGAGGAATTGGTTTGAAGAGAAGAAAATGTGGTGAGAAATAATGAGGGAAGCACAAGAAGGTATCTGAATGATATCTACAGCAACCCCTGGTTCCCCATTGTGTAAATATAGTAAATTGGTCATGGGATTCTGCTGGCATCTTAAATAGCAACTCAAGCAGATTATGAATAGCAGTGAAACCTTGAGATTGAATTACAGCCCAGCATTCTGTTTGGAAGCAGCAATTTTTATTTAGAACAGCTGGAAAACAGTTACAACCATTAAAATACAATAACTTAAAGGATGCCCAGAAACTGGATATTGTCTTCACTAATCTTCAGTTGTAAAATATGTGCAGTCATTTCCGTGTTACACAGACAATCATTTACCATTCCTTTGATGAAGAAAGGAGATAACGACATATTACAACAAAAGAAAAGTGAAATGTAGAAAGTGGGCTGGAAAAAAATTCCATGAAAATAACAATTTCTCCCTGTATTACTATAAATGACATTAATTTGATGCCTGACAGAAGATGTTAATACATTTTGCATGACTTTGTCAGTTTCTCCTTAGCATATAAACTATCATAGTATTAATTCTGTCATCTTAGAAGAAAAATCTGGATATTATTCAGTTTTCTCAATGGCACTTTATCTGAAGAAACATGTTAATGGATGAAATGAAACTAATTCAGGTGTTTTGTTGACCCAGTTGGCCTAGCGCTGTGAGCATCACAGCTTGTGGTATCACAAGTCTCAAAGGGCTTGTAATTTTCTAGGCAACAGAACTGGATGTTGACTCAAAATATTTGTGTTACCCCAAAATAAAAGTTTTCTGACCAAATTTCAGTTTTGCCAGGAAGATCATCTTGACGTTATGAACTAATTCTAGTGGGAAATTCCGAACCAGCTCTATTAAGTTCCACCTTCTGGAGCTAATTCCTGTTCTCTCTTACTTTTGTTTTTATCACAGTGGCCTTTCCTTACTCATCCTAAAGCAACAGGGCATTACCTCTCTGCAGTTTCAGTCCTTGAAGCAAATCAGTGCTGGCAACATCTACATAACAGACAACAGCAATTTGTGTTACTACCACACTGTCAACTGGACCAGCCTTTTCAGCACACCCAGTCAAAAGACAGTGATTCATCGAAATAAAAAGGCAGAGAACTGCAGTAAGTACTGCTGCTCAGCGCAAATCTTCTTGCCTATGATTAGCTCACATGGGGGGGAAAGTGATACAACTACTAACTGGATACAGTGTAGTGAGCAGGCGAGAAACTCGACTGATGTCTCTTGGAGCTCCATGGACATCAGTGGAGCTACAATCATTTACAGACTCAAAGGATTTGGCCCAGTCTGCCTCTGAGCAGATTTATAGGCAAATGAAATGTTTTAAGGTATGAACAAATGAAAAGGAGAAGAGAGAGGGCAGTGCTTCCTTAGTGTGATGTGAACTTTGCAGATTAGAGATCCAGTTTCACAAATATGAATTCTGAATGCCGTAAATGTGGAGCGAATGTAGTGTTCATGAAAGGCACTGATTTTACAGATTTGAAAAATACAGCCCTTTCCTTATGGAGTGAGATTAGCATCTTTTGCTTCCCCGGCCCCGCTTCACCAAAGTGGCCCTGTCTTAATCCAGAAAGGTGACTTTTGGGACTGTTTTCAATCACTTTCTGTACTTGACCTATCCAATAAGGAAGATTACCTTTAATTGGTCCTAATTGTCTTTCAGGAAAGCTTATATGCCAATACCTGAACTGAGATCATAGTACTGTAAAGCAAATTAATGCTATGTAGCAGATGAAACAATTTGGTTATGCAGAAATCGGGCAGCAAACTACATTAATACAGTCATATTGTAGCAGCAATACAGTTCATTTTAAGCATCTGTTAGATGGCTAGCAAGAGAGGAGATTCATTAAATTGCTGTATGTTTTAGTGATATTTCTGAGGTTTGTGCTTTGACCAGCCAGAAATGTTTGCTTTGGGGTTTTCAGGCTGTGATCCTACTCTTAACTTAGTCTTTTAGTTCTTTTTTTCTTTTTGTTTTTTTTTCTTTGCTTTTTCCCCTACCTTTGAAGTACTATTCTGTTATGCTTTGAGAGAATTTGTGGCTGTGCACATCACTGTAGTATGAGGGTACCTTCCAACGTTAGGTGAAACACAACTATATGTTTACCACTGCTGCTCAGTTATTTTTCTAATCTCTTCTGCCATGTAAGAGCCACATGAAGTGGAAAGTGTTGTTTGGTAGGTCTCTGCATGGCTTTGTTTTGGTGTGGTGGTGGTGGTGGTGGTTGTTATTATTATTATTAGGCTGTTTCTCTACATACAAGGTTAAAGAAATGCCTCTTGCTGTTGATGTAGATAATTTAATTGTGACCATGCCTGAGGGTGTAGAGAGAAATGGTTGTTTCTTAACCTCCAGCAGACCACTGTCCGCTTTTAAACTGCAGCATACTTTATCCTTTGATGTAAACATTCTGTTATGTGAGGCAGAAGGATGTGTTAAAAAAAGAACTTTTCTTGGTAGAAGTTTTTGTGTTTGTTTATAAAAGATGTCCTTGGCGTAGGCGATGAAACTATGGATTAAACCCTTACATTTGGTAGAACGTTTTGTGGGAAGGCAATACAGAAGGTGGAGGAGAGATGTAATGTCTGCTGCTACTTCTGTGGTGCAGAAGTGCACAAGGGTGTCCTGTATGTTGAACAGCTTCGTGCCCTGGTGTCCGTACTGCTGTAACCCAGCCAAAGGCCATGAGTAAATGAATCCAGGTGGTTGTGAGAGTAATGTAGCTCTCTTAGTCATCCAGAGATGATCAAACACATGATGATAATGTCCTGTGTGAATGAAGTGTTGATGAAGAGTCCAAGAATAGTCCTGAATAATGAAATTGAGTTAACCAGTTACAGGACAAAGAAAATTGCACAGTCTCTATTTTCAACACACCCAACTTTATCTTGTTCTGGATTAGCGCCAGTTGCTCAACATCCATGAGCTTTTTACCATCTTAATGGCTTCTGTTCTTTTGGTTTTTTGCTTTTTCCATCTCAAGGCTTTTTCTTTGCTTTGAGTTCTTTTGAGTGTGAATATTATTTGAACATTGAATAAGATCAGCCTTGCAAGGGAAAAGCATGCATTTTCTGGCACTGTCAGCTCCTTAGGAACTTGGAGGAAAGCTCCTGACTTCCCATGAATAACTAGTGCCTTCAGTCTTGACATCTAGGGCATTTGTAGATGGCCTGTAGTTCCTGTATGCACTCTTGTTTTTCTCACTCTCCCCCCCAGCAAAGCCTACTATGAAAAATTGTATATTATATGGCAAATAGAGGTGTTGCCAAGAAAGAGAATCACATCTGCCCAGGGATGGTGGATTGCTAGTTGCTTTTCCCTGCTAGTGTTTAAGTGGTATAGGATCAAGTGGTGGATCTAGTTCTGTGCTAGCGGTCTAGTAACATGTATTTTGTATGTCATGACAGGAAGAATTAGCCCTTTGAGATTACACATAAGGAATTTCTTTGGCTGACAGAACAGAATCTGTCTGAAGAAGCACAAGGTCTTGATGACCGTGCAAGAATCACTAGGGTTATATTCCAGGATTTTAGTGGTCCTGTCTTGCTGTGAGATACATGAACCTATGAACCTTCCAGAGAGCACAAGATTCCTGTCTACCATATGAAAAACTGCTGACTGCGGGAGAAACATCTTGCTCTTGCTGCTCTTTGATGTTTTATATCAGCAGATTGGCTATAGCTGTCTGATAATGATGCATCATTTAATGAAAGAACAACCAGCTGTCTTCCATTGCTAGAGATTTAGTATAAAAATAAAATAAGCAGTAATAGGGTAGAACATAGGCCCCATGTCTCATACAGTAATGCTTCCTCTTTGCTTCAAGCTCTCTATAACTTAGATTATGTTAAAAGACAGAGGAAAACCACTCAGGTGAACTTCGTAAGGTGCTTTTCCCTTCATGGAATAGTGTCCCTTTTGTTTCACTGATTTTGAGAGCTTGGGGACATAGCTGAACACAGTAGTTTGGAAGATATTCCCATATTAGTTGTCAGGACTCATTTGTCGAATACCTCTTTGCCCTTTCCTGTGATCACTAAGTTTGAGTCCCTTTGAAGCAGCCACAACTACTGAAACATGGGCTTCCAGGGCAAATGGAAACTTCGATGTACTGTCACGTCATCCTCTTGCACTGTACATCTTGTCATGACATTTGCACACAAAGGGAAAATGTAAACTTTATTTGACTTTTAGCTTGTTGAGGATTTGTTATAATAGAGACTCATTATTTTCCAGCAAGAAAAATACTCCTAAAGATATTTTATGAAATTTAACACCAAGGAAATCTTCATGAGGAAAACAAATCTCATTCATTTCATTTTAAGAAGTCACAATGTAAGCTACAGTACCAAGGGACTAGTTTTAAAAATGGACTCTAACCTATGTTCATTAAATGGACTCTATATAATGAACATAGGCTAGGGGCCAAGTTACTCCGATCAGAGTTGACTTCCAGAATCTGAACACGGAACAGTGGTTTTCTCTCTCTATGCACGTCTGTGTGAATGAATTGATTAATGTTTTGTGGCCTTTTGAGAGTCAGCATTAGATGAGAAGAGCTATTCTGCTGCTTCAACTCTGCCTGTCAGTCAGCACCTCTCTGGAGTTAAACGGGTTCTGCTGCAGGTTAGATGTCTAACTAAAATCTTCACAATTACTTGGAGTAAGGCAGAACTGTTCCTTAGAGCCAGATGCATTTCTCCAGCATCCTCTGAAACATCTGTGATTTTTCAGGATAGGCCAACAGACTGGGTTTAGGAGAGTTTTCTCTGAATCTTCCACTGCCTGAACATTTGGGATCTGAGGGCAAGCCTCTAGGGTTTCAGTTTCTGCCTTTCAGTTATTTTGCCTGTTCTGGACCCTGGTCCTGCAGATGCTTAGGCATGTGCCCATGGCCCTCTGAGCGACAAATAAGACCAATCAGAATGGGGAAGGGAAACGCATAAGTAAATATTTGCAGGATTGGAATCCATCCCCTATGGTAGAAATACTGTCTGCTTGCATGGTAAGTAGCGGGGTGTGAATTGTTAATAAAAATATCCATTAAAGATGTTTTTCTCACATGGTTTCCAGTGAAGAAACCAGTCTAGACCATGTTAATTATTACAGCCACTCTCAGGTGTGTTTATTATTATTCCTTTGTATATTTTGAGTCACTATCAGCTTTTTTTTTGCTTTCTTCACTACCTAGTGATTGTTAATGGCTTAAAGCAAGTTACAGCAAACATTTAATATCCATGCGTAGCTTGTCTTCAAACTCATGTAAGAGCTTCCAAGATCTAGTCAGCATCATATTTAAGTGACTTTTAGGATATATCAGAAGATGGCGATATCTTTTTCCATGCTGTTTAATGCTGTGTTCAGCTGACCATATAAGTCAGTGAGGAAATACTAAAAAAATTGTTGAGGGAGTAAAATATTTGTTGAAAAGTTCAGTCTATAGTGATGCTTCATCTTGGAGATAACACTGACATTATAGGCTTTGGCAGAACTCTTTTTTTTTTTTTTTTTTTTTTTTTTTTCCTCTTTCAATAAGGAACATAAAGACAACAGACTTCAGTCAGTGGAAGATGCTACAGAATTATCCAACACACAAAATATACTTCATACTCCTGGTACTGTCAATTATTTCATCTTGCTATTTCTGCCACTTCTTAACAATGTTAAAATAGTTACCAAATATTTCACCACCTTCAAGATGGCTTTTCCAAAAGCCGGTTAAAAGCCTAGGGCAGTCTTCACTTGTTTGTAGAATGTTAAAAATACAGGAGGAAAACATATGTGTGGGTTTTGACTTTAAAAAAAATCCATAAACCCCACAAAGCTCTATTGCTTTGTGTCATCTTTCTAATACTATCCCATGCAGGGCCAAAGAGGGGTGAGTACCTGGAAGGAATGTGACCTCTCTCTTCTTCACCTTCCCTACACACGTTCAGGGATAGAAATGTCAGTGTCCAAGCTTGTGTGCACAGGGAACATAGAAGAAAGTGGCACCTTTGGCACCGTGGAAAGGGTGGCAGTACGTGATCATCAGCGAGAGACTTCTGATCTGCATAGACCCTAAAAGATGCCTGGGCTTGGGGAAAGGTTACAGAATAAGACTTGAGGCCAAGGGACAAGTTGAGGCTTCAACAGCCGTTCCACCTTTAGCACAGTCTGATAGCGTCTCCCAAGGTTGTTTAAGAGTTCAGATGGCAAATGGGCATCTTCAAACTGATAAGCCAAGTGGAAATTAATTGGAGAGCATTTATCTAAAATGCAGTGCATGAAGCTCTCATCTAATGTAAACTTTTAATTGTCTACTACTATAAACTGTAATGTTAAACACAGTTTGTGCATAAAACTTACTTCATTATGAACGCTATTAATGCAGAATGAATGACTATAAAGTTATTTGCTAGAGAATGTGCTCTGGTAGTTAGATTTTACCGTTGCTCTGTGCTGAAGTGAAGAATCTGCCTTTTTTTCCCAGCATGGGTTTTTTTTTATGGAACAGTCAGAGGTGACTCATGTTAAATGAGTGCACACAAAATAAATGTAGAAAAAATGTTCCTTTATACAAAGTTATTTAAATAATTCCTTTCAGCTTCAGTGACACCTGCAGTGTACAGTGAAACCTTTCTAGGCAAAGGTTGTTATAAATGTGATTGTTATGAATTATGCCAATTTAGCCACCAATTAACAACTTGAATAAATGATTACATTCATTATCAGGTGTGATGCAAAGCTAATTGAAGTCTGTGGGAGCTCTTCTATTGAGTTCATGGAGCTTTGGATCAGGCCCATAAGTCTATAGCCAAATAACAATAATTTTTCTTTTTTTAGATAGCTAATTCTCTTGTATTCTGTCTAGGTTGGGGAAAAACATTGAACCTTTCTGCTTCTAACCTGTGTGACCCCATTAATAAAGAATGAACACTTGTTCTAAAACGCCCGATGAAAATGAGTTCCTGTCAAAAGCATTATTCTTCTTTGCTTTCACATATGGCCGTATGATATGCTGGAGCTTCAGAACATTCTCAGCCCATGGAAATACCAAATAACGTGTCTAAAATTGAAACATTGCTTTAGCCATCCCTATAATTAAAGAAGAGGAAGAAAGACAAGCGTAATGGGTTTTTATAAGTTGTCAAAAAACCCACTCCCTTCTTGCCAAGATTCATTTATAAAAACATTTCTATGACTTTGAAATAAGCAGAAGGAAATAGTGATTTTGGTTTTCTATTGCTTTTTTCATAGACTGCAGGCACTGTGTTGGCTAGATTTCAATAGGGTAATCATGATTTTCTTTACTGAAAAGTTCTCATTTTATTTGCATAAGGTTACTCAGTATATTTTCTGAGCTATCTTGTAATAGTGTCACTTGCTATTTGAAGGCATATGTTAGTGCAACACTGTGTGCGTGCATGTGTAAATAAATTCTGATCTCGGAGTAGTCTGCCAGCTGAGAACAGCAAAAAGAAAGGAAATCACTAGTAATAAAAGCACAATTTCAAGTTACAAAAAAAGGTGAGAAAGCAAATAGGAAACTGCCTTTCAATGGTGAGGGTGTGTAAAACAAAATTAGAAGAACTACTAATATTCTTAAGATTGAATATGAGAACAAAGGGATCTTCAAAGCAGGGTGTTTTTTTTTTTATTGTGTGAGAAGTACTTAAAGTGAGTCATTGACTAGAAAATAAAACTATTCATATTAAAGAATTGCTTAATTAGAACTGTGATAGTTTCTTGTTTTTTTTCCTTCTTTTTTTTATTTGCTGATACAGTTTGAGCCTGAAGCTAGGTGTTAATCCGAGGTGTCCGTGTGGCAGGCAACGTGAGGCAAGACTCGTATATTTGTCTGGTCAGTGTCAGTCACACATCACCATGAGACTGGTTGAGATCAAGGGAGATTGGCAGACCAGGCATGAAGTGCTGGAGTCTGCTCTGAGGGAGCCCTCAAGTGTGCTCTAAATCCTAAGGCATAATTGGGGTTCCCCTGAAATGACCAGCTGTATCGCCCAGAACTTTTTTCCTGGGTGCACCTGTAGGCGATGAACATGAAACAGGCCAAAACTGGCCTTTAATAGCAAGTAGTCAGTGCGCCTCCTGAACTGTACTGCATAAAGCCAGCGTTAGACTGAGATATACATGAAATTTTTAAAATAGGTGAAAAAGGAAACTGCGTGGGCTCCACGTGTAGCATTTGCTAATGCAAAGATTTTGCCTAGTTCCTTTGATTTCTCTAAAGTTTAGTCAGTGGCACTACTGACATCTAGTAGTTGTTATAAAAATGTTGCCACACTTAAAAAAAGTTAGGGTTAGGACAATAATGAAAAGCTGATTTTTTTTTTGTCTCTGCTCATACTAGCTTTGTGTGATGTGGTTCCTTTGACTTCAGCAGAATGACTCCTGATTTACTGCAGAGCTCAGGGAAAGAGAACGAGACATCTCTATGTAATGGCATGCTAAATAGCTCAGGTCTCTCTTGCTGTGCTGGAAACTCTGAGAATTAATACGCTTTAAAGGAAATTAAACAAACACCTGGAATTACTCCTAAATTTAATTATTTTCTGTTTGGCTGTACCTGATTTGAGCTTTGAGGCAAAAGAAGAACCAAAAAGATACTTCTGACCACCTTCTGTCATTAAGAAAGTATATGTGATATTTAAAAAAAAAAAAAAAAGGTATTCAAGCATTTCAGCCTTGATAAGACATGAGTGTGCAGACTTTTCATGTCCGAGGGTATTTGTGGTATTGTATTGAACAAGATAGGGCTCATCTACCAGCTGAATTACATGTATTGTACAGCAGAGCCATGCGGGGTCAGCAACAGCACTGTACGAGTAGGAAGCATGCTGGTGAATCTCTTGTTCTTGGATCAGTTTACCTGCAAGGTCTGGAGGACATGAAATCTTTGATTGGTTCCTATGCTGCTTGCAAAGGTGAAATGTCCTTTTTTGGCACTGAATTATGAAAATGGTCTAGGCAGAAAAAGAAACAAGTAGATGAAAATCTGCCAGTCTCAATCTCCATAAAGCAAAACGTCCTATTGGAAGAAGAAAGAAAATACAGAAGCAGCTTCACTCCTCTCACCTACTTGCTACATGGGCTAAGAGAGAGAAACCATGCATACAATTGTTACATGTTTTTTTCTGAAAGAAGTCTTTTCTGATAAATTCAGTGGTCGGAAAGCAGGGCGACAGTGGGAGGAGGGACAAGACATGTAGTGTATATCAAAGGAAAGCACCCTGCCAGTGTGACATGAACTTCCTGCGTGTCAGCAGGTAAAAGGAGGTGCAGGAATTGCCTTGTAGGAGACAGAAGAGGACATAGGCTAGGCATGCTGTGTAGCTCAGAAAGATGTGTTTGACAAACATGGTGCCAACATCAAACAATGCTGCATGATGAAAAGCGGCGATTAAAGAGCAGTTAAGCAGAGAGTCGCTGTCTGAAGCAGTGTGCTCTCCTGTACAGTCGGCTGCTATGACAGATACTCAGTGGTTCAAATGTGGGACATTATATACATCACAGCACAGAATAACCAGTGTTAAAACATGCTGTGGAGAGCAGAAAGCATCTTTCTGCTGACTCTTTTATGATTTAGAAGGGCTTTGTGCTTCTCAGGTAATAAAACTCAGTATAGTCTTTAACTGTTAAGGTAGATTGTAATGGACAGTACCTAACTGCACTGTTCCAGTCTTGATAGTGGAGACAAGACATCAGGTATCCTGAAATGAAAACAGGGCGCTTTTTTCCAGTCACCCAGCTATGCTGTTGTACTGAAAGAAGTGTAGAAAAATAGCGTGCAAAGAACTACTGTCTTTTTACTTAATATAAAGCTGCCAGAGGGCTTTTTGCATTTTTGCTAAAAGATTTTCTGTTGATTTTGCTATTGCCCCTCCTTAAATGTGTGCTGGGCATATGCAGTTGGTGTTTTATATGTGTATTCAGTGTGTGTGTGTGTGTTCCTGACTGGGCATCTTTGCTGCAGCACTGGAGGGGGTGGCAGAATTCTACCAGCAAGCCTACTTTTAATTCATTATTTGACACTTCCCTCAAGTTGTTTCCAGTGTTGTTTTTTAAAAAAAAAAGACAGGAGTGTTTATATATTTGCCATCTCTGATATTTCAGATCTTTGCTATTTTTAATCTACTCAGTCTAGTATGTAACCATTTGCATAAAACATTTCATCATGCAAGAACGAATTCACACTAAGAGATCTACCCTTTCACATGCCAGGGTCTGGCTGAATCGGTGCAACTGGACTTTCTTCAGATGCTGGAGAGATAACATGTGTTTTCTTTTGCTCTTTGCTTATTTTCTTCCATCTGTTGCAGTCATCTAGCTACTTATGTAGAGAAGGATTTATATAAAATAAAAATACAGAATTAAGTATATCGTTTGAAACAAACTTTCCCTCTCACACTATCTTCATTTTTTTTATTTAAGCTGAATTTTGGTTTTGAGACAGGAACCATTGTTTATTTGATGTGACTTTTGGGTTTTAATATAAAGGCTCTTTGGCTCTTCAGGTGCTTTTGCAATAAACAGTTTAAAAAAACCCACAGTTAATGATGACTTTTCTTCAACTTTTTTCCCTACCATCCATAAGTTTTGTTTCAGGGAATCCTCAATTCAGAGGTAGTGTTTTATATTTTGGTTTAATAGCCCTTCTGTGGATTTGGACAATTGATTTTTCAAATCCTTTAAATTTTTGGCATTTACCGTGTCCTGTGTCAGGGAATTCTGCAGCTTGATCTATACTTTCTATGAAGAAAAACCTCTGTTTTGAACCCTGTTGGGTTCCTGTCTCTTCGAATGCCCATGAGGGACTTGGAAGAAACAATGAACAATTGTTTCATACTTACTTATCTTCTTGTCATTCATGTTTTCCTAGACCTTTATCATGTCCTTTCTCACCTATATCTAAGGCGGCTACTCTGTTTATTCATGGTATAGAAGCTCTCCTCTAGTTTTAATCATCCTTGCAGCACTCAAATCTTTCTCTCACTCTACTGTATTGGTTCTGAAAGTAACAGACCAAAGTGTGTGTAGTATTCCAACTGTGAGTTCACAGTGTGTTTCTGTAGTGGTATGATGATTATTTTCTGGGTTTTCTCTATTCTGTTTCTAGAATATCTCGAATGTTCAGTTTACTTTTCTGAGTATGGCAGAATGCTGAATGAAATGTTTTCCTTTGGATTTCAGACGACTCTGTAAATTAATGATAGTATCCTCTCTCTCTGCAGCTGCCGATGGAATGGTGTGTAATGAGTTATGCTCAAGTGATGGCTGTTGGGGGCCAGGGCCAGACCAGTGTCTCTCCTGCAAGCGCTTCATCAGGGGAAGGACCTGCATCGACTCTTGTAACCTGTATGATGGGTAAGATATTTCCCTTGCACTTTTCCCTGAAGTTGCTGACCACATTGTTCAGAACTTTAATGAGTAATTATTTTGGTTTTACATTGATCAATATCTGGTTCCATTGCCAATATTACTGATTTTGAGTGAATAATTTGGTATTGTGGGATAAGTTTTAAGTATTTCCAAATCTGAACTTGTATAGAAGGCTTTACCTAGTATTCTGCTGACTGAAATTTTCATGCAACATCAAAAGTTTGTTGCACCTTTTGCATTCCTGATTATGTGAACAATTTGATTTAAGTAAAGACTAAAAAACTCGCCATTTAGCACTACTTGAATATTGATACCCCTATTCAGAAACACATACAATTATGTTCTTTCAGATGAGTTAGATTTAGGTATGTGATAAAGAATAAGGACCTCAAAGTAGGAAAGCTTTTTCTTTTTTTTTTTCCATAATATACTATGTGTGTGTACACACAAATATAAATAATAAAACCAACATGAGTTCTTCCTCCCTTTCCTTCTCCTACTCATGCATGTGCATCATCTTTTCTGGAGGACGGCTGGAGGAATACCTACGTACGGCACAGCCAAGCTGGCTGAGTCTGACTTATGACAGAAAAATAGAACTGAACTGCTTATATTAGCTGCAGCAGAAGAAATTCATAATTAGGCTGTGGAGGGAAGCAGGTGGAATTTCACTTCCTGTATAACAGTATAGCAAGGTCCTTGGCATATCTTTTAAAGTCAAGATAAAAAAAACTTAAATTATTTTAATTATCTTTTTCAGCTTAAACTGCTAATGAAAATAAGATCACTGTATGTTTCTTCCTCTTTCTTTTCCTCCCTTGGATGTGAACTCATGTAACTGTTATGGAAAGAGTATTGAACAAACTCCCATATATATGTGAAAATATTCTGAACTCTTCTATCTGGACAATGCATGCAAAACCAATCTTGTCAGAGTACAGTTTTATATGCTTAAAAGCCTGCATCCTCCCCCCACCCGCCCCCCCCCAAAAAAAAGGGGGGGAGGGGGGGAAAGAAGGGTTGCAGACCACAGTTGTGTTCTCGTATGCACTGGAATATATTGGACCCCATTTGGTGGCTGGTGTCACCATGAAGCCTATCGCAGCAAGATCACAAGGAAGCTGTCATGACCAGCCCTCAAATCAGGATGTTCTGATCTGTATCGATTCGTGAATGGTATTTACACTTTCCACAGGCTCAGTTCTTTCCTAAATATGTGAAGTGATCTGTGACCTGGGAATGGGGAGAAGTATTTTGTTTGCTTGTTTGAGAGCTCTGCACATTCATCTTGCAGGGCAGCAATGGTACTTCAGGGTAGGGTCAGATGTATTTGCCTTCTTTTTTAGTCCTCAACAGGAAAGCTCTTATCTCCAAAGCCAGAGAAGGGTGAACTCGCGTGCCAGAGTGAGGTTTTTCCTCAGCTGTATTGTTGCAATAGATCCTAATGGCTGTAGAGGAGCAGAGGGAGAACATGGATAAACTAAGCACAGAGGCCTTCACCTTTATCTGAATATTACTAGAGCCTACTAACACGAGTGTGCAGCACATCTTAACTGTTTAATGCAGATATTTTCACTGGTTAATGCAACAAGATGGGATCCATCTGCAAAACTTCGGTGTCCAATCTGAGCTAGTTACATAGGTTCTCTCTGTGATTAGTGGGAGAGAAGTGACCTGTTCAGGTGTTAATTCATCTCAGCCTAGAAAAAGGTGGGATGAATTGTGTTGAGAAGGTGCTGGAGGGTTTTTTGTGAGTGGCAACTGGAAGCTGAAATGACACATCTGGTGTTTGAAGGAAGAAATCTCACCTACTATTACTACTTCCCCTCCCCCCCTTGTTAGTGCTTAATAAGAAAAAAATAAATCACTTGGGTGATAGTTTCTTCTGGATACATGAAGTAAATGAGCAAAAGGATTTGTTTTGACATTTTATGGTTTCAGACCTCAGTCTAGAATTGTTGTTGATGAAAAAGTTATGAGCTTTTTGGAGAATGGGCTTTAAAACAGGAGTGTGCGCAGAGACTTAACTAAAACAACAAGAACAGCACTGTGATCGATCCTCTTTCTAATCCTTTCCTAACTGATAGTGATGTCTCGCATGTAAAAGGTAGCTTCCTGAATCTGAGCCAGGAGGGACAATTCCTTAGATAAAAATCAAGAAATGAGCTGCTTTGTCCTGTTAATGAGGTCCTTATTTCTTAAGGAAAGAGGAGGAAAAACACTCTAGTTTTGTGCTAGTAAACAAGATGTCTACTGCTTCACCTGCCTATGAATGAGGTTGCTGATGGGGCCTGGTTTTCAGCTGGTGTAAAGCAGCATAATGTTAACAGAAGTGATCTCAGCTGGCTCAGTCTGCTGACCTTAGTGAAGCTGAAATTATTTCCACCAGGTGAAGAACCAGCCATTTTATCTCAGTTTCAGTCTCACTTTTGCTGTCTCCTAACCTGCCTACAAAATATTTTCCTAGGGAATTTCGAGAATTTGCAAATGGTTCTGTCTGCGTAGAGTGTGATCCCCAGTGCGAAAAGATGGAAGAAAACATGATCACATGCTATGGGCCGGTAAGAACAAAGTTCGGTGTATTATGGGCTAGCTTATTAAAGTGTGCTAAAGCACAGGCATTTTCTCCTTATAGAATTTAGAGCAGCTGTTGACAATTAATGTTAACAAAAACAGAAAATATGCATATTACGCATGTAGGGAAAGATTTCTGCTCGCATTAAATTGGTGCAGGGAATAAACTTCCTTGGATCAGCCTCCTTAAGAAAATGGTTTAAAAAGTAGTGTCCTTTTCTTTCCTGAGTTGTCTTAATGCCTTAGTGGTACAGATGCACAAAGTTTTTAAATGACAGATAGCATTCAATTGCAATTTGAGTGCCCTCTTTTATGACTGTTTTCATTCTTTATAATTCAGTTCTGTCCTGTTCTACTACAAATTCAGTTACTTTTTTTTTTCCCCTCACAAAAAAACGTAGGAATTTGTCTCAATCTCTCAGTGAGCTTGGACAATATGTTTTTTGGGTTTATTAGGTTAGCCTTTTAGCTTGTTCTGATACAGAATTTTTTTCATGCATCCTAAATGAGTGTTAAATGCAGCTGTCACCTGTATAATGGCCAGTGAGTCTTCTTTCAAAGATTATTGCTCTTTTGTGAGATAGAAGTTGTCTCTTTCTTTTGGTCTTCTGTGTATTGCCAAGATTAAAAGTCACAAGTATCCTGGGTAATGAGGAGTTGTATTATAGGCTCTTCATCATTGAGAAAATTTAACCCATAACTTATTTCCTTATTTCTGTGACTTACCTACGGAATGGAAAAAAAAAAGGCATTACACTGACAATCATTCTCATCATAATTTTTGTTGCAATACTGTGTTTTATGCAACACAACCATAAAGCAAGAAGCTAATGTTTCAAGTGTTCATCCCATGAGGGAAATTTGGATTTGTAGCAGGGCTCATGGATGTAAAATCCTAGACCAGTGCCCAACTTGAACACCAGATTTGGATATACACTGGCTTATCATCACAGCTTTAAAATTTTACTTTTACGTTGTCCAGGAGCCTTGGTTTATAGTTCTTAACAGTCTAGTCTACATATGTATTAAGAAGTAGACCTTGTAGTTCTTCAGTATTGTTGTGACCAGGTACCATAGGGAGAACACAGTGTGGAAAATAATTCTGGAGTGCAGGGGCAGGGGATCCCACTGAAAGGCCATTGCAGTTGCTTTTCAAACATGGTTCATTATTGAACAGTGTTGCAGGAAATTTCTCAGGTGAGCATGAAGTCCTTCATGTTAAGCACACCAATAATATTGAGAAACCTGTTTAGAAGCTGGAATTGTCTTACGCTCTACAGAATAAGTTTATGGCCAAATGCACCAGGATTTATGTGTGTGCTGCTCTAACAGAGACTGGAACCATGCCGCTGACTCACTGTTTGTTGGGAAAGAAATGCTGCTACAGTTATTGCTGAGTGTGCTGTCATGTTATGACCTGCAATTCTAGTGCAGCAGGAAAAGACAGAGTAACTTGAATGAACTGCATTTCTTTCTTCCATGCTTTCCAGGGACCTGACCACTGCACAAAGTGTTTCCATTTTAAGGATGGTCCAAATTGTGTGGAAAAATGTCCTGATGGCTTACAGGGGGCCAACAGCTTCATTTTCAAATACGCTGATGAGGATCGTGAGTGCCATCCATGTCATCCAAACTGCACCCAAGGGTAAGTGCAAATTCTGTGAAGTGAGCCATCCTATTTACTGTTAATAGTACATCATGATTTAGATGCAGTTTCGCTTGGTAAAGCACTCGTCTCACTCCTGAAAACCAAGTGTGTGCAGCAGTAATGTAACCTTAGATTACCAGGTCTCTCATGACATTCAGGGTCCAGTCATGAATGTCCAGCAGCTTATCAGAGAAAAAGCTTACACCCCTTTTGAAAACTGTAAAAAACAACTTTTCCCAGCAATGCTCTTAGCTTTCCTTCTAGCTAACACAGTTTTGTAACAAATGCTGCCGTTGACACTTACGTAAGTGTAGGCCTGTGCAATGACTTTATTTTTAGTATTTACTTGTTGACAGAATTTTCATCTCTGCTCCTTGGTATTGATGAACTAACCTGGCAGCACTACTATGATATGAAATTGTTACCACCCTCTTTTTCATATAGGAACTGATACAAAGGGTTTGTCTGCAATCAGACTCCGTACAGGAGTCTGAGTCTGAGTCTGAGCATCAATTTCTCAAGTCCTGTCTACGTGCCCAGAATCACTTGTTACATTTGGAAATATACAGCCAAGGTATCTGAGCCAGAATTAAGAATCTTTGCAACAAAATACTAGTAGTCGCATACACAACTATTGTTTTGCATGTGCCACGTAAGTTATAAATGTCTTTCGATGAGACGGTTGGTGGTATCCAGCATACAACAAAGAAACGGAGAGGCAGCCAGGGGAGAAAATAGAAAACTTCAGCCAGTGAAATAATCTTCAACAAGAGGCTTTTATTGTTTAGCAGCTAAAATTAAACCAGTAAATTATTCAATGTAATCTTGATGTCAACAGCTGTTGCCATTCAAAATGAGACCTTTTGCTGGTTTTGCAAATCTAATTACAATAGAGCCATTAGGGAAATGAAAGTGAGATCGCAAAGACACAGCCAGGATCTGTTACAGATTTGTCTTCCCCTCAGACCTTTTAAATCAGTTACGCAATAAGAAAAATGCTGTTACTGTGGAAGAAAAGCGTAAGAAGAAACAATATGAAAAGATGAGCTCACTGCAGGAGCTCTGGTCCTGGCTTTAATAGATGGTGGAAGTGCCAGTTCTGATCGAATCTGACAAGCCCAGCTATGGATGACAGATTTACTGTCTGCCCTGCATAAGAAGTGCCTTGTAGCTCTGCTGGCCTCTCAGAAGACCAGGATGCGACACTTCTTCCCATTCCCTCTTCTTTTTTGGGGAGGTCTAAGTGATCTAACTATTATTAATCTTCGTGGCACAGCTGTCTTTCTCCTAGACCAGGAAGGGAGCAGAATGTTTTCCATGCCTTTCCACTTCATATGCATCAGTGTTTTGCAAGTGGTTGGTTGTTTTATTCTCCCTGGATAGAATGGGATCAAGAAGGGAGGCTTTTATGCCTTGTGGTGAAAATCTGACATTCTATTTCATAAACAAATAGGAAGAGCATTAGGCAGTTGTAACTGAACTTGCCGGTACTCGTTGGCAACCCTTGGTGACACAGGGTTCCTCTATGCTGAGTTATGTTGTCATTTAATCCTTGAACTTTCAGTTTTCCCTTCATTTTATTTTCTGCAGCTGATTAGGTGAATGAATGTGTCATTTAGCATCATGTGCTAATCCCCAGAGAAGCGATGAACTACCACTAGTAAAAGGGCCAAAGGTCTCACCCAGGATACATACGCAAAGGTGTGGTTATCTCCCAGATGAGGAGCTATCCCTTTGCCATGAGTCAAATACTATTCCTCATAGAAATCCTCATCCTCTTATTAAAGAGTTAATGTGTCTATTCTTAGGTGTTTTGTTACCCTTCATAAAAACAACACCCCACCACCCCCCAAATCTGGGTAAGCATGGGTATTCTTTTCTAGTGTTCCTAAAGACTTTCTGGCATGTGATTATGTTAATGAAACTGTTAATGACTGCCCCAGATGTTTGGGGCTTATGGGATGTCCATCTTCTTGCCAATGTTGTCAAGGGCTGAATATGCCCACAGAGAGAAGGGAAATCAGTTACTCTTTCTCCTTGTCTCCTTCAATACTGAATTCTCTAGTTTCATACCCTTCCTTTAGGAATTAATATTTAAATTCCCCTCAATCAGGATTCTTCAGTGAAATAGGTTGTGGAGGGAACACATCTTGGTATTTGGCTCACGACTGAATGGTACAGAGAAACCGTAATTCTACTTCACCTAGCATGTCAGTTCTCCTCTCTGTCAGATCAATTGCTGGAATAAAACCGATGCCCTCGCAGTACAGCTTGGATACTCATCAAAAAGTGTTGAGCTGCTGCAGAGCAGTGCTCCCAGTGTGGTATTATCTCATTCCTGCAGTGCTGCTCTCTTTGTATTAGGGTGCTTGCTAAAATGGATTGCTAGTTCTCATACATTGTTTCTAGTCATCCCCACCTGTTGCTGTCACCAAAAAAGATAGCTGTCCCACCTTTGTGTTTCCTGTGAGCGTTTGCCACAATTTCGTCATGGCACTTGCAGATGATTGCTTTACACCCTGGTGCGTGAGATTTGATAACACCGTTATCCCTTGTTCAGGTATAATGACTGCTTCTGTTAATAGGTGTGTAATTATCCAGCCCTGTTAATGATCTTACATTGACTAAGAGAACTATCAAGGAGTGACTTCCTTGGATGCAACAACTGTGCTCTTGGCCTTGCATGCCCATGATAAACATCAGCTACTTGAAGCCAGTTTGGAGCAGATATGAGGCATGTGGGACAGCTATCCCATTTAATTCAAGAGAGTCAGAAAGCATTTGGCACCTCTTCTTGCAGAGCTAGCCAAAATGGAACACTTTCATGGAAATAAAATACTAATTATATAATAGCACTTGACAGTCTGCTTCCTCGCAGGGCAAGACACAAATGGGAGATCTCGCTGGACACCTCCCCTCATCATAGAAAGGCATTTTCTCACACAACTTTTTGAAGGATGTGTATTACTCTTCACCAAAACTTTACTTTCCTTCTAAGCCAAGACCAGAGAAGTCATGGGAGCCTTATCAACACGTGTGTGGTCCAGAAGGAATTTGAAGGCAGAACTGTCTTGCCCCTAAAGCTTAGGTGTATTTTTAGGAAGGCGTTATGAATTCCAGATGAAACAATAGTGCAAATTCAATGGCAGCAAACTCTGAATAAGAAACTGTTACCATATTTTTGATGCAAAATTTCCTCCTACTCCCTTCCACAGTTCAACTTTCTTACTATCGCCATCAGTATGCATGCCTGTTAGCTAAGTAACCTCCTGGTTTTGAGTTGTCTGGCTTTATCCATAGCAATAGTTGGACGACCAGCTCATCGCCACAACTAAGGTTTTCTTCTGTCCAGAGTTAATCCATTTATGCCATTGTGTAATCAGTTTTGTTTGTTTCCAGTGACAAAGATTTTTGAGAATTCATCTGACTGGAAATGGCTTTGCTACTCCACACCTGTGAACAGTTAAGACCCCACCTTTCAATCTTAAGGAAAATTGATGAAAGAGTATTTGTGACAGAGGGGAAAAAGGATTGTTTCAGGAAAAAACAGTTACTCCAATTTTCAAAACTGTTTTAACTCATCATTTGCTTTCAGAGGACGATTATCTGTAAAGCTAGGATGAGCTCCAAGTGTCGTTTTCTGTATAAGCTGTATTGGACTGTTGTAGGGTACTGAATATATCATTAATAAATTGGCATGTATCAGTTAACCAGTTCATTTTACAGAGCGAGCTTGAAAATGAAAATATCATCCAGACTCCCATGCAGAAGAAGGAACTTTGGCTGTGAATGGAGTACCAGTGTGATGTATGATTGTGTCATGCTTGTATTTATATGTGTCAAAAAGCCTGAAACCAAGGAAGTTACTTCCCGAGGAAAAATAACTGATGACCTGGTGGTGCAAAATAGCTTGTTAATAGGTATTGCCATTACTCACACAGTATTGTACTTTACTGCATGTAATCAGGACAGCCAGTCAGAGAGTAGGAAACTGTTCAACATGACAAAGAGTAATGGAGACTGCACCTGGACAGAGTTTTCTCTTTGGGGCTGGGAAATCCACTGAAGAAGATTACAGGTTTAAATAAAAATCAATGATATTTCAGCTTGGAGTAGGTGGCATCCAGACAGCTCTCTTGGATTCAGGTCCTTTTCTCCAAAAGTCTGAGAGAGTAAATGTACAGATGTGAAATGCCTCCAAGACAATAGGCTCTTTATGTTAGTCTGCCAGTTATCTGAACTGGTAATGGGCTCTCAGACCTCTAATTGAAGAGGGCCTTCTTTTTATTTATAGCAAGAGTCTGAGCTCACCTTCTCTTGACATGCTAGGAAATGGAAGATCTGAACAACATTTTTTCAGCCTCCTTCATTATCAGACTGGTTTTCTGCAAATTGCTGAGAAGGCCATGAAAGGAAGAAATGCTGGATATGTTTGAGACTGGTTAAATTCAGACAGTCCTGAATTCTGAAGTCCTGAAGCCCAGGACAGATGAAATTTCAAAAAACGCCCATCAAGAGTTCTCTCTATTAAGTTTTTGAACTGTGTTTAAATCTACCCTTTCCGTTTATGCATTATCTGGCCACCTGGGTATTTAATTAATCCTTTTTATGTCTGCACGCTTGCTGAAGGAAACCATTATTGAGGAAATCCTTACAATTTGTGTTTGCATGTCACAGTTCTTATCTAAAAATAAAAATTCAAATAAACTAACAAGAGGTAAGGTTCACTATCATTCTGCTCTCCCTGATGGGCAGGTAAGGGGAAATTGAATTCACTGAATTTATTTCATAATGGCAGAGTGATAGCTAATTTAAATGCCGCAAAAGCTGATGAGTGGCAAGTGATGGTGAAGTGGAAAGAAGATCTCATGGGAACGTATTTGAACTCTTTCAGATGTTTGACATGCATATCCCTCTATCAAAGCCAAACTGAAAGCAGGAGACTTTAAAAAGAGTTGGGGATCATACCTTAAATTTGAAATGCCTCAACAGAAGTGAGTTTCAGTCTACTGATGTGTCAGATCACCTGCTCCTGTAGTAGATGTGCAGCCAAAGAGCCTGTTAATAAAATGGTTCTGAGATCTTGTTAAAGAGTTGAAATGAGTGGTTTGGTTTCCTTAAATTGCTGAGAGCTAGATACTCCTCATGGTTACAGAGGGACTAGCTAGGCATTCAGCACTAAAAGGAGTCAGGTTGTCTTAACCCCTAAAAGCTTGACATCAGGTTTCTGTCTCTGAGAATCCTGACTGCTGTGAAAGTGTGTAATTGATTTGCTACTTGAATGCAGAGAACCTAGGACACCACTTCACCTGCTTCTCTTCATGAGGACAAGGAAAATCCACACATATCCATGTTTTGCAAACAGACTCTTTCCCCATGGTTGTGCTTTAGTGCTGCTGCATAAAGTGATTCTCTGCATTTCCATTCCCTTTGGTGAGCACCTCCTGATTTTGCAGGTGGAGGACTTTTGGCAGCATCTAAAAAAGCAGAATAAAATGCCTGAATCGGCAGACAACATTTTGCTCTGGTTTTTGTTGTTGGAAGTTCATCCTTGAGCTTCCCTGATAAAAGCATAGTCACCTTCCAAAATATTTCTGCAGTTGCCCTAGCTAGGAACTTAGAGCAGACTGAAAAATTTCATCAATTGCAGAAGGAAAAAAACTTTTGCATTGTGCTCCTGGAGGTCTCATCTTGCGAATGAACAGCTTTTGTGCAGTAATTACTGGTTTGATGATTTAGACAACATCCAGAAAAAGCAATTCTATTGTCAGGACTCCCATGTGTGCAGGTGAAACCTGCCTTAAGTGTTGTTTGAGCCAAGATATGTCCAACCTTGGAGTGCTGTTTATGTTGCTATTATTGTTTCCATTGCAAGCTTGGTTTTGTCACAGCTATAATTTCGTGGTGACTTGGGTCTCTCTTGAGAATTATAATTGAGAATGTGGCACAAAGAGGGGATTCCTGCTTCTTGGATCTGTAAATAACAGATTTCTCTCTCTCTCTATTTTCATTTTGGATTTGCTGCAGGTGCATAGGGCCACGTATTGAGGACTGCATCGGCCTGATGGATAGGTACTTGCCGAGTGGTCGTTCCCTGTGTGTCTTCCATCCTCCACGTGTGGACAAGGGCGCATGCGTGTGCATGTCCTTGTGAATGGCAAATGACATCTTTTGTTCTGTAATTGCCTGCAGGTGTAGAGGTCCCACTAGTCATGACTGCATTTACTATCCATGGACACGACAGTCCACTTTACCACAACATGCTAGGTAACATCGACCACTTTTCCATTTTTGTACACAAGGTCCTTCCCTTGTTGCCATAGGAATGTTATACTATCCAGTTTGTTCAGAAACGCAAACTATGGGGAGAATATAATTTGTCCTTAAGTAAGATATACCCCTGAACATCCAAATTTACTTTCCCATTTGAAAGCCAATTAAATATCTTATTTGTTTAGGCTGATTAGAAGATGCCTTTTTATTTAAATTTCTAGGTTAAATCAATAAGGGCTCAATTCTGAAATTTTCTGCAGAAATGTGTGTTTCTTGGTGAAATCTTACTAGAAGTAAACATGGTGAAAAGTCTGGTTTAATTGGAATTTACTTTATTCCCGTTTGTTGGGTTTTTTGTTTAAGACAGAGCTTAAAAGCAGATGAAGTTTTTTCTTCCATACACCTTCTGTGTGGAAAAAAGTAAATGTTTTGGCAAAACCAAATTTCTTCCTTAATTCACATAACACTATTATTTGATTTTTTTTTTTTTGTTTTCTGTTTAAAAAATAAAATAATCGTAACCTTGCAGCAATTTTATTTTTCACTAATGACGATCAAACAAATTAATGCAGGAAGACTCCCAAAACATTCTGGTTATACTCTGCATTCTTTTTCATGAAAGCCCTTCATTGCCATTGAGTTTTTGTTTATTTTTAAATTCAAACTGGTTAGTATGACTTCCAGGCTTTGGGACTACTGTCATGAACTAAGACTGGATGAAAAATATATCATTTCAATCAACTTCCCCTCATTAAGGATTTTACTTTGTTTTTTTTTCTTGTCTTTTGAACAAAATTTTAAGGTTGCCTTTCCTTCCTAGTTGTGTACCTAATGTGAATATTCCTATTTCTAGCTGTTGAGAGAGAACATGTTTAGGCTTGAAAAAGAGTAATCTATAAATGCTATCAAGTAGTATACTTGTTTAATTCAGTCAATATCACTTCTGACATAATTCATGGACCAATGAATAAGCAACGGAAGAAGACTGAGTGTTTCAATATTTCAATATTTTTTTTTTAATCTTTCTGAGCTGGGGTATCCAGTTGGAGATACTTCTGTGGGGGACTCATTTTCAGATGTACTCATCCAAACTGAGTTGCCCTAAGCAAGCAGTTTTAAAGGTTTCCATTTTGTCAACTTACTCAAAGCACAAATATAGAAAATGTATTATTATTTGCATAAGTTTAAGGGGCTTACCAAACAACAGAGAATGAAGGCCATGCTGAAGTTCTTTGCTTTAGTAACCAATTTAAAAATAACATATACATGTTCATCAGTTGGATTTTTAGTCAGTTTTTGAGGGAACATTAAGAACTTTATACTAGAAAGAAAACTTGTTGGCTGTAATGTAACTCTCTTGCAGTGTTAAAGGCTGCTCACTCTAGCTTCCTCTGTTAGCCCAAAAGCCAGTCAGACCTTGTTCACTCTTTAATTCAAGTGGTATAACTCCAAAACTTACCTTTGCATTTAAAATATTCAGGTAGTAGTAAAGTCTCTGGAGGTACTGCCAAATACCCACTGAATTTGATGGAAAGACTCCTGTTAATCACAGTGGATGTTAGTTTGGGCCCTGTATTTAGAAGTGGAATTAAAGGAGTGGAACCTTGAACGTGACATAATGCTAAAGAAAGTGTTGTCTAGCAATGTGCCAGGCTTAAGCCATGTGTTAACAGGCAATGCTTATTTTGTTTTTTATGTTGTGTAAATCGTAGATTTTGTCTCCTTGAATTTGCTGTCAAGGTGGTAAAGCAAAGTATCAAAGGGAGTGGAAATTAAAGCAATTGTTTTGCTCTGCTCAAGTGAATAATTTCCTGCTCCATTCAGTCTGAGGGAGAAGACCCTCAAATGTTTCCTTTTGATCTGATGTTTTTTTGGGGTTTTTTTGTTCCAACTTTGCTGAATATATTTTAGTAAAGTTCTTGCACTGTGTTTAAATGTCGGTATGTATGTATTCTTTCACTTTCAAGCCAAAGAAGGAAATTTCATATCTTTATATTTATTAGGTGAGTGAAATTGTGCATTTTCTTTTTTTTTGGTGAAAATGGTTCATTTTGTTTGGGCTAAAAATGGGCAAAACTGCACTGGCAAAAGTGATACTTTTTATTACAATAGGGGTGTAAATTAAAAATGGATGTGCTTCACTTTGGATAGAACCTTCTTCATGTCCCTTTAACAATTGTGTGCCCTCCCTAGACTTACAGACCTTAAAATAATTAATAATCAGCTTTATCCTTATCCATTGACTTGAATTTCTTCCATCAATGTGCATTAGCAGTGAGTTGATGGGCAGGGTTCTCTGCTGTGCAGGCAGCTGAAAGTGAGAGCAGGACTCTAACCACAAACAGTGAGATATTTCTCATCTTCACCTATTTCCGTTTTCATACCAGTGTTGCTTTTCTTTCCAGTTTTGCATTTTGCAAATTGGTTTTGCCATGATCCATTGACTTGAGGGCTTTTGTAAGAGTCTGGTAGAATAGCAAAGGAATTCTTACTGTCGTGTTTAATAAAGATGAATCAGATGTGCATCACATGGCTTGTTTTCCAGATGACCAGTGAAACTTCAGTTTTTCTGCTTATGTTTGGTCCCTTATGTTCTGTGGAAAAAAAATCCTTACTTTTGGCATTGCACGTCTTTCTGCATAGGTGTTTGGTGTTTTTAAAACCTTTAGCTTCAATAGAATGCTGTCCAAAAGGATGCAAGAAACCCTTTCCTTTTCCCGTTTCCAGCTCAGTGGCACGTTTAAGGGTTATTTTAGCCCTTTTCCTCTAGACTACTTGATAGATTTTTCAAATGACTGTTAGGTTACTTGCTGGGTCTCATGTACCTTTTTTTTCCCGTGAGGACCCACATTTATTTTCAATGTGTTCAATTTATACTCACTAAGGCTTTCACTGTATTCTTAACTGCCAGGAAAAGTTCAAACTCTAAAGGAGTTAGAAGTCACGGGAGAAATGAGCGCCTCTTCTGCTTGTGATTAGTTGCAAATTCTGGTTATTGTCATTATAGCTCTTGATTTACTGTAGTTGAAATCATACGGCAGGGAAAGCCTTTCCTCACATTTGTGATATAATCTGTCTGTATTTATACCGTGTATAATTCATAGCATCCCTATCACAGTGTTGTCTTACTGTGATTTGTGTGATTCACTGAGTCAATTTGCTGAGCAGATTTTCTGGCTGACCTCTTTGGGCTGCTCAGATGACACAGAGGCTGAAGGAATGGGACAGGCCTTGCTAGCAGAGAATTCCCCATGCAAGGTGGAGTCCTTAGCTGGCATATAACTAACACCACTGTTTCTTTGTCTTCCTTTCTGTCTCCTTCCTTCCTTCCCTGCCATGCTGAGAATCGCAGCCCAAGGAACAGAGAGGAGACAAGAGCCTTGTGTCCCAGCTTTTCTCAGCCGCTCATAGCTCTTCCTGGTCTCTGCCTTTTGAGGGTGGGGGGAGTAGGTACTAGATTATTACTGTAAGGCTTCAGTTTGGGTTCCTCCTTCTGTATCAACCTTTCCTAGAAATCACCAAAGCAAAAATGGAAAGCAGATGGAGGCTGGAATTTCCCAGGGTGCCCAAAGGAGTTAACTGTCCTCCTTTCCCACCCCTTACTAGAATAACACTCCTCCTTTCAATACCGTCTGACAATTGTAGTCGGTGGTTTCTTTGAGTGGAATAACATACTTGTTAGCTCTGGAACAAAGAGTGAAAAGAAAAATATGCCTGCTTCAAAGATTTGGATAAGCATTGCCTAAAAGGAAGATTGAAAAACTGTAAAAATAATACTCTGCCATCCATTAAGAAAATCACTCTAGGCAGTCATGTAAGGCTGGTTCTTCTACACACCCCTGCTCCCAAGTCCACCAGAGAAGTTTAGCTAACTCAGCTGTCGAAGCTAGGCTGTGAACAAAGTTTTTACTTAAAGTATAAATTTTAAATGTTGTCATCATTCCTATGATTCATAGAATCATTAAGGTTGGAAAAGACGCTTAAGATCATCGAGTCCAACCGTTAACCTATCACTGCCAAGTCCACCACTAAACCATGTCCTCAAGCACCACGTCTACCCGTCTTTTAAATACCTCCAGGAATCATTCAACAATACTAAGAGAGAAGAGGTCATCAAAGGAGGGGTGAAGTTTCTGTTTTCTAGTGCATGAGAGATTGCAAATCTGAAGATGTGATCAGAAGCATGTGGTGGATATGATAGGAAAGGAGTAGCACCTTGATGTTATTGGTCTGAGTAAGCTGATGTCTCTGTTTATGCCCTAAGAAAATTTTATTCACATTTCCCTTTTAACTAACAGAAACTAATTAGCCAGGACCATCGTTGTCAAGTGGTTACTTAAAATGATGTGTAGACGTTAACTCAAATTACAGTCATAACGCTAGTTTTATATCAACAAAGGACGTCCTCTCAACAAATCATCACTTCCTAAACAAAAAAGCTATTTTTATGTACTGCGTGTGTGTACAAGAGCTAATTAGCAGTAAACCCTGTGTAATGCAGGCAAATCCTTTCATAGCTGTTTTGTACCCCTGCACAGTATGACTTCAATAGAATTTCACAGCAGCTCTGAGTAGATGATGGGGAAGGGAAACCACCTCTAATAAACTTCTGATGTTCATTGCTTTTATGGCACTCTATTCCATTGCTTGGAGGAAAGCATTCCATATGCTCTATATTTTTATAGAATAATTATATAGTCATTCTGGAGGGGAAGAGGAAGAGAATCTCGGTATAAAATAAGAGGAGAAACAGGATCTGTGAGTACGAGCTAAGCTACGTTACTTGATCGGTAAAAGATGCTACTCTTGAGAGACTTAATATAGAGCTTTCTGATGCTGTATCAGAACAGAGCAGTTAAAGAAACAGATTTATTTATATTTTTTAAGAATCAAGTCTAGAAAAACAGGCAGTTTCTTGTCCTGCCTCTGTGGGTTGGATAGAGCTTACACTTGATCTGTTTAGGACAGACTGATAGAGAAATCCGTGTTCTGTGTGAGAGCTTGCTGCTGCTGAACTGGTTCTCAAACAGACCTTTGCTGTGGGCACTTTTATTGTCACAACAACATTTCACTGCCTGGAGCTTTAGGAGGAATACATTCTAAGTACCCCTGTGACATGAATGAAAGTCACTGCAGTGATGTCTTGAGCTTCTCCACTTTTTACCACTCCCACTTAGTAAGACTGGTCTGCTTAGGAAAGGAGCTAGGGAGGTTTTCCTTCTTTTGTGCTTTACAGATCTGACCACAGATAAAAAAGCTCTTATTGTGTTAAAACTTCTGTTCTATAACATGCTCAGAAAGATTTCTCTGGCGTCTCTGGGGAGTTCTCTTCATCTGCTTTACTCAGCAGGGTTGACTGGTGTGGTCTCAGAGTATGGAAGGATTTGGTAGGATCTGCTACTATAGAGAGAAATAAACTGTTAAGGTTGGCAGAGTGAAGGAACTAGAAGCAGTTGTCATGCAAGTGCTTTTTAAAATCCATTTTGTGGCTCTAGTAGTTTGAGGTTCCTGTTGAGAATGCACAGGATAGAATAAGGCCAGAAATCTGATGTTTCTAGTAGTTTATTACACAAAGAGTGGAATATGAGCAAAATACTCTTGCAGTATATTGAGGCTGTTGATACTCATAGACCAAGTTTCTCAGCAGCTGTGCTCGTTTGATGGGTTTGGGTAATATTCAAGATTGTGCAATGGTGCACACCAAACAGAGAGATGCCACAGTGAGGTTATAGAAGTTGGCTTAGTATGTGTCCTTGTGGATAAGTGTGGCAGTCCTTATCGTCTCATTTGGTATTGTCCCAGCCCTTGTGCTGCTTTCAGCTGCTGAGCTCTGCAGCACCCAGTCTTACAACACAAACAGGCAGGTTTCTTGCAGAAATGTGCAGGGACATATATTTGGTCTGCTTAGCACAAATTTGTAGTACCTCTGTTATGCCTGAAGTTCATGCCAAGTGTTCATTAAGTCGTACCCCTCTGTGGCTTGAGCACAAGGTCCAGCTTGGTGAGCTGTATGCCTGTCTTCAGCCCCACCTTAACAGAAAGCTTCTCAGTTTTATGGAAAGTGTCATGGAAAATACAAAGAATGCACTAAACACAATATTTACCAAGCACTGGAGTTTTGTCAGGTCATAACCGAATTTCTTTGCAGATACTTCTCACTAAAAATTTTTTTCTTTTTTTGCTTTGCTACCACAAGTTACAAAATAAATTTTCGAATACATTTGAAATAAGAAAACTCGTTGTTCAGAAAACTGACCACATTATTTTACTGAAACTGTAAGCAGAAAAAAATGAGAGAAGTGATTAGGCCAAATGTGACAGCTCACAGCTGAAAGACAAGAAACATTAGGAAATTCCAAGTTGAAAATGGTTTGTTAGAATGGAAAACAATACACAGCTCTATTGCAGAGGTCACTGCTTTTATTTCTCGTCAGGCTACATAAGCCTTGTGTTGTGTATCTGTACTGCTTTGGCTACACAAATAATATATGATGCAGAAATAAAATTGTGCCATGAAGAAGTGACCTTACTGTAGAGCAACAGTATATATCTCACCACTCTCCAGTGGGTTTCTTTTATGGCTTGAAATGAGGATTTAATTTAGATTTAATGTTGTTATAAATTAATTATCTATTATTAAAAATACATTTGTGGAGCTTTAGAAATATGTAAGATGTAGAGTTGTTTAAACCTCAGTGAATGGTTTCTTAATAATTCATTAATATTTAACATATAATAAATCAGAACTAAAGCTTGCGGTCTTACGTCCAATCTACCTGCATATTGCAGGATTTGTCGCTCTTTCATATTTAGACAATTTACGTGTAAAATATATTTCAGTTTAGAGTCCAGCCAAGACTTAATGCTCTGCATTCTGGCTTACTCACTGTGACCTGTCAGGTGATAAAGGAGCTGCAATTTTTGCATAAAATGGGAAGCTCTTGGTTGGGGTTCTTTAGAACAGTACATTGGTAGTGGTGTGCTCGTGTTGTAAGCAGTCAAGTCTGCTTAATTAGATCTCTTCAGATCAAAGTTAGTGTCTCAAGCCATGTAATCTACTGTAGGTGGGGACTACGTTTGGGTTTGGAATAGATTATTCCTTTCTGGTATCTATAAAGTAATCTTGCAAGAATTTCCCCCCATGCACACTTTTCCCTTGCCTATTTAAAACCAGTTAAGTGTTTGCTGGAATGATGAAGCGTAGAACACTTGATGCAGATGAGGATTTGTATTTGAAATCTGCAAATGACATTACCTTTTTTTCTGGTACATACAAAAGTGTACATCCTGCTTCTCAGTTAATTTGCAACAGCTTTTCCAGCATTAGATCAAAAATAGTGGATAACTTGTTAATGATGATAGCACAGTTCACAGTTGAGCTTTTTTCATTTGTTTTTTGCAGAAATGGAAATACCAGCTTTGAATTTGATAAGACATTTTCCAGTTTTACCAGTGTGTAGCCTGCAAACACACAACGGTAAACTAATGGAACAAGCTATAGGTTTGAAGGAATTAACACGCTTCTGTCCTTTGGTGCTACGTGTGGAAAGTTGTACTGCAGCAGTTACCAAAGGTGGGAGCATTACCACAAATACCAGCAACCATGCAGGAATAGAGCATTAGTAAATCGAGCCATCAGACCAAATTACTTTATCTTACTATAATTTTTATCCTGTCATGCTGTAAAATGAAGTAATAGGGTAGGAAAATGTCATATAAATTATCTGTACCTTTGGGCTTTTTGTATGAAGAGTTTCAAATAACTACATTCAAATTGTAGTGGGAAAGGGGGCCAAATACTAAACTCATTTTCCATGCAATGCCCTCTCTCTGTTAGTTCAGCTTACTTTGCATGTCTTTTCTGTAAAGTAGAGGTATTTTGCCTCTTTTCTACCTCGTTATAATGGTAGTGGATAGGGTTGAACAAGAACGTACACCCTGTACCTTCAGAAAGACTGACTGTTTTCACGGGACTCTGTTAAGGAGGCTTTAGAGAAGAGCCACAAGGAATAATTAAAGCTTTGTACATCGTGCCTTGTAGTGAATAAGTTTGAGAGCTCAAACAGCTAAAGCTTATTTTGGCTGAAGGTTGAAGTGTAGAGCCTGATTATCATCTAAAAGTACGTAGGTAAGGAACAAAAGTTGCTTAAAGATGGCACTAGTCTAGCAGGTTGAAAAGGAGGGTAGGGTGTCTGTCTCTGAGATAATTAAATAGATGAAGTCTGAAGAAAGACACATTCAAAGCAGCAAAATGCCAGTGCATTTCAAATGAGGATTAATAATCCCTGGAATGATTTTCCCTGGTAATGTTCAATTCTCTAGCACTAGACTTGTAAAATCAAGACTGGAACTTTTTCTTGCAAGCACAATGAATTTGTGCCAAGCCTGGAGGCTGTGCTATACAGGTACTCAGGCCAGAGGATTTCAGTGGTTTCTCCCGTCATTGTTCACAGTGTGTGACATGACATTTTCATGTCTGTGATGATAGTTTCCAGCTGCAATCAGCTCTTGACTCATGCTCTAAGATTAGGACCCAATGTTCCTCCTTTGAATTTTGATTGCTGGTACTGAGTTGGACACAGAAAAGCAAATCTAGCTGCTGAATACTGAGGTTTTGTTCCTGTCTGCTTTGGTGAGGCACGCAGTGAGAGCTCAGTGTGAATTTACCTAAGGTTTCTGTTATGCTGACATATCCTTGTTTATGAGCAGTTAAGTCAGTTAAACTTCTGAGTTTTCAGACTGGCCATTGCTAGGGGAGAGGAGAAACTCATTCAAATCTTACCTGTTTGACTCAACTCTCTTGCATCGTGCCTGTATTCACTTGAATGAGACATTTATTTTGAATAAATATAGTAGCATTTTTGTGTGTTAGTTTTTTAGCATTTTTATTTGATGTCGTACAACTGAAGGCAAATTGTTTCCCGTGATTAAGTTTCTCCACTAATGACATAAATGTGAAGGTCTAATTTGTCAATCTCTATCAGGTTTTCTAAGCCTTAGATGCTAGTGAGGTACTATTTTATATTGTTCTGCAGTGCAGACTCTTCCTTTTCTTCTCTTTTTTCTTTTTTTTTTTTTTCCCCCCTGTCCCTCTTCTTATCGTCCCTGCTTTGGTAGAGCTGTATCTTCGGTACCATGAAGTTTTAGAAAGCGTGGTATCTAGATATTGGATGGGGTTTTTTTATTTGTATGTAACCTTTGAAAGTGAAGTTTTCTTTAGGGATCACGGTACTTTTGTTAAAAAACTTCACGCTTTTTTTTTGATCTGATGTAAATTTTTAATGACACCATCTTCACGCACTGGTGAACAAGCTCTTTTGCAGACATGTTGGCTGTTTAATCAATAGAAGATAATGCAGATAATTTCTGTAGTTATCTGAGATTGAGCAAACAATCAAACAGGCAAGGAAAGATTGTGGGATAATGTGAAAAACAGGTGCTGGCTAGTTCTGACTGAGCTTTTCATAGGCAGAGAGTTGTGAGGAGCTTACTGTGTATTTGCCTGTTCTGGTATATCTCTCGACAGAGCTGGTAATCCCTCATCCTGAAGAGCTGGGGCATTTATGCAGAAATTTGAGAACAAGTTCAACCTTGTCATCAGGACAAAGGCCAAACTTTGGTTAAACGTGGTCCAGTCATGGTGTAATCCCTGATTTGTAAATTATATGAAGTTTTCCTTGTAGTACCTGCAGGAAAATTGTCTGAAATGCAGTCAACCTTTTAAGTAAGAAGTGTGAACTGTTTCCTCAAATAATTTGTCTTAGACTCTCAGTACCCTGCCTGTGACATAGTCTGTCCATTAGAAACATAGGCCATCAAAGCAGTACACCAAAGTGTTACTTGCCTGTCCTGGTTTTGGCTGGGATAGAGTTATTTTTTCTTCCTAGTAGCTGGTATAGTGCTGTGTTTTGGATTTAGTATAAGAATAATGTTGATAACGTACTGATGTTTTAGTTGTTGCCGAGAGGTGCTTACACTAAGTCAAGGACTTTTCAGCTTCTCATACTGCCTTGCCAGCGAGGAGGCTGGAGGTGCACAAGAAGCTGGAAGGGGGCACAGCCAGGACAGCTGACCCAACTGACCAAAGGGATATTCCATACCATATGACATCATGCTGAACAAAAAACTGGGGCATGCTGGCCAGAGGGGGGTGCGGCTGCACCTGAGGAACTGGCTGGGTATCAGTCAGCGGGTGGTGAGCAATTGCATTGTGCATCACTTGTTTTGTGTATTCTTCTATCATTATTGTTATTTTCCCCTTCCTTTTTCTGTCCTATTAAATTGTCTTTATTTTAACCCACAAGTTTTACCTTTTTTTTCCGATTCTCTCCCCCATCGCACTGCAGGGGGAGTGCGTGAACGGCTGTATGGTGTTCAGCTGCCTGCTGGGTTAAACCATGACATTGCCTCTTAAAACGCTTACTTGGATTTTCATTACATGTTCTTATTTTACTTGCTGTTCCATTTTAAGTCATAGCTGTCTACTTGTAGTAAACCTAATGATGTTTAGATATGTCACTGAAATTAAGTAGCACAGATATTTCTTAGAAGGCACAGAAGCTGTAAAGCAACATAACATGAGTGAAAAGAAGAGGTGACAGAGGAAAAGTAGAAGCAAACGAAAGGACAGAGGATGTGTTTTTAATTATTTGTTACCATTTGGTTTGCTCCGGTTAATGCTGTTAAGGTTCAGCCAAGTTAGAACCTCTAGGCTTGATGTCAGTGTTGCTGAGTATAGTCTTACAAGTCATGCTGAAGAGATGAGACGAAACACTGTGATCCCTACTTTTGGCAATATAGCATGTTGATCTGCAAATTAATCTGAATATAATGCCGGGAGCATGGACGAAGATATATGGATCCTGTAGGTTGGTTGGTTAGAAGCAAAGAATCAGTGATGACCTGGTAGACTGGAGGGAAGAGGACTAATTTTAGTTGGGCAAGTCACCAGCATGGCAGTGGCCAAACTGGTCTCTTTTAAGTTCCCAGTAGGCTTGAATCAGCCATTGGGAAATTTTCAGTTCATTTCAGTGGGGTCTGTATCAGTAGGCATTGCTTTGTTTGATTGAATAGCCTTCCTTAAAGAAAATGTGTACATTTCAGAAATAAATTACCTCTTTTCCTGCCCCTCATGGTCTGATGTAAGGGGGAAAAAAAGTAAAAAGTATTCCTGCATTAAAAATGGACCACTAGTTGTTAATATGCGTAGTCTCAATCACAGTAAGGATAATAGACAAAGAACAGATTGAAGAGATAATATTCTAGCTTTAAAACAGTCCCATCTCCTGTAGATATGTTTTTCCCTCCCTTGTGGCAGCGATATCCTTTGCATGTAAATGACTTGGATGCAGCCTAAGTTCTGTGCTCTCACCACTTCAGCTTTGCATGAACTCTCTCTGCTTTGATTTCCTGGATCAACCAGTGGATCAGGCTCCAAATTCCAAACTTTGGGATGTTTCAGTCATCTTTTAATCAATGGATTTTTAAAATAAGGGAGCTCTTTCACTTTCCAGGAGAATTCCAGTGAGAAAAAGGCAATTACTAAGAAAGCAAGCCAAAACCTGTAGCTGTAGCAGTATGTTTCTGTGTATTCTCTCTAGCTGGTTTCATCAACCTTTTTGTGCTCTTCTCACTTAAATACTTCAAACATATATTTTTGAAGTAGGATGAGAGGCAATCCCTCTCTCCGTTAAGATAGAGGCAGGAAAAAAAGATGTCTGAGCCTTCTCTCTCCTTGATTTCTTGAGCCCTAATGAGCTTCATAAGCTGTGAAACCCAAAAGGCACAAAAAGTCAGTAGGATCCGCTGTCTGCCAGAGAGGCTGGTACTTAGGTTTGGGAGTCTGGTGGCGGGGGGAGAGGAAAGGGTTTGTGGCTGAAAGAGGAAAAAGAGATTTTTAAGCTGGATGACTGTTTCCCCAGATGCTTGCCCAGCTCTGTTCTGGGAGTTTAGCAGCTATTGGAAGAGCTATTTTATCATTTGGAAGATGCATAGATAAGGCAGTATCTGCAATAAATTCTGGAATGTTCTATCATACTGAAATTTGGGAGAAGGAAGAGCTGTTTTACTAAATTATCATTTGCCTTTATGTGGGCCATACTGTACTGCAAAATAATCATAATAAAACAGCTGTTGTAGAGTCTGGGTTACTCTGAGCAGTATCCTCGCCATGGACACAAGCTGTTTTTCTAATCAAGTCACATCTGTGACTATCAAGACGATAGGAGGTTGCTGTGTACATAGACACAAAAAAAAAATCATCAGTAGAGCTGAGAATAGGAGATGAGGATAGTATTCACAAAGTCTGGTTTCCCTTGGCTCGCCTTACAGCCAGTGAAGTGAAAGAGATTCCTTTGGGTGGCTGTGGACGCGGAGCAGGGCAGTGAAGGTGGGTGGGTTCAGAGCTTCTAAGTGGAACTTATTTTTTCTGAATGGCCTCTGTGGAAATGCTGGCAGTGGGATGATGACTAGAATTAAGAGGAGTTGCAAGATAGACAGAGTTTCTCTCTGCTTCACTTGGTAATATAAGAACTACTGGGAGATGACTGATAAGTTAGAGACATAGAAGAATTTTTGGGCATATTATTGTATAGGAGATGATCCTGTATAAGCCTTGTGTCAGAAGGAGGATCTCAATTTTATGTGAGTTTTTCCACATAATCAAATGGGATTTTCTAATGATTGATATAATTTGTGTCGGGCATTTGGACAGAACGCTATGCTTGTAAAATAATAGTGATAAATCCAAAAGCAGCATCAGGCATACTCAGAAATAAATTCCTTACACCCTGCTTTTTAACTACCTTGGATTTTCCTCGATATTTATGAGCACTGGCTGCATTTATTCCCTGCTATGTTCCAGAAAGATAAATTCTGCATATTTAGAACTCAAATGAAGAGTAGCTAAAATGTACGTTGAAGTTAACAGCATCATGGCCATTAATAGTATTCTAATAAATGTTTCAAATGCTATATTTATATATACATTTATACCAGTGTCGAATGAAGCATTACTATGTTGAAGTGTTACTATTTTGATTTAGACTTTGAAGGAAAAAAATGTAATAATATGTGCGTGTGTATATATATGTATGAATGTATGTAATACATGCACGATATATGGGTCCATATTTCCAAACACATTCTTCTACGAATCCTCCATGCACTCTAACCTCAGCTATAGGTCCAAAAGATGCTTTAATGCCACCACTTGTCAAAAAAACTCAGCTGAAAGCCATGTAAGCTCTACATTTATCACAAAACAAATGATTGGAAACAGCAAGAAACTTGAACGTCAGGAACATAGTGTGACAGTGCTGTTCTCATCAGTTTATCATGTCTCGATTTGATGGGTTTTTTTTCCCCTCTGCCAGTGTTCAGTGCTGAACCTTAGTCTGACTGCTCACTCATGTGAAGAGGCTTGTTCACCTTGGTGAGATGGCTCATGGGAGTGTAGGTGCAGAGCTGGACCAGAAGTGGTCTGATGGAAGTTAGGGCTCTCTTTAACATACAGAATCTGTTCTCACAAAGGAGAAATGTAAACTCATAAAGCCTTCAGAAGGAGGGAATCTGGGACAGAATCTCAGACTTGGTCCCCAAATAGAGTTCTCTGAAGGTTCCCTACTGTGAAATACTCCTGCAGCTTGTGAAAGGAGACACTCGCTGCCCCATATGCTTCAAAGCTGGAACAGGAAAGAGTCCGGTGTTCACAACCACTTAGACAAAAAATGTGCTCTGTGCTCCTTTAAATCTTCTGAACGATTACTCTCAGGAAAGACTGGCATTCCAAAAAACAATCAAAAGGTATAAAAAGAGAGATCAGTGCATTTTCAAAAGAAAGATGATGATTTTTGAAGTAAAGTAAAAATGAAGAGTGTGGGGTAGACAAACCTTCCTCCTGCAGCTCCTTGTAGGCAAACCACCTGTGCAGTCCTACAGGCAACATTTCGCTCAGTCGTGTATGGGTTTGGATATTTCGTATGTTGAATAGCTCAATTTCAGCAAACACTTAACAGGAACTTAAGTGAATTACAAGCACTTGCCACCAGTGGAATTCGGGAAGTGTTTAAAATAATAGCAGAAGGAAGAGCACAGTGTTCAAACAGGTTTCCTTCTGTTGGTTATTTAAAATACTCCCAAACATTCCTTCCTGTTCGCTCTTCTTTGTGGTTTGATTTATCCACCCAACTGAAGTGAATTTCCCTCTGTGTTCTGTACCAAATATTGGGTACCAAAATTTTAGAGAACAAAGTAGTGAATGTCTTAATTCATTATGAATACATGTCCTCAGAGATCTGATTGTTTTTCCAAACTCTGCAGCATACACCTATCTACATAATTGTTTGTTAACTGTAAAGAAAAAATGGCATGTGTTAGACTGAATCAAGCTGCCACCTGAAATGTTAATGAATTCCTATTAATACTGACTGCAGTATTCACTCATCTGTACCATCACTGATGGAGCAAAGCTGGGGGCAGGCTGAAATAATTTCTGAGCCATTTAGGCTCAAGTTCAGCCTTCTGCTTGGAAGTTGTACAGGACGTAGGGTGAAGGTAATTGGCCTGCCCATGTCTGCTAGAACATATAATAGAAACCAAAATGTAGCAATGAAGAAAATGTTATAAAAATCTGCCCTGAACACCTATTGCGGAGTGAAGGAATGTTCCTTCTCAGTTTCAGTGGCCAATTTTATGTTAGAATTTGTATTCTCTATATGACTGAGCTCCCATTGAATGTTTTGGCTACCTACTGATTTAATATGGGCACTACCTTGTATTTCTCCAGCTCCTCAAGCGATGTAACGTGCTCTGCCTCAGACTGTGCTCTTGGATTTGACAGTTTATGAGTAGAAAGCAGTGCCTTTAGACAAAGTAGTCTCTCGGCATATAATGTCATACAGGAAAATGCACTTTATGTTTCTATTTGAGAAAAGCATGTTTTCTTATTAATAATTTCAGGTACATAGATATAATCATAGATCCAGCTGACTGCAACTGGTTGCAGAGAAGCAGGCTGAGTTTATTGCTTCTAACCGGAATGCTTTATGCGGAGAGAAACTCTTTGAGCTAATGTTGATGGTTTTAGTTTCAGAGCAGGCCACCAGCGCCCATGGTCATTACAGGTCTAGTTTTCTTTATTTAAAGCAAAATATTACTCTTTCCAAAGAAAATGGGAAATATGACAAGTTTATAAAGAGGATTGTTCTTTTACGTGATGAACTGGCTTCACCTGCGATTCCAATCTAGTAGATTTAACGGGCTTTCTGTCACAGATAAATCAATCTACATTACATGGGGCCTGACTTGGCATATTTTACAGGGAACGTTAATCTATTTACTTAAAGCACAAGCCTCAAAACAAAGTCACTGTGCAAGTTCTTAACAGTAGCGTTCCTTTTTTACGTTGTGGCAGAAGAGAGAAATCTCAGCCTAAAAATACCAGGGTGCAAGAGATGTCAGGTAGGCTTTTCAGGTTTATAGGGAGAGAAGCCCATGAAAAGCCTCCATATTGGTACTGTAATCCCAGAGATTTCAGTATTTATTCCTAGTCAACTGTATTAACAGGGAATTAAGATTGAGAGTTCTTAGTAATTCATGGTGAATACATAACAGAAATGTAGTTGTTCTCCTAAATTATGCCACTCAGATTTAAAACTAGTTTTAAAGAAACCCATTGTGCACTGTGTGCACGTAATGATAATAAAGATATCATAAATTTATAATCAATACATATTAATGTCTAGAATTCTAGGTTATATGCATTTTCAAAGCTATACTTAATATTTTTTTCTTTGTCCTCATTTGTTTTGCTGAGTGAAATGAGGAATCCTACCTTTTTAAAAAATGAGGCATGAGTAGGACACAGTTTTACAATTTAGGGAATGCACAGAATATATTTGTTTGCATCTTGTTGGTGTTTTGTTTGCAGTGAACACTCTTGATAAGCGAAATAGGTGAAAACCTTCAGTAAATGATGTCACTGTATGTTAAACATTTTGATGTATCCTAACAGTACAGTTGCTCTCAACAGCACATCTTGTTTAGTGGAATACTAGAGGAGGAAAGGGTGTGCACTGTCAATTGGAGACTGCAAATCTTTGTTCTGCCCATGTTCTTCTCATTTGGCAAAGCTGGTGAAAAAACTTTGAGCATACAGATAACTTGATGATAGTGATCTAGAAATGTCCTTAAATACTTGCTTGAGGAAGGCTTCAATATAGGAACCAGCATGGGTAAGGAAAAAGCGATTTTGACTATAGATATCTGTTTGTCAGCATTAGCCTTGTCCAAAGTGAAAACTGTGTTTGATGTTTAACTGGTGAATGAGCCTAGACATAGACTGCAACGTTGTGGTCATTTTGCATGTTGAAAAGTTGTGGCTAGAACTACCTGCCACCAGAGTTTAACTACAGTTAGGTGACAGTACAATGGAATGCAGTTTGCCCGTATCTAGATTAAATGCGGAACTGGTAGTAATCATGAGATCAGCTGTGGGTTAAAATTTGTGTTTACGCATGATGAAACTCCTAATCTGTACATAAAGGGTGACATTTGTCAGTGTTAAAACACCTTCAGATTAGGTGGAGAAAGGGGGAAGGGAGCCTTGTTCTTGAAAAAGAAAAATATAAAGCAAAGCACGTCTTAATGTGCATAACATTAGATGAATTCTTCCCACCCCCGGGGAGCACCATTTCGTGAACACCAGGCACTTTGGAAGTTGTGGTTGTAGAGCTCTGCCAGGGGAGTGCTGCACAGCAGAGAAGAAGCTATTAAAACGTACACAAGTTTGCTTCCCAGTCTGGTTGTTTATCTTGTATATTTTAAATACTAAGATTATCGTTCCAGGATTAGCAGAATCCGTTAGATAGCTACAAGTGCAGCTTCAAAGTCGGCTGAACTCCCCACTGAGGGAAGGGGTGAGGAATGCAGAACGTATGAATCGTCCATCAGGAAAAAATAATGCCTTGATAACGGAAATTTACAAGAAGCAACCATTTAGCAAATATTCAAGGTTGTAATGAATCCTGTTTGGATATATAGATAAAACTCAAAGGAGGGGAAAGTTGAGGCAGGAGCTTAAAGCCCTCTAACAGCTCAGCTTCAAAGCTCAATTTATTTACATATCATATTAGGTGGGTTAATGCCAAAGACAGAAAAACAGGTGTTCTCTCTCAGCTTTACTCCATGGACCACAATTCGATTTCCTTTCCTGCTTCTGCTGTACTCTGTAGTGAAGAGTATGAGACCATGTACTCATCTAAATCAGTAATTAGGCTTTAATACCTGGTCTCAAAGCACCGTGGGAATTGCAGATGTTTTGATGTCTTGGAGTGGATGGAATGATACGAGCCCCTCTGTTGAGCATCCTTGTCCATCTTGGAATGCTACTTTGAACTTTTTGTCTCAATTTTGGTGTGTGGAAGTGGGTGTTACATGCTTCTAAATATGAAAACACAGTACATATTTAACAAGAAATATATATTATTAATTTCTCCTAAGGGAATACTAGAATCTTACTTTCAACTTTTAGCCACAGATGGACAGTTTCCAGTTTAAAAGGCAGGATTTTTCACATGCGATTTTTTTCCCTCCCACTCCCTCCCCTGCTGCTGCCTTTTCCAATCATTAATTGGGTAGTCTGTCCTCAGCTGAGGGGAGGGGTGGGGGATAGCAAATTAATTATATGGGGTTGAATTATGACTGAGGGCCGTATTTCTTGGACTGCTACGTGTATTGTGATGAGCATAAAAGTCCAGAAACACCTAGCAGAGTTTTTTTTCACCCTGTGGGGTAGATTTTCAGTGTGTAAAGGAAAGTAGTTGCTGTATCAGGAGTTTCCTGTTGGTGGGTTCATAGTGGAACTGAAAGAAACGTGAGCTAGGATTGACTTTCGGCTGTCCGTTATTTATGCTGGATGGGCAAGACTGACATGGAACTACCTCTCGTTGCTTGATTTGAGCCTTTCTGAGCCCTAACAGAGAAATGGGGCCTCCATGTTTTCAAAAATTACTTCAACAAAATGGCATTTTTTGATAGTGAAATTTTTGTCTTTGCGTCAACATTGCTCCTGTTAACTTTCATGGCATTAGTTTTAAGTGGACAGTAGTCTGAGGTGGGTAAATGTAGTGAATTGCATTCACAGAGGTGGTTGTGGGACAGTAATGTAACAAAAATGTAAGTGGATTAAGCCCTTAATGCCACTAGAGATAAGGAGATTTGTGTGTCCAGCTGTATGTGAAGCTGAACTGTTGATTAGGTGCATATGCAAAAAAAGGAGTGGATTAAAAAAACAAAATAGGAGAAAGGTTTTGTGTCTTCAGCAGCATCTCTGATCCGCGCCACGTTGCAGGGATCCATGTTAAACAACCTTAACAATTATGTAAAAGAAAGGTAAACAGCATGTTAATGAAATTTACCGGGGTATTAAATATAAGACACTGCAAACATGAAAATAGTAGTGAAATGATATAGGAGACTTGAAAATGTTAGCAGAATAGATAGAAAAGCAAACTCAGCCAAATGAACATAAGTAAAAATAACCCAAATGAGGTAGGTGACACCCAGAAAACTGGGCTTAGAAAATAATCTACATGTGGTTGGAAACAACAGAACCTGCACTGATGATACCAGAAAACACTGAAGGCAGTGACTTGTCATTTGGTATTGCAGCAAATAAAACACATGATTGTTGACTTTGGGGCTTAGCTCAGTAGCAGAGTGAGGAGAAGCTGTACGGTATACAATCGCATCCGTTTAGGTTTGTGATGTTTGCGTCTGTCATGATTTTTATGTGAGGATAGTGGATTTATGAGTGAAGGAAGGTGATCACTATTTGAGTTCAAAATAAAACTTTTCCTGCATTACAGTTATTTGTTTAGCATTTAAATGTGTTTTATTTTTTCCTCTCACGTGTTATGTTATTCCTCTTACACTCCCTTTTTAAGCTTGCTTAATAGTGTGTTTAGAGGGTACCTCCTGAAAATTCAGAGATAATATGCAATTACAGCATATTTCACATTAATGACTAAATGCTTGTTTGGATAAGTTTTTGAAAATTATTTGCTATTTTTCAATTCACTACTAAAAATGATGAGGACTTTCTTTTAAAGTCAATGACAGTTGACACAATGGATCAGAAAGATTCATTTTGAACACCTGTACTCTACAACAACAAAAGGGCTGCAAGGAATTTGTAACTTCATTTTATTTTCTCCACTAGTCATTATGTCTCCTTTGGAGCAGTTTCCTTATTATGGTCTATCATGTAAATATTGTTTGGACCATTTTTAGTGTACACAGTACCATAAAACTCTAATTATTTATTTTGACAGCTGTTATGATAGTTATTAATATTCCCTTTAAAGCTGAGAGATCTCCTGCCTGTTTTGTCAGTCTGTGGTTTGGTGGTGTTTGTTAAAAATTATATGATTGTTCATACAGCATAAAAAAAAAAATTCCTCTGCTCAAGAACATTAGTGAGTACTAGCTCCATAGAAGTCTTTTGATGTTCGGTGTTTTTCATAATTGCCTATTAAAGAGTTTCTTGCATCAGCGTCATGGAAAGCACATGCAAATGAAGAGGAGCGTTGTTTTGGGTGGATATGCCAGGTCCTTTAATCTGAGCTCTGCACTCAAAATCGGCAGAGTAACCAATGGGATTAGAATGGGGAATGTGTCTTAAGGCCAAACTAGATGAAGGAGGAGTGTCTCTGCCTGAGGAGTAGGTGGTACTGGACTTGTATTTCCCAAACATCATAATCCATTTCACAGCCAGACAACATTCAGTTTCCTTTATTTGCAGGCTTTATGGTTTCCATTGTAAACTCTTTGAACTATAATAAGCCTCACAGTGTTGTGTAATGTTAATGTGTTTTCCCTGGGCAAACATGATAGTGGTGCTTTAAACACGGCGCTTTAATAACTAGATGAGGGAATATGAGGCTTTGTCTCTGTTAATGTGAAGTGAGTGACACAATAGGATTGGAGCTGGAGGATGAAATAGGAAATCATCCCAATGTCTAGGCTATGTTTGCTGCAAGGGATTTTTCTTTGGGTTAGCCCTAGTTTGATCCTGTGGACCTTAACGCCAGTTAGAGGTTGGAGCAGATTAGGTGCACTCCAGAAACATATCTTCTGGTTGGTATCTGAAATGAATCCAGGTTGTGTGCTTTGAGACCTCTCTGAACCAAACTGCAGTGACAAGGGACAGTTAGTATAGTTCAGATGAGCTTCAAAATGGTGCTCAGTGGTAATGTAGACACACCTTAATATACCAAACCAGGTTAGATGGCACTGCTTCCCACTGCTCAGCTTTGTGGTAGGACATAAAAAGAAGAATAAAGGGGCAGATAAATCAATTTACTATTTCTATGGGAGACTCCTTTAAATTTTCAATAGCTGTGTGGCTCATTTTTATTAATAGGCCATAATGTATCTTTCATCATCATTCAGACATAACCCAGGAAGGCTGTTAAAGCATAGCAGTGGTATTTCCACAATCTTGACAATAGTTAACGTATTTCCTGTAGTTATCAGGCAGTGGTTTTGGCACCATTTATACTTTGCTGCTATCATGCTGTCTCTTTTTACCCATCTTTTCAGCTACTGTCCAGCCATTGTTGGAGGGATGGTAAATGCTTTGAGTGTGTTTCTGCTAGTAAGTTGTTGATATTCTGTGAAAATGCCTAATTTAAGGTTTTGGTTTGGAGGCCGCTACCCACCCTTTAGAGATGGAGCGGGGAGAGAGAGAAAGAAAACTGAGTCAGAGCACCTATCGCTGTGACTTTTTCTTCGGAGGGAGCCTGCTTTTCTCCACTGACTGTGTAGGCGATCTCCAAATGTGGGCACCTAAGTCAAACGAAGTGACTCTCTGAGACAGTCGTTTTGTGCTTGCGTAGTATGTACCGTGATGCCAGCCTACTATATCTTATCACTGTGGAAAAACAAATTAGTAATTGTAGCTGATGCTGCTCAAGATCCTGGAAAGTTGAAAGGAGTTATAGGAGTAGTAGGGGGACAACAGGTCTTGTCCAAAAGCTGAGCCTTACTTGGCATTGTTCACAGGAGTTTTTTGGCTCCAACACACCAGTCTTTTGGTCTGGGATTTGGCTGTGCTGAAAAGCCACAGCAAAACCAGATGGGTGCAGCCATAGCCCCTGACCAAAATGTTTGCGTGTAATAGTAATGAACCAGGAGTTCCAAGAGGGTGCATGGTTCTAGTCATGAATTACATTGTTCATACATAAATATCCTCCACTTGAGGAAGGTGTATGAGTATAACGCCTCCAGATTTGTCTGTGAAACACCATGTTTGAAGTTGCCTCTCATTTCCTCCATACTCAGTTAGCCACATCATATTGGTAGTTCGGGAATTTTTCATTAGTTTGTTTTCCACTAAATACACAAGCCCACGAGTTAATCTAGTTGGAGTCAAAGAGTAAGCATAGTTAAAGCTCTTGCAGGAAAACTGCAGATACCTGTATCCTTATTTTGCCATTGCAGATTTGCGTTTGCCATCAAAGTGCATGTTGTATCTCCTTGTCCACACGACTCCCCACATGTGCATGGAAGTTTGAAAAAAGTAGAATTGGTATATTGATTAAAACCAAGAAAAGTCATACCATATGTCAATGTGTTTCCTCCAGACTTCCCATTTGGACTGACTTAGACGTTCTGGTCATAAGACAGTTAATAAGCTTTCCAAATGATTGTGTTTTATGTACCCAACCATTCTTCGGTCTCTCACTGTACCTAAAAATAAAGTCTCTGATTCTGATTGCTAGAACCCCTCTGATTGCTGCGGGAGTTATTGGTGGCCTCTTCATCATCGTCATTGTGGGCCTGACATTCGCCGTGTATGTTCGGCGCAAAAGCATTAAAAAGAAGAGAGCATTGCGAAGATTCCTGGAGACTGAGGTGAGAGTGTGCTTCTCAGAGAATATTTGAAAAGATATGCAGTGCTGTTCTGCTTTTATATTAAAGATGTTCAGGTCTTGAATCCAGTTACCAGAGAGGTCTGTAGAAATCCTTTTGCTAACTTCTGCAGGACTGAACTAATGGAATCAGTGAAGCTGTTTCAAGATACTAGTTTTCTGTACATTATAGGTTCATGGCTTTTGAAGACCAAAAAAGATCCACGTGATCACAAAGTCATGTTCCACCATATTTTTGAACTCCCATCCTGCTCTCAACTGAACTTCTATCCCAGTTCATCAGTACATTTAGCAGCTCTCATGCTTAAATATTACAGGTTTTCATCCAGTGCATGCTGAGGTCAACTTTTAAGACTGAAGTAAGTTCTGCAAGCTCTGATGCAAACTTAAGCTCATCAGGAATGCTTAAATGCAGAGATTGTCACTTGCTGTTGTCCCCAGTGCCTGTATTGCCTTTGTGGTCCAGATTTTGTCAAAGTCTGTAGTCATGATCAGTAATAATGATGTATTTTATTAAGCCAAGATACTTCCTAGAGCTTAACCAAATGAGGATCACAGTTCTACTGGCAAAAATACGTAGTGGAGCTATAGGACAGAGTGCTGTGCCCACTCCGTCCTGCTCTTTGAAATGCCAGGCAGTGGAGGGGGCAATCTAGGAAGTATATTTAAACATAACATTAAATCTTTGTCTGTCAGCTACAGCAAAGGTGATTACTATTACCTCCTCAGTCCTGTGCTTGACACAGTTTGCAAGTGATGATATTTTTAAATTAGGGTCCCCCTTGTAAGATAATAAAGCTTGGAAATATTGTTAGCTAGTGATTGTTTGACTGCTATTTTGTGTTCTCTTCCAATGGTCCCGCTCCCACTCATCTCCACTGTAGAGCCTGGGAGCAAATGATACATGCATCCCCAATCTGTTTGCCTAAGTATCTTTATGCTTGGCTAGAATTTGTATTGCTTCTTAAATACTGTTCAGTTGTATAGAAAGCTTAACAATACTCAGTGCCTTTAGATACATAAATCTTGCCATTGTATCAGCCCCTACTTAAGCATAAATGATTTTAAGCAGGTAGTTTTCAGTGGATTTGAGAAGTATTGCCTTTGAAGTCCAGCTCTCATTCTCCCTTTGGTCAGATAGAAGCGTTGGCTGACAGCAGTTCCTGAGGGACCAAGGTCTCCTACTGAACATGTGGGGCAGCTGTTGTCTTGGCTTAGATACTGCAGATACAGCATCCTGAGATAAACACACAAGCGACTATAGCTTCAGCTAAAGTGTCTATTTTTAGCTGGAGGCTGTAACAGACCTATTCTTTCTGTAGATCATTCTCAGTAAAACTCTACAAGCATTTTTTTTTTTTAGATACTCGCAACACTTCTCCCTGCCATACCTGTGCTGGTGGACTGTGGCACAGAAGCTGTTTTCACCCTTCACAAACTGAAAATCCAGAAGTGTACCGCCAGTCTGTCCACTTTTCTTTTTTACAGTAAACCTTCTTTCTTTCACCACATGAGTACTGGACATCTAAAGTGGGAAGGAGGAAAGAGAAGTAACTCTAAAAAAAGTACAGCTCACAAATTATTTCTGTGATAGCCTGACTTGTTGCTGTTTGGTTTTGTTATGGTTTTTTACTCCAATAATTTCCAGATACTGGTACTTTTTACCTAAACAAAAGTAGTCTGGTCAACTAATTAAGTAGTTCATGATGCTCAAAGAGCCATTGAAGTAGTTATCAAACTGCAGAGCATTGTGCATTTAGCCTTGTAAACAGACAACTTTGAAATACTGCAGTGCTTTCAAACCAATCTGAGTAGGAGTAGCCCTGAATTATTTTCCTCATCCTGTAAAGGAACAGACTATTTTTCATTGTTTAGAGTATTGTCCTTTTCATGTATTTTAAATTTATTTTTAAAGAAGCATTGTTTTTTCTGGCAGAGACAGTACAATGTTGAGATCTGAGAGCATTTTTAACTGAGTGTGCCATTGTGGCTCATTTACAAAGTTTCTTGGGACATCTTGAGCAAATTATTTAACTGTGCCTTTTTTTGCAGTAAATTGATGGTTGTTGTAAATTAGTGGTCTGCTATAAGATGTTTTCTCCTTAAAGCTGTCCTCCTGTGTGGTATAACAGAAGTTCAGAAAAATAATCCATTCCCCAAAACAGAATAAGAACGTGATGAGCCATTAAGTCAGGGCCATTAAAAAGAAATATGGCCAACTTAAAAGGCACTAAAATGGGCAAAAATAGAATGTGGTGCACTGATAATAAATGCTGTATTTCTGTCATGTAGAAAATATTTATACTGCCTCCATTAGCAAAAGTCCTTGGGTGTGTTATTGTGACACCGATTCCATTTCTAGTTCATAATTCCATCATGCAATTCCTGGTGGAAATTAGTACATGTTGAGTGAGGATGTTCTTTATTAGATCTCTTGGTTTCTTAGCATTGCTTATCTGCTTTTGAAGGTGAGAAATCCCTCCACAAGTTGGCAGGTCAGTGGTCAATAGACCCTACCACTGTCTTATTCCAGTATTTAGTTGGATTGGTTGTTTCCACTATAAACTTCTGATGGGTCTTCACATTTTCAAATATTTAAGACTGTTAGATTTTCCTTCGTAGCTTGTGGAACCCTTGACTCCAAGTGGCACAGCACCCAACCAAGCACAGCTTCGTATCCTGAAGGAAACTGAGCTGAAAAGAGTCAAGGTTCTTGGCTCTGGAGCCTTTGGAACTGTATACAAGGTAAGAGTCTTCAATACGGGGCAGTGAGTTCCCTCATTTAACTTTTGAACAGTCAAGTTTGCATTGCAGCAAAGCATCCCATACCGTGGATGGGTTCATGAGCCCTGCATGTCTAGGAAACTCATAGGCTAGTGGAATTGTGTGGGAAGCGCACATCTTCAGGCTCAAACGTTAACTTCAGTTTTAATCAGACATGCAGATATTATTTCTTGGTGAGGAAAGGGGTGTCAGCCACCAGCATCCTTGCACGCAAGAGGACTACACAAGCTGGGCTGTCTTGATGTTAAAACACAGTATCAAAGTTTGTCATTCTGTTCTTACATAATGGCTTTACAGTATACGTTGGAAAGGTAGATGAGAAACTTTGTCTCTCATTTCGCAACTGTCACATGGGTCTTGTAATAGTAATCATACCTTGTAAAACAATATTGTAATTAGCTAAACCCTAATACTTTTTATTTCTTCCATCTAAATAGAAAAGATGAGTTATGTCAATGCGCCCTTTAATAACCATGATGTAAGAGCAGAACCCAGAAGGGAAAAAATACTGCAGTTAAAGGGTTTTTTTAAGATCTGTTGGTCATGTCCAAATCTCAAAGGCATGAAGTAGGGCTTAACGAGCAATTCAAACCAATCCAATCACACAACCCTTTGGGAGCAATGCAAACCTCCCAAATCGAGACGGTAGATCAGAGCAGTAGAGGACTACATCTGTCTTCAAACTGGGGAGAAAATGGAGGAAATACAGACCAGGTCACTACAGCTACAAGGTTGTGGGAATAAATTTTTGAATAATCAGTTTGAATATACTTCAGACAAACTGATAGAGATGGGTACCATGAGGTTGCCAAGAATACAGCGATAGTCAAGAAGGATGGAAAAGTAGCCCAAAAGACACACAGTTTGTGAATTTTAAATTTAAAGTTTATTTTTTAGCCATCTCAGCTCTTAATTCTCAGATATCCATTAAGAAGTAGTTTTGTGGAATTTTTATTATTTTATAACTTTGTGTATTCTCAGTTCTGAGGTTTGTAACTGAACTGCATAATGTGACAAAATGCATCAAAAAGAATTGTAACTCTCAATGAAGTTTCCGTGATTGTTGTCTTATGTCACTTTAATTTTTTTGATCTTTCTAGGGCATTTGGGTCCCCGAGGGAGAAACTGTAAAGATTCCTGTGGCCATTAAGATCCTTAATGAGACCACTGGTCCAAAAGCCAATGTGGAGTTTATGGATGTAAGTAAGAGATGATCAGCGTCTCTGAGTCTAGGGAGGGGAGCATCTTTCTGTAGTCCACAGAGATTGTAAAGAGGAATTTCTGCCAGTTTTCTTTCCTTATATTTAAATAGTAGAAGAAGGCTTGTACACAGGACTGATACTGTGCTGATGTGCAGCGAGTGCTACAGTATGTCCCTAGAAAAATTCGGCTGCTGAGATTTTGCGTGTAGGCCATTTCCCTCCTTCCCTTAGTCTTTGACAAGCTGTCTCAGTGTTAATGCATATCTATAGCATTCTGTATTGCAGCAATGTTCAAACAAACAAACAAAACCAACCAACCAAAAAAAAAAAATCAAACAAGGTTACACCTCAGCTGCGAGTAGGTCAGTGTTGCTTCTCTGAAGCTGTAGAGCTAGGCAGACCTGTATAAGGTAATGCTCTGCTGTTTAGTTTATTGCATGTAGATCATTACATTCCAGCACCATAAGTACCTGTGCTAGCAGGGTAATGTCAGTGCCATGGTAATGAAGGGCTGTGTTTTTCACTGTGCAAATATCATGGACCCTAGGATGCCTGGAGTTTTCTTATAAATGGTCTTCCCATCAGTGGAAGGCTGAAACTCCTATGTCCCATTTGGCAGATATTTTATCTTTCCGTGGCAGAGAAGCTAGAGACAAGAGAAAGAAGGAGTTGCAGGGGAGCATCTTACCATATATGCAAGTCTCCACTGGTGCAGAACTCACAGGAACGGAAATTTAGCCTGAGCTCTCTTCTACTTCAGTGTTCCAGAGAACTAAGCACTGAGAGTCTGGGAGCTGGCAGCAGCAGCAAAGCATAACAGGGAGGGGAAAGAAAATTCAAGTATGCTGGATTTTAAAAGCCCTTTTGCTTTACTAATCCAAAATACTGTTAATAAGAGGTCAAGATCATAATTTTCATTAATGTTCTATGTTCACAGAAACTATGCACTCAGTTTTTAGCTCCGTGTCAAGATCAAGCCTCATTGACACTGTGAATGTGTATGTCCTATTCAGTGACAATTTTTTGACAAGTCATAGAAATTTGCACTTTTTTGTAAATCCCTCTTGTGAACTTGAAAATTACATAGGACTTTTAAGCCTTAAAGATCTGTTCAGTGTATAGGCTTAATTTGGTTAGCATTAATGAGACTGTAAACCACAAGGAGAATGTACTCCCATTATATAGTCTATTCTTCCATGAAATGAATAGAAAAGTACAGTTATGGATTTAGCTGTTTCAGGCAAATTATCACATGTGAGTTCTTAGGCAATTGAATGAAGGCTGTATAGATGAAGGGATTTCCTATGCTTTTTACAGAGCACTGCACATTTATGTTGATGACATTCAATAATCATTGGGCAAAAATTAAAAAAAGAAGGACCATTTTGGCCCTGTTCAAAAGGAATGAACTGCACTAAAGGGATAAGATTAGATGTTTGCTTAATGGACAAAGTAATGGTCAAGAGTATTGTTAATAGTAGAGCTCCAGAAAGAGGAGAGCTGCTTTTCAGCACCCTTTGGAAGTGAACGTGCAGGGAGTGCAGGGCCGCTGAATGCGACCTGCGTTCCACGTCTGATGCCAGCGGTCAGTGATGTAGATTCCAGCCTTAAGATGAGGGAATTGTTATCACTGTATGAAAGTCAGTGGAACTGAGCAACTTGTACCAGCCGATGATCTGACCCTTTATCTGATAGAGAAATAATAGTACTATCTCCTTCTTTAATATTGATTAACCTTGAAGCACTCTATAAAGAAAACATAAGGTCCTTGTTAAAAGACAAAGTTACTTGTCTGAGGTTTCATAGCTCAGCTTGATCAGCTGACTTAATTCACTGGACCACATTTCCCTCCAGTGTATGCATGGTAACATCTGATAAATGGCTCAGAAATTATGAAGGTTTTTTGGAAACTCTAGAGATTTTAACTATGTAAGGTACAGCCACACTAGGAAAGGCTTCTCTTTAAAATAACAGTTTCTCGTGAGTCTCTGACCCAGTGGTAACAAGGTGAGAGAAAAGTGAAGGTTATTTTTAGTCCTAGAGGTTAATAATAACCTAGAGGTTATTTTTAATCATAATAAAAAAGAATTGGACTTCATTGTTAGTTGATATAGGTGACAGTAAGGAGAAATAAGATGTTTTGTATCAATGCTGCATTTGATATATGTGCAGCGGTCTGTAACATCATTTGCTGGACTGCATTGATGAAGAAGAAGATGTAATTTCATTATTCTGAAATAATTGCTCATGCAATCATACAGATGTTCCTGCCATCCTCACCTCCTAACCCAGTCATTTATTTCCTGAAATAAGCCACATTTTTAAAGAGAATGACCTAGGCATTGTTTATGGTTTTAATGTGACCGCTCCTCTCTGTCCCAAAAAGGACATAGTTTTAAACTTTTTAAAATTTTAAGCTATTATGAGGAGATAACTTAAATATCTTTCATTGAAGAGTAAGTGAAAAATGTATGTTACTCATTCTCACTCCAAGCCTTTGGTCAGTATAACTATCCTGATAAAATTTGATAGTGTTTAGTGGTGTTATTTTATGAGGAAAATTTAAGTGTACATATGAAAGCAAAATGCATCAGTTGTGATTTCAGTAAAAAGAGTATTATGAATACTCGTTGGTTAAAAGCAGTTGTATCAGATTTTTTTAAAGGTATATAGATGGCTAAGTGCCATTATGAACATAGTGGAGGTTAACTCTTCCTTAAATAACTGTCTGACCTGTTGGTTATGAATGGGAAGAGGAGGTTAGTGGGAAGAAGGTGTCATTATGAGTCAAACCCTTGACTTTCATTTTTTTGTACTTGTCAAGTACAGGTGTGCTTTTGTCAGCACTTCTTACTCGATTGTGTACATCCTTGTACTTGCAAGTAAAACTTAGCATTCCTTTTAGAGAGGCTCTGGAAAATTTAAAGCCTCTTGTAAACAGCAAATTGTTTACAGAGAGAGTACTTGGGACACTTCAGCGTGTACAGAAATAGATGGTGTAGATGTTAGTGGCATTGTCCATAGGCTCTAGTTAAAACTTCTAATGTTGACAGAATGTAAGTCTAAAACTGCTCTGTGAGCTCCTCAAATTCTGCTAAATGTTATGCTAAAAGAGTAAAGAACAACAATTTGGCTACTGGGCTGTCATTTCAGCACCTTGAACACCCACTAATGGATCTGTAATGACTATAATGTTATAATGTACGATGGTTAGCACCTGCTATGGCCAAACACCTCCTACCCTCCTCCCATCAGGGGATGATGAATTGGCCATCATCAAAAAGTACATCCCCTATTTAGAATTTTTCCAAGTTGCAGCAGAGTCTGTTTTCTGGGCTTTCTCCACACATCCCAACTAGCTCTTTTTCTTTTACTCTGCTCCCTGCTTTCTTACATAGTTTTTATCACTGCAGTAGTCTGCTATGACAGTGCAAGCTGAAGTCTACTAAGTAACCCATACCGCCTTCTCCAGGGCAGCAGCAGAATGTGCACGTAGGCTTCTATGGATTTGTTTTCACCCTGCAGAGGTTGTTGCTACTGTTTTGTAAACCGTAGGTTTACCTTTTTTCCACCTATTTCTGAATATGTATTATCTCTGGAATAATTTCACAGTCTAAAGAGTTTTCCCCTCAGGTGTTGAAACAGTTAGGTGCTTAAGTTGTGGGGCTTAGTTTCTCCTCCCTGCTTGGCTGGTTACACTTCATCGTCCCCAGAAGGGCGCTGGAATTTGAATTCAGAGTGCAGACATTCTTGCTACTGGTCTGCTTGCGAGCGTGTCTGCGAGGGGAGTCGCCATCGGACACAGGGGGTATCAGGAAGGAAGGATATCCTGCTCCTCACCCGAAGGCTGGTAACAGAATATATGAGGGTCCAGAGTTTTAGGGAGGGAAGAGAGGCTTGTTGTGAGGAAAAAAGGCAAATACGCAGCTAAGAGGCTACTTGATAGTAGAACAGGGACTTACAATTTCACTTGTGAAAACTATTTCCCCTCCTCAACCTCAAATTATTTGACTGTTATGATTGTCTGATAAGTCAAGTAGCCGTTGCCTGATCAGATGGTTTAACATCAAACCAGATGCTCGGCTGATAATGTAATACATTCCAAAGTCATGCTGCAGTTGGAAAGCATAGCAAACCATCTCTGAGGCTAAAAAAAATATACCTTTAAAGTAACATGTCATGGGGAAACAGACAATTGGTGAGGGCCTTTCCTCTCTAGCGCTCTAAGCTTGGTGTTTCCAGGAAGTAATCCTGTGAGCTGTGATTCTGTCCAGGGTTTTGATCTACTTACAAGTTTAATCTATCCTCTCTGAACTTAAATGCTCCATTATCTGTTAGAAAATAATTAGAGGCTGCAAGCACAAGTCTGCATACACAGAGTTCCTTGGGAGTCCCTGAGCTCATTGAGATGAAGACAGTTTGACTGATGGTGGTCAGCTGATATTGGGCCAGAAGCTAATAATAGAAGGCAGTGCTGCTTAGCTAGGTGAGAAAGTTAACTTGGGAAAAATTAAACTGAAAGGTTTGGGATTTATGGTTGGAAATAAATTTCCCATTCTCATTTGTTTCCTGGTAAGAGAGCTTCAGAGGCAGTTGGTTTCTTTTATGGTTTTATAATTAAGATCTAGGGGGCTTCTTGACTTCGCCTGGACTTAACCGTAGTTCCCTGCTGTCTCTAGGAGCAGCGTTCAGTGTGCAGGAAAGCGTTTGTCAAGCGAAGTGTAAAGGTAATAAGTGACGATGACCTCCACCAGGCATGCAGCAAACAAATTAAAGCTGCGTATAGGGGGTTGATACCCACATCTTTTATTTATGTCTGGCCTAATTAACTAAATTAATAAAGCAGTCAGTTGTCTTGTACTGCAAAAAGAAAGAGAAACAGCTTTTCCTAAATTGTAAGCCTGTCTTTATTGTAAGACAAGTCCTCAAGACGTATCAAACTTACCTTTGGTTCAGAGGTTTCAAGAGGAGAAAAATCATGCAGCTGACTAGCAAAAGAGAATTTTATCTCCTGTTCAGCTGAATACCTGCAGACATCTGGATAGGTGTAGATGCTTTCTTTGTTTCTTCAGATATGTCTGTATGCCATTGTGGAAAGTACACCGGCGATATAGCTAGCTAGTCAGGCAGGGAAGGTGAGAGAAGACTTACCTGTTCTTGATTTCCACCATTGGCATTAGACATAGGAAGGTTCTAAGCTGAAGCTTTTGGGTTCCCTTCCTGGCCCACGGTGGCTTTCATAGAGCCCTTGGGGCTCGCTATGAACACACTCTGTGATGTACAGTTTCTCAGTTGACACAGATGCATTTACATTGAAGTCTCCTTGTAAGATCCTGCCTTATACAACTATGTAGGTGACTGGAGAAATATTTTTGACTGTCCCTCGAATTATTTTTAATTCCTAGCCAAGTGTTTGACCCAGGTCTTCAACGGCTCATGTAGGTGCTTCTGAAAGTCCGAAAAGACATTACTACTAACTGTAGTTGGATAGTATATCCAGGCACCCCCCAGTCATTCCACTGACTGCATGGCTGCTTGGGAAATACAACCGAATTAATCTTGAACCTCAGTTTAAAGGGTGGCTTTAGGATCAAATGAAATCCTTTATGGCAGCAGTGAGACATTTTTCCTTATCCTTGTCTGCTGTCATTTATGTAAACATCTTCCTTTCCAACTGGCAGGCGGGGTCTCTGTAAGAATAGCTGATAATGAACAGCAGTGTTGCTGCACTGCCTGGCAGTGTGCTTCATCTGCGATTCAAACAGGTTTTCACTCCATCATGTTAAGTTGCTGGGGGGGGCAAGGGGTGACCTAACTCACCTGATTGTAGACTTCTTTTTCTGCAGTCTCCCCTCTTCCTCCCACTGATGCACACTGTAAGCATAGCCACTTTGGGGGGGAACTGTTTGCCTGTCAGTTCCAGGCACAGAAGCTTGCTGTGATTGCAATTACAATTTCCAACTTGTCCAGAGGTGCCAGAAATCAAGCTGTCCTTGAGAACTCTGCATACCATGCACAAGCCCAAGAGTGATCAGCCTCTACAGAAGCTGGAAATCTGATCACTACTGAAGGTTAACTGCTTTTAGTCATCTGAAGATTAACTGTTGCAAGGCCACATTTCTGTTATTTCCATCTTAAGTAATAATTTTCTCTTTAAATGTCTACTTACTCCAGTAATTTTTCCTTCCATAGTACGCGAGGGTAAGATGTGTGTGTATGTGCAGGGGGGTGTTAATTTTCCATATGCAAGAGCATGTGGCTATAAGGAGAAGGCATATACAGAGAAAGGATGAAGTACAAGCACAGACAGACAAGCCAGACTGTTTGGAAACACTTCTGCTGGCATAACATTCTAACTGGAAAATACAGTATGGGAAAGAGAGTTTGCCTGCTGCTGGTGATGGGGGAAATCTGAGCCCTGTTGAAATCAATGGGAGCTGTGGACTTGCCAGTGAATTCAGCAGGACTTCACCTCTGGAGTCGTCCTTCCAAGAAGTCTGCCACGGGTTTAAGGGAGAATCACATGCTTTAGTGAGTGACTGATGTTACGAGTTATTCCTAAATGAGTTACGAAGTATATTCAGAAACTTTTTGTTGATGGCAATGCCAGAACTCCGTATTTAAAATTTGTGTTGCATTATGACTTGGACACCCTGCATAAGGTTGGGTAAATCTGTGAGTGGGGAGAAGATCGGGAAGGAGTGTTAGTTTATTCATTGGGAAACATAACTGTGGATTAATTGAAACTATTCAAGAAGTAGTATTAGCTGTGAACAGTGTGTGTTTGAAGGAAACATTTTGAACTGATGTCTTGTATTATGATTTCTTTGTAAAGGTATGAGGTACACCAGTAACATGGTTGATACTTGTTGCTTTGGAGCGTAGGTTTGAGCTTGGTTACTGAAACATGAAGTCAGTTATTTGCTTAGCTGTGTATGTTATTGTTACGAAGGTCAGGATCCCATAGTTGCCACTGTTTTATCAGGACACAGTAGGAGAGAGTTTTTTTGAAAAAGTGTTTAGAAATTGAACAGGCAAAGGATGGGAATATTAAAAAAAATTAAAAAGGCAGAGAAGTGGTGCTATGGGTATGAAAAGTGGTACACAATAGTTTAATAAGGAGACTTAATAAGAAGCTCTTGGGATTTGTATTTCCTTGATGAGTTTTCTGTTGCTTACAGTACTGTGGGGCTCTAGTTCTTGACATTGTGCTGTATGTTGCCACCCTTTACTATATGTTAGATCTGGACCCGAGCCAGAATGCTCTCCTCCAGCTTCATATTTTCCCAGGACTTACGTACTTTGTATCTGGATGTGGGCTTTTAGGAGAGCAATCTTATGCACGTCAGTGAAAATTTCTACTGGATACTGTAAGGCCATGAATTTTGAGGACTCCTCTCCCAGTGTGGTAGTGCCTGCAGGTGCTAGTCTTTTCATCTGCACAACCAGTGGATGGTGTGATTTAAGGCACAGGGGAAGATGTTACCTGTGTAGGAACAGATCTTGCTGGAGTGGTAGGCTATAGCTGATAGGCTTGTAATTACACACATGAGAAACAGCTTTCTTTAAACATCAGCAAAGTGACTGGGAACACTGGAATTCTTTGCAGAGTCTTTCTGACATTCGGATGCAAAGTGCAGAAGTAAAACTGACAAAACGTGGTAAAACGGAAGATAAGATTATTGAATAGTGCTTGATATGTTCTGAGAAGCAGCTGACACAGGTATCCAGTTTTAAAGCAGACTTTGGCACTGAGAACTGGACAACTAGTGCTAACTTACCACGAAAAGAAACTTGAAAGCCTGTGTTTAAGAAACTTGCTATTGCTTTGCATTTTTTCTTTGTGCCTCCAGCTCGCATTAGCAATATAAAATAGGCACACGTTAATGTTCAAGTTCCTAAAGAGCAATGCGTATGCCAGAATGTTGCCACGCTGATAAAAAATGCAGGTTTTTATGGGACCTCTGTTAATAAAAAAGAAGTACTGTTTCCACAGGCTTAACTGTAATGCATCCCAAACAAGCCATCACTAGTTTGAGGTTAACGGTGAATCTAATGAGGTTTGAGGGAAAGACTGAAGAAGGAATGTCTTGATATTTAAGTCAGAGAAGCTGGCTGTAAAACTGTATGTATATGCTGGCTAATCGTTTTTGAAGTACACTTGCCTGTGATTTAGTTCAGTGCCAGATGGGTAGGCTATTCCATATCAGATTTTTCATGAAAGCAGGCTGACGGGGCTGTGTGTGAGCTCCAGCACATGCTGCAACTCACAGATCAGCAACAATGCAGAAAGTGAGCAAGGGCAAAGGGCCCTGGAGGATCAATGCATTATACTTGTCACTTGTTTTTATACTGCCAAAGTGCCAAGTCAACTTCAAGTGAAGGGAGAACAAGTTTTTTTGTGTTGTTTTGAGGAAAAAAAAAATCCAAGCCTGTTTTATACATACAAATACTTACACTGAGTCCATTTTTAATAGAAATTTAACAGTACAGAAGCACAGGCTTATAGGAGCCGAAATGGAAGTATCACTGTCAAAATACATTTTATCTTCAAGTCTTCTAAGAAACTGTAGTTTGGAATACTTCTCCCTTAGTGCTTTGTTGCAGATAACCCTTCAAAAATTAAGTGTATTCCATGCCTCGGTGCTGATCCAGACACCTCTGATACATCAGCAACTGTCACAGACTTATAAAAATTATATAATTAACATCTGTTTGTATTAATATTCTACATATTATTTACAAATGATAGTCAACTGTCCCTATCACTGCTTGTCACATAGCTGTAATGGAAGAAATAAGGCAGGGAAATCTGGTACATGACTGGCTTGCTGATAATCTTTGTAATATTCTGCCAATACCTTTTCGACTTCAGTGCAATAACTAGGACAAACAGAGATCGAGCCGACGTCACAATGTGGCTGGCAGTCCACGCAGCAGTTATTGCTGATTTCAAATGCTTGGTCCTTCAACACTGAAAGCGTAGTTCTAAAAATAAACAAGATTTTGCAGAGCAAGATTTTCCATGTTAACTTTGGTGTTGCTTCTCATTGTAATATATGGCATCTTTTGGGCCTATTAAGATTAGAAAACCTTTGTGCTGTGAAAACAAAGTGAGCTTGTCCCTGCCCTGAAAGGCTTTCAATCAAGGTAGACACAAGAGATAAAGGGTAGAAGAATGATTATTATTATACCCATTTATAGATGGGACTCTGTTAATTGCAACACAGATCTCATAACCTCTAAGCAAAGTACTTTTTTATTAATTTTTATTTTTAATTATGTTCTGGTTTTAAATTGGCTTGGAATGTTTACTTAGAAAAGCAGATGCTATACGAGCTTTGTTTTCAGACAAAGCTGTTTTATCTAATTACCGACTGAGAACGTGTCTAAAATGTTCTTTTCAAACATCTCTTGTTATCAGTCAGTGCTTGCCCCCAAGTCAGGTATTTTAAGGAGGCTGGATGACTCCTGATTTAAGGCAAATTGTGTATTAGCAACAGAAGAGAGAGAATAGGTATTCTTACCTCTTAGTTACTTATAAGGTGATTGCAATTGTATCCTGAAGGTTTCTGCTTTACATAGCATATCGGGTTTTTAATTGCATAGACAAAATATGCATTGTACAAAATACAATTAAATAGGTTTGAGATGGACCAGGGCTTGTTTTTATCTTAATGCTTTGCATGACAAATGATATAAAAACGTTTAAGAAAATAGACTTACGTAGATTTTTGAGCTATGTTGACAAATTGCAGCTGTGTTGCGTTTGCTCAATAATAGATTCAAAAGCATTCATTGATCGACTTAGGTAAATCCTGTGATATGGAGCAGTATCAAAGCAAAGGTAGGAAATGGCTGAAGTACAGTCAAATAACAGTTTATCTGATGGAAATGTAAGACTTCAATAAAGCAGGGCCACGTGGAACAGGGAGTAGCTACGGGCAGTTCCCCAGGCTTCAATTTACTGAGTCTATTTGGAAATGTTCTCCAGTGTTGAGAGGATGCTTATGCTGGCTAGGCAGTGCCCTTTGGTGGAGTTCAGTGGGATGATTTGTATATGCATATAAAAGCAGAATTTAGCTCTTTGTGTGTTTTCTGAAGCCAAGCAAATTGTTGTTTTTTTTAAATGAAGTATTGTTGGTTTAGGTCGGTGGCTAGAGTTACCTGCTAAAAATACAAGTCCTCTGAGAAGTTATTTTAGTAATGAAAGTGTTTCGAGGAGGTTTCGAAAGAAATGGTGTTTGAAATGGGGAAAGAAAGTGAGTTTCCTTGGTGAAATGTTTTCTTGGCAAAATAATGAAAAAATATTTCTTGGTAAAATGTATTAACTTGGAACTAAAAGGAAGGGTTTCTGTTGAAGTTTTTCAGTGGGAGAGAAATTCCACTGAATTCCTCAGCTAGAAGATGTTTTAAAAATATGTTAGTGATTGAAATACCTCTTTTGTCATTTTCAGAATGAACTCTGGTAGATTTCTGTTTTCAAGTCATTGGTTGTTTCAAAAGTCAGACTGTGTTTATTAGACAGGAATGTTGTCAGATCCAAATTGGAATATTAAACATTTTTCCTGTGTGAAGTTGTGGACAGCAGGGAGGAGTGGGAGGACTGGGGAATTTTTTTCTTTAGCTGAGTAAAGGATGGGAAACATCTTCCAGTGCTAGGTCTTTTCTGAGGATCTGAATGCTGTGTCCTGTCTGATTTTAAGCCGAGCGGGGAGATGCTTCTGGTCCCTCTATGACTAATCTCTGCTATCAGGTGAGAGCATAATTTACGTTCTTGACAGTGCTGTCATTCAGATGAGAACATAGATCCAAGTGAAACTCTAGACTGCCGAAGGTTATTGATGTCGATGTTCATGTGACAGCTTGGCAAGCTCGGAAAGTGTCCTAGAGCTCCAGGAAGTGTCTTAAACCATGTTGTGTCACCATATAAAAGTTTCTAGCTCAACTAAAACTTGCAGATCAGCCCTCTGGTCTGCAGTTGAGCTGGTGCTGAAAAAGTGAGTGGCACTCAGTGCTCCACGTGGACATAAAAAGTGTCATAAGGAGAGAACATTTTCTTATCATGTAATATCCTTATGTAGCCCAGTCCTGAAAGACGCATTAATGTACAGAGCTGTCTGTCTCGCTCCCCTGCCTGTATAAAGAAGACAAATTCCAGGTCACTTTCAAATTCATATTGGCCTGCCCACAGCTGGTGACTGATACCTGTTTTCTCCTTTTCTACATAGTCACAGCACAATCTAAACATGCTGTCTTTATCTACTTCCAAAACCTCCTCTCAGGGAACACTCCTGTAAGGCTTTCAGTGATGTGCAACAGCTTGCTGTGGCTTTGGCATTTCACTGGCACAGAAGTCTGCTGAGGATGACCAAAGAACTGGCAACTTGGTGTCGTTTTGGGCTTCACGGTGCGCCTCTCGAAGGCACAGCATATTCTTTGATCCCAGTAAGATTTCATATCATGGTAGGGTAAGTCTTTAAAAACAACTTTTTAAAATTGAAAATGCAAATGCATACAACAAGGAATAGATAGGATGGATTAATTATATGTAACTCTACTTCTGTTTTATAAAAGTCATCCCAAATAGGTAATGTGTGTTGGTTAGAGAGAGTGATGGTGTAACAGCTATGGATACCTTTTCCTACTTTTTATTAAATGCCAACCACTTCACTACTGAGCTTTGCAGTAAGATGCAAAATAGGGGCTAGCTGTCAAAACTCTCTGCAGCGCGGATGGGGTTACTGCTTTATAATCAGGGTACAAACTGACTGTGGTTCAGATCTGAAAGCAAGCTCACTCTTTGCATGGCACATCCACAGAGCTGCTGTGAATACGTCCCTAGCACTAACTTTGGCACAGCGATAGTGCCATTGGGTTCCAGGTTTTCTAATTGTGCTTCCTTTGCCTGAAGTTTCCCTGGCAGTGTCACTTAGAGCCTTTTTCACTTTCTTTCCTAGACAGCTGCAAGGTATGGCTGGCTGTTGAAAAGCAGGTTTACCCCAGTCAGCCTTGTTGCAGTTTGCTGTAGGAAATGCTAGGAAAAGAGGTTTGAGTTTTGACTTGTAGAGTCCTTTTAGTTGAATAGTCCTTTGGAAATTCTTCATCTGTGATACCATGCCATCATACTAGCATAGTTAAGTGTTCTTGGGATTGTGGTAATTCACAAAAAAGGATGAAAGTATAACATAAATTATTATTTTTGATAAAATCACCCATCTACAAGAAGGGTTGGAAGGAGGATCTGGGGAACTACAGGCCCGTCAGCCTGACCTCGGTGCCAGGGAAGGTCATGGAGCAGATCATCCTGAGTGCCATTATGTGGCACGTGTGGGACAACTGGGGGATCAGGCTCAGCCAGCATGGGTTTATGAAAGGGAGGTCCTGCTTCACTAACCTGGTCTCCTTCCATGACAAGGTGACCCACGTAGTGGATGGGGGGAAGGCTGTGGATGTTGTCTACCTGGACTTTAGTAAGGCCTTTGACGCTGTCTTCCACAGCATTCTCCTGGAGAAGCTGGCTGCACACGGCTTGGATGGGTGCACTCTGCGCTGGGTTAAAAACTGGCTGGACGGCCGAGCCCAGAGGGTGGTGGTTAATGGAGTCAAATACAGTTGGCGGCCAGTCACGAGTGGTGTTCCCCAGGGCTCAGTGTTGGGGCTAGTTCTGTTTAATATCTTTATCAACGGTCTGGATGAGGGGATCAAGTGCACCCTCAGTAAGTTTGCAGATGACACCAAGTTGGGTGGGAGTATTCATCTGCTGGAGGGTAGGAAGGCCCTGCAGAGGGACCTGGACAGGCTGGATTGTTGGGCCGAGGCCAACTGTATGAGGTTCGACAAGGCTCAGTGCCGGGTCCTGCACTTGGGTCACAACAACCCCATGCAACACTACAGGCCGGGGGAGGAGTGGCTGGAGAGCTGCCTGGCAGAAAAGGACCTGGGGGTGTTGGTCAACAGCCAGCTGAATATGAGCCAGCAGTGTGCCCAGGTGGCCAAGAAGGCCAATGGCATCCTGGCTTGTATCAGGAATAGTGTGGCCAGCAGGACCAGGGAGATGATAGTGCCCCTGTACTCGGCACTGGTGAGGCCGCACCTCAATACTGTGTTCAGTTTTGGGCCCCTCACTACAAGAAGGACATTGAGGTGCTGGAGCGTGTCCAAAGAAGGGCAATGGAGCTGGTGAAGGGTCTAGAGAACACAGCTTATGAGGAGCGGCTGAGGGAACTGGGGTGGTTTAGTCTGGAGAAGAGGAGGCTGAGGGGAGACCCTACAACTACCTGAAAGGAGGTTGTAGCAAGGTGGGGGTCAGTCTCTTCTCCCTAGTAACAAGCGATAGGATGAGAGGAAACGGCCTCAAGCTGTGCCAGGGGAGGTTTAGGTTGGATATTAGGAAAAACTTCTTCATGGAAAGGGTGGTCAAGCATTGGAACAGGCTGCCCAGGGAAGTGGTTGAGTCCCCATCCCTGGAGGTATTTAAAAGACAGGTAGACGTGGTGCTTGAGGACATGGTTTAGTGGCGGACTTGGCAGTGATAGGTTAATGGTTGGACTCGATGATCTTAAGGGTCTTTTCCAACCTTAACAATTCTATGATTTTGCTCTATTCATACCACTCTCAAATTACAGATTACTTATAGGCATTCCCTCCTGCAGTACTGCAAGTTTAGGTGGTGTTTGCCCATAACTTTATGTTCTTGGTTTCTATACTTCAGTGGGATCTTGTCTTTATGAGAGTGTCTACACAGCCACAAGTACAAACTAATAAATACAGTTGTATTGATAGATTTGACCGAGGCTTTTGTATTGGTAACAGACAGTTGGCCACTCATTCATGGAGGTTTGTTCTTGGGAGTTGTTTGGCTCTCCCTGACAGAAGTCTGGGCCTGAATATGGCCACCCATTGAAGACCAGACATAGTATTTGATGTGGGGGTTACTGCAGATGTCAAGATTTTATCAACATGAAAAAAAGATTCATTATTGTTATATTATGCTGTTATATATATAATATGTTTGTGTGTATTACCCTGACAGTAGGACATGCTCAAATCTTGTGAAAGTTTTGGGAGGGATATGAAACGTTACAATTAGAGCATAAGACAAGCTGCCGGTGTTAAGTTTTATAAGAACCACCCCGAAACATATCTATAGACAGGCTAGGGATATAAGCTCTCCTTTGCATTGACTTCCTAAATTCTGGCCACTTTTCAGAGCCAGGTTACTGAACTGGGTGGGCATCATCCCACGGATGGCCATGGAGCGGGGCAGAGGAGCCGTCCCGGCTGGCAGCCAAGGCCCCTCACTGCCACTCGCTCCCAGCCCCAGCCCAGCCCCCCCAGCAAGGACTGGGGAGAAAATGGGAGGAACAGGAGAGAGAAGTCCTGGGTCAAAATAAGGATAGGGAAATCGCTTGCCAATTACTGTCACAGGCAAAACAGACTCGACTTGGGAATTTAACTTAATTCATTGCCAATTAACTTAAATATTTAATAGCTGATTCGGTATTAGCAAACAAACAAAAAAACCCCACATTAAAACATTGTGGAAAAAGCTTACCTTTCCTCCCCCTTTCCCTGGCCCAACTCCAGTCACCGCTCCTCCCAGCTGGTTGCTGCCTGCGGCAGCGTGGGCTGGCTGGAGCCGGTCGTGTCCGGTTCAGGGCAGCCCCAGCCTCTTCCCACATGGGCCTCCCCTGCAGCGCCCTGCTACCACAGCCCTGCCATTCACACCCAGTGCTCCCAATATTTGCTGTTCTAGGAGTGTCATAAAGTTGGGCGGTATCTGCCCGGCAGCAGGGGTAGGGACCACATCGCTGGGCGCAGAAGGGCTCGGCCAGGATCGAGGTTCTGTCGTGGCGGGTGAAGCGCAGGGCAGAGCCCGGCCTCGCAGCAGTCGGGAGAGGCGATGCGGTGCACTGAAGACGGGAGGTGTATGAATTTTGGTGGTGGCAGTGATTTTCTTTCAAGCATTTTTTTTAAGAGGTTTTTAATTTTATCTTTGGGAGAAGAGTAGGTCAACAGGATGGTAAAAGAAAGAACAAAGAAGGTAGAGAAGAAAAGGGTGGAGGAAAAACTGTAGAAACTCAGGAGAAAATAGCAGGCAGAGTAATGTTGAAAGGAAGAAAGCGCTGTAACACAGGAAACGTTTGGCAGCTTTTGATGACTTTGTGGTTCACTGATGCAACTTGGTCAAAAAGAAGTCTAACAGTGAACCAAACAGTCCAATGAAACCTTTTTTGTTTAAATATCCTCATCCCTTTGCAGTATTTGAGTCCTGAGTGCGATGCTCTTAGGCAACTGAATACAGATGAGGGAAACATGGAGATGAGCCTATTTTGAATTCTCAATTGTGAGAGATTAAATACCTGGGTTATGGGCAAAATGTATCTTTGATTAAAACAACTCTTAATGTTGATAGTACACTTGATGAAATTAGGTTTCAATCTGATGCTATCCCTTTAAATTGATCCTGAAGGCGGAAGGAGCTTTGAGTGTGTGATTATAAAGTTAAGCTTTTCAGTGATACCAGAAAATTTCAAAGGAATGCCCTAAGACTCTTCAGAAAGGAGTGAGAACTTGATAATTATTTTTTTCTCTATCACTCATTCTTGAGACCTTGCCATCACTCATCTTAAATCAAAAATCAAGGCAATAACTCCCCTCTCCTGAAATGAATGTGCAGCTAAGGCTGGAAATGTTTATAAGCTGGTCAGTGGTCAGGTCTGTTTACCCTCCTGTTCGAATAATGCTGAAATGATTGCTTTTCTAGACTGTACGCTGAAAACTTCAAACATTTTTGCTAGTTGCATCAAAATAGTAAGAAACAAATCACTTTTGACAGACTATTCTGAAATAATGATGCCTGTCACAAACTATAAGTAAAACATTTGTCAGAACGATACAATATTTTTACAAAGAGGTGCGCACACTGTTAAACCACTTACACCCAATCTGCAAGGGGGGATCGCCAGTCTGAAACCCACTGTTACTTCTCTCGATGGCTTTCAATGGAAACATTTCTGGTTCCTGAGGTCCTGAGCTCTTGGCCATTTATGCATAAAAGTGAACTGAATATGTGCTAGATTTTGCTTGCTCATCACCGGAATCAGTGTTTTCTGGCAAGGTTCACAGAAAGGCTGGTGGGAGTTGTCCTCTGACTAGATCCTGAAACCAGGACAGATGGAAAATCTTCACTTAGTTTGTTGTGCGCTGAGGTCTGTTCCTTCAGACTTGAGATTCCTTCTCAGCTGTCTAACATGGGCTCTCATGAATTGGGAGACTTAATTGGTACAAAGTCAGCAGGGAGAAGTAAGAAGCATATGGTGTGTGGGTTCTAAAAAATGTATCTCCTACACTTTCAAACATTTAAGCATGTGCTTAACTCTCAACACTTGAGCCCTGTTGGAGTCAGCGTGGTTGCCCATGCCCTCAGTGTTTGCAGGACAGGGATCGCAGTACTTTTTTTTTTTTTTAATTTATTTAATGTTGCTCCAAAATATATAGTGAGTCAGATTTGCTTCTATAAGCACATGAAGCTATCTACTCCTGCATGAATAGGACCTACTGCTTCTCTAAGGTGGTCATGGAATATTTGACTCAGCAGTCTGTAAGCATCATCTTTGACAGGGAGAGCTTTCAAATCCCTGAACTGTGCTAGTTTCAAGTAAGTGTTTGGAGGAAAGTGGGGCATCTCTCTCATGCATTTGAATCGCATGGGGCAACCGCGTGCGTTTGAATTCAGTGTCAACAATGCAGGCTGTGCCTCTGCAGTGTTGAGTCAGTAACACTACATACTCTCTCTGCTGTGTGCAAGTGCTCTGACAAGCAAAGGAGTCTCAGAGGGTATGCCTGCTCCGAGAAATGCAGCACATTTAAAGACACATACCACCTCCAGAAAAGGCTGTGCACCTGTTTAGCAGTGCCCCAGCCAGGGACCAGCTCTGCTCCTGGACAGCGGAGAGCACATTACTCTAGTGTTGTACCATGCCTTGCTCATCACCAGGCTGCAGCCTGGATGCAGGGTGAGACACTGACCTGGAGCCAGCTTCCCCCGACACCCCTAGGTTGGTCAGAGCCAAGTGAGTGGTACTTGCCTGATGCTGTTTCCATCGCTTTTGTGCATGATAGACCACAGTGTGTGGTCCGTGCTGTGGAATTTTGTTTTCTTTTCTTTTTCATTCTTAGTTTTTATCCTAGAAAGTTTTGGGTGTAGTGGCACACCTGGCAGCTGGATTTCCAGAACTTTCTGAAGGAATAAGTTAATCTCACCATTTAATGGTGCAGCACACTTGTACAGTCTAAGTATACAGTGACTCCACTTACTACCCAACGGACTTCTGGTCAAGTTCGTCATTGGAAACTGAACTCAAAAAAGCTCAAATCTCTTATGTCCAAAAGCGATAAGGTTCAAAACCACCCGTTCAAACCTCGTAGTCTCTTTAATCATAAGAGTTTGTCCTGGCTCTGAGGAAGCACATGTGAACAAGACTCATACTGTTATCTTCTCTGTTTGGTCACATATAGCTTCCTTAACGTGGCTTCCTAAAGCAAAACAAGCATGGGCAAGTTGCAAGGAGACAGTGGTTAGTGCAAAACTCTAGCTAACAGCCCATTAGAGTTCCTCAGTAGCAGGGCCTTGATTTAGACCTCTAGTTATTTCTTGCTGTGCCAGCCAAACTCGGTGTTTCCCCAAAGAAAAAGTGATTGGTTGTGTGAGTGTGCATATAGGATTTGGACCTGAATGTGCAGTGTTACGCTTCTGTGCAACAACCATCGATGAAACTGTACCTACTGTAAGTATTCATCTTGCTTTACGCTTGCAGTATGGATGTGGATGTATAGAAAGATTTTTTTATTTTTGTTTAAAATACCTTTCTTCCTTTGCTCCTGAATCCTGCTTCTCCAGTGAGAAGCTGAGAGAATTTGTTGTACGCAGCCTAGGTGTTGTCACTGTCTCTCAGGAGGGTACAGTGACAGAAACCCGTTTCATCACAGGAGACGGAATATGCTACCAAACTCACATGAGCCAAGTTACAGCATGTAGCTCAGTCCTGCAGTAGTAACCTCGGGGTTGAATCTGCCCTTGCAGCATTCAGGTGTTGTTCACTGTATTACACAGCAGTAAAATTGGTTATAGAAGCTGTTGCTAAGTCCCAAATAAGACTTTTGCGTGAAAGTGCCCTGTTAAATGTGTCCGCTCCTAATGACTATAAAACGGTTCCTAGAAAAACAGCTGTGGCAGTTTATGCTGTTACTGTCCTCCCTCTGTTTGCTGCTGTCCCACTGTGGGACTCTGATATCCTTTGTTGGTCCCTATAGCTGCATCTCTCATTTCATTTTCAGAAATGGCTGAGACATTTCAACAGAAGCTTTCCAGAGAGTATTTGCCCAAGTGGTGAAAAATTGCAGCCCAAGGGTTGAAAGTATAGCAATGCTGTAAAGCAATTGAAAACAGCATCTTGCATAGGAAGTACAGGGGAAATGCAACAATGGGTATCATTGTCATACAATAAATGTGGGCATGTATGGTTTTGAGTATATCTGTTGTGCTGTCTCAGCCTAAGTAATTGTGCAGACTGCATAGGCTAAGTCAGCTATAACCTAAAAAATTTGTAAGACCTAGCAGACAAACAAAAGGCATTGAAAATACGTTGGACTGTAATTGGATCTGCCCTGAAGCAGGTCAGACATGCATTCCAGACAGGTGTTTGCTCTAGCCATTAGAAGCATTGTAAAATTAATGTAAAAAGCAGCGTATTCACTGTAGTATCTCTCCTGTTACCACAGCACAGCTTGTGCTTTCAGAAAAATGCACAGCACAGTATGAAGTCAGCTTTTAAGCACATTTATTTACTCGACAGTGATTAGGAAAAACAGGTGGATTGTTCTTTTCTGGCTTCTTTTGTTTGAGGGCATTTCTATGGCGAGAACAGTTAGAAGCAGAAGGTTAGGAAACCAAAGATTTTTCAGACTTTGTCCCTTCTTACCAAACTCTTTATCAGGTGCATACATTTATCTGGCTTAACTGGAGCAGTAAAATTTACTCTGGTCTTGCTGAATTGGGGCAGCAGACCTGTGATACTTCTCTGGAACAGGGAGCATGTTTCTCCTGCATTGGGCTCTGAAGGATAGCGGATGTATGTGGAGCACTGGAAGGGGACATTGGCTACCTATAAGTGAGCTTCTCCCAGTGCTCTGTGTGGCATGGCCATTGGCGCTCAGGAAGCTCATGTGTTAAAGAGCAAGCCTTCAGAAGGAGTATCTTTTTCCCTCTGCCAGATATTTAAATCTGATATAAGGAGATAATACTGCTTCAAATGCTAATTCTCTTGCTTGGTGAAGTCTTCAGCAACAAGATGTGGTTATCAAGCACTGCATTACAAGGTGCTGCGATCCACCACATGGTACAGGACTCTTAATGACACTACATATTAACATGTTCAGAGCCTCTCTAAGCAGCTGAGGGTCTCTTGACTGATTCTGATGTTCAGATTTCCTGTAGAGCATGGGTTTGGACTCAGCAGGGTGATGGCTTGCTGTCACCTCTGCCTGGTTCCAGGACCCCAGGGATCTCAGGAGTTGCCTGCGTGCCATCTCTAGTATCTCAGGAACAGTCTGGCCAGGGATGCTTGACCATGTACTGAACTGGTGTACTAATTAATGAGGATACGTTCTGGAAGAAAGTTGTGTCCTGGACTGCTCTGGGTGGAGAATAAATTTTCAATATGGACATAAGTATGGTATTATTTTACTGCTAGTGGCACATGCACCTTGCTGAGTCCACTCGTTTACAAACTAAATGGTCAGAGAAACAAAACCAGTATCAAAGGATTCTCTTCAGGGACCATCGTGCTGGCTAATATTTTATATTTAGTTGTCAGTTGTAATTGCTAACAATAACACATGAGAACAGGAAAGAGGGAAGTTAAATACCATCTTGTAAGATGTGTTACTCAGGGCACCCTTTCTTCTCAGAGTCTTGAGAATTGTTTTTTCTTCCCCATCCTGGAAGACCAAAATGAAAATCCTAGTTTAGTTGCATTTTGAGTTACTTTTCAGAAACAGCAGTCAAATTAAAGGCATTTCGAACATGACTGCAGAGTTTGGGTAGGTCAGGAAACAGTTTTAGGTGGGATTTTCAAAGCCATCTAAGTAATGAAGGTGACTTAAGTGACCTGTGAGAAGCGAGTGGCTGGTTCCCTTCATCATCTGTGTTGACAAATGCTTTTAGCCTGGATGTAACTATACGTTGTATTGCTACAGTGACAGCCAGCCCTCGTGACTTAAATAAGCTCTACCTGTCTAAGTGTGTTTTGGCAGTCTTAACGGCAGGTGCTCTGCAGGCTTCTTCTGGCCTCTTGCTGTGGGTTGGCAATTGCACCTCCTCTGACCCCTGTTGACATAGCTGCTGACAGAAACCAGAGTCATAGGTCTGGTGATGGCTCACTGGGACCTACAAGCTCACCCTTCTTCTTGGGTATGCTATTGTGTTACTAAATGCACATGACAGACGGATCTGTCTAAAGCATTAAAATAACATTTATGTCATTGTTTAATATAATTGTTTAATATAGGCTTGTGTATATAAATCACAGGAGTTGAGCTTAATGTGGCAATAATTCAGCCACATTCAAAAGGGGCAGAAGAGAGGAATGATCAATGTGACGTGATTTCTTTATGCAAAATAGCGTATCTGAGAAGTATAATACTGAGTTGAACATGGAAGGCTCAATTAAAGTCACTTGCTATTCTATCTGTGATGAGGCTGGGGGGACACAACAATGGCCCTGCCAAGCTGCCTGCGGGATTAGCTGCCTTCTGCATCAAGGTCTTTCTTTACCAGCCTTCCCTTGGGGTATATTAACACTGTAAGCACTGCTGTGGATCGAATATACATACACAGCCTTGGTTTTAAGTAATTTATTTGAGATCTTGTAGTATCCTAGCCTCAGCTGGTCAGGGCTCACCGTAGACTGCAAAATACATCTTAGAGGTAAGGGCAAGCTGAGCTCCAGAACTGCTACCTGTGTCTAAGCTGGCTGGCTTATAGCTGTCCTGTGTATGGCTGCCACGCACTGCTGTGATAATTAATACCTGAGCAGCGACAGTAGCGTGAACAAACTCTAGGAAGAGATTTCGTTTGGCTGGGGAGTTACTCTTGTGATAAGACTTCTTGCTCCTGAAGACAGATGAAGCAGGGTGCCTGATGTCCAACAGGAACCTTTCAAAACTGTCATGACTCCTGTCATTTCTCAGATGCTAGTGTGAGCACATGATGTTACAAAGACCTTGACTCCTGGGGAAAAGATAAAGTACCATAACTTAATACTTTCTCTCCCCTCCTCCCCTTTTTTATTTCAACCTTCAAAGGATTTTTTTCAGAAGATAAAGTGATCTGGGGCCCAGTTCCCACTTCTGCTCTAGGCTTCTATGTGACTCTGGATAATAGGTTATGCTTTTCTGTACCTCAGTTTCCTCTCCATTACATTAGAATAGGCACAATTTTAAAATCATTTGTGTAATTGTGCCAGTTGAGTAGAGACAAGGTCTGCAGACATCAAGGTACCCAAAGATACAGGAAATTGCAGAGGCCAGTTTTGAAAGATGCCAGTGTCAGACAGCCAAGTCTGTGAGTTTAGGTGCCTTACCTGATTAAATGTTTCAGAAAATTTAATTGGGAACCAGGCTGCAGAGTGCCTAAGTGCCATGGAGACTGGAGCTCTAGGGTCTTTCGTGTCCAAACAGATTTTAGAGTGGGGACTAGTATTCCTTATTTGCTGAACAGATTTTTAAAATGCTACTAAGTCATAATGTTTCTGTTGTTGTTGTTTGTCTGTTTTGTCTAATTAGGCTCTGGCAGAACAATTGTAATCTCGTTTACTTTGTGTTTGTGCTGTGCCGGATAGACATAACCCTGAATTTAGTTCTCCTGTAGATGCGAGTTCAATAAAAATAACAATACTTTTACTAATGAGAATAACTATGTGAAGCCAGGATTCATGCTAAATTAGTATCCATTAGTGACTTAGATCTATAATGAAGGTTTCCTTGCTCTCTGTTGTGTGTCTCAATTCATTACAGAGCAGTCCATAATATTTTATTAACAACTTTTTTTTTTTTTCTGGAACCATTGCCCAAAACTATTGGAAGAATATGTGCTTTCCTGTACCATCAGAATGAGACAAATGGCACTGCTTGCTTTTATTATTGTACAGAAGCGTCTTTCTTGGACTCGGATAGACTTGTAAATGGCAAGTAGCTGGAGACTAATGGAGCACATGCTTTAAAGCTTTCCATCTGGTCCCTTGGTCAGCAAAAAGAATATATTGTCTATGTTCTAATCGGTCCTCATTATAAAGAAAGCTATTCCCACTCCAAGTTCCTGGAGAAACTCTTACCTTTACTCAGAGAGGGAGAGGGCAACAAGTACTATCCCCTTATGCATCTGCAGGATAAAAATGAATGGGGTAAAAAGAAAAAATGAGGCAGAGTAATTTTGTGCTCTGGAACTGGATAATGCACCTGTCAACAGGTATTTATTCTGGTGGCCTTCAGTGACATTTTCTAGTGACAGCAGAAGAGAGGCTAAAATTGTTTCAAGGAGACTCCGTACATAGGAGTTGAGTGAGCAAGAACTATATTAATTTGAAAGTGAGCAAACCTACTTAAATTAAGATCCCTTTTCTAATTTGTTATATTGGAATCTTCCTCAGAGCTCCTCCTCCAGTCGTCTCATCAAATAGCCTCTATTTATTCATTTATTTATTTTATTTTTTCACAAACATTTAGGAAGAAAAAGGAAGGAGATACTCCCCCCAATGGAGGCCATCTGCTCTTTTCTTATCGGGGGGAAAAAACCCTACAATTAGTGTCTTGTTCATCTTTTCGTTTTAACAAAAAAAGAGAGGGAAAGAGAGAGAGAGAACTATTATGCAAATACTCTGCAATTTGGCTTCAAATATTCTTTGTACTATGATGAGCAATTTCCTTTAATACAAACTCAGCCTACTTGCCAGGACTTTTTTTTGCTAACATAGGGAAGGAAAAAAAAACTTTTATGAGTTGGGGGTGGGGGCATGCTATGTTCCACTGATGCCAACTTTTTCTCATCCTTTTTTTCTATCTTTCTTTCTTTGGCATTATTACAGCTGTTCTTCTTTAAGTTGTGAGAAAGATGTCATATAGGTTTTTTGAGAAAGAACGAGAACCAAAATAGCTTTACAAAGCCACAGTTTCATCTCACTTTTCATTGCTCCATTGCCATGATGAAGTAGTCTTGAAATGGAGGACTCCACTTAGTGAATGAGAGAGAAAAGCTTTCTCACGACCTTTTTTGAATGTCAGTTGTTTGCGATGGCAGCATTACCTCCAAGAAGAGATATGTAGCTTTTTTATAAGGAGCTCCTGTGCTACTTGTCAGTGGTACAAACGTTAGGGCCAAATAGCGTAGCCAAGATTAAGTCCTTCTGGTCCTTGGTATTGGACAACCTAGCTGAAAACCTCTGAAAACTTACGATCTGGAAAAGATAAAAGTATAGAAGAAAGAAAGGAATATGATCTCCTGTTTGTTGTGTGGGAAGCTGAAGCATGGAAAAAAATGAAATAACTCACCCGAGATCTATTGGTAGAGGACTTTGGAAGAATCAGGAGCTGAGCTGAGAGGCTCAGATTTAGAAAGCTGTTGCTTTGTGTAGTGGTCTACTTGTGGCAACATCAGGAGACAGGCAGGACTGCTACTGCAGCTGGGCTACTGCTGTACCACCACGACTGCTAGTTTAGGCTGTTGCTGTACAACAGTCATACAGATAGCAGTGTGGTCAGATCCTAACGGCTTAACAAATCTGCTGACTTTCAGTAGGGCTTATGACACATTTGAAAAGCCCACACTAAACCTCCTGATTCTTAACCCCTTGCAGGTTGAACTTGGGGAAAGCTTCAATTGACATATAAATGCTACATGCTTAAGCCTATAAAATACTAAGCATAAAATCTCTGATCCAGTAAGGCATTTTAGCACAGCTTAATCAAATGTCTGACCCATTGCTTGGGGCTCATTACATCAAGCATACATTACATCAGACTGGATTTTGCCTCAGTATGCCTAGTACTGCATAGACAACACAGGGATTCATGATACTTAGGGGATCCCCTTTAGGCGGTCTATGGGGAATCTATGCATAGAGTCTTTAAGCATACTGGAGTAACTGGGTCATTTTTGTTGTTTCAGGAAGCTCTTATCATGGCCAGCATGGACCACCCACACCTGGTGAGACTCCTGGGTGTCTGCTTGAGCCCAACCATTCAACTAGTCACTCAGCTGATGCCTCATGGCTGCCTGTTGGATTATGTTCATGAACATAAGGATAATATTGGCTCCCAGCTTCTGCTAAACTGGTGTGTCCAAATAGCTAAGGTATGTAGTTCATGCTGTTCTTTTTTTGTCATTTTCATAACTAGCTGAAAAACATGCCATGCAAAAAAAAAGATTAAAAAAAAAATTGTTTGGGTTTTTTGGATTTTGTTTGTGGTTTTTTTTCAGTCGTGTTTTTGTTTTCAAGAAGGTTGGGTAGTTCTTGAAATACACACTATTTTGGCTGCTTACAGTATTATAGATTAGTTGTTAATATGTAAACCAGTGTTTTTCTTGACTGTCTTTCCAAGTCAGTGTTAATGGGGGGTCTTTCAGGGGGTAAAAAGGGGGGGGGGGGGGGAAGAAGCCCCCTGTGTGACATCTGGGGCTGAGCACAGAATGATTTTTCAGCCTCTTCTACTGTTCGTTCTTCATAGATACTGATTTAACCTGATAGCAGTTTTCAGCCTTTCTGAATGCGCATTGCCAGTTAAATTCTGATATGCCATCAATTGTCTGCCCCCACACTACCAAGAAGATAAATATTCACTTCATGTCACTCCTTTGGGAACCACTACAGTTCTGCTGTGTTTAAGACCTATCACAACAGCTGAGGCTGGAGGGTAATATTGCTCGTCTCTGCAGAATGGGAACTCTCAAGGGCTGGATCCTGCTTTGCTTGCTGTGGTGTAATGTTCTCTGCCTTCCTGTGGGGTTTTAGGAGCAACAGTTGAAGCCATTATCATTCAGATACAGACTGCACTTTAGCTGAGGTGGAACAGAGTATAAGTCATAAATGCAGCCCTAATGTAATCCTTGCGCAATGTTTTACATATATTTTTACGTATGTTTGGATATTCAGTGCTGTACTAAGATCAAATTACTGATAATCAGTTCCAAAGAGTAACAAGATCTGGGAGTGTAGGGGGCCATAGTTTTTTATCGATTTTAAAGGCTCTTGCAACCAGAGTTGTGTACAACAATGTTACTACGAATGAGAATCTGGAATCCATTTTTTATTTAGAGTTATTTAGAAGTTATTTAAAGTTTTAGATTATTTTGGTGAAAATGCTTGTTACGTAGAAGTGTGTGCCACAGACTGCCCTCTTATATTAAATCTGCAGCCTTAAGTGAATTTGCTACAGCATCCCTTAAGAACTCTTAATTCAAGTTGTAATGTTAAACTTTTAGCACTAAAGAGAAACCTCGAGATTCAGCAATTGTTTTGCTGGACAAAATAGGAGCCATCAAGTAAACATTCACTCCTTTTAATAACTTAAATACAAAATATTTTCTTACAAAAGTAAGAAAAGAGAGACATTCAGCTAGCCCTGAGTTTTTGTTCAAGAAGAGGAGTTTGAGGTTCATCATTAATAGGGACTTCTTTTTTTCCCCAGGGTCAGATCTGTTGTCAAACCTGCCTGAAGGTGACAGTAGATGAAATTACCATAATGCTGGGTAGAGGGGTTGATCCACAGAAGGGGTGGGGGGAGTCCCAAACCCACATTCTGACGTTGCAGCGTTTTGTAGATGTGATTCTGCTGTGCTGTGGTGGGTAAAGCAGCCAGAGTTGCACAGAATACTGGAACACACTGATGGGGATTGCTTGTATCTGGAGATTTGCAAGGGTTTATTTAGGGCTATTATCAGACCAGGGAAGGTGGGGGAGAAAATACATATTCCTGTTTGAGTCCTTTCTCTCAACACAACCTCCTTCCCATCTGTTCTCCACTCTCTTGATTGATAGCGGCCGTTATTATTTATTACAAAACATTTACACAGTAGCATACGTGAAAAGATAATCCACCTTTATTTTCACTTTATGCATGCATATGCCCATTGACTCATTGGACTAATAGCTGTACTTGCTTTGTTATGGACTTTATGTGGGCAGCTGATATAGTGAAGCAAATAGCTGATCCATAGTAGAGGCTTACAGAGCTGACAGATCCGTGGGAAGGTCTGTGGAAGGGCAGATCATGGTTTCAGCATAATGTGGGGACTGGATTTAGGTACCCTCATTTGAAAATCATTGCCTGCTGATTTTCTTGATCACCGTGTGATGTGGGAGAGGAACATGAGGTATTACAGATATTTGAGTTCTGAGACGGTGGGTAACCAAGCAGTGCAAAGTAGTGAGGTCATACGTGTAATATTAACTGATGAAGTGTCAGGTAGAGGAAGGGAGATTCTTTATAACAAAAGGTGGTCTATTACTGATGGGAAGTTTAGTGAAGTTTAGCTAGTTTTTTGAAGTTTAGTTAAATTAATCTTCTTCTGCAGCACAATAATCTTTAGGTTGGTTTTGCCTTGGCCTCATGTTACAGCGTGAAGCTCATCCACTTGGCTGCCCACAAAGGGGACAGCAGCAAGTGACTGTTTTCTTTGAAAGTACATAGGGCTGACCTGTTAACTCTGGGCCATCACAGTTTGTCTGGATTATTTTCTCCTCTGTTTCTTCATGTGTCTCTTCCCCTTCTCTTATTTTTACTGCAGTGGTTGGTAATGGGCATGGAGAGAATCAGTATGCATCTGACAGGGAGTTCTGCATTTTGCTGCTTTTGCATGCCTATCAGTGGTGTTTCGTAGGGGATTGCTTGTTATAGTTGAGGATGGCACCACAGGTACTGAATACTTGCATACCATGCCAGTGTGGTGCAATCCCATTGTGGAAGTAGACTCCAAAGAATTAAAATGTACCTTTAATTCTTTATTTTCTTCTTGTCTTTGGAGACCTTGAATGACCATTGTGTGTTGAAGATCTCCCCCTTTAGGTTGCATCTATGCATAAACATACATATCTTAATTACTATATAGGAGGCTATCAGTGAAGATAGGAAAGAGGTAGGGACATACGAGGCTGTGCACACCGCATAATGTATAAGAGTAATGCAAATTTTGCACAGAATTTTCTCCATTGCCTTGTGCTTTCTGATGGGATATAGGAATGCCTATTCCTGTGCTGTCTCTCAGACTGTAATGTCAATTGGTGTTAGAAGACCTACACAGGAAAATATTTCAGAACTGGTAGGAAAAATAATCTTTGAGATCACCAGACAAGGAGTCCCCTTATCCCAAAAAGTGGAATAAACGTGCTAGTCCTCTGCTAGCAGCAGGGCAGTAGTAATACTTGTTTTCCACTTATCTGTCACATTTAACAGTGACTAGGAATCAGTCTGCAGCCAGCAAATAGGAATGATTCAATTTGCCTACAAATGGACCGTCTCCAGAGGAATGAGTGCAGAAGGTGGCTATTGCATCAAGCACAAGTTTCCATTCACTGCAGGAAAGGTCTGTGTCCCACATACCTGTATCCACTGTGCTCACGTTTCAGGCTCTGCCATACAGCTTGAGAATGTCTCTCCACATCTTGCTTTTCTAGACTTTGGGGAGTAATTGGTTCTGTCTTTCTGAAAGCTACTAAAAACATGATTAGCAATGTAATAAGAGGCAAAAATGATTGGTGACCCCCCAGTCCTATTCTCTGCTCCCTGAAGCAGCTTCTGGTATTTTTGGTTAGATACATCTTTCTGCCCTCACCTTCCCTCTTCTTATGGTGAGAATTTTCCTCAACAAGAAGAGAACTGAAGAAACTGGAAATGACTCGATTCCGAAGTTCAGGCTGATTTTTACAAATCGTTTAAAATCAAGTTGCTGCTGCAAGACAGTTCCTCCCTACTGCGCTTTTCTCCATCTGCCAATGTGCAGGCATTTATTTATCGAAGCCATTGCTTCAGAGTTCACTTGTTCTGCCAGGCTGTTCATTTCCATATGTCTCTACTTCTGTACAACTAGATGCAAAAACTAGTTAGGTGCTATGCCTAGTTGCCAACCTGCATATGGCTCTGGAGATCATTTCTGAAGGTTGACAATAGGGCAGTTATTAAATATTATCTACTGCCAATTGAAAAAAAGCTTGGATGCTTTTTATTTTGCTTTTACAGATTGTGTTGAGTTTATTCTGACTGTTATATCATTGTAGGGTAATTGTGTTCTCTTTCCAGAAGCTTTAGCTGCTTCTTTTATGGATGAAAATTTTAAAAATAGAGTAGCCCCCAAGCGTTCTGCATAAAACATGGTTGTTAGACAGCAGCTGTGTCGAAGGGGGTTCTTCTTTTCTGCTTTGCAGATACACAAGGCATCTCCTTGTGTGTTACTTCTATGTGTACTGTCTCTGTTAGGGACCGAATGTTAAACCTTTTAGCTCTGAGTTCAGCACAGCAATTTTATGTGCAGTTTGATGTCCAGTAAAGCAGTAAACTATGCTCACGTATCAAGGTACTTCCTAGAGTGGGAGCAAGAGTGACAAGCCTGGTGGCCTTAGGGTGTGGAAGGATGGAATAATACGTCATGAATGTCCATAGTGTTGAGAATCAGATTTTGTAAGGTTAGAACAAGCCTAGAAGTGAATTCTCAGTAGGTGAATTACATCCTTGTCAGCCAGTGTATGACAGATATATGTAAATCAGGAAGATCTAACAACAGCAACAACAAAAAAGGGTACTATGTGCGTTGATATTTCAATGTGTTTGATATAATTTCTCATAGCAAGGGCTGCCCAAACACACTCCCTGTTTCTAAAAAACCCAAAAACTTCCCTGGTTTCTAGTCAGAAAGAGTTGGTTACACTCTTCCACTAGGTGGGGTTAACTATAAGGCACCTGTATTTGAGGCTGTATCCTCTCACTGTTACTCTAGTGGAAAAATTAGCCTGAGTCCTGTTGGAATTACTTGTGCTGTGCTAGGCTCTGTCTCTCTCAAGAGCATAAAGAAATGCATTTTTGCTTCTGTAACTTTGCATACAACACTTGCTACATTCAACATAGAAGTTCAACCCAGGTAGCCCCATCTACTGCTTTACTGTTTTTTCTGATACAATTATGGTTTCATTCTGCTGCGGTTGGTTTGTGTTACACCTGCACCAATTTTGCTGAGCAGTGTTCGAATGCAGAGAAACTTTTCTTGCCCCAAAGAAGGCAAGGTAGAGGAAGAGTGAGAAAGGAAGCAATCTTCCTAAAACAAAGCAGCTTGCCTGTGATCACCTAGCCTGTGGAGGAGAGCTCAGCTCTCCAGGGTCTTAGCCCCTGCCCCATTCTGTCCTGCCCTGTATCCCCCAGGGGCTGCCAGGCCTGGTTTTTTGCATTCTGAACTATAATAATTCATTCACAATCCCTCAGAATACTAACGAGATAAAGCAGAAGTAGGTTGATACAGTGGAATGTCATGGAAGGAAAATCAACTACTTCAGGGGATTACTTTTTATACCCTTTCAATATAAAAGAATTCTCAAATTACCTTAACTAAAGCCCTGCACAGCATCAGTTATCCAGGTATGCAGGAAAACAACATTTGAAAACACTCTAGGAAGGCAAAAGAGAAGTTGGGGAACTTGAGGATTGAATTTTAATGAAGCAGATGCATGTCTTCAAGCCTGTTGAGTATTATTCCAGCACACTTGCAGTCATTGCTTTCTCTAAGGATTCTCTGCCAGAAGTGCAGATCTGCAGCTGGGAGTCTCCAGGAGCCATCAAGCCAAAGGCTTTTGCAAAGCCTCCTCACCGCTTCTTTCTGCTGCCCTGTTATCTCTCCCTTTTAGCTGGTTCATGTTACAGGGCTCAGTGCCCTTCTGCAGTTCTCTTGGCAAAGAAGGAGGGCCTGTCCGCTGCCTGCTCCTGAAGCCTCTCTCCATGCCAAGGTTTTTAGAAAGGTGTATTTTACTACTGCCCAAGGCAGTGCTTTTCAACTGGATGTAAATTCACAGGCTATGTGAAATTCAAAGGGTCTGTGTTGATTTATGCAACAGAGAAGCTGACCCAGAAGCTGGTACAGCACTCACCTCACATCCTAAATTAAATGGGTTTCACCGTGCACTCCTTATGTATGGAGTGAGGGAGGCTCTGAGCAGGGAGGGCCGGAGGCAAGTGAGGTCCCCTTGGCTGCACTGTGAGGTGAAGAGCCTTTCTCTTCCATCAAGACTTGACGGATTAGGAATGACTTCTTAGAGACAGCTTTTGTTATTCTGCTGCAGATGGGATGAGAGAGAAGCTGTGTAAAGTGGGAGGAAACGGGGGTGAGTGGACAGGTTGAGAAGAGGTGGAGATAGTGGCTGTGGTTCAAGGTCTTTCTTTTTCATTAAAGAAGCCCTACCCTACAGCTCAGTGACTATTCCATCATGGAGTGAACAAAGGAGCTTAATGACAGTCATCTATCAGCTGTCCACATTTTAAGCTTCAAGATGTCTCTATTCCCAGAGCTCCTTGCCGTGACAAGGCTAATTGTATAATTATAATGCTATACCAACCCCTCCTGACGTGCTCACACTGGCAAGGACCAGGGCTAAGGGCTGTGATAATTATCACTGCAAGCAAGTACATTAGCATAAATGTAGTTTACTAATGGGGCTGCTCTATTAGGAAGTGCAGTGTATAGAAGAGTAGGATCTAAACCAAGGACTATGAAATTAAAGCCATATTGAAACAAGGCTTTAATTGTGTGGAGGAGCAAAATCGAAATAGGAGGGGAAAGTATCATTTTACTCTCCTGAACCCCTCTGTGCAGTTTTCCTTTCTTATTCGAATTCATCATGACTGTTTTCCTCACTCTTCTGGAAAGTTTGGTTATCCACAGATGGCAGATTGAAATGAAGGACCCTTTTTCTGGTGCCACTGGAGAACTCTCACTGAAAGAGGGTATGCCATCAAGTGTCAGAGGGGAATTACACTACTTTGTCCACACCCGGGGACTTTTTTAGTATTCTTCTGGGCAGCTCCCTGGGTTGCAAATGTTCACACAAACTTGAGAAGCCCTTGCAACAAAATTCAGGTGGATCTTGCAGAATTCTGCATCCTAGCTTTTAACTTTTAAGCGGTGGAAGGGGACAGATTTCTTTCCTGCTGTGGTTAACTGAACTGTCTTGGGCTTTTATGAGATGCTGAAGAAGTTTCTTCTGATCCTCTCAGTTATTGGTTGTTTGTTTTTTTTTTCCATCAAAGGCAGGGCAGGAAATAAACCTTAGGACTTTGGTCATTGTGTCTGATCTGTCATGCTCAGATGAATGTGGCACATTGAGTGCAGCCACAGCTAGTATGCTGAGACGTAAGATCAGGGCCTGGTGACTCTTCCCTTGGCTTGTTAGTGGCTGTGGCAGGAAATAATTCTCCAAATAAATCAGGGAATTGGATCCTATTAAAAATAATTACAGCATCTCTGCACTTTGTGCATTTCTTTGGTGGGCACAGTATTCCATGTTTTCCTGCATATAGTTATGTACCTATTTATGGAGACTTTCATGCAGTTCCCCCCCACCTTCTTCACCACTTATTTCATCTGAAGTACTGAACTGGTATAGTAACTTCTTTATCTTTTCTACCAAACCCAGTTGTCCACAGGAGAAGTTTCCTGTGAAAAGTGTTAAAATGAAGGAATGCACAACAAAATTCATCAACTTAAATGTTGAACAAGTTTTTTTTCCTTTGTTTCATTTCTTTCTTTCCCCGTTCACCTCAGACTGACTGTCCATTCACCAAATTCACACTCTTTCTTTCTCTGTAATTTTGTCCTTTGCTTCTGTCTTTCCCCTACTTTTACAGTGTTTACGTCAGCCTCTGTTTCGTGTTGCTCTTTCTTCAGTGTCATCATTTCTCCTTCATTCTCATTCTCTGGCTGCTTGGCTCCCTCTAGCTGGTACCCATTCAGTGCTCTGAAAGAGCACAGGAGCATCATGCCTGCCGCCCACCAGAGTTTTTATGTTGTTGTGTCTCATTGCAGCTTTTGGAGAGGACCTCAGTTTCCTCATTTCTCCCATAATAATGCATTTGGTTTTGAGGGATTTAATATCAACTGCATGAACCCCATGTGCTGTTCTAGTTTGTGGGGGAGGGATATTTGAATCTGGAAGATTGCGTCCAAACCACAGGAACAAACATGTAAGATTGGGTAAGAATTATAAAGACAGCTTTGTGCTCTGACCTCTGATTCTCTAAGGCTCTCCTGCATGCTATAATAACCTCAGTATGATAGTATTTGAGTTGTTTATGGTCTTTAGTGTGTGTGTGTGTATATATATTTGGTCATTAGCTCTAGAGCTGAGTGGAATGACTCAACTTTTGAAGGTGACTATCTCTCTTCACTGACTACGCTGTCTAGAAGACAAGCGTAGGCTGACCTTGTAGCTTTCTGACAGCTTAATTTACAGGGGGATAAATGTGAAGGGTGCAGGTGATGACAGGGACACAGAGGGAATCTGGGACAAAGCAGGTACTGGAAGACTAAGCTAAGGTCGGAACTACTAACACAAGTGTGGTTGGATTTCTTTTCTGCACAGTATGGTACATACTGCGTTAGTGAGCTGTACCCTTCTGTACTGCGTAAGGTCCTGTGAGCAGGGATGTTAACTTGCTTTCAGTTTGTCAGTGACCACGAGAGGTTTATAGCGAGTAGTAATCATTCTTTCTCCAGTCTTAATCTGGCTCCTTCTGGATTACCTAGGCTTTCTTTTCCTTTCCCCCCCAAAAATCCAGTGTTCCCAAAACCAGTTCCATGGTTCATGGTTGTTAGAAAAAAAGCGAAGAGGCAGATTTTTTCAGCCATTTACAAATCATATCAGACTTTGCAAAGGCACAGAAATGAGCAATTTATTGCACAGATAGACAATTTATTGTTTTGTTAAATGAAAGGTGCACTTAGCACTGACATTTATAGGGTCTCTGATATTGGGCACCTGACAGCCACAGGCTACAAAAGCCCCAAAGGCTGGCTTTGCTGAGCCTTTGATGAGCATTCTCATCAAGTACGCTGAGCTGCACTGGGGGGAAAAAAAAACATTAGATTTTTCCTAGCAGTCCCCAACAGACTGGCTTGGGAAAGCATTATTGAAAACCACTCCTAAATCAAATTCAAGATATTATAGGAGCACCTACTAGAGTCTGTCAGGATTTCCATTATAAGCCCATATTTTTCAGGTTTATAACTCGACCATAAAATTCCACTCTGGACTATGACTTGGCATAAAATGTCTCAACCCAAAGCATTTTTTTTTTGTTATTATTCAAGAAATATATGTATTTGTCTATTTTTAAGTTGCTGGAGTTCAGAAACAAAAGCTGGATTTCTCTCTATATATACCCATAAATTAAAATGCTTTTTTTCCCTAGTGAATGCCTTTCTTTCAACATTTTGTTTTATAACGTAACTTACCCTGCTTGAGTAACTACAAAAAATGGATTGCCAAGGTATTGATGTTTAAAGCCAGGACCCCCCCACATTTTTGCAGAGTACCACAGTATGCACATGCCCCACAAAAACCTGCTCCTAAAAGTACATAAGTGTCTTCAGGAAACTCTGCAAGGTCATTTGCAAAAAGTTGTGGGGCTCTAAAGGATGTGCCCATATTTGAATAGAGCTTAGCTTTCAAAGTTAGCTAGATCTCCAAGTTCTCCTGTGCAGTCCCATGTTCAGGCATAAATCCAGTAGCTTTTTGTACAAGAAAAAAGAACTGGCCTGTTGAAAGGGGAGGGGGACGCTTGGCAGAAGTCGTTTCAGATGTGCGCTGTAGTCCGTAAGTATGAGATCAAACGTAGCAGTTGTCTATTAGCAGAAGAGCTACTGACCATGTCCCACATCCAGATGTATCTTAAAAAAACGAAACTATCCACTCTCCGCGTACAACCGCTTCTCTGTCCCAGGTGGAAGCCAGGAGTAGCAGTGGACTGAAGCCTGTTGTCTCCTTGCCCTAGCATGACTTGCTGTATCAGGGGCCCATGAAAAAAGTATGAAAATGGCAGTCGCTTGATACCCCTTTATGAAACCTTGCTGAAGTGTATCTCAAGCCATAAATGAGATTTGAAGATAGCACCTTACATCCTGTACTTTGCTGATACATTCCTTCCATCCCAAAGTAAAGTTTTACAGGAACACCAGAACGGGATACGTGACATGGCAGATCTACTGAAACTAAATTCCCCTGAGACACAGCAATGAATACACCTGCAGCAGTGAACAGCAGTCAGTTAAACGTCTGCTCAATAAACTGGGGGTAGAAGGGCAGTATAGCTGAAAGAAAGCACTTCCTGGGGATACTGTGTCATCTCTGTGTGTGCTCCTGTGCAATGCAGAAGACCAAGGTGAGCCCGCTTAATGCAATGTGAGAGGGGAGAGGGCAGTTCCAAGTGGCTGCTGGCACTGTTTCAGGTGCCATGCCAGCCCTCAAACCTACAGGGTCATCTGGCAGTCTGGTGTCATTAGTCAACACTCTCCCGCTTTCCCACATCCCATCTGTTTCTGTCTAGCCTGTTTGTGCAAATTAGCTCTCAGTATGCAGCAATTCTCACTGTAGCTTGGTTTTCTTTCTTCATCCTGTGACCTTCGTGCTTCCTTAAACTTTACCCTTGTCTGTGGGCCAGAGTAAAATCCTTGCTGCTTCTATTTTTATTTACGAACTGTCCATGTTAGCAAATAGAGAGGATCGTACTCTGCACAGTGCATGACTTAAACCCGACGTCCTGCAACACATTAATATCTTCTGATGAGAGGGGAAATAGGATTGTGTTATGTATCCCATAAAAAATATTAAGCATTGAAAGAATGCATTGCCCTGAACTGAAACAGTTCTGAATTATCCAAATGAAGACATTTTTCCAAGACCTTTGAAATGTCTTTGGTTTTCTACTACCTTTTCTTTTTTATTAATTTTAAAACAAATTGTTTTAAAGCAAAAAAATACACTTTCATAAACATTTTTGTTCTGTTTTTTTCAAAATGGTATTTTGTCAGGTTGTTTCACACATATAACCGAAGTCACTTTCAGAGAAGGCAGCTTTATTTTTCAAAAAAAATTGTTTTGACCAATGTTTCCTAGGAACCTCTGTATAGAACTAAAATGCTACACTGTAATACAGTTTGGTTTTGTGTTTAGGCTCAACTCGTATTACTTGCATCATGAATTCCTTTACATGGGGACTTGTCTACAGCAATGTCTCCCGTGTCAGGATTCAGTAAACCAATCCAAATTGCATGATAGCATGATACAGCAGATGGGGAGAAAGCAATGAAACATAAGCTATCAGAAGGGGACTTGAAAAGGCAGAAAGTACATTGATTTCTGTGTGTTTGGGAGTGGAGATAGTTTAAGAGCTAGGTGTCACTGAAGGAGGAGTTTGACATTGTGACTAGACTGGAACAGTACAGTGCAACACTGAATGATAGGTGACAGTGATTTTAAGTTAAGGCTTTTGGAGGTGGCACAAATAAGAATATGCTGCTGTGCTTTACTGACTCCTGGGAATTACTGTGTCAATTTGGGCTGCCGGCATGCATGGTGTAGCACGTAGTGCTACATCTTTGGTGCTCCCTGAGAGTGGGTGATGCTGGGATCCCTGTGTGTTACCTTTATGTGGAGTCCTGTTTTGTGTTTGCTGGCATGTTGCTGCCTACACACGTGTGCGTGTTAAGTCATAAAAGAACTTTGCAAGTCTGTGATGTGAAGGCGCTGGGACTCAGCTGCAAGCATTTCTGAGCATTGCACTTAAGGCAGCTTGGAATCATCTCATCCTGTGCTTTACATTGTCATTGTTGCACTCCCCTGTCATACTTGGGCACCCTCAAAACGGCACTGTCTTCCCACCTTGCACTCCTAATACATGTCTGCTAAGCAGGGGAATATCATTGTCCTAGAAGATGAGGAACTGCAGAGTCAAAAGACCAGGTGATGTGTCAGGACTCTGAGATTGGAGCAGATGTCCTTATTTTCCAAAATTTAGGGTTAATTTCCTAACCTTTGAACAATCTTTTCTTTCTATAAGGCATAAAGGCTATTTATGTACAGAAGATGAATAGAAGATTTGGTGTTTCTGAATTGGAAGGAAGATAGATGACTCTTTCTGCAGTTGTGGTCTGTTTTGGTTTTCTGCACATTTTCGGATTTAAATACAAACTTTGGAGTCCCACATAAAGATAAGTCTATTCATAAGAATAAAATACACTAGCCAGGTCACTTTCGATAGTGACAGGATGAGTTGTTATCACTATATGAAGCTCTGACTTTACCTCCTCTAGACAACCGTGAAAAGCGTCCACGTGTACCCAAAAAGTGAAATCAAATTGCAACAGATGTAGTGGTTTGGGGGTATGCAATGTTCGTTATATGGGATCAAATGTTTCGGTGCATTTAGTTTAGCTAAATGAAGCTTTGTATGCTGAATGTTAGATATAAATTCAAACTCAGGAAAACAAGTACGTAAGGTAAAGGACAACACTGGCATGAGAATGAATGAGTCTTAACTGGCTATGAATACGTTTAGAGTGGAGATTAAAACAAGTTTATTGGCCACTGTAAGTGGTAAGGTTCTCAAACCTTCTAGTAGAAATAATGGAGGCAAAATAATGAATGACTTTTAAGATGGAGCTTGATAAGTTTGTGAAGCAGATTTGGACTGAATGATACAGTTGCTTTCAAGGGGCAGAATTTGATGACACGCTTGCTTTTAGTTCCCTGTTTTGAAGCTGAGTAACAGGGCCAGAATAAACAATGAAAGGAAGCATTCCCACGCTTTGCTGGGACACAGCCCAGGTCTGAAATTTGAAGCTTCTCAGATAGAGATCGAGTTGTGTTTTGCACTTTGGATTGTTTCTTGTTTTTCTGTTTCTTACTCACTCACCTTACTCATTCTTAATTCAAATTAAATCAGATTCTGATTCCATTAGCTGAACTGAATAATGCATTACTCTGAGTTTTCATTGAAATCAGCAAGCCTATTCATGCAATGATGATGCTATTCTTGTGAGTAAACATATCAGAATCAATCTCATGTGTGTTCAGCCTGCTTCACCCTAAAAAAAAAAGTTTTCACTTCAGCTCCCTTTTTTCCTCTGGCATTTGCCTAGGGCTTGCTATCAGTAATTCATGGTACGTGTACAGTAGGTGGAAAAGACACCTAATGGAATTATTTAATGAAGTCTTTATTACATTTAAACAGAAGTGTTCTAGTTTGTGTTGGAGACTAATGACCCGCAACATTTCTTTTGCAAAACTGACGGTTCAAGGAAAAGATGAAATAACAGTGTCTTTGATTTTGGCTACATTTAAAAACACTTCATTATAGTTCAGAGCTCACCCACCTGGACAATATTTCATTGAAGAGGGAATTTATTCCATGTTTTTCCAGTCTTTTCCTATCTATCTTGCCTTCCAGCTCTCTTTGTTTTTCATGAGATATTCAGACTTACACGTGTTTTTGGACTACTAATATTCACAGAATAATGTCTCATATTTTGTCTGCCACAGTTCTTGCGTCCCTCCCATTAGTTATGAATTCTTTTCTACTCTGCTTCTTACAAGTACAGCTTGTTACCTCCTCCTCTGTAATCTTTCCAATTTTGCTCTTACTTGACTCTCTTTCCCATATACTGTTCTGTCTTTTTAAGACTAAAATCTTAATAATGGTGTTATGCTCTCTACAGTTCTGTGTATCTTGAATTGGAAGACTAATAATAATTCTTTTTACATCTCATTTTAAAACCATGAATGTCAGAAAGAAAGGAAGTTTAATCATAGAAACAGTAGAAAAACTTTGTTTTGACAGCTCTATAATGGTACTGTGTTGTGGGTTTTTTTTGCTTTGCCTCCCAAACTGAGGTAAGCATAGATTTAATTTGTGGCTTTTTTTTTTTTTCCCCCCTAGAAAATTGCAAAGGCATTTGTAGTCATCACAATGATAAACAAAGCAAAACAACCCACTTCTTTGAATCGAGTCCTGTGCTTCTGAAGCAGATCTTAACAGTGGAGAAGATGTTTCAGATCCCTTAGAACCTTGCACTGACTTGGTCTTATTACTTGATGTTGCTGCCGAGGGGCTAGATTCAGACATTTGTATGGATCATGTCTGGGCCACTGACGTGTATTGTATTTCAGTAGCGTCCCAGGCAGTTGAGGAGTGCATGAACTGTTACTGTAGTTCAAGGCTGCTCTCCCTTTTCTGGCCAGCAAGCCCATGAGGGGAGCAGAGCCAAACAGCTCTCGTTGCCCAGCCTTCTCCTGCCTGCTCCCCATCAGTGTTCCCGGCAGCGGTGATGTTGCTCACAGCCCTGCGTTCTCTTACGCATAGAGGTTTCGGTTCTTGGCAATCCTTGCATGGGATTATGCTTCTGTGCAAGGTGGGACATCCAAAATAAGCTGCCTAAACCTGAGGGTTTTTTTGTTTTGTTTTGGGTTGGGTTTAAGTGGTCATTGCTTCTCTTTGTTGCATTCGTCTTCCGTGCTGTTCTGACCAGGCTCTTAGCTGGGGCAAATTGGCTTTGAAGTTAATGGAGCTACACTGAGTGGTGCTACCTGAAGAGCTGGGATTCAGGGTTTTTTCCATGCATGTTAGTTAACTGAACTACTTTTTCTTTAAATGTTTCCTATAAACATAAAGAGAAGAAAAAAAAAAAAAAAAAGCAGAAGGACATTAATGAACAGGAATGAATATTTGGTATCTGTGCATTAAGCAAAGCCTTATTTAGGAGCACATTCCAACTTGAATCGGAGATTTGTGACTGATTAAGAAGCTTTTTCTCATGAACCTCTGTTCTGTTATAAACCAGGCATTGTGAGCTCTTCGGTCTCCTTTAAGCTCATCCACTTTACCATGTTGATCGTTAAAGAGCAACAGTGCATTTGTTCAAAAAGTGTTAAGTCTTGTTATTTTGATTTCATTCATCAGAGCTTCCTTTCATAATTATGTTAGTTAAATCACAGGCTCCATTTTAGTGTGTTAGTTAAATAATATTAATTTCTTTCTAGTCTTTACCTACCTTTGATTCACTCCTTACTGTAGTCTTTCTCACTGTGTTTTAACTAATCTTGAGGTGACAGGTTTTAGGAAATTTTTATTTTGTCTTCATGGAAAACTGTTGTAATACAGAACCAAGCTGAGGAAAATGTTCAGTTACCCATTAATAGCCTGCCTTTGCGTTGTCCGACTCTTCTTTTACACTAGGGAAGTTGGGTTGTTGTTTGGGTTTTAATCTCTCTGTAAATCCCAGCCCCACCAGTACTCACAGCTCCTTGTTGTTGCCTTCCAAACAGGCAGGATTTTACCTGGGAGTATTTATCTTTCATACTCGGCTCTGGTTCCTTTCCCATCTCACATCATCCCCTCCCTCCCCTTTGTCAAAATTTCAGGGTAAAATACATCTTTGACATAGTCACAGCCTTTTCCAACGTGCTGCAGTCCCTTGGCCCACAACTGTCATGCTTATTAGGAGGAGACCCAGGATTCTCTTTGTTAGGATAAGGCTTTAAACTGTTCCTCTGTGATTGAAAAGACTGACTTTGGTTTAGCGCTGTTCTTCCTTGGGGACTGTGACAGAGTTAAGTGATGGTCAGCCAGTGATCTCAAGAAACACACTTATTTTAGGATTAAATTGCAGAAAATTATAATAAAAAAGCAATCTGTAAAGCAAGCAGGCTTTTGACCTTTTGTCTAATGCAGTCCTACATGACGCCTATTTTCTGTGTTCTCTGTCTCTTAGAAGTGAGCTAGAAAGGCTCCCTCTATGGAATAAAATAATGCCTAAGATTTGGGGTGTTTTTTAAGTAGCTTGTGGTTTTGTCCAGTTCAGCTGGTGATTTGTGTTTTTGTAAAAATCTCAAGGGTGGTTTGCATATTGTTCGACCTTCTTTGGAGCTGGTTTCAATTTGACTTCCAGTCTTTACCTTGGCTGTTGCATGAATGGGTTTAAAGAACTGATGAAAAACATATGAGGAAGCTCCTGTTGTCTGACAGAGCTGGCCAGCTATCAGAATTTCAACATTTGAATCGTGACCAAGATTATACTTTCAAAAAGAAGCTGCAAAAATGTACTTGGCATATTTCATCTTGAAATAAACTCAAGAAAGTTCATTAAAAATACATGCATCTCCTATTTTTACTTTAATTCCTGGAAGGTATACTATGGTATGTCAAGTGTATCATATGATAACATACCCAATTCTGACATAATATATAATAATATATATTAAAATAAAATACAATTGGAAAACTTTTGAAGATACATTTGATTAGTGCCTATTTCATTGAACACAAACAAGGAGATGCTTTTATCAAAGAAATAAGCTGTTGCAGTGTTCTTTAAGTAGTAGTTGCTTTTAATGCTTGTTAATATTGTAAAATTTTATAAAAAAGAAATTGATACCCTCACCATGTATTTTATCGTGATATGGTGTCACATTATGATTACGGGAGTAGGTGTGTCATAACAATATAAAATAATATACAATTATTTGATATGTTAAAAGCTCTTAGCCATATGAAGGACTAATATTAGGATTTTACCACTGATGTAGCATGTTCCAGGATAGTTGTAATAATTACCTGAAAAGCTGCTTGGAGAAACAAAACAATCTGCATTTATGTTTTGGGGGAGGCTGAAATGCTCAGATGCTGTGCAGACTGATGCTCTCCGGTGCTTGCTCATCTCCAGGTTCTGTGCATGTGCAGACTGTGCAACATGCCCAAAGCACATTCAGACCATGTCAAACCAATGGTGCTGATGATCTGAGCCTGCACAGATTATGCACAATTCATGTGAGACACATTGGATTTACCATATATGTGCTCCAGAGCATGCTTGCTTGTATTTTTGTCCTGGAAATCCTGATGGACACATGGGAGTCCAAGTGCATTAAAATGCTTGCGGTAGATTCCAAGGGCTATTTTGATGTAGCTTATCTTCGTATCCTCTTACAACTTTCTAATTAGCTGTACATATCAACCTATGGTTTTTTTCTGCTGCATTCATTTACCCGTTACTTTTCCGTTTTAAATGCATGTACATGCGCATTTTGGTATTGGCAGCAAAGTGTTAGGCCTCTTTATATTTTGCCCAGCAAAGAAAGAAATTATACATGACGTTCTTGGATTTATTTTCTTGGTAAGGTCCAATGTTCTGTTGCTTGATATGATGAATATATCTAAACTGGAAATCCGCAAAATGAGAAGGAGAAAAGCAGGTGCATTGCAGAGAGTTTTGCATAAGCGCCAAGCGCGTGCCTCCTGTTTATGCAGTATAGAATTATGCTAAAGAAGCACGGATAGTGGCTTGCAACTGAAGAGTCAACCACATGAAGTCATCTGGCACTTACAGTAAAGGTAACCTCAGACCATTTTTTTATTTCATAGTTAGTTTGTGTGCAGAACCTGTCAGGAGATGCTTTCCGTTTTCTCATAATTTTCATGAATGATGATCTTTCCGTTCATCCAGGCTGCATGCAGTCAGAAGAGACAGACTTTTAATCTTGAATGTGAACATGTTTGCCCCAGAACAAATTAAGGTGAAGAAAAGATCACTTACATTTTAAAGCAGTAGATGACAAAATGCCATTGACTCTTAAGCAAAAACCTACTCTAGCTAGTTGCTAGCATTCTTTCTTCCGTGGTGCCTGTGCTCAGTGTTAGTTCAGAAGGCAATGATTCAAATGAGAGTTCCCTATTTTTATGGTAAAAGACAAGATGTAGGGTTAGAAAGGGCTGGATTCTGTTCCTGGCTTTTTCATAGAGTGGTTTTTTTTTTGTTTTGGTTTTTTGGTTTTTCTTTTTATGAGGTTTTGACACATCACTTAAACTCTTTCCAGCAAGTGGGCTTGCAGCCCTTAAGGAAACAAAGCATTCAGAGGTCCTCTAATGAAAGGCACTATACAAGTGCCAAGTGTTATTGCTTGACTGCTTCAAATTGAGAGAATTTCATAAGATTACATATTCCAGACCTGTCACAGGTTTGTTTATTTATGTTAACCTGAAGATAAGCGCAATAGTTAGATTCCAATTTTCAGACAAAGCATTCACCTTTGTGGTTACCTGAAAGTATGCGATTTGTCATATCTTAATAAATTTCCACCTGTCAGCTGACATACAGTAACCAACTATATGTTACAGCTTTCTTTACTTGCACAATAACGTGATTATGTGAGGTCCCTTTTAGGTAAACTTTTTAGATAAAGGTTGTTTATGTTAAATAGTTTTCCTGTACATTCTCAGTGGGTTGTAGCACGCACACACAATGTTTTATCAAACCAGAGCTGACAGGTGATAAGTCTGAGATGTGATAATATTTGTCTAAATAAATGTGGAATATGCATAAAAGCCAGGATGAAATCTTTGCATTGAATATGCCACATAGCTAGTTTTCTCAGGTTACATGGACATACTTTTATTTCCATCTCAACCATTTTTTAAAAATCTCATTATCTCCTTGGCTGTTCCCACCAGGAACATTGCTTGGCAAAGCCAAAAGTGTTTGAGCTAGTTACAATACTCACAAATACTGTAAGAATGATTAGGAACACAGATATGTATCTGTGGAGTTGCACCATCTAATTTAAATCTTTGGCTTTCCAGATGCAGTTGACACAGACAACAACGCATCATTTATGGTCTATTGTTGATTTATGAAGACAAAGGAACTTACTTACCAGAAATGTATAGCAGAGACTCATAAGCAGTCTGTTTTATAATTGATAATCTCATCTTTCACTGGCCTGAAGACAGCTAATGGGTATTTTGAGCCCAACAGCAAATTGGAGATTGTTAGGAACAGCAGGTATTTTAGCTCCAGCAGATCTGTAACACACTACTTTTTCTAAAGTTTCTAATAGTCAGTACAGGTTCAATAATGGAAAACACATCTCTGTGTAGGCGTCTTCTGTACAGTTTCTAAAACAGAATACCTGGCTTATTGCCAAGTACTTTTTGTGATTCTTTAGGAAGAAAGGGAAAAACAAGCAAAATAACAAAGGAAAGACAGTCCTTCATTTTGATCATCAGCAATCTCCAGAAGAGTCACACTTTTTGCTATGCCATATAATGAGTCTGGTAATCCTACTTCAAGGCTGCTGATGTACTTGGGTACCATATGGAGCTAGATGGCACTTCATTCTAGTTAGCAATCAGAGGAAAACTTAATTCGAATGTTTACATATCCAAAGCTTTTCCCATTCCAGGAAGTGGATTTTCCTGGCCAGCTCCAATCTTTTGAAGGTGTCTGGGCTTAAGTATGATGATCTAATAGCAGGACTGGAACATAAGAGCCCAGGTAAATGTTATTTAATTGAATCTCTATCTATATACTGACGTCTATCTACGGAGCACATTCCTTTTTTCATCCATCACCTTGCTGATGCTCATTTACCTTGGCATTTGGAAAGGCTTCTTCTCAGATAACATCACAATTAAAGAATGAGTTCTGAAATTGAACTACCCTTAGTGGAAACTGGTAAAAGGCATGTAAAACCATTTCATTTATTAGTACAGCGTGCCATTTAAAAGGAAAGTTATAGATGGCTTTCCAAAGCTTGCCATTTCTAATTAGGTTCAGTGTGATTCAGGCTTCAGTCTCTTGGCTTGTATTGTCATAGAAACTTGAACTGAAATTACAGCCCCATAATACCCCAAAGGGACTAATTTATCTTTTCTGCGGTTACTGGCTGTATTAATGTTGCCTAAGTGTATCATTATTGGCCATTGGTATGTGTAGGTGGTGCTAGTGAGTTAGTGACACTTCTCTAACGCAGTTGTTGGAATTTCAACAAAATTTTAGTGCCTAAATAGCTTAGACTTAACCTCACTCTAGAGTAACAGATAATGTGGCCTTCTGAGCCTAAATATTGTTCTGTCGTCTTTGTGCAACCAGTTGTTTCTGTCCTCAGTTTTATTTTGAGCAGACTTCGGTAGAAATAACATGACTGCAAGTGGGAGTGTTATTTTTCATAGAAATAGTTCTTAAGTTCACAGAAACAGCCCACTATGTATTCAGCCACTTACTGGGGATCTGCTTGGTAGTGATTGACCAGAACATATGAAATTCTCAGTGGTGTAACCTTGTCTTTCTTCATGGAGGAATGCAGGACTGTCTTCATATGAACACAGTTGTGTGCCATGACCAGCTTTCCCTATGATTAAAGAAGGCCACCTGGAGGCTGGTTTATGGTTTGAGCTCAATGTAAGTTAAAGTAATAATAACAATTGGTCAACTCACAGATCTGGTGAAAGGCCTCTTCTCATAGCTAGACAGAGAAGTGTGATCTCTTGTTTCTTCAGGGATGGTTTTATTTATAGGTCTTTCACTGATTGCATATGAAGAAATGAATTGTTTAGAAAACACAACGTTTGTGAATTACCAGTTTGTTTTAAAAATACGTGGAGAAGTAGAATCAGCACTGGTGATAGTCTTGCTTTGAGAAGGAGGTTGGACTAGGTGACCTCCAGAGGTCCCTTCTAACTAACATTTCTATGTCTGTTCACAGCTCTTCGCAGAGAACATGTGGGCTGGTGTGGAAGTTTCTCAGTTGTGTAATTGCCTTATTCTAAGCCCAAATCCTTTCCAGTCACAAATGAAATAAGATTCTGTACAGGCTTTTTCTGAGTCTTAGGTCCTTGTAGATGCTGACTTGTGGCAGGCATTACCCATTACTTCTATTATAAATATAGTTTTCTAATCAGTCGTTTTAGGTAAAGACAGGTAAGAAAGTGCAGTTCCAGACTGAGTAATTCTGACTGCTTAGTAAAGGGCAAGCAAACACTTCTGTGAGGAGCACCATTAGAAATACACATTATCATAGCTACAAAATAAAGTATAAAAAGTATTCCTGTACTTTCATTCCTTACATTGTCTCTGCATACTGAACTACTAACCTTTCTTTACCTCTGTCTGACAGCAACCATGTGCAGAGCACAAGTCTCAAGATGAAAATTAGGAAAAGAGCAAGTGAGGAACAGTGAAGAATCTAAGGGGTGAATATGCACATTTTCATAGGAAATGCGATTTCCTTGGTAGCAGTTTGAATTCCAAGGACCAGCTCATAATACCTCTAGTCATACACATGGAGCAAAGTGCTGTCCATCATAGGAAGTCATAATCTGGCTCTTAGTGATTTTGCCCTAATGTCAAATAGGGATGCAATTGCTAGCATTCTTTAGCAATTTTGCCATCGTTCAACTTCTGCAAAACACAGCATCAGCTCCCAAGAAAGATGCCCTCATGTTTCTCTTCTGCTTCAGGTGCCCCCTCCATTCAATGTACAACCTTTCAAGAACTGACAGAACCTACAAAAAATAACATCCTTCTCTCTGCTTTCTGGGTTGTGATTACAGATCCGTCCTACACTATGTGCAATAGGCAGCATAGCGTTGGAAAGGGAAGAGTACTTGAGTGATGCAAAGAGCCAGTTAACTATCGGTCACAAGCCCATCCAGATGTACTTGAACAGATAATGGTTGTAAACAGATTTTTCTGAAATCTCCTAACTAATAACTAATGGGATCTCTAAGGTAGGAAAGTCAGTCAATTGCAGTGTCCTCAACATCAGTAAATTCTCTGTTGTCTCAACTGTCCTTTGCCTATGCTTGATGAAAAATGTATATGCACATTAATTTCAGATTTGGAAAGAAGAATGCATAGTTCTTCCCCATGTATTTGCCCACCCTTCTCCCAGGGTTAATTAAAAACCACAAGCCGCAAGTACTCAGTAAGTGAAAGAAATATTTACCAACTTCCAGACTTTAGTATGCTGCTGGCCAGAGACTTCAGCTGAAAGGTGACACTGTGGAAGCAACTAAAGGAGTGGTACGTTTGGACACAGAGACAACTTTGAATTGTAGTCCTGATTTGGAGGGAGCTTTCTGGGTAGAACTGAGCACAGTATTCGGAGTGTGTAACGTATTAAATTAATTAGGGCTTCCCCCCGTACCCCCCTTGTGAATTAAGAAAAATAAGCAAATTCTGTCTGCCTGTCGTATTTTCATCGACACTGTAATACTCCACGTCCAGGCGCAGAGAAAGCCTGCAGCTCCTTTTTGCTCCAGGCGGCTCCCTTGGGTGTTTGGGTTTGGAATGCACATTCCTGAGCTGTGCCCGTGGGAAGGGGTGTTTGGGGCGGCTCAGCTCTCCGCAGAGCCCCTGCAACAGGAGCAGCTTGGCTGCTGGAAATTGTGCTGGAATGTTCATCCAGTGCTGGACCAGACATAAATACCAGTTGGTAGATGTGTTTCATCCTATGGCTTCATATGCTACTAATATTTCAAAAGTAGTGGTTGCTTTTGGTTTTCCTAGATTCTTTAGACACCTAAGAGTAAGGTGGCATACATTAGATCATCCTCTTTGATATTCACTGTGCTTTGTCAGGCAGTCCAGCAATGGCTGGTGCAGACAAGTCCATGAAATAACCATTTCCCAGTTAATCTTATTCACCCCGCCCTTGTAAACATATCCGAGCAGAGGGAAGAATCTCTCCTGTCATTTGCATTTATTGTGTGAGTTTTAATTTACTTTCTGTTGGTATTCAGGTCACCAAAATACCCTGTTATGTTTCTTGTTCTATTTTCCTTCGTATAAAAATAAATGTCAGGATGATCATTTGAATAATCTTTTTTTTTCCTAAAAGGGTAGATACTTTCCTTTCTGTAGTCTCCTGTGTGCCTTCTTTCTGTTTAATGTAACCTTTCATAGATTAAAAAGGCAATGATGTTAATAGAATTGCATAATTGTCAGCAGATAATGTTCTCCCAGTGAAATATAGCTATTGAGGCTTAGCTAAAGCATTTATAGCAAACAAGCATGCAGAAACAAAACAAAGATGTTTATTTTCAAAGTGACACATCTTTGCCATCCTTGAATCTATATCCTCAGATATGTCATTCAGCCTCTGCAGGACTGGGACCCCAGCATTCCCAGTGCAGCACTTATTACTGGTAGGTGTGATGACTTCCATCAAGTGCAGGAAGACTTAGCCCCAGTCATGACTAGAGAGAAGCAGAAATTTCAGAATTCAGACCCAGATCCAGCCTTTCCCAGAGATCTAAGGATGTCTGGGGGCTTGATTCTAGTGGCTACCTTTTATTTTAATTCCGTACCAGTTTTCTCCTGTGCCAATACAATTACCCAGGGGAAAAAAGGGTAAAATGAGAGCAACTGGGCTCACACCTCATCACTGCAAAACATCCATCTGAGGCACACACTGAAAAGTTAGATTTCAGAGGTGGGGGAATGGCGACCAGTCACTGCCAACTTAATTTCTGAACATTAAGTACAGAGTGGTAGTGGACAATGAAAGTAAATTGTACCGCATATATAAAAATATTCTGCTAATGGATATTGGTAGCGACAGTGGAAAGGTCTGTTTAGAACTGAGAGAGGACTAACAGCATGGAGCAGTGTGGTCTGTAAGGAGAGGAAGCATAAGAAGGTAAAGGCTGTACATTTCTGGAAAGTCAAGGAACCAGCATGTTCTTCTCAGAAATAATAAAAAGAAAAGTAGCAAATTATAATCTTTCAAGAATGCTTTTAGCTGCAAACCTAGATTTCTCCTTTCTGGATCAAAGTATAGCTGAGTATCTAGTTGACAGACAATGCAAGTTACTGCCACTAGGAAAGCAACAATTTAAAGTATAAAAGTATATATTTTATATAAAGATACCTTTACTACTGCAGATATATCTAAATCTCAGAAAAACTGCTTCAGTTTCCTGTTTGCAGTTTCAAGACTGAAACCATGAAATGAACTGTGAAGTGGTTAATGGGCTTCTTTTCTTGTGTCTTCTGTGGTCATGTTTGAGACACGTCGCCCAAATGACGTTAAGAAATTTGAGTTGGAAATATGTGGACAATAACAGATAGCGGTGTGCAGCACCGTCACCATCTCATTGTGCACAGCCTCTGAATCCATGAAGGTGGGACTCTGAACCCTCTAGCTGACTGAAAGTCAGTGGAAGCTCTGCTCCTACCTCAGGCACCTCTAAATCAGGTGATTGAAAAACGAGTTTTGACTTTGGGTGTGATTGAGGAAAGGGCCTTAAGCAAGTGCTCAAACTTAAGCATGTGCTTAATGTGCCCCTTCGTATACAGGGAAGTTTTCCTGAACTGGAGTCTCTTTGGACTGACTGGTGTTTGGAGTGAATGCCAGTTGCAAACAGATGTGCCAGCCGTGGTCCGAGCCAAACACATGCTGGTAGTTTGAAATGAGGAAGACACCTACCTCCTTCTCTGGAAGAGTAACACAGAGATGCTGTAACCTGGGTTATTAAACTGTGACATACTTTCAGGAGAGAGTTTTTGAATTGGATTTTGATTTAAAATACGCTAATACAAGATTTTTTTTAAAGTAATAAAGCTGATGCTTTATTCAGCTGTGCGCATGCTGTAAGTGTATGTATAATCAGCTTTCTGTCAGGAGGGTTAGATTTGGTTGTATGGAAAGGTTTTGTGCTCTCATGAAAATGGTAGGAATAATGTGCAATACTTCAAGCATTCACTGAACTTTCTTAGTCTCGTTCCATGCTTTCGCTGTCAACAAGCGAGTGCTGGATGCGGTGCCACTGCCTTATAGCGCTTATGTTGCCATGGCAAGCTGTGTTAATACTCCCGCTAGAGGGACTTTGTGGTATTTTTCTGTGGAAACTCTTAACGTCCAGAACTACTTGCAGTCATAGAATCATAGAACCGTTAGGGTTGGAAAAGACCCTTAAGACAGTCCTTTGAAAAGATTTTGTAGGAATAGTATTGTGGTATTTAAAGTGGTTGGCAAATCTTGCACCTGTGTCTTCAGAAGTGGAGAAAAGGGAATTTGATGATGTACTGTTGCTGCTGAAAGGCAAGGGGTGTGGAGGGGGGTGGGTGGGTGTGTCTGAAGACTGTCCAGTGGTACAAGGCAGTTACTAACACGCTGGTGCTGTCTAAAAAGAGTCTAGCATGTTTCAGTAAATAAAATCAATCTCAAATGCAAGTTTTCAACTGCATTAGAGAAGGATACTTGTGGGTATAAGAGAAGGAATGATGTTAAGTGTAAGGGTTGTCCCCCCAGCCTATATTAGGAGGATTTTAAATTTCAGACAAAGCCTAACAATAATAATATGAGGTTGCATGAAGGTTAATGTTGTTTAGGCAGATGGCGAATTGCAGATTCAACCTGTTGTCACAATAATGAATGTGTTTGAAAAGACGTTCATGTGGCAAATGGGAGCAAAATGAAACAAAGTGCACACATGCATGCACACACAAATTTGGTATCGCTGGCTACAACTCATACATGCACATATATATATGTACTTTTTTAAGGATTCTGTATTGACCCATTGCCACAAATCAATATGAGAAGCAGGACTATAGATTCAAAACAACGCACCGTTAATATGGATCTGCCATAATTTTGCCTGACAGCAATGACAGAAGCATTTGATCTGAGTCAGGCAGAATTTTATAGCCCTATTAAATGTCATTTCCACTCCCCTCCACCACGTGCATTTTTTACCCTTCTCTCTTTTTTCCGTTTTACAGCATCATAGCAAAGTAGCCCACAAAATACGTCTGTTTTACTGAGGCCTGGAGCGTTCAGCCAAGTGTTTCTCCATTGCTTTGAAGCTCTGTGGTTCTTTGCTCCTTGGGACCCATCTTAGAAAATGGAGTGGCTTTGCAGAAAGATGAGAATGAAGTTGTGTCTTTCTATTCAGTCAGGTATTTAGTCAAAATAGTACAGACTCAGAGCTTTATGTTTTATTGTAAATCCCTTTGAAAACATGTGAGCGAATTCCCTATAGGTGCGCATCCATTGGAGTCAAAGCATCTATGGGGATTTGTTCAAGCTAAATAAAAATAATATGGAAGGTTAGCCATACCAATGGTGTTAAGTCATTTTGCTTATTATGAAGAATGCTGCTTTTGAAAATGATTCCTGATCAGACACACTTGATAAGTATTCATCCGGATTATCTGGGCTGGTTGTCAGGACCTTATACACAAGAATTTTTCACTTTTAGGCTTGATAATCCAAGGAAAAAATGGTCGTCCTTTTGTCATATTTGGACATTTCTGGATTAAGTTCAGGGGTCTATTGAAGTCAGTGACAGAACAACTGAGGTCAACATAAACGGGCAGAAAGGGACATAGCCCACTGCTTCAGAATTTATATTTTACATGAAATCAAAAGGAGATTCAGGATCCTTGCAGCTTTTTCAGGCTATATCAGTTGAATACATCCCTGTCATACCTATATTTTTCTGCAACTTTCACTCAAAATAAGAGACTCAGGGACATAATTACTGAATGTATAGGAATCATGTAGAAAATGCCCTCTGTATTTGTACAAACCCACCAATCCATAGCTGAAGAAAAATGTTATTTGCTGTACGTAGAGGCAAAGAAAAGATATAGAGGAAGCCAAAACTTTTAATACAGCCTTTGCAGGGGTGGCAACTCTATCGGGCAAGGTTATGTGTCTACTGCAGAGGCAATTCTCCATTTGGACTTTTAACAGATTTTAGTCTTTTTTTACTATTCTTGCAATAGTTCAATGTCAAAATTAAAAATGCTTAGCCCTTCTTCCAATAGCCATTAAAAAAGCCTCACTTTTTTCTAGCCCTTTTTTCTGAGTCTGCCCATGAGGAGTTGTCATTTTCCATCATTTCCATTTTCTCCAAACTGTGTATTCAGCTCTTTTTAAATATTCATTTTTCCATTATATTTTTAACCTCGCTGTGATTATCTTTTGCCTAGTTACTTACCTGATTGGTTTCAGCTGTATCCTGAGGGGGAATGCCAGACTAAACCAGCAGTGTCACTAGATAATGTCTTGAAATTGGGAAGCTAGAGATAGCTAACAGGGACCCATCAGGCTCCTTTGGAGAATGACAGTTACTCATGAATGAGAATGACAGCCTCAGTGGAGGCTGGAAAATAATTTTTTTTTTTTTTTTTTAATTTTCCCCTCATTTATTCCTTCAACGTGGCATTGGCATTCTGTATGTAATTGTGCTTACAGAAAAAATTGCGCAGAATCTCAGAACATACTAATCAATGCTGTATTTTTGCCTAAAGGTTTCCAGAATAAAACATGTGAGTAGTGGTAGTGACTATGAGTTGTGCTAGTGTCTGAGAACCACAAGTCGGGAACCTCGGCCTTTTGCGCCGTGTTACACAGAACCCAGAAGACACCTTTTACATGAAAGTTTTTCATCTCATCCTTTCTATTTTATCAGAGAAATAGGCTGGAATAAACGGAAATAGTAATTGTTACATTTAAACTCTCAGCTGTCTACATTCCAGCTGCAAATATTTACCTCCAGTACAATCCAAATGTGCGGTGAATTGGAGAATCAAAGGTATGTTAGCTGTGTAGACACAACTGCTTAATTTCAGAGAGCAGAGTAAACAACCTGGAATGAAATTTTGGGGAAGGAAAAAAATATTTGAATTGATCAGTCTCATTAGCAGATTGCCGCACTAACCCTTTTTCTCTGAAATCCTTGCTTGTGTAATTAATCACACCTTTTGTAAGGGGATTTCTGGTATTTATACACGTACAGCTGTGACAAGCAAGATATCTTTCAGCTCTCATGCATTTCCCGTGGTACATACCTAGTAGGGCGGCGAAGGAAGAATGGCAGAGATGTTTCTAGCTTCCTCAGTGAATCCTGGCAACACCCTTTGCTTTGCAATACAGTGCTTACTACTTTGCTCCCAATCAACATGGAGTTCTTTGAAAAATTTTTATTGGAAAACTAGAGGTAGTAACCTTTAAGGTGAGTTTTATGTATATATTTTCAGACACAGTGTCAATTAATAGGGTCAGTCTTTTATGGCTGATTGACAAAGAATGAGTATGATACAAAGGTCACTTAATGATGGATAACATGAGTCTGGACCAGTGCTGGAAAAATAGCAATTGTCTTCTTTGTATTGGCCTGGAAGTATTGCTCTTTTTCCTAGGTAACATGGCTGCACACCACTGCAGGAACGCTGCTCTTTAGTTGGAGTCAGACCTGAAACAGCAGTCCTGCATTGACTTCCTTGGCCCTTGGATGAGGGCTGTAGCACTGCCTCTTTCACCAAATCATTCAGTATTTGTCAGATCCAGAAGCTCCTGTAAAAGCTCTTTGGGGAACTGACTTTGTAAGATTTTTGCCTCTCTTGTGCCAGACGCTTGAATTTTAAATACTCTTTTTAGTAGGGATGCCCAACGCAGATCTGGCTTCGCCTGGTGATACAGATTTTGGGAGTACATGCACTTGCTTCTAAATCTAGCTTTGTTTTGGCTCAACTGACAGCACTTTATTTGGGTTGATGTGTAACAAAAGGAAGAACAAAAGCGCATTTAGCTTGGAGTGCATTGTCACATGTTTTTACTCTCCACCAAAACAAAGAGAAGAGAGAGAGAGAGAGAGAGAGAGAGAACAGGGCTGTTATGGAGATTATCATCATTCTTTTGAGACGCAATGGTATTTTCCCAAGGAGGCAATGACATTTCTTAATTACTCTCTTCATGGGTAGCCATGTGTAGAGATTACCAGAGGCTCAGCAGTGCATTGTTCTGCCAAAGCCTTGGAGAATGATAATGCTGACAGTACAACACTCTGCTGTCCAACACTCTTCTCCTTTTTCTCGCTCTTCATTACACCAGCTAATTACTTCTACTACTGGTGGCTGTGCAGCATTGCTTATCCCATATAACCCCAGCAGCCCTCCACTGTCAGTGTAATTTACAGTAATAGCATAATGCTCTCTTACTGCTCGAGCTTGGCCCACGTGGAATTAAAAGGCACCGTTGTTCTTTTATCAAGCTCCGCTGCCAGATCAACAGCATTCGAGTGAGTGGCAACCTGTGCTCGTAACTGGGAAAAATCTGTCAACATCAGTTAATACTGGTGACTCCTTGAAGTTACGGTGTACCAAAAAAGAGATCTTCAAGGAATTTTGTTTCTGTCTCTGCCTTAAAATATATATGTATGTATGGGTTCATTTCTGCTCTCAGCTGTTCTTCTCCATGTGAGTAGTAGAGGAAGACTAGGCAAGTTTTGTGACTTCCCACTACCTCAGCTTCATTTCCTAGCAGAAAAGTTTGAAAGTGCTAGTACAATGCAAGTGTTACAGATACTTTTTTTTTTTTTCAATGATGTATATATTTTTCTCTAAAGCAGTTAAGTGCACAGGTATGTTTTTACCATATATATAATATATGTATATATTATGTAATGGAAAGGTACTGGACAATTAATTTCTTTTTGTATCTTTGAAAAGCTTACTTTGCTCCCTCCCTCCCTGTACCACAGATACATATATCCATGCCTGTGTGCGTTTAGAGAGGATGAAAATAAATCCTACTGCAGTATGTTCATATTTTGACTTCAATGACAGCACACAGTGATGTTATCATGTGATATTAAACTTCCAGTTGATAAGAAGTCTGAACGCTAGTATCAGGACTGCATGAAATATGGTTGATTCTGGGCGTATAACAGAAAAACTGAAAATAGACTTACGTTGAGCCGTGGTCTTAACAGCTTGATAGTTGCAGACATAGAACCAGGGTCTTAAGAGCTTGGCAGTTGTAGCATTCTCCATCAGAGTCATTCAGACACTATATTAACAGAACAATAATTTTGAATATGTAAAAAAGCAAGTCATCCTTCTTGGTTTAAATACACTTAAGCCGGAGTAGTTTTGTAACAGATTTATAAACAAAATATGCATAGTATATAAATACTCAAATATTTACATAACAGGTTATAATTATATATATGCTTGCAAACTAAATATAAAATGAGCAAAATTGTTTATTGACTGTATTCACTGCTTAGAACCGTGTTTAAGCAGCCTGTGATCCTTTTCTGAATGTAATGTTGTAAGTCTGCGGTGCAGAAGTTAGCTTTACAATTAAGTCAGCAGCCTCTGTCCTGCCATTCTTGAAGGCATGACTGGCCTCTCCCCCTCCACTTTACAGTCCAGTAGACTTCAGGACATACCCCCCTTTGCTAGCATATTGAGGTATTGTATTCACAGGCTAATCGGATATATTAATAAATATAGGCAGATAAATCAAGGCGTATTTGATTTATTTAGAGTATCCTGCCACACCAGGATACGGTTTTGCAGTCCCGTCAATGACTGACTGAAGTTCAGGGCTGTGGGAAACCCAGCCTTTCCCTTCAGTGAGTGGTACAATAGATGCAGATTCCCTTTGCAAGGAGGCATCCTTTGTTGCCATCAAAATTCCTATGATTCCTGAAGGCTTCGGACTCAATTCAGACTGACTTCAACCAGAAACATCTCTGTTTGTCTTGTATGAGCTTCATCCTCATAAATCCAGTCTGAATTTGGCCTGTTAGATGCAGTCAGGTCCAACCACATGGCTCACAATGACAGCCGATGACAGAGTCCCTTTTAATCATCTGGATGCTGCTGGAGTAAGAAGTGAAATACAAGCCCTCTCACATTTCCTTCCTTCTCAAAGCTTAGACCATGTGGTGTGTAAGTTCCTGAATCATAACTCGACTCTGCTTCATTTTCATTATCAGAATACATCTCCACCCTCTTCCTAAGCTGGGAGTAAGGGTTATTACTTTGACCTCCAAAGAGACAATCAGCTGAACACAATCACAATTGACATGTGAGCAATGCAGAGGAGCTGAAATGGCTGGGAATGACTTTGCTTTCTGTGTCTGCTGTTGATAACCTACTGTAAGAGCGGGAAGCCAGAAGATTTGGCTGGCTCCCCATCATGCCTAGCCAGTTCTCATTGGCAGTGGTCTGAGAGCGTCACTTTGTTCCTAACCTCGCTTGCCAGATTTGAATGTGTCGTGGCTGGTTCTCTGTGACAGCATTTCCCCTTTCTCAGGCTTGTTACTGGCCTAGAGACTGTGACTCTTGACTTCTAAATGAAGGTCGTCCTGTTGTTTGGCCCTTTTAGGATACGGCTTTCTCCCAGTAACTTTACCCCACATATCTACATTTTACGTTGATTAATGAATGATCAGTTGGAGATGTAACTTTTAAGGTGTTTTGTAAAAACTCTGCTCTGTAAGGAGTGGCATATCTAATAGAAGGAAGACCTGGGAATAAGTCATTACTGGAGTTGGCAATTGTTGTGTTAGCGAGTTAACTGCCCTTACACTTGCCTGAGGCTTTAATAAGCAAACTTGGTGGTAATGAGTGATTTCATGGGGACTATTGCTTAATTCTAAAACATGGAGCCTATATAAACAGCTCTGCAGTTCATTACAAAGTCAAATGTGTTTTGGCATTTAAAATGGACAGAGGTGACTGTGAAATTTGAGTGTTTCTATTTATTTCAACCAAATATGCTGTATGTAGCAAGATGAAGGAACATTGAATAATTGAAACGTGCGATTAATCTCGGACAATGTTTATTTGGTGCCTAGGCTTTTTTAGCATGCTGGTTTGTTCTGTTCGTTTTGGTTTGGTTTGTGTTTTACTCTGATGACCATGAGGAGAACAGTAGAGTCAGGCAGGAGGAGAATATCCCTAGTCCCTAATGTAAAAACTTGAAGCAATGCATCTGTTTGAAGAGGAATTTGAATACACTGCCACTTAGTAAAGTGTTAGAGGAAATAAAAAACAAAGAATGGAAGAAGTTTACAGTCTAATTCATAATTGAAGTCCCCTGAAAATAGTATAAGCCTCCTGTTAAATACTGTTTAGTTGGTGAGTGTGCTGTGAAAGCAGATAGTTATTAAAAGGGAAATTGCAGTCTAAATCAAAAACGAGGATCACATTATTTATTTATTTACTTGCTGTAGAGGCAGTTTTGCAGAATGTACAGTCAGTTCCAGAGGGGTTTTCCATAAAGCTGCTCTTTTCATCAGCCTAAACTGCAGCAATGAAGCCTTGGGAATGCTTGCATGTCTGTCTGTGTGCATGCTTGAGTATGGAGGAGTGGGGAAGGGAGAGTCACATTACAGCCATGTACAGCTGTGCAGGTTCCCAAAGATTACAGGAGGGGTCAGAAAAGGTAACTCATGTCGAGGCCTGTATCTCTCTTGCCCCTGTTTAGTTAATGGAGAAGATACTTCCAGAGGGGCAGTAAGAACACAGAAAACAGAGGCATGCTCTGAGCAGTCCTTTGAAAGTGCCTGTCTCTGCTGGCTTTGAGGAAAGCAAAGAGAGGAAAATCACATTAAGAAACTTTCAGCATTTGTGAGTGACCTGCTAAGTCAAGGGAAGGCAGAGAACCATGTGGTGGAGGTGAGGAATAAGCCATGATCTCCACAGGCTGGGAATTTCACTCAACATGGCCCAAACACTCCTGTATGGAAAAGGTGGTCTGGTTGGATGCCATGGAAGTGAGAAGAGGACAAGCATAATGGAACTTGTGTGATCAGTTTGGGGGATGCTGAGGGTGAGCGTCTGAGATCACTTGACCGTGGGGGATGGTGACATCCTGGAAGCGTTGTTTTTGTCAAAACATTGTCATCGCCATTGGCACGTTCTCCCATGCAGAGTACCCCAGGGAACATCTGCTCTAGAGGAGTGTCCTCCTAGACCAAGTTCCAGGGGCCAGACTGGTTCTGGTCAGTGAAAATTAAATGAGTATGCAGGTTGATGTTTAAAAGGAATAACTCGTATCTTTCCAATGCGTTATTCCTTCTTAGTTTGTATTCTGATTGCTTAGTTGGTGTACTTCATGCATTAATTAATTATCTTCCGGAAAAGGAAACAACACGTTAGAACAGCAGGGCAGAAAGAGAGAACGTGGCACTTCAGCAAAAATGAACAGAGCAAGAATGGACATGTGAATGGAAGCTGCGGGGTTTAGTTTCATGATGTGCAGTAGAAAGTGTGTGCTGGGTCACCTACCTTAGGTCTTTTAGGCTGAGCAAAGAGTGAGAGTTCCCATTCCCTCCCCTATTCCAAGTCATTCTGCAATGGTGCTAAAGATGTCTTTAATGGAAATAAAAGGGTCTCACTCAGCACTTTGACAAGTGAAGCTCCGAGTTCTTCTCTTTCTCAAGCGTTTCTTTACTAATATAAACTCTTGATGAATAAAAGGACTCTTCCTCCTACTGCCTGTAAAGACTTTTGATAGATGAACCTCATGAGAAGGTGCCTGGGGTGAGAAGGTGCCAGGGGTTTGGCAGCCCACGACAGCGAGGTCAGTGTGGCTGTCCTGCAGTGCAGCTGCAGGGGTTTGATGGAGAAGCAGAGACCTGGCCGTAATCTTTCTGTCTGTTGTTAAAAGATGCTAGCATGGTCTATTAGTGTCACATGCATTATACTTGAGTAGTACGTTGTCTTTCCACAAATTAAAGCATGACAATACCTATTAATTGTGCCAGAATTGTCGTAACCCTCATACGTATCCTACTCACCACAGGCATCAGGCTATAAAATAGTTCTTTTTTTCTGTTGGTATTTCTATTCTTTTTTTATTGTTGCACAGTGACTGATTTTAATTGAAGTATACTGGACACAAAGGAATGCCAATGAGATACTTTCCTTTAAAGATCTGTAAACCAGCATCATCTCCATTTGATGCTGACTTCTTATTGTCACAACCGCCTTTCCTAAGGAATTCACGCACCTTAAAGGAAAGTACCACTACTTTGCAATACAATCAGAGTGCTCTAACCTGCATGTTAGAGCAGGTGCAACCCAAAGTCACATCTGCGAATATTATGCAAAGAATAAGATGTGTGTTCATTCTCTTTCTGGCTTGTGTTGGTGCTCTCCGGGTCTGTGAGTACATATATATGTGTGTGTATTAATGTACAGCTGCATGTTTATTAATTTCATCATATGTGGAGGCAGTACGACCATCCTGCAAAATAAACTCTTTTCTGTGTTACTGTCGGAAAGGAGCATGAAGATTGCAAACCCATTCCCATTCTGCGCCTGTTACACCAGCATACCACTGATAGTGCACAATGCTTTACTGAAGTAGGAGTGATCTGATATCTGCATGGCATTCGGATGGCCTTTGCGTTGTCCTTTGCAGTCTCTTTTGTTGAGCCTTCATCCTGTTAAGTCATAAATGATGTGATGAAATAACAGGATAGGTCCTGCCATAGGCAGCATACACACAGCTGTCAGTGTCAACTTTGGGCTTGCTATCTCCAGCTCGCCGTGAGTCCTACCCTCAACCTCTTCAGCAGGTTTACTCCGGGTTTTCAGAGTAAATGACCTGCAGAGGCAGGGCATCTATTTTAAATACAGATCAGAGAGAGTCTGAACTTGCTGAGAGCTGCTGTCAACATGGTAGTGGTATACGTTCAATAAGAGAAGTCAGATAGTGTTGCTAGTGGTTGATTGTTCATTGTAGGTGGTGGTGAATTTGCAGGAAATGGTGAAGCACTGGTATGTTGTCTCTTGCAATGATCACGGTACGTTATTAGCTACCAACGGGCCACCACTCCTCTGGCATCTGACACTGAGCTGTGTACTTTTCAAGTTGCCACCACAGCCACGTTTTCTGGATTGCCTCACCTGCTGGGAGATTGTGAAAAGTCTCTGTGTTCCTCCAGAGCCTTTTTGGGCCAGGATCAGTGGGAGCAAAGTAAAGGATTGATTGTGTTTGCCGTGTTGCTGTGTTCAGTTGTGTGAAGTGCGTGTGTCTGGGACGGTTCCATGAGGAATGCAAGAGATCTGTTATATGGATACCAATTAAAGTGGAATAAGACAAACTGAATGGAGTATTAGAGCAGCTATGTTTGTTCCTTTTTTTTTTTTTTTTTTTTTAATTTAATGAGGCCTAATATTCTCAGCCAGCCTGGTGCACAAGACCTTCAGCTAAAACTGTCACCAGTTAATGAGGCTTTTCCAGTGTGCTTAACTTAAGGCATAAAAGAGGAGCACAGATATGTCAGTATTTTATTTGATTTGACTGTATATTCTCTGGATTCATGAGTGAGACGCTTCGAGCGCAAGTTGGGTTTTTTTAACGTAATGTAATTTAATGCCTTTTTGCAGTGCACTTACGGCAAACAGAACCTTGACTTTTCAGTTCCCCCTGCCCACAAGGTTGCCTCCCCCGAGCAAAGCCCCCTGGGAAGGGAGGCCCGTGCCTGTGTATGTGCATTTGCACACGCAGAGGGGCACACGTGAGGCTTGGCAGACAGCCTGTCTGCATCTTCCCTGCAGCTGGGGGAGGGAGGTTACCTTCCAGCTCTCTTCAGTCTCATTACATGCGGGATCAGGTCTGTGCCGTTCCAGGCTTCTGCACAGCGGCTTCAGCCGGAGTCCTCTGGAGAGCTGTCAGCTTTCTCATATCTGCCAGTCTGGTTGACAATGCAGTACATGAAGTTATGAAGCATAGAGCTCTGCTATCTTAAGGGTTGGGTTTTTTTTCCTATTTCCTTTTCTGTTTTGGTTTTTGTGGGGGAGAATGTTTAGCAGGTTTTTCCTTTTTTTTTTTTTCTATTTTTTGCCAGAAGAAATATTTTCTAGAGAACAGCCTTTTTTTCTTATTCACTTGCAGGTTCTAAATTACCTAAGGCTTAGAAACTCAAATTGGTTTTCGTAATAAATCCCTTGGTGCATTATCTCTTCTTTGCAGTTATTTCATGTATACAAGCTATTAATCTGATTCTTTTTTATAAATCTCATTTTTAATCAGTCAGTCAATATAATTGACCTTTCTAGTCATTTGGTGTATAATGATAACTTTTTACAGGATATTTTTTTATCCATGAATATCATAGACACCCCTCCTGCCCAACAAATAACCATAAAAGCAGACATCCATATGCTCTTTCACATCTAGGAAAATGCTGGTGCTAGCAACCAGACACCTGAAGTTATTATTATTATTTGGGGAATATTTCCTGCTTTTCATATGAAACGCCTACTAGGACAATACTCCTTATTGTCAAAATAACCATATTATTTGAACATCTTCTCCCTGCTCCATGTCATGGCAGGAATCCCACGCACAACAGGGCATTCTCTGATCCTGTTGTGGTTTGTTTTCCTGTTCTCACAGGCAAACATTTGATCTTTACTTTCAAAGCTTAATGTTTTTCAGCAATACTATATTTTTTCTGTCATTCCTCGTTTTTACTTCTGAGTTTTGTCCTCTGGGAGGGCTGTGTACATTCCTGTGCATGTTTGTTACTTGCTGCATATATTATATGTGCAACTAAATAGAATTAATAGCCCTTTGTCTCTTTTTGGGAAGTCTCTTGTCTGCTGCGCATCACTTCAGTTGCTAATAGACATTTATGTAGGTAATGCAAACTCTTGTCTAGGCAAGTCGTTCTGCGGGGTGTTTACAAAGTTTAGATGCTTGGGACCAGAGTATAATAATTAAGAAGAGGGGAGGAGGGGAAAATGCTGGAATGAAGATGCTGTTTCATACTGTAACTCTTTGCAGAACTGGCTACTTAGATTACTCAGATTTGTAGAAGCAAAACTCAGAGCCTGTTGATAGACCATCTTCTTCCTAGGAAACGGACAAGCATACCCAATATAATGCTATTTAAATGCATTAGCGCATTTTTTCAGAAAGCCAGAGGTAGTTTATATAGGGGGATATCAGCTAAAAAAGCTATGTCTTCGCCCCTTAAAGCGTAATTGTGATAATGGTCTGATTATCTCAGCCTCTCCTTTTACTGATTCCAAGAACTGAGGGATTTTGTAAGTCGAAACAGAACAAAACTTAAATTGCTCAAATATATAAGGCGAAATCAAGGCCTTGTCAAATCTTGCACTTACTGACAAGGAGATGATTAGTTATACCCCAGAAACCGTAGGGACCCAGTGGAGGAGCAGGCAAAAGGCAAACCTGGTTGCATTCACAGAGTTACTGTACGCTGACTGTCTAACCTCAGACCCAGCTGAGATGAGCTCATGAAGTCAAGGAAGACACAGACACGCCGTTTCCCTTCTCTTAAGCTCTGAATGAGTTTGTTCAGAAGACCTGAGTTTTATTACAGCTGCACATGAAGTGCAGGGCATAAAACCATTCGTATGTCATTGGAACCAGGTATTTTCTCTTTCAGCAAAAATGTTTTATCTACTTAACTCCTTGTAGTGCTGTGAGGCACCTTTTTTACCTGTCACAAAATGACTGCTGACCCTTGCCTCCTGCTAAGTGAAGGCCATTGTGTTGAACAACAATGCTAACTTCTAACAGGAAAGCAATTCTGTGTAAAGGTTTTATAAAATCTTTCTCAAGAGCTGCTAAGCCTGCCTTGCTGAAATGTTTTTTTTTTTCATTCATGGAAAGATGGGAAGAAACCCACACACACTTTTACGATCACCCATCCTCTTGCGTATGAGTCAACCTTGCAGCTTTCAGTCTTTACCTGAACGTCATGAAAAACACTTTTGCATAGGTCAATACTTGTGCAGGGCAGGGTTCCCAGGAAAAGGGGATTGACCTTTACTATCTAAAGCTGGATTTGTAAGCAGGGAAGTCTGAAATTGTCATTACAGAATCTTCATTTGTTGTTGCTTTTTGGAGGTCCCCATTGCTTTTCAGAATATTCATATTTCAAAGAAATATCCTTCCTCAGAGGCAGAAAGCTAAAATGCACTGCAGAGTTCACGTTTTCTTGGTGTAGGCCACCATTTGACCAGTCCGGTAACTCTAATAGGTCCACCTTTCTAACAGGTTCTCTCTGCAAAGTATTTCAGTACTGTTTGCTGATTTAAATGTAATCCTCATGTTCATTTTTGATTGTAGCATGCACAAGCATGCTACATAGAAGTGGAAAGTGGGTGCTTGGTTCCTAATACAAATGATAAGCTGATACTTTTAGAGGTTCACGTGTTGCCTGTCAGTCCTCTGTGTCAGAAGCGATTGTTTATCTGCAGTTTCCTCACCTGCAATAAATTGGGCATTGCAGTATTTCTCTTTTTGTGATTCAAGTGATATCAAAGTCAGCTTGCTGTTGCAGCTTAAGGGTGATGTCCTGTTTTAATGGCAGGTGGTGGGTAAAAGCAGAATACTGGGGCTGGCTTGAACATAAAGAAGCCTGCTTGGTTCCTTGTCCATGATGGCTCTCTGCCTCCTTGTTTTGCAGCCAGGATGGCCTGTGATACTTCAGGGGAAACGTCCATAATGGCTCAAATTGCCAAGAGAAATACTGGGGGGTAAGGGGGATAGGATAAGTAGTATTTTCTTTTAAATCACCTGATAAACTTGTTAAAAATAGGTAGCCCTGCAGGCGAGAAGAATCCCTCTTCAGGGGTCTTCTGCAAATTGACAGCACCATGCCACACTGGTTTGCACTGACTGGGGAGGACAACTAGGCACAGCTAGTCCCAGAAATGAGGGACAGGTTTTTTCCCTGCTCCATGTTAGTCACACATGAAGGAAGTTTAGAGGGCCATGCTCTGTGTATTTCTCTTTTTTTGCCCTCTCATATATTGATGGACATTCTGTTGATAAGAAATGGGATTAAGTGACTGGATTAAACATTTCAATCCCCCTCATCTCACCAGTACGGCAGTCTGCAAGGGAAAGGTAGCAAATGCAGACATGTGAACACCCTGGACACTGCCTCCTGCCCGCTTGAAATTCCCCTCCTTACAACTTGTGCCTGTTGTCTCAGGATACTTGCCTCTTGCGTCTGTAACCTCCCGTTTGGTAGGGGAAGTGTGCAGTTAGGTTCACCCATTGGCCGCCTCTTCGCCAGGGTAAACAAAACCCAGTTTCCTCAGCCTCTCCTTGTATTTTATCTAGTCCATTCCCCTAACCATCTTAGCAGTCCTCTGCTGGACTCTCTGTGGTCTGTTGACAACTCTCTTGTACTGTGGAGAGGTACGTGAGGCTTCATATGCAATTTCAAGTAAGCAGAGAGGAATAATTTCTTCTCTTAAGCTGCTGGCTATTTCTTCCTCATACAGCACAGTATGTGGTTAGTCTTCATGACTACAATGGTGCATTGGTGACTGCTGTTTAATATTGTGCTCAAATGTTCGCTACAGATTCCTACTATCTGAACCAAGTATTTTTCCAAACTCCCACTAATTTGCAACTTGGCATTTCTTTGCAATGGGAATTTTCCTTCAGGTGAGAATGCATGAAGGACTGTGAGTTCGTGTCTGGAGGCTATATGTGCTCTCCTTTCATCTGGAGGAGAGGAGAACCATAATGATGTGGCATAAATAGCGTTGGGACACAGCCCTGCTGATGAAACTGTCTTGGCAGCATATTCCTTTTCTGTCTTCCTGTCTCCAGCTACTACTTAGTTAGGAAACACAAAAGGGAAAAGATTAACTGTACTTTGGCACGTATTCCTACAGCAAAGGGAGTGAAAAGCCAGAGGGTTTGGAATTGCTATTGAGATTTAATGTTCATCCTCTGTCTAGTGGTACAGGAGTGCTTGTGATTCTGGTTGGGGATCCCTGGCTGTCTGTCCAGTTCAGATGTCTTCTCCAGCATCGGATTCCCAGATGCATGGATCTTAAAGGAGAATGCAGTGTAGGACAAAAAGGAAATTGCCAGCTCTGTGGGCAACATTATATGAAGTTTAACCTTATTCTTACTGGTTTTGTGACAAATGAAGAATTTCATAACGCAAAAAAATGCAAACCGCCCACTCCCATCATAAAAATTTACCATGGATACTGAAGTTGAACATGTGGCAGAGACTGTACATTATTTCCATGCTGAACTCTTATAAGATGCCAAATTCCACAGAGCCAGCTCTGTCTGAAACATCTTGTAAACCTGGGAAATCAATGTCCTGGGTTATTTCTTTATTAGCCTTGATCTCACCTTCTCCTGAAATAGTGTGGTAGGATTTACCATCTTTTGAATGTGTCTGCAGCTACGTTCAAGTAGCTATTGTGTTGATTCGTTTAAGGGAGGGGACTACACTCCCAATCCTTTAGAAGACCGATATCCCCGCTGTTGATTTGATGTTGTTAACATCATGCTGTATCAAGAGCAGATAGTAGTGTCCTGCAAGCACGGGATGTCTTCAGACAGTGAGAACAGCACAAGATTGGGAGCAGTGTTTCTGATTAAGTCATTGACTTTCTGTCTCACCTTTTGCAGGCCTCCTAATCCCTCCTCTGTTTCATATTCCCCTTTGTGCAATGCCAGTGAAAGTCCTTACCTACTTAATATATAAGCATAATGAAAGTGATTCATTAGGTGGGGGTTTTCATGTTCTCTGAACTCCTTTGTGGAAGACTATATAGGAGTATAGTATTGCTGCCAAATGAAATCATCTGCTGTGTATTTTAAAACTAGATGTATTTGGAGTCTTACCTCAAAACAAAACTCACCTCCATGCATACAGAAAAAAAAAATGGCTAGACCTTGATCCCCAGTTCGTTCAGATTGCCCCTCACTGTTGATATGGTGTGTGGATCAGACTCGCAATGTGCATTTCTCTCTCCCTCTGTCACTTTCTGCTAATCTACTTGGTATTTCATACAGGGACTTTTCCCAGTGGCAACAACTGTCTGGCTGGCAAGGTGGCTTGAAAGAGAGGGAAAAGCAAGTTCCGGTCCCGGAACTCAGTTCTGTACAAAGCCAGAAACAGCAAGTGCATCAGGAGCATTCACATTGCTAAGGTCCTGGGGAGGCACAGTACTATAGTTATCTTAAAGGCGCAGGTGGTTTGGGGGTCAGTGGCTGTTAGCAGTATGATATTTTTAAATAGATATTTTCCTCCTATTATTTTTGGACAAAAATGAGGAAAAAGTCAGGAGCAATTTGGTCTTTCAAGCTTAACACTGTCAGTTGAGTTTGTGTTGATTCAAGTGCTCTTCCTCAGTGACCTTCATCTCCCCATGCCTGTGAGATGTGAAAGATGCTGTTGACACAAGCAAAGGCTCAAGCTCCCTCAGCTCATATCCCAGACAGCACTTTAACATGGCATGTTTGATGCTGTGTATTTCTGTCTCACCGACAAAGTGGCAGTGAAAGTTACTGCATTCATCTGGGAAAGGGAACGGAGCAGAATGAAAGCCACAGCAAACAGCGCTATCTTCCCTTTCGTCCCTGTCCTGGGTCTCTACCGTACCACCTCTGAATGCAGGTGGCAAAACAGAGAGGTCTGGGCACTTAAAACAAGGCTTAGAAATGCACCCTACGAAATACAAGGCCTAAAATGAAATCATCAGGTGCACAATGTGAAAACAATCCCAGGTCTTTATTTGCAGGAGCAATGGCTTCTGCATTTGTATTAAGAAATCAGCTCATACACACTGAAATGTGATTGCAAGATAGTACTCGAGGTAGTACTAACCCTCCCCATTCATATTTGTCATACTATACTTTCCTCAAGTGCATTACACCACCACAGAAATCTGGAGGAAAAAGAAAACAGCATGTGTTGCTCCACATGCGTAGCAGGGTCAGCGCAGATCTCCTTAACACCTTTGTTGCCAAATCAGCGTGAACTAAGGCAGTGAGGTTTGAAGAGGCAGTATTAGGTAAAGTTCAGGGTAAGTAAGTATTAATTTTTAAAATTGCAGGTTTGGGTCTTTTATTCTCTGGTTAAACCTAGGTCTGCCTCATATAGTGACCATTGTTAGCTATGCCATGGTTCATTGTAGGTTTGGATTTACAGCCCTTTGCCTTGTGCAGAGGCATCCAACAGGCAATTGCTGTGCAGCAACATACCTTGTCATTTCTCTGTCACTAGAAGTGTGAGCTCATCTTCATGTTTTCTGCAGATTTTTGTTTCATCCCTTTCTTTTTCCGAGGACCTCAGTACTCCTATCTCGATATTAAAGATGTACAAGCCATGTTTTGGGGGAATGTGATGATCTCTTGTGCTACTGCCACTTGCAGAGCATGTAGGGCAACATCTGTGGTGTTGCTGTAGGTGGTAGCAGACATGCAGTACCCAGGGCAGTTGCTCGGCTCCTTGACCTGCCAGCCACAACAGCCAAGGCAGGGGTGTTGGGGGACACAGTCCCCTTCGGCTGTGCTTGTTGCTGTCTGAAGAGGTCACTCCCTGTGGGGTAGTCACTGCACTGCTTGTGCCAGTTTCAGTCTAAATCAGACCTGTTTCAGTCTAAATCAGCTAAGCTGGCTGGAACAGCTTAGAAAGGTGGTGGTTACTGTTCCTCTGACCCGAGAGAAATCCGGGAGCGTTTGTGTGAGTCACGCCGGCGTAACAAGTCGCTGAAGGCAGGCTGGAGCGGACGCCTCAGCATGCGCAGCCACGGACAGGAGCAAAGCGTGTGACAAGACTCGGAGCTGGTACAGAGGGAAACGTGCCCCGTTCCTGGTGCAAATGAGTAGCAGGATGCCTCTCTGCCAAAGTGGGAGAATAACAAAGACAACGTATGCTGTGCTCTCAGTTTGCAAAGCAAAGAACGGTTGCTTGCAGCTCATTCCTTCCCCACATCTCATTTCCTTTGGCCAGTAATCTCTGTTAGCATTACCTGTTACCTCTCCTCTGTTTTCACTCCACAAATGCTGCAAGTGAAGTACAAAGCCCATTTAAGTTTCATGCCCTGAAGAATATGTCATATTGTTTTCTTTTTATGTGATGAAAAAAATCCGTCAAATAAGAGAGTTAGCAGAGGGCCAGGTCCTCTGTTCTGACTCTGCTTGGAAGTCATTTTAGCAGAACAAGCTGAGCGTCACCTGCTCTGAAAGGGGGAATGTAAAGAAAGGCTTTTAGAAGGAAAGCTGAGGTTACTACAACCAGGGGCAGGGAAGGAGGAGGACATCCCTGTTGTGGGTGATGTGTGGAAATTAAGACCGCAGAAGGAGGGGGCCGCTGGAATAGCCTGGCAGCTGGAAAGCTTCAGAGCTCCTGGGTGCTGCCATCTACTGTAGAAACCTGCCCCCGGCTGGAGCTGCGGCTCGTTCCTCCCTTCCAAACACGGGCACTGCAAATCTGAACGTGCATTTTTTGTGTGTGCCATCTAAATAACAGCTCTGTTGGGTGAAGTACAGAAATAATTTCGCAGGCCAGCTGGTAGGAAATCATGGTTATAAGTCTACCAGGGAATTACAATTTAATCGCAGTCTATAGTAGAAAGACTGCACTACAGTTTAGTATTTTACATGAAAGCCTGCTATTGAAAAAATGTTACCCCCCCACTTCAATAGATCTTTGCCGCCAACTGCAAGCAGTTTCAGCTCTGTTTAGCTGGCAGAGTTCATTTTTGACAGACTAAGAGCTGGAATTAAAATGTGTGACAGTGCATTAAGGAAACACAGTAAAGGGGATTTAAAATACAGTCAAAGAGAGGCAGACAGAGGGGCGGGAGAGAGGAGAGCAGGCAGCCGAGCAGCTGAATGGCTGGTTGGGGTGTGGGGGTGGCAGTGACAGGGAAGAGGTGAAGGGATCACACTTTTTTCCCTTTGGAAAAATATTTTATAAGCAGCTAGCAAACATTGATGGCATTCTTCTGCCAGCCAGCCAGCAAATAACTTAAGCAAAGGAAGGGGACAGAGCAGTTTGGGTGGGTCTCACAAGCCCTGTGAGAACCGGCAGCTCTTTTTGTTTGCCTAATAGCTAAAGCGATTACTTCTGCCACTCATCCTAAGAAAGCTAAGGGGACTCCTGAGGATCCTTCTCCACTAAATAGTGGCAATTACCATGGTCCCAATCAGAACTGGGGCAAAGGGAGAAGAGGAGGACATTTGAGATGAATAAGTAAATCCTGTTCGTTACCTTTCTTGATGGCTTATTCGGCCTTTAAATTCTTAGTTTCCATGTTCATTTGTGAATGGTAGCTCAAAACGAGAGAAAGAAAAAAAAACCACACGAAAGAGACCCACAAGAAATGGAAATGGGCAGGGAAATACTTGTAAGGAGGTACTTGCGGTTGCATCTATCATCAGGCAGGTGCCTGGTGCCTTGTTTCTTCAGAGCCACGTACAGGGTGTCCCCGGAGCAGTGTAACACCCATATCCTACCAGTGCCTGTCCAGTTTGCTTATTTTACGCTCCATGTGAATGGGCGTCCTTGGTTGAAATGGGCAGAGTGTTACATTTTAAATGTCTGTGATAGTCCCTAGTCCGGTGCATCTTCACAACAGCTGTGTCCTACCGTTAGAAAAGGGAGAAAGTTCCTTGTACGGTCCAGTAGACAGCCACAGGGGAAGCCAATATTCTTCATGTTGCTGAAAATCGGTTATGAGCCCTGAGATGCTAAATACAAAATAAGAAAGAAAAACCAGCTTTACAGGAGAAGGATAAAAGAAGGTCCACATCTTTTTCTAACTGTTGTACCTTAGTAAATATAGTTATAAATAAGGCCATGGAAGGCTCTCTTTGCTCATTTTTTCTGTGGCTGAAAAACTGTGGGCTGTTTGTAACTGTGTCTTTTAAAAAAGTCCTTTTCTATTGATACCTCAGGCTTCAGGGTTTCTGAAGTACTCTTTTAAGTTTTGCTCCATGCCAGCTTTCCCAGTCACTGCTTATTTGCAAACAGCCTCACCAGATTTTGTGAAACAGGGTGCTCATGGAAGGAGGTGAGCAGCTGTTTGAAATACAGGCAGGCAGGCAGAGACAGCTCAAGGCCAGAATAGGTTTTTTAAGAAAGAAATTACTTCTCACCAAGTGTGGTGGTCTCACTGTACAAACTCTTGCTTTTTCTGTAGTAAGTCCCTATACTAACTCTGTCATCCACTTTCCATGAAAAGTAATGTCCAGAAATCGGTCTGGGCTGCAGAATTTTGTTTTCTGTCCAGTAGGGGATGGGTTTTGTTCCATGGTTTCAGTTGGTCTTATATGCATGCTGGAAATGCAGTCGCATATGTCTTCTGTTTGAGTCTTGGGTGTTGGGTCTGATCAGCCTCTTGATCATAGAATAACTACAGGGGGTTGGGATCAGGAAGGAGAGTAATGCTCCAACCAAAGGTGGTCAGCCCTAGCAGAGCTCATGTTTCTGTAGAAATTGTTTTTTCTTAGAAAACATCTGTTACATGACATGCTTTCTCCAATACTTACTAGCAGATCTAATACCAGTCCTACCAGGCTAAGCTCTTATGCTGCCCAACACCAGCCAGCCTCCATGAAGATCATAGCCTTTCAGTCCTTGCCAGACCTTGCCTTACGGCTCAGAGTTGCCTGAGGCCTGAAGTGAAACTCAGGCCAAGAGGTGCTTCTTTATGCATCATCTTCAGCCCATTAGTGATCTCCAGTTGGGCTTTTATGTAGAAGCAGAAGTGGCTTGAGGTCTAATTTGCCTCCATCTTGTGAAGCCAAAGGAAGGACCTGTGGTACCGCTGCGGTAACTGGCAGACGTGATCAGTTTCTGGAGCTCTTGTACCTCTCCAGTAGGGATTTAAGTTTCTTGATGCCCGTGTTCCTGAAGTGTTTGCCAAAGAGGTAGAGGCAGAGCACAGACAGTCCAAACGCGATTTGGATAGCCAGCAAAGATGCCGAAAGCAGTGAAGATGCTCATTTCCTTACGCAGCAATTCTCATTAATGGTTTTGGTCACTGGTGATACAGTCAAGTTTGATGATGGCTTTTATAAGGGGCAAAGACCCACCATAAAATCTGCTGTGGACTTGACAGCAAGTATCCAGCAGCAATGCAGAATTTGAGGATTTTTTTATTTTCAAATATTGATCCGTCAAAGCTGAACCTGATAATTATGCAGTATTTTGAAGGTCATTGTGAAGGTACATCATGCTTTTTCTCAGCTGCTCTCTAGCTTTTTCACTTCACTCACTTTAATCCAAAGGCCATGGGAGTTGGAAAGTCTTTTCATTGATGTCAGGTCAGGTTCTCGAGAGATTTTCCGTATCGCGGTAAACATATTTGCCTTTTTGTGTGTGTGTGTGTGTATGAAATATATGAAAATAATTATCCAGTGAGTTATTTGGAATGGTCACTGTTGATCCAGATATTACTGCTAGAATCAGTTAATCAGCAAAGATACATGCAAGAAGCTTTTCCCTTTCTGTCATCTGAAGAAGATTCTATTACATGTAATAGTGTGCCTGCTAGATCATTCAGTAGTTGAACTGAATATAATGTAACGAGGACATGAACAAATAAAATGCCCTGGGGCAAGCAGTTGTTAGTTGTAAAAAGTAATTAACTTTGGTGGATAGTAGAAGAAAATTTTATTTCTTTTAACAGAAGAATCTATTTCTCTGGTCCTGGTTTTGTTTTAATTTGTGATTTGATTTTGCTTGAATTTATTATTAGTGTGAATGACAGGTATTCTTGTTGTCCTCTTTGCTTCTATTGGTATTCTTTTAGAATAGTCATGAGTAAGCAGGAAACTTTGACCATTAACAAGATTCCTAGAGTTTCTTATCTATTTGTCTAATCACGTTTATTTCCCGGTATTGAAGGACTTAGTGGTTGGAAGCAAATGAATTTGAGTCAGGTGTAACTCTCAGCCAGAAAGTCTCTGGGCTGGATGAGGAACGGACACAAAAATATTTTCAGTTTGCATCTTTATCTTGTGGGCTTGCGTGTTAATTAGTGTCATTCATGTTACGTCTTTCAAGATTCAAAAGAAAACAGTATTTATCAAAATCTTGACTTGCAGGAATTGTTAGACTTCAGTATAACAATGTGTTTTACATTTAGTTTTTTTCATCGTGTTAGCTTCTTTTACCTAATACTCACCACTTTGAAATCTGAAATGTCACAGTGTTTATGCCACTTACTCTCAAAACAAAAAAAAAGGTCCAGCTTTTCACATTTGGATGTATATGTATAGTGCATTCATCCACATCACCTTAAACTTCCTGAACTTCCTAGTTTGCAAGCAAACTTCTTGTCTCTGAGGTGCCACGTATGTATGTACTGAACTTTAAACATTCCATTTTCGAAATGTGGACATACAGTTTCCATGTTGTGGCACTTGTCTCATGCTTCAGTTTGTGATCCAAATGCTCTGAGGTCAAAATGGTCCTAATCAAGTCTGTTCATACCTTTGAAAATCCCATCCATCTTAGATGTGTAGCTTATCTGTATTACTATAGATGTTGTCTGCAAGCAGCAGGTTTATCAATTTAGCTTCTGTTGTGAAAGCAGCTGAAGAAACTAGCCCAAACTGGAAATGAGTCCAAGTTCAGATCTTTGTCAAATGTTCCCCACGTTGAAGAGCTGTTTGGAAGTAGAATCCCAGTTCATGCTCATTATAGAAACAGGTCTTTCCTACACCATTCGGAGCTGACATTTCCCTGAACTTTGTCAAATTAAGATATGGGGATGTGGCTTGAACTCATTGTTAGGACAGTTTTAAGGGCTTCATTCTTCTGCAGGCAGATGTGATGCAGCTAATTTCAGTGGGTTTAGAGCAGCATAAGAATGGCTTGGCAGAGTGAAAAATTAAGTTCCTACCAAATAAAATGTGATCTTTACCAGAATCTTACTTTAGCAACTGACTTGTCTGGTTTGTACTTTATAGCTTTGTATTTACAGTGTCGTTATGCACAAAGTCTTCCATAGAGAATTTTTTTTCTTTCTCATAATTAGAACAGTAGGAATTAATGACGGACTGGGGAGGCTTGCTGTTTCTTCAGTAATGAACTGAACTACTTTGAGTGGGTAAGAAAAAATGTTAATATAGTGATTATTTTGGTCTGAACCAAGTCCTGTCATAAAAGATAAAAGTATTAAAATTGCATTAGACATATAAAAAAACCACAACCCAGAATAGTAAACACATTGGAGCTGTGTAAGTAGTATAGCTTTGATTCTAATGCTCAGCTAATTACAAGAGAAAATATGATAATTTCCTTCAAAATGGCAAACATTAAATATGACCTTACTTGAGGTCCTTTGAAAACTGAGGGCACTGCCCTTGTAAATTCATCTTCTTCTGTCTCCCTTCCCATTTTCATCTGTTTCTCTTTTCACCTAGGAACTTCAAAATGAAAGTTACAATCTCTTCTGCTGGCTTTACTGAATCACATCTCTCTAGCCAAATCAGTTCTGCCCAAAACAGTGAACTCTCCCCCCCTCCTTTCATTTGCTAGTTCTTTAGCTCTCACCATTTCCAAAGGGACTGATGCACCTCACAGGATAAGCAGGCTGAGGGCTGCCTGCAGTTGAAAATACAGCAGTATGGCAGAACCCAGAGGAGTCTAGGTGCCCAGGCCAGGAGAGTCAGTGAAGACGGGGGAAAGGGGCTAGGATTGCGCCGCTCGTGTCATCAGAACAGGGAATAGCAGCTCAGTGTGATGTCTGGGTTTGCATTTGAGAAATCCCATAAATTTCGGCAGCTCAGGCTGTTTGTATTCAACTGTTTGTCCCTTTTGTCTCTGAAAAATATTCTTGTCCCCTCTCCCAAGAACACTGTCTTTTGTTGTGTCGCGGTGCCGTGGAACCACAGGGACATGTAAAGATTGAACACCAGTAATGACCAACTTACACAATCAGCCAAAAACTGAGATCTGTTATGCTGTTTCCATGAGCATAGCAGAGAGATAATGTGTTCAAGTTTTTCCTTAATGAATTTTAGTTAATTTAGGAATATATGGAAAAGCCCTCCTTCCCTGGAGGCAGCCCCTGACTTTCCCCTGCCTGAATTCAATGCAGAAGCCATCATTCTCAGGTTTTCCTTCAAGTTGTGCTGAAAGTCTTGTTCTAACTTTCTTTGTCCTTCTTTCTGCCTGTCATCCTGTAGCATCCTTTAGTCTCATAGGGACATCGAGTTGGCATTCAGGCAGTTCCCTTTCTCCATGGCTGTTTTTTGACCCCTCAGGAGACATCTGAGCTTCCTGGCTGGGCTCCTTGGGGTGGCCTCTCTTGCCTCAGCCATCTAATCCATTCAGCACACTGAATCCCTTCTCGTACTGAATGAAAGCTGGTTTTCACTCCCACCTGTTTCTGTGTTATTTCACACAGCTCCTGGGATGATATTATCCATTTTCCTTTGCCACTGTTAACTCTCATAAGAAATGTGCGAACCCGACTTCCTTCTTAAAATACACACAGCATGATGTTTCCAAAACATTTGGTATTTGCTAGGTCAGCTGCTTATTGTGATTTACCTGTTGTTTGTTCAACACATACCAAGACTCTGCTGTTTGGGTATTGAAAATGTGAACACATACGTTAATATTGGCTTGGGATTGTATTTTCATTGGCGGAAGAAGGCTGCCTAGCACTGTGGGTCTAGGAGATATAAATTATAAATATTTGCAGTATAAATTATAGTAGATTTAAAAGATGAACTAAACTTTTAGACCTTTGAGAGTCAGTTGTTTGGGGAATGTCTTTCACTATCTATGTCTTGTTGCACATCTGTACTCTTGCCATCAGTTGTGTTGTAAACCACCATTGCTCGGGTTATTCTGAAAAACTCCAGCTCCAGTCAGACTCTATGAGATTTTCTACTTTCATTTAAAGCAAAATCAAGAACGGATGAGCCTGCAAACAGGGTCAAAGTAGACCCTAACGTCTCACAGGCCAGAGGGCAAAAAAACCCAGAACCCCCTAAGTAGTTTTAGTTTCAGAATTTTGTAAGTAAACATCTTTTTTTTTTTTTCTTTTTTTAGAGGCTCTGGTCTTGATTTTTCAGTGTTTGAGGTTGGCAGTATTGTGTCTGTTATGTTGGCTGTAATTCCACTGCATAGCGAGACATGAAATTTGTCCATATGATATGTGTATTGCTGAACCTTCTGGAGTACTGAGGGACTTACTTCTATGACAGCCTGGCTGCTGGGGAATTACAGTATTGCTGCACTTAGAAGAAAAATCAGAAAGATATCCCTGGCAAAAAAACCCTGGATGCTGCCCAAGCTTGCTGGCCTAGATGTGCTGGGGAGCTGGTGGTCGAGTTTGTGGTAGAAAGATGCTCCAGTACAGTCTCTCTCCTGAACAATAGCTCACAGTTCAGATGAAGCAGATGGTAGTTATCGGAGCTACATGAGGTTTCCATCCATAAAATAAGGCCCAAAGTGTATTTATGTAGTTCAGGCTTTTTCCCTCTCGGACAGGGCTGGATGGTTATTTTAAATCTCCTTAAAAAACAGAAGGGAAGCTATTCTCCTTTACAAGAAAGGAACGTGTAAGGGCTTGAGTTTTCTTAAAACTTTTTGGACTTAGCCTGGTTTTCTATGGAAATTAGCCTCATTGCCATCTCTGTGTCTGTCTTCAGTTTCCCTTGCAATAACTTTTCAAAATGTTGGTTGAATTTATTCAGATTTGACAGGGAAGAAAAGGTCTCAAAGATATTATCTTTGTATGAGTTTCATAAAAATAGGCATCTAGATAGATGAGACTGTGATTAGTACTCCCGCTAAAGGAAAAGAAGGCACTGTAGGCTCAACCACATTATTAAACAGCTGAGAGTCCATGTGGGAGACTGCCGTAGAAAACCTGCCTTCAGGCTGTCTTGAAGAGTCTTTCCTGCTCCTATTTCCATTTCTTTTGCCACCCAGATTGCCCAGCATCCCGGTAGTAAGAGCAGCAAAGTAAAATGAACCCATGTCTTTTTTCCTGGACATATCTGTAGTAGGATTGCCTCTTTGGTAGAGCAGCATACCAGTGCACCTGCAGCATCAGCAGGACACATCAGGACCTTTAGAGAGAGCTCAATGTTGGAAAGCTGCCTAATTCCCTCAAAACTAGCTGATCTCAAACCCTCTGAAGTTCAGAGCGGGCTTTCAGTTGGTATTGGAAGAGGCTTCAAGGTCCTTGAGGACGAGTAAATCAGTCTGTATTAAGCTTCATGAAGCCTTTTTTTGGTCTGGGGATGTCATAATTGCTACAAGGTAAGCTCTACAAGTCATAGCCCCACTGCAGACTGGAAGACAGGGCAGAAATGTACAAGTCAGTGGGAACCTGTGACCTGCAAGTAGTAGGGCACCATACAGGACTTACCAGCTTGGTCCAGATGCAGTGTCCTGGCTTGCTGCCATGGTGTTTCTAGCTTGAGAAGACCTGGGCTCCCTCCGTACCTACATGCAATGTGAGGCTAAAACAGTTGCAGTGCATCCAACCTTGGACTTTGCAACGTGCAGACAGCTTAGGCTTTCCTAAGCTGCACGTCCCACCCCGTGCTTCCAGCCCCAGAGTTAGTGAGGGCAAACTGTGCTCGGTTGTGTCCATTTCCCATTCCTGAACACCTAGTGTCCATAGGGTACACCACCACACAAGGGACCATAGCTATGGTAAGTCTCAGGCCAGGTAATCTTCAACCCCTCGTGGGCTAGGATGGGTGAGGGTATGTCACAGAAATGTCCATGTGAAGGACAAAACTTTCAGTAGTTTTCCTGAAGAAAAGCTCTCTCTGACCCCGTTACCAGCATCTCTGTAGCTGCCCTTTAGTGTCATTTAGCAACTCAAAGGAAGGAGGGTTCAGCACCCCATGGGTAGTTCTGTGCTGGTCTGCAGCTCCCCACATTAGGTGGACCAAGCCCTAGTTTCAGTCTAGATAAGTGTATGTAAATAGGGCTGTTTCAGTAGAACTTCATGAAATTTGTGATCAGTGAGGCCCCCTGGAGCTCTTTAGAAAAGCAGTTTTATGAGCAGTAGAGCTGCTGAGAGCTGGTTGCCTATGATTTATGTCTAGTGATTAGGTTATCTGGAATTTAATATGTTCCTAGTGCTAGTTAAAGTATCCTCAATAATGTCTCTCTCTTACATGAAGTCTCTAATGCCCAAGAAAGACTGTGATCACAATAGCAGGAAAACTATTACAGTCTTTTTCCTCTCCTTGCCTATCTGCTTTCGGGAAACTCATAAGAATGCAAAACTTTTGAGACAAGTGTAGTGCCAAATTGGGCTGAAAACAATCAAAAGCATCAAAAATTGCTAGAGAAGGACAGATAGAAAGATAAATATGCACGTCATGATTGCACCAGCCTGATTTCTTAGGAAGCCAAGTTAAAAATACGTAAGGGGGGGGGGGGGGGGAGTAAATGTCAATTCAAATGAAAACAGAGAGTGGTCACTTCTGAGCTCTCACGACAGAAAAGAATTGCAGCCACTGCATCCCATCCCAATCCATTGGCATGACCCTTAGAAGATGCAGTATAGATTTTGAGAAGCTGTTGGTACCATTCATTCTATATGTGCTTGGCTAGAAATTTATAAATGAATTCTAATATTTCTAGAATCTGGGATTGGAGGTGCACATATGACCTGTGCTATGTGTGCTGATGTGCTAAAAGTAATTTTCGTAGCAGTGCAATTTGGAGAAGTTGTGCGAGTTTTCTGGAGAGGCAGAGCCAGAATTATATGTGCGTGTGTTATGTTCTAGTAATAATCTCATGAGTGAGAAGCCAGTTGATAGGTGTCCATACGTGATCCCAGGCATCCTCCTCATCCATCTCGGTGCCCCTGGAAAAGAATTCTTTCCATTACAGTGCATACCACCTGGCGACTGTGCAGCATTTATTGACCTGATTTTTTTATGCTTTTCTCAGTGACAGCTTGATTTTCCTTGCCACGGTCTTAAAGAACCCTTACTATAAAGACCTTTTTAAAGGTATTTCTGTTCAGGGATCATGTTGTGCCTTTGCCTATGTTTTAATCAATGTGTTTCGGTCAAGATACAGAAACATTTTAAGCCTGGTGCCAGTTAGTTTTAATTGAAGAGGAGGAAGAAAACCCAGCATGATTGGGTCCTTGGGGAGATGGTGAGTTTCTACAGCTGAGCCTTTGAAATATCTAGGCAGTTTAAAAGAGAAAGGGAAGTAACTGTGAATGAAGCAGCCAAGAGATGGAGGTATGGCTGAAAATTTCCAGCCGAGAGACGTGGAAAGTTATGCTCAGAGATTTCTCATGTGTTTGGATCTGATCCAAATGAACCAAAATCCACAGGAGACTTTTCTACTCACTGCAATGATTTTTCTGTTAGCAGACCCTTTCTTTTATGAGTCTTCTCATTTCAGTACTACGAAAAAGAAGGTTCATGTGTTTATATGGCAATTTGGCAAAACCAGTTGTGGCTGTATGGCAAATCGACAGTGCTGGAACAATAGTCTGAGCATGGAAATGCTGCTGCAGAGCCACAGGAGGAACAGGGACAGCTTCTTAGGCAGGGTGCTAATGGCCAGTCCCCAAAAGGTCTTGGTTGCAGATTAGAGGAAGAAGTTGATTCCTGCTAAAAAGCCTTTGGCTACTCCAGGCAATGTCCCACACATATTCCATAGCCAGGGCTAGCAGTTTGTCATTGTAAATCATGGAAAAATTCATGGCTGTGGTTTAGAGTGAGAGGCAAAAAAGCATGGGTTCATAGCTGGGAAGAAAGGTCAAATGTGAGTCTTCTCAAAGAAGACTTGGGATTTTAGGAGCCCAAGGGTGTGAGGTTTCCTGCGCTTCCCTGGTTAATTACTTTACCAATGGTTAAACACCGTTTCAACCCACTTGAAACGGGGTTCTAGCTGGGTGATGTGCAGTGGTAGCAGCACTGACCCAAGGCTTGAACCTGTCTCAGTTGTAATTAATGGAAAATCTCCCTTTAAGTTTAATGACTCAGGAACTGAGTCTGAAGACACTTGAAATGTTACTATCGGTAGAAATACACCTGCCCCGATTCCTCTTTGTTCTACTCAGGTCACCTGTTTCAGCTCAGCAGCTCTCAAAATTTCCAATGTATTCACCCACCCACGTGTTCAAATCTTAAGATGTCAAAGTCATGAGTCTTTTTCTTTCTTTTTGAATAAATCATGGCATCCATGGCTCTGGAGACAGCTTGACAAAAATGTAGCTGTAACAGAAGTATTTGCTGTAGCTGGGAAGTGTACAGAGATCAATTAAAACAGACAGTTCTCACTCACTGAGAAGTTTCTCAGATTTGGGAACTTGAAACCTCCAGCACTGGGATTCACCTTAAAAGTTAATGGCTTTTGAAAGCTTGAGCCAAACCATATTTAGATATTTCTGGGATCTAGGCAAAAAGAAGAATCAGTTTTGTTTTGAGGACATAATGAAGGTTTCTTTTTAGGCAGTTACAACTTCAGAAGTAGTTTCTCCTCTGTGTCGGGTTGTGGTCCCTTAGTAAAACTGTAGAACCACTTTGCAGGACAAGTGAACCGATACATAGCACAAAATATTACTGCAGTTGTTGCTCCATAATTATCTGAGTCCATATACCTAAAGGGTAGAATTATACTTTATTTTGTGTGAATAACCTGTAACAAAGTAATGTGAGGGCTTGTCTATACTTGCCTTGGATGCGTTATCCCCACATGTCCAGATAGGGCTGAGTCCGTGTTACTGTCCAGATAGGGCTGAGCTGAGGTACAGAGGAGCAGGGAAGGGGACAGGTCGTGCACTCCAGTGCAGCGGGCAGTGCTCAGCTGTCCCTTCCTTTGCCAGTGCAAAGTCACTGGCTGTTGTTTCCATATGCTCAAGGAGCATATGGACGTGTCATATATTCTTGGATAAATTATCTGTGTTATAAACATCCTCCTTGGCATCATGAATTGAAAAGAAAAGAGTGACAGGCTGTTTTTAATGATTACCCCCCCCACACACACACACGAAAGGCTATTCATTCTTAATGCACTTAACTAGCGGGGCACGGTGGCAGTTTGACTCACACTCTGTGGGCTCTCACTGTCAACACAGCGATGCTCTGAACCATTAATAATAATGTGACGTTTAAGCTGGGGGGAAATATGTGTGTCTCTTGAAACCACATTTCTGTCTTCCACCTACCCCACTCTAGCATTCATCTGGATTTATTGAATAAGGTTAATGGATTATTTAGCAGGTTTCTCCAGCCATTATCAGCTAGGACACTCCGTTTATGTGGCTGGCCTCTCCTGTTCTGTCAGCTGTCATAAGCTTCTCAATTAGAAAGAAAAAAAAAAGAAAGTATGAAATAGGTAACTATGGTTACCTGTGATGTGGGTTTTTAAGAAGTGCTCAGAAACCTAGTGGCAGCAGAGTTTGGAAGTTCAAAGCTTTAATTTATTCAAGAACTCTCTTGAATCAGAGTATCAAAAGCAGTTAGAATAAATTCAGAACATTTTCTTTTGTAGAACAATATTGCAGTCCTAAACAGAAGCCATCATACAGACCGACTGCTTGCTCTGCTCACGTGAGAAGAATATAGGAGAAGGAGAGGGTAAATACGCCCTTGTTCCACTTTTCTCCTGCAGAGCCTGGTGGCCCTTGTGGTGGAATAGCTTGTGAAAGCAGTGGTTTCTAGAAGTGGTGCTTCCATTGTCCTGTTGTATTCCTATTTACACTGAAATGATGATGTTAAAAGTGGTCATACAGAGCCCTAAAGCTGTGTGTGCTTCAGGGGCATCGTTCAAGTAAAGGTGCCTACTTCAGAAATTCAGCCCCAATCATGCTGTCTGCTGAGAAAAAAAAAAAAAAATCATCCACACTTAATTTAAAGAGAACACAGGATAATGTTAAAAACTTTTCATTGGCCAAAAGTGCCCTATGAAATGTATCCTGAGGTCAAAAACTTCCCCTCTCCAGTGTTTCAGGGGGAATCAGTGGAATTACATACATATTTGCCTTTTGCAAAGCAGGGAGCTCCTGTGTGTTCTTCTTGTAAGATTTTCATCTGAACACACAAGACAGTAGCCACCACAGCATTCCCTGTATGCTCGGTGGGCACTGCCCAGGAGAAGGGGAGAATAAGAAGTTCAGCTGTCCAAAAACGTTGTCTAATCTGAACCAGCCAAGTACACAGAGTACAGGAAAGAGCCGTTTTGTCACATATTTTATTGTCATAACGTACAACATAAGGTGAATACTGGAAAACCATGCATCCAGTGCATGACATGTCAGTTTATCAGTGCACTTCCAGTAAAAATTTATTATCTACTACTGGGTCAGTACTCATTTCCCAAGAAAGCTGTCTGAAAAAGGTGGGGTAACTGAGGGAAGATAGGTATTGTATTGGACTGGGGATTGCTGAGACCTAGGAGCAGTCCCTGCCTCTGTCCCAACACCAATGATCTTGGGCAAGTCATTTAATCTTTCTCCTTCTAAAACACAGTTTTGTTTATTAAATGTTTTATTTATTTATTACATTACTATGTTTATTAACATAGAGTGTTTTTTTTATTATTATTATTATTATTATTAGAATCTCATCTGTTGGAAGCAGGGGAAAGCTCTTGCTATGTGTATGTGCTGTTCTTTGCTCAGCAGGGGCCCTGACCTGGGCTGGCAGCTCTAGGTGTATTTAAGCTGCTCTAGATTTTGTGCATTGCATGCCAACACTACTGGGCTATGGAAGGGTAGCGAGGATGGGGGTCCTGACTGACAGAAAACAGCTACAAAAATGCCTTTCTCCAGCCCCTTCCCAGCTGCTTCTAAACCCAGGCAAATTCAATCTTTCACAGTAATTAAGCATTCATCAGGTTGCAAGGCGTAGTCTTCAGGTTGTTGGAGAAGAAGTCAGATAACTGAATTTGTCAGTTATTGCTGAATCCCAAGAGTGACCTCCAGCAGTTACAAAGTGCACTTACCCCTCTGCCACATGTTTGCTGGATCTGATCTTCATGCTGGTGATTTTGCTTTGTCATAAGACCGTTTTCTAGAAAGCCAGCACAGTCACTCTGAAGCCTCTAAATGCTTACTCCAAGTCCTCCTGTTTAACCAACTTGAAAAAAATAGCATATAATTTATTAAGGGTGCATAAAGTTGAGAATATTGCAGTTCAGTCAGATGCAGGGCATAGCCGTGAAAGGTCACGGTTCTTACGGTAGTGTTTGAAGTGCTGGAAAATGTCTAATGTGTTTGCACTGTGGCGGCGTTTGTTCTGAAACTGAGGGAAGGCTGTGCTTGTATCTGTTAATCTGGAGGTTCCTTATTAATAGGCTGCACACTTCATTGATTTTTAATTAATTTCTGAAGAGACACAGAGGATAAGTGCTGCAGCCCACAGACATCTCTGTACTTATTGCAGTCCACATCTCTATTGATCGCCTGCCTAAGGAGCAGAAGTAATCCATTTTAAATACACTTTCTTGGAGAGAGTGAATGCACTACACAATATACTCTCCCGATTGTAATTGTATTGGCAAGAGGTCAGTGGCTGGGGTGGGGGAAAGGTCCGTTGTTTAGTATGCGGCTGGCCCCCTGAGCACAGGCTTCTCTGCAGGCTTCGTTTCAAGAAAGCCAAGTTATCTCCCTTATGGGCAGTTTGTAACTACAGAGTATTAAGGAAGCACTGGTCACAGCTCCACTGTTAAAGTTGCACTGGGAGCTCCTTTGTAGGACCCATTTAGCCTGCCTGCCTCTTCAGAGGAAGGAGCTGGAGCTAGTCTAACTGTAGCAATTAATCTAAGAGAGAAGAATAGCATTCAGAAAGCCCTCTCAACTCATTAATGCGCTGATACCCCTCTCTTTGGTTGCCGCTTTGAAAAGCATCAAACACTTTCCAGGAGTATATGATCCACTGGGAGCTGAAACCTGAAGTCTCTGAGCACTCCCCAAATCAGAGGATAGGTACATTCTTCCTGCTGGCATGTGTAACACAGGTTACTAGGATTCGCTTTTGAAACAATAATTCAGTCTTTGTCATAAGGACTGTGTTCCTGCCAGCCTCTTAACTGCAGTTACTTGGCAATGAGTTTTTATTGCCCAGCAAGGAGAGTTTTGCAGTAATAAGTTTGCTATTTAGGCAGTTAGTTCTTATTTAAAGGCTTCTTTTACAGAAAAAGGTGTTGACAACACGTAGCCGTGGTTGCAGCCAAAACAGTACTAAGTACTTCTGTGCTTCCTGGACAAAGGCGAGTTGTGTTAGCATTAGTGGACGCAGCAAGTGTTAAATTTTGGCTCACAGAGCCCAGGCCCCATGGTCCATCTGGGGAAGGGCATCCCGGCGGTAGAACAGAAATCCGCATCTGAAGAGTCGGTCTTTTTCTTACACAGGGACCGTCAGTAGGTTTCTGCCTTGCTTTTTTCTCTTCCTACATGGGGCAATGCACCCAAAGGACAGTCTCTCGAAAACACCTGACTGGTTTGTGTGGTCACCATGAGAAGCAGATACTGCAGAGCTAGCAGGGAGGCATCAGATGCTAAGTACTTTATCAGAGTGTTGGGGGTGACGCTTTACCCATGAGTCCCCGACTTTATTAAGTTTTTCCTATTACAGCTCTTGGTCCTGTTCAGTACTTGGAGGGTCAGAAACTCTCTTGGTGTGTATCTGCTGCAATGTATGTTTGTGCATTGCATCTATGTTGGCCTAGTGAGGGTATGAGAGGAGCTGCAAAGCTGTATCCAGGTTACTGTGTCCTTACTGGTGATATGCTTGTTATAAGTGCAGCTACAACCTACAGTTTCTCTTTCTTCTTTGGGCTGCAGTACCGTAAGCTAAGCTGTAATTTTCTTCAGAGATTATAGGAAAACATCCCTGTCCTTTTGAGCACTTTGGGAACAGGGAGAAGGTACTGCAGGAGACTAACGTAGCCTGTGTCCCACAGCCCAGGAGGCTGGGACACCTGGCCCAATTGAAGTGGTAACACAGCTGATATGAGCCAGTTTGCCCATTGAAGGCTCTAACGCTGGCATAGGAGAGCACCTTGCGCCCAGCTGTCTTAAGGAAGCGCTGTGGCAAGAGTCCGAGTTAATTGCAAAATGGAGATGAGATACAACTCCACAGCTCCCTCCCTCGGGAAAGTCATGCATAGGAATGAACTTTTTTTTCTCCCAGTCTAAAGAGCCCATGTAGCAGCTGCACAGGTGTGCCTGTAGGTGGGACTAGAACTTGGAGGCTCACACAGTATGGGCAGTATTGAGATACCTGGTTTGCATCTCATTGCTTATGCTACTAAATATATTTATGTAGCATCTTTCATCAGAAGAACATGATGTGCTTCACAGACTCTTTATGTTCACCACCACCTAATCTAGATATCTGCATAATTTGAGGGAGCCAGAGCGATAACTCATACTTTTCACAGTAGTTCAGACAGAGGGCGTGTTTGATGATGACAGTGGAACAGACTCCCTTTCTGGTGATGCCCGAGGAACTTCAACACCCACCCAAGATAGACAGCATCATTTTAAGGACCCCACAACCTAAGAACCGTGAACCAGTCAGTTCAGTGGTGACCCGTTTATCTGTGCTTTGAAGGGGTGAGAAGGCCCTCCTGAGATTTTAATTTAAGATTGCAGTGGGTCTGGGCACATCAAAATGTCTGCTCAGTCCAGTCAATTAAGTCTTGAAATGTCATAAGCTTATGAACTTGCTTCTCCTCTCATTTATTTCTACTCTTTCTCCCTGTATGAATCACCTGCCATTTTGGAGTAGCCTGCATTTTTCCTGTAGTTCTCATCTAAACTTTAGCCTCATAGCCTCTTTCCCTTCCCTTTTGCTTTCTGACTTTGTTTTGACCTGTTATGCTTTAGCGTCTTTTTTATTTTGTGTCTTGGGCCGTAGCTCAGCAATGCAGTAAATCAGGTTTTAGGACTCCTATTACTGGAACAAATATAATGCAGCAGCCACATGATGCAGAGCAAAGATCTGGTGTAGACTTTTTTTTTCCAGACTTGTTCTTTTGATGGATAGCTGGCATGTTTTTACTGCCACAGGTAGCATGTGTCCTCTTGTGGTTGGTATGAAGCCAGCTGATCTCGATTTTGTGCTTCAGCTGAGTCAGCCAATGTGTGATCACACTCCCATGTGTGAGCAGACAGAATTTGTACTTCTGGGTCATCCACAAGTGGAGAGATGTAAGACTAACCTGTGTGCAAAACATCACCGCTAACTCTTTTCACAGCAGAACTAGCTTGAATTACCTTTGCAGGAGTTGTATTTGCACTGGTTATTTTTCTATAGGGGTAATAATCCAGCTGCACTGGGATCCTGCCTCTTAAGTCGAACACAGATATCTTGGGCTTGCTTCTGTGTACTCTGAACTGTTTAGTCTGAAGCCATTTAGCAACGTCACAACAGGACTGTAAGAAAAGGGATTTATTAGCAGGCATGAATACACAGCATCCACACCACTCATGTCACACCAGCTCGGAGTGCAGGTCTAGCCAAGTTTCAGTTGTCTGGTCCTGATCAGGTGGACAGGTCCAAAGGGGCTGTAGGAAAATCCAGCTAGTTACGTCAGCTTTGTATCCTAAGGCTGCATTTAAAGACACCCAGCTTGAGATAAAAGCACTGTTACTCCAAGATAGGGCTTGTTACACGTGAATAGCTCATTGCTTCAAACTCAAGTAAACTGTAGAGATGAGAAATGTTGAGAGAGCAAGCTTAATCGAGGGAACAGGAGATGGGAAGAAATATATTGCTATCACATAAGCTTTCTTTGTCTACTTTTACCAAAGAGAGAGAGAGTTGTTAACTTACCCCATGTAAATCTGAAGTAATTGAACTCCTAAATATTTGGGATTACACCACAGCCCAGGATGCAGGAACGGACCTCCCTTGCCAGCTTTACTGGAGTTGGATGAACTCCAGACGTTTTCGGAAGTCCTTGGCTGCTAACCTGGTGGAGGTGTGCATAGCACAAGGTGTGAGTCCCCATCTCAGTTTGGCAGCTTTGGACTGAAATTGTTAGCATCCTTCGCTCTCCCTTGGCTGTGAGGATGACCTCCAGTCCCAGCTCCCAAGCAGACCTACATAACAAATCACACCTCTGCAGCTGAGTCAGTGTATTTCAGAGCAGTGTCAGTTTTTCCCTCCCACAGCTATCTCTGGAGTAACAGCTACTTAGATGATTCTGGTTGCTCCTGACAACAAAGGGCACTGCGTTTTCCTTGAAAGTGTATTTAGCCCCAGGTAAAATTGCACTTTTTCCATGGGGTAAGCGGAGGAAAAGATGATCATTTCCAGCTTTCTGTAGTGTTTCCTGTTATTAAGCTAGCCTCCAGTTATTAGGATTAAAAGAGGGCAGTCTCCAAGCCTGGAGATTAATGTCCATGAGATTTGAGTTGGGCTTGAAATTTTCTTCCTTCACATACCTGTTTGATGAATCTGCCATGTGTGCTGGCTTTGGTGGGTGGAAGTTATTATCGAAGAAAGTCAGGCTGCTCTTAATTTCTGGATGAGTTAAGATCAACGTTCCCTCTATTTAGGGAGAAAATAATGTTTATTATAGAAAACAGCAAAAAGTCACACTGGAAAAAAAAAAGTGTTTATAGTACATCTGCTGCCTGCTGGTACTGCTGAAATTCTTGGGGCAGGTGAAGGTCTTTATCTTATTTTTTTAATTTGAATGGTCTTGCAGAATGATGTCTTGCATCTTGCAAAGACATATGTATATACTTCAGTTAGTGATTCAGCACACTTCAGTTCATCTCTGGTAATCATCCCAAAGGGACTTTGCATTTAGTGAAATGTACATCCTTGCTTAAATGCTGTCCTGAGTAATGAATACCTTTTTTCTGGAAATGAGGTACAGGCACCTAATGGAAAGAGCTTTCAGACAAGGCTCATGCAATACAAAGAGTTGGACATTCCCTGAACGGCAGCTGCCACCTTTGAAATCCAGAAGCATCTGCAGCAGCGAGGTGGGACTCTGAAAAGTCCAGAAAAGCGAAGGAAATCAACTAACAGCATCGGAAACAGTCTGTGCTTGCAACTCTTACACTCTGAGCTCTACAAATCGAGGCTGTACTCAAAAACTGCCCTCAGGAACTGGGAGACAAATGACAGCAGCAGAAAGTAACGCTGGTAGTAAAGTAAGAAAACAGCAAATTGTGACTGCATCTTAAAGGCGGGAGATCTCAGGGGACAAAGCCGTAACTTTCCAGAAAAGTTTCATTTTGCTTTTTTAAAAAATCTATTTATTCTTTTATTTCCACCACCAGCCTGCCTTTGATGATACTCCTCTGTAGATGTCTGCAGCACTGGAAGTCCTAATATTTTATGAACCTGATTTGATACTTTCTACTGCAGTTCAGCACTTGGAAAGATCAGAAAGCTGTCCCGTCTCATTGTCTCCTCTCCTCCCATGGAGTTTTTGACACAAAGTCTCCTTTCCACTGTCCCACTTCAGTTTGTGGCCAACACATGTTATCTCATTTTCAGGTCTGTCATCAGGTACCTGAAATGACCATACCAAATCAGTCTATCCACGGTCTGGGAGACTTCACAAACACTCCATAATAAAATTGGGAAAGACTCTCTTCTTTTATAGCTCTTAATGACTAACTTCAGTCTATTCAACAAGATAATTTTTGTTCTCTGTTATTTCTAGCCAGCTCTGAGAGTAAACTGATGGGTAGAGAGCAGAATTCACCTCAGCTAGTAAAACTGCTGATTTTTTTCCCCCCCAGTTATTACACAGAAAATTATCAAGGCTGAAAAGTGGCAGGTAAGAAATTCTTACTGGAGTTAAGCTCCTAGTGGCAATTTACATCTTTCCTGTCCACCTCCCTTCTTTGAACAAAGCTGTCTTGGCTTATTACAAGCCTATTCTTCTACTCCTCATCATTGCTATTGGTTTCCCTGGTGCTGTTGCAAGCCTTGTGTGAAATGTATAAACACATGGGCAGGTCGGGTTAGTAATTGTGCAGGCAAGGATAAAAGCCCTTTAACACTAATTGAAGTCCTGGCAAGGGCATTTGTGTCTGCTTCTGAAAGGAGAATTTACATTTCACAGTTGTGTAATCACACAGGTAGAAGGGGTCTAGGCTACAGGTGGTTTTACTGCTATGTATATGTAGGTAAAGACCCATATAGCACACGTTTGTCTTCGTACATGACTCTGGTACTGGGTGAGGATAAGGGGCGCAGTTGTGAAAGATAAAAGGCTATTCCTCACTCATCCTGAAGTTCCAAAGGGACTTCCTCAACTTATCTGTGTTATAGCTGTTTGCAGTGGCTGTTTGACTTCTTAATAGCATTAGGTGCTGTTTCAGAGAGTGATTTTATGTTAAGGGATCCTAGCAGTAATTGCATTTCTAATGACATTCTCTGTGAGGAAACCTCTGCCATGACTGTGATGAGGAAGTATCAGTGACGGGTAGGTCATGGCTGGTTCTTGTGTTTGTGTGAGATGAATCTGGGCTCAGAGATAATGGGACAACTGATCCTTAATGGCTTAATGTTGAATTTTTTCCTCTCAGTGGTTTCAGCATAAAAGCCCCACCCTATTGTGGATATTTGTCCTGGTTTCAGCTGGGGTAGAATTATTTTTCTTCCTAGTAGCTGGTATAGTGCTGTGTTTTGGATTCAGTATGCGAATAATATTGATAACACGCTGATGTTTTAGTTGTTGCTAAGTAGTGTTGATACTAGTGAAGGACTTTTCAGCTTCCCATGCTCTGCCAGGTGCACAAGAAGCTGGGAGGGGGCACAGCCAGGACAGCTGACCTACACTGGCCAAAGGGCTATGCCATACCATATGACATCATGCTCAGTGTATAAACTGGGGGAGCTGGCCAGGAGGCAGTGATCACTGCTCGGGGACAGGCTGGGCATCGCTTAGCGGATGTGAGCATTTGCATTGTGCGTCACTTGTTTTGTATATTCTTTTATCTTTATTTTTTTCCTTCTTCCTCTGCTGTCCTATTAAACTGTCTTTATCTCAACACACAGGTTTTACTTCTTCTTTTTCCAATTCTCTCCCCCATCTCACTGTGGGGGGGAGGGTGAGCGAGCATCTGTGTGCTGCTTAGTTGCTGACTGGGGTTAAACCATGACAATATTCTAATACATACACTAAAGTGTGGGGTTTCTTATTATCTGGACATTTTATATTTCGATAATTATATGGGATCCACATAGTTCTCATTTAGACAAGTTCTGAAGGGCACTTCATTTCTCCAGCCTCACAGATCACACCTCAGATGGCACAGCATAGTGTCTTTTGGATCAGGCTTTAAAGTGTCATTTTTACAAACAGATCCCTTTCCATTGTCAGGGTCTAGGGTCACTTGCAGTTTTGTCTTGTAACCCTCATAAAATGTCTTCTTGGTATTTGATCATGGGCTTGTTGGGTAGTGATGGCACCAGCTGTGTAATGCAGAGAGTATCTTTTTGTTATCGTGCTTCTGTTTCATATAAAAAGATTAGAGATGCATATAGAGAACTTTTCCTGCTAGGTTCAAAAATGCCTTCAAATGATGATTCTTGGCATAGTATATGTTTAGACAGTATTGCTGCAGTGAATGCTGTAGGATTCCCATTTTTAGGTTGTTTTCATTCTGCTTGTGTAATCTCATTTATTGAAAACGTATACATATATATACCTTTTCTCTTATACTTCCACCATCCACCTTTAACACTTGTTGATAGGATATCAGAAAAATCGAACATGTTTACATTGGATATTTCTAAGAGGATTTACATATCTGCAGGTCATGGATCTGCAAAGGATTTTGTAGCTGTCAACCCTACGTGGGTTGTTTTTAGCTTTGCAGATAACACAGGTGGGAAAAAGCCCCGAGAAGCTTGTTTGACAGAGGTGAAGTAAACTGTAAGTACAATGATACACAGACAGCTATTTCTACCCTCTTTCTGGGTAGAAAAGAAAACTAGGTGTGGCATTGGTTAGGAGCAGTATTCAGGGTGGTGATTAGACATCTTTATAGTTCATAAGAGAGTATGAGGTTAGGTTGAATAAAATATAATCTTACTAAGACGATATTAAATGATAGCACAAGATGGAAATAAATGGAAATGAATGAGTAGAATAAACAGTGAAACATCCTAAAGTGTTAGCCTACATGTTTAAAAAAAAATAAAACCAAGGAGGCATGGTTAAGGGTTTGATTGTTTAACTCTTTCAATGAAGGATTGTTCTGGACACCTTACCATCCATTCCTGCCATCATTAGCTAAAGACGGGAGGCTAAACCCTTGGTACGGGTCATCTGTTTTGATTTTAACAAGACAGAAATTCTATTTCTTCATTTCTGCAAAAAGAAATCTGCAGTATCTTCGTATCATTTCAGTGCTGATAGGTGCAAACTAATCTATTAAAGAGGACAATTCTATTTGGGCCTAATGTATTCTGATACCAACAGAATTCTCTCATCAGCTTCTCTGGGTTCTTGTATCCTCATCAGATTCTGCCCGCACAGATCTGTTTGCAGGTTTGGACCTTTCTTTTCTCCTCCCCTTATTCTGAGGTATTGGGAATTTCGATCAAATAAGGATATTGGAAGTTACGTCAGATCTATGAAGTTTTAGAAGTATTTCTGTTCATTCTAAGAATTTGAGATATTTCCTAAACTAAGTAGGAAGGAAGTGTAAGCAGCACCTTGAGACTTTTTGTTCAGGGAGGAGCTCTTTTGCAGTGAAAGATGCAAGACTGAAGAGAGGTTCTTAATCCCATGGACGCTGGAGGAAGAGATTGTGGGCTGCAGGGGAGAAGTGTTTGGGGGAAGCCCAAGGGCGCCTGTCTGTCTGCACATAACTGCAATCCTGTCTTCAAGGGCAGCACTTTCAGGAGCTACAAAAAACAGTATAATTTTAGATATATGAGGAATGACTATGCGGTACATTTAAGGGCACCCTGAAGCCACCCTTAAGATTAGATTCACTGTCTGTAAAAGCAGCAAAGCTGGGCGCGTGATTGCGGGCCAGAGGCTGCTCTGCAAAGCATGCAGAGCCCTGCACGCCTGCACACACTGTTCAGCCCAGCCCAGCACAGGCATGGTGCTCTCTCAGTGGCTTTCTGAGGCACGGCCAGACAGGTTGACACCTACCTGCAGACATCCCATCAGACTGGCTGCAAGACCCCCAGGAGAAAGGGAGGGACATGAGACTGGGAGGTTGCTGTAGTCCACCTACTTCCCAGAGTACTTGGTGTGAGCAGTGTTGACACTGTCTTGAAGCACTTTCTGGTTACTCTTCAGTGTTAGAGATGTGAAACAGGATTTATATGGATTCCCAGTCTGAATTTTACGGGGCCACTTTTGTGATTGTTTTTCCTCTGTTACACAGTGTCGTTGCTATTGACTGCGTTGTCTTTTTCTGGTTGGATTTCTTCAGATGGTAATTTTTGTGCTAAGTCATGGTGCTTCTGGTTTCATGGTGTGTTTGTTGTGTGACTCACGATTGTTTGTATTGTGAATCAAATATGAGATTTATTTGTGCTTTTTATACAGTTTTTAATTTGATGTCAAAAAACATTATGCTTTCAAAGACTTACAGTTCTGATGTTCAACAGCCAAAAGTATTGATTTGCAATTGGCAGGAGGGTGTGTTTGCTTCAACTAGCAGTGCTTTTAAAAGTTAATTCCATTTGCTTTATGCCAAAGAGCCCCTTTCAAACCACCTTCTTGTTGACTGCAGCAAAGCCTACCACGAAATAGTGTTTATGCCAAACGTTTTCCCACATATTTTCAAACCTTTTAGCGGTGTTCACACTGGAATTTTTCTCCTAAAAGCCACAGCAGTTCAGAGCTCTACTTGATGCTTTTTGTAAAGACATCCACTCTCTGACAAGAAAGGGCTACGTTCTGGCCCAGTGACCATGAGCGGTGGCTTACCCATTCGTGTTGTCCTCCTGGTACGTATGGGGCTAGGTACATGTGAGCCCCTTACACTGTGAAAGGGGATAAAATCTGCCCCATGACACTGAGTAATCTGGTTATTTTAATCACTACCTGTGGCTCTCTGAATTATCATCTGTATTATGGAATAATATGATCTCTTCAGTATTCAACAATGACTTTTTAAAAATTACCATATATATTATACAGAGCTAATATATTAAGAGATACCTTAAGGGTAATTATCAAGTGTGTAATTTCATCTGTAGGTTCTTATAATGATGGTTAATGTCATAAATGCCTTTTCATGAAATTATAGGCTTGTAACCCTGCCTGACTATCCTTTGTGTGTCATATAATTAATAAGACCAAGCTTCGGTGTTCATCTCAGTGTCACAAAGCATCATGTAAACTTCTATACTGATGGTAGATGGTTAGTCTCTCATCAGAGTAAGAATAAGGTTAAGGCCAGGCAGCTTGAGTGTATGTTACCTTATCTTTAAAGGCAGCTGGATGGGCTTGTTAACAAAAGTACTTCTAACAGAATATATATGCTGAAAAAAATGGCCATTGACCTAATGTCTTATTACAATACTACATGCAAAATTTTAAGGAAGTGAAAAGGCAAGTGGGTTGCAGCACTTGGAATAAAGAATTGTTTTCCTTCTAATCCACTGAGGGTATTGAGAATTTGTGTCCAACTGCAAAGCATTTGGAGATGGATAAGAAGCTTCATCTTGAATTGAAGACACTTGTCTGGAACATAGAAGAGCTGGGATTGTTTCCCAGTCTGGCCTAATTTCTGTGGGGCTCTGCCTAAGTGGATTAGTTTTTATGGTCTTCAGATTTCGTGTCTGAAAAATAAGGGCCATAATATTTCTTTTCTTTGTCTCGCATTTCCAGATTTTGAACTTGCTGGAGCAAAGGAGATATCTATGTGGTTTTTTGTTGTTTTTTTTCCTTTGGCAGTTACCATAGAATCTTACAGAATCATTCAGACTGGAAGGAACCTAAGGTCATCTAATCCCACCTCCTGCTCAAAGCAAGGGCAGTGTTGAACTTCTGGCCTCTAGGCCATTTTCTTATTGTGAATACTAATAAAGGAACCAGAAATTTTACATGTCACCAGTGAGAAGTAGTTCTAAAAAGTCATGTAAGACTCATTAAGATCATTTTACTGTTCTTCATCCTTCAGGGAATGATGTACCTGGAAGAGAGGAGACTTGTCCACCGGGACTTGGCAGCCCGTAATGTCTTGGTGAAATCACCAAACCACGTGAAGATCACTGACTTCGGCTTGGCCAGACTTTTGGAAGGGGATGAGAAGGAGTATAATGCTGATGGAGGGAAGGTGAGTGCTATACATGTCTGGAAGTGAATATGTCACTGTGACAAACCTCCTGAAGTTACTCTTTAGGGCAGTGTATCCCTACAGGACTATTATCTTTGTAAGAAAGTCTGTCAGTGACTTAGAAAACTGTGTTCTGACAGCACACATAAAAACTGCTCATTTTTTGCTCAGTGAGCTTCTCCAGGTGCCGAAATATAATTTTTGGAACAGTTTTCACACTCAGACTTAGGTTTTATTCATATGCTCTCTTTTATGTCTTGTTTTAAAGACTTCTGAAGTCAGTTCAATGAGTGACGGATGTTCTAGAGCATTTCTGCCAAGCCCCTTTCTCTGGTCAGTATGCACCTCAATAATTTGCAGTCCTGTTTTCCCAGGCAAGTAAGTTCCCAGAAAACAAGAAGGAAGGCCACAGAACATGTTTGTATTTGTATCATATGAAAGTTTACATATGCTCAGCAAAGAGCCACCTCTTCTATCATATTGGAAGAGCCTGCGTATCCAAGTCTCCAATACCATGCTGAATGCCAGGCCACTAAAAAGCTAGCTTGATAATTTTGAAACCAGACATTCTCCCATTTTACTTTTCAGCATACTGCACAACATGCATGTAGTGCCTCACCTCATTTCCAATGCCTTCAGATTAATGCATTATCAAATTCAGAAGGCTGTGAGTAAAGGCTGTATACATACTGCTGCTGGCTGCTCCCTAAACATCTTGAAATTCCACGTTTCAACCTGTCACAAAATCCCAAGGGATTCTGCCTCTCCTGTCATTCCTTTTCCTGAATGTTCAGTTTGCTTTCTGTCTGTTTGCTATCTGTGTTTTTCTGTGTTCGCTCATGCCCTTGTCTGGGACAAACAGCTGTTGCCAGTGTGTGCTTTTCTCCTGGATGGGCTGCTGCTTTATTTGTGTGGCTGCTGCCCTTGGCAGCTGTTACGTGGATTACATCGGCGTTTCAGTCAATGAGGTGAAGAGCTTCAAAGGAGTCACCGGTGCTTTCCCCTTTCCCCAGTAAAGAGACCTCCTGGCAGGGAAGATGGAGCTTTGGCAGTCTTCCCTAATTCCTTCAGTTCTCTAATCCCCTCTTCAGTAACCCCTCTGCCTCTTCCCTCCATCAGCCAGTGAATGACAGAAAATGAGCTGGTCCTTGCAAACCAGCTGTTCCCTGGCAGCTGTTAGATGGTGTCTTGGACTTGTGAGGCCAATCACACTGCTGGGAGTTCTGGAGCAGGATTTACACATCAGATGCATCACTTCCTGGTTCCAGAGAAGTGTCCTGTGAAATCCAGAAGACATTTGCAGTTTAAAGTTATATTGAGAGCATGCTAAGACAGATCCAGACTGGATAAAAGGAAAAACTTTTGCACCATGAGGACAATCAATCGGTTGATCAGGTTGCCCAGGGAGGTGGTGCAGTTTCCATCCTTTGAGATTTTCAAGTCCACATTCAATAAAGCCCTGAGTAACTTGGTCTGATCTCAAAGCTGAACCTGCTTTGAGCCTGAGGTTGGGCTAGCGACCTCCTGAGGTCCCTTCCAACCTGAGCTATCCCATGATGAGCAATGCAGCTTTGCTACTTCAGCAGTTGTTCAAGCTTGGAACGACCCAGTCATATTTAATGGGAATGCAAGCAGTACACTTCTGCAGAGTTTAGTGGAGGAGGATGAACTGTCTTTGCAAGTGCTAAGCCAGCCTTTATTAAAGAGCGCTATTTTTGCCATAACTGTATAGGTTATGTTCATTAGTCAACTTCATGGAAGGTATTTTCATAAGGGTTTGAATGAAGATACATCCTCTGCTTTTACACCCACCATCTGTTCAGATTTTGCATTCAGTTACATATCTCTCTGGTTTATTCCAGTACATCTTCCATAGTTCCAAATTAGAGGCAACCCATACAAGTCCATCCCAGGTAAAAATCTGGTTTTAATGTCTGTCCATTATAAATTAATGGACTACTAGACTGTGCCTCACAGGCCTAGCTCAGGAATAGGAAACACCGTGAATCTCATTTTAACACAAACTCAAGAGGGCAAACCCTTATGCCAAACGTAGGTTTGTGTTTGCCTAGACAGCCTTCTCTGTCAGAAGAGATGAGCTCCCCCCAAGGGTGATTCAGAGCCAAAGGCTAACTTGGGACTTTTGACTTGCTTTCAGGAGCAACTTTTCTCTCTGCAGTAATGATACAGAGAACTGGGAAGGCTAAGTTCCTAACAAATATTAGGAGTTAGAAATTCAGCACTGTAAATTTTCCCCATTGCCTGTTTACTCTGGTGATGTTTATGTGGACTGTGAAGTATTCTGGACACAGCATTATTAACTAGCCTCATTAGAGAGCAATCAAGATAGCAGTGTCTGGTTTTGCAAACCGTTGAGGCAAAAGAGCTTCTGTATTCCACTTTCTCTGCTGCACTTCAGATTTAGGGGGATTGGATGTTATTTTTGTGTTGGTCCCATCTTTACACAGGTATGATGAAGAAGTGAGTTGTTCCACTACATCTGAACCAGTAAAATTTGGGTGGTATGAGAAGTTCTGCAGATAACTGGTTCACATTTCTCACCTCCATATGTTTTAGGAGGCTCAGCCCCATTCTAGAGGGCAGGAACAACCATTTCCTCTGCTGGGTAGTGCTGCTTTTTTTTTTTTTAAGCTTGCAGCTGAAAATGGAAACAGAGAGGAAGCTGATGTCTACATACAGGATCTATCTGTATTGGTTTAATATTACATTTCTAAGGCTACATTTCTCTTGTCTTTCCCTAGATGCCGATTAAATGGATGGCTCTGGAGTGCATACACTACAGGAAATTTACCCATCAGAGTGATGTTTGGAGCTATGGTAAATCTTCATGTGATTAGTTTAAAAATTTGTCTCTTGTAAAGCATTACATCAAGTTGTGTTACTATGTTAAACATATCCTGTTTTCCTAAAGGAGTTAATTCCAGTGGGTTTTGCTCTTCATTTTTTTCTTTTTCTTGTCTTTTTATTTTTTAATATGTAACTCTAAACAGCAATTGTTACTTGTCTCCTACGTTACTTCCCTGCTCACTAAAATACATTATCATGATGTCCCTGCTGGGATGACTGCCGTAAGGTCTGGGCTGGTAGCAGTTTGGCTGATTATTATGACAGAACAAGGCCTCTTTCAGCTGAGCCACAGATTCATAAGAATACAGCTGCAGGTCATAATTTTCAGCAGTCCTTTGAAAATCTTAACTCTAAAAGCCATGAATGTCAAAAAACATTTTCAAGCTTATGGGACTTTCTGTACCTACAGTCAGATAAAAGGGAATTTGTCATAATACAGAGCAAATACAGCAAGAGAAAGAAGAGAAAGAGACAAGTTCTCCAAGCTAACTAAAACAAGCATCCATTTAATTTCACAGACAACTTAGGAATTGGTTAGACAGGTCAGCTCATGTGGGCTCCACACACACACACCAAAAAAAAGTCACATTTGAGAAATGAGATGTTCATTTACTATTGTTAGTTCTGTTATTCAGACAAGCTATTGTGCCACATCTGCTGAGCTGTCTGCCTGTTTATCTAGTATAGCTATTACTAATAAAATCATGTTTACCTTTGTAAGTGGAATTTCTCAGCAGTATCTAGGGCTATGGACTCCTATTTGCATTTCTTGTTGCCATATCATTTTGAAACAAAAAGGTGTACGGTTCTATTCATTACTCACTTTTACCTGTGGGTAGCAGCAAAAGACACTGTTTGCTGTGACTGGTTAGCTGCCCTCTTCTATTCAGCTGAGAAAAACATATGAAAGTTAAATCTATCACGTAAAGCTGCTCTTTCTCCTCAAATTCTGTATACCCCATATCACGTAGGGAAAAATATGCTTCCATTTATGAAATTCATTTTAAATGCAGGAAGCCCAGAATATCTATAACCAGAAAGGACAAGACCAAAAACAATTGGCAAGTTATAGTTATTGAACATCAGCAAAGAGGTGAATGAGGGTGAAATAAATATGTGTTTTATACCTATGGCAGTTTTGCCCATCACCTTTCACATCAGCATGACAGCTGGCAAAATATGGTTACTGGTCTGGAGGCATGTTTAAAATTACCTTTGCAATAAAAATAAAAGTTAAACTGGTGTGAGAGCAGCAGTTTCAATATTTAAGATTTTGTTGGGGGATGAATTCTGTTACTTATGATATATGATCTTTATTTCCAGCTCTGATGCCAAAACAAATCTTATGGCTATTCAAAAAGAGAATCTTGGTTTTGAAGCACAGCACTATCATAACTCAAATCCATAAGGTGATTTAAGGAAAAAAAATAATACAAGTGGCTGTAAATGACTTAGAAGGCAAAGACAATGACATAATGTTACTCAGTGCTGTACCTTTGTGGGAAATTGATGCTCTAAGTTAGGGAACATCTGCGTTTTTCCCCCTTAAAATAATAGAGTACATCAGCCATTCATTTTCCCTTTTGATATGATAAAAGAGTGCGATGCTTTCTTTTATTATTGCATCCATTTACTTTACCACCATTTATTTGTCTTAGACCTTTCTCTTGTGCCTCAGATCTATCATGCTGCTTACACCAATAAAACTGAGGGAAGTTGCTTTTGAAGATTAACACAAAGTGCTGTTTCACCGTTTTCTGGAGCTTTTTACATGGCAGACTAAACTTCAGTGTTTTTAGAGGCACTGGGAATGAAGAAGAGATTGCACTCCAGAACTGGGCAGAATACTGCACTGTAAGAAATTGTGGAGAAATCTGAGTAGTGTGACCTCAAATATTAACACTCTTTTTTTCTGTCTAGGAGTCACTATCTGGGAGCTTATGACATTTGGCGGGAAGCCGTACGATGGAATCCCAACTCGAGAGATTCCCGACCTCTTGGAGAAGGGAGAGCGGTTGCCCCAACCTCCAATCTGCACTATCGATGTTTATATGGTGATGGTGAAATGTAAGTAATTGTCGCTTTTAATATCCTTATGCTCAGCGCAAGAGTGACATTGTTTTAGACCATTTGCATCTATAGTTCTGACAGTGCTGTAATAGGGCAGGCTGCTTCAAAACAAAAGCTTCCTAAGATACTGTAAATTCCATTTAAATACTGTATGCACATTTTTTTGCAATTGCAAAAGATACGAATTTAGCTGTGAAGGGCTGAGTTAGCTCAGCTTCTTATTACTGTCAGATGGTATCTCGTATTCTTGCTGTGAAGTCAAAATTGTATGATTGTTATTGTAAACCCTTGTCATTTCCATGACAATTGATCTTGATGTTAAAAAAGATAGTATTAAACATAATTATGGTACATGGATACCCAGCCAGTGAAGGTTGTGAGGAGAAATGCTTGTTCCAAATATTGAGGAAAGAAAGCATGGATGTTTTATTGTTAGTAACAGGAATGATGATTGCAATAGTAATAATAAAAAGTAAAATTAAATTAATACAAGAAATGCTACAGAGAAGATAATTTTTTTATCATTCTTAGTCCAGTACAATAATTTATGAATGTTTTTACTTTAGCGAAAAAGGAAAACAGTCTGCTCATGGTTTCTTCCTACCCTTTTATCTCCAAGATACCCGCACTACTGACAGTATCCTCCAAGGCTATGCTTCTAATTTAAAAAGAATTAGGAACATCTCTCTGGTGTTTCTGACTTAATTTAAGTGAGATTAACATACAGACATCTCATCCATCTTATATAGTCCTTTCCCTTTTGCTTTGTACACAAAAACACTGAAAGAAAGAAAATAAAACTAGAAGAGGTAAATAACGTATCTTCTGAAAACAGTTCTGCTGTGCATGCAGGTATGGAAATTGTCTGAAATAGTGCAAAGGGTTCATGTTTGTTGAGTGCAAAAATGTTCCATCTGACAGGATTTCTAATGAGTGGACAAAAGGCAGTTCTAGTAGATGGGGTATTCTGGAAGATGAAAAGTTACAGCTAGATGTACAGACCTAGTCCTGTAATGTTTGTGTGAAGTTCTTTATAAGCTATAGTAGCTTTGTTTTTCTTGTGTTGGTCGCTTCTTCAGTTAAACAGCACGAAGATAAGGACTGCTTCGTTTAGCCTCCCTGGCAAATGAGAACATGTTCTTGGGAAGCTGCTGATAGGATCTTCCATTAGAAAAAGCTGACACTGAGATAAACTAGTTGTTGATGGTGACTGCCTATACTAGTTTCTTGGTTTGCAGAAAGCATTAGTGGGGATTGAGAATTGTTGTTCCTAATGAATGTTTCTTGGGCAGTGAAGGACAAAAGACTCACCCTTACTCAATTAAAATAGCATCTAATGCCTTGGGTGAGGTCTGTGTTGATGATGCAAACATGTGACTGCAGAATTACCTGAAAGGCAGATGCGAGGTCAGTCATACTGTATATCCGTTGAACAGCTCTTTTTAATCTAAGTCACTGTGAAACAGTAGGTCAGTTAAAGTGAGATTGTATTTACTAGTAACTTTGTAATAAACCCACTAGACTCAGATGAGATCAGATTCATTATATTAGAGGTTGGACACATCTATAATAAAAGGCAGTCAGAGCTGACATCTAAATGGGCAAGATAGACACAGAACATTGCAAGGCATTGTTGCTGTCTCTGTTTTGGGGATGGGCAGCAGGAGCTCAGAGCAAATTAAGAAGAAATCCATGCAGTGTGGAACAATCTAGTCTTCTCTGGCCAAGACCAGATGTTTTCCATTTTAGAGGCATCATAGAGTTCTAGCTTTCTATTCTTCTGGGCTCTTTATTGCAACTTTTCTTTCGGCCAGAGCTATCAAGGACATCAAGGACTTCAAACTTGTGCATTTTTAAAAAATGAATGATTTTGTCCCTTGACAATTAACTGTTTTCTTTCATATCTTTCATCTGTCCCCAGGCTGGATGATTGATGCTGACAGTCGGCCGAAATTCAAGGAGCTGGCTGCTGAATTCTCTAGAATGGCTCGAGACCCTCAGAGATACCTAGTAATTCAGGTAAGCAACTCTGCAATATCAGGGGAAAAAAAAATTCTCTCTGCTGAGCCTGACTGTTAAGGGGGTTGCTTTGAATCTCTTTAAGTTCAAGGTGCCCTTGAACTTAAAGCAAACAGTGACCACAGTACTATACAAGAATGAAGTGGAATAGCCAGTGTCAGTATCTCAAAAATAATAATAAAATAATCTGGAGTTCACTTCCTAAGCTTGTATTTATAAGCACATATACAAGATCTGGCTTTGCAAACTGCTCAGTACTTTCCATTCTCTCATGAAACCGGGGACAAGATTTGTCCGTCAGTAGACAGTGGATCTACTTTAGACCAGGGACTTGCTCGGTTCTACAATTGCTTAGGCTGAATCTCAGGGGATTATCCTGAAGACACCCTTACCTGCACTGCTGAGATCATAAGAAAGTTTCTTTCCATAGCCTAAACATAAAGGTTTCTCAGAAGACAGGGAGTTGTGTCGCATTGGTACCTCTGATGCTAGAGAGGAGCTTCCCTCTGTGTCCTCCTTAGCCATTGTAGGTTCTGTAGTGTTTCACAGTCCCTGCGACAGACCCACACCCGCATGATTTAACACATGGAACTACCCTGTGGCAGCAGGGCAATAGCGGTATAGCCATATCTGTTGACTACATCTAGCTGGAGCTGTGTATGCCCTGAGTACAGGTGTATGTGGAAATTTTTGTCCTTTCACTCCTACATTCTGCAGAAGCCTAGAGTTGTGTATGTGTTTATCACAACTCAGACTCAGGCCACAGAAAACGAATCCAACTATTTGGTAAAGTCCTTAGATGGTTCCAGTGTGTGAGGAGTTCAAATGAAAATGAAAAATAAAAAGAAGTAAGGTGATATTGAAACACCAGAGACCAAAGCATGGAATTAGTTTAATCCAGGTAATGATACTCTCATGCTATATCTCATGCTATATCTGCTCCACATCATGGAGTACAGGGCAGAGATACATCCAGCTGGTCCTTAGCTTCACACTGATGTAAGGATTCCTAGCTGAAGAGCCTCCAGAAGTAGAGCCACTGCCACTGTATGTCTCCTGATTGCTTTTGGGTCTCACCGTATGGTGTTTCGTTTCACTGTGTAGACATGCTAGCCTACCTATGGTGTATTATTGCACAGTCTGAATGTATGCTGCTCTCCTTCAGCTTGAGGAGAAGTAAAATATATTTGAAAAGTAAAATACTAGTCAAGAGGATTTGTGGTGCTGAATGTGGAAATTCTCTTGCAGTATTTCCCACTGTGTTAGTAAGTTCAGCTGATACAAGTGATTCTGGAAAAATCAGTCTGATTAAATTACTTTGTTAGATAGGACATGTTTACCTCTTCCCTCCCTTTCTCTCCTCTGCCCTTCCTTCCCCTGTTGTATAGTCTGGTGGGTATTTTATCCTGTGAGGCTTCTTCTCCAATGATCCTTGCAGACAATTCTGGCCATGTGCTTCTTGAGGAGAAATCAGGGTAACTCTGCCATTGTGACTCCCCATTCCCCCCCAGATGCGATCAAGAATGACAAGCTTGCTGTTGAGCTTTGAAACCCGTCTGTATGCACCCTGTAGCACAGCCTCCATTCCCTGCTGGATTCCACACGTGGCATAGTAATTCTTGCAGAGTGGGAGGCCATTCTTTAGCCATGCAGTTAAGTTTAGCATCATTTCCACAGGCTGCCTTTTGTGATGTTCTGTGGCACCAAGCAAAGTGCAGCCCTGATTTGCCTCTCCAGCTTGTAGATGCTATTCCAATAAAAATACATATCATTGTTGTTGCTGTTGTTCCCTGATTTGATTTTTATTGCTTTCAGCTCTGTTACATTCTACAGAACTTTCCATATGGATGAGAGGGAAATTTAGCCTCTAAGTCCCTAAAAATGCAAATGAAAATAAAGCAAACACTCAGACACAGCAGTTTCCATGTTATTTTTCCTCTCCATGTGAGCCTAAACAGCTGAGATATTTCACACAATATATCAGGCCTTGACAGAACTTGGTCAGAAACTGAGCTTGTATGGGAAAAAGAGAGAAGAAAGAATAAAAGCTCGATCACAAGAATGCCAAAAAATGACTTTGCTTGATTTATGCAGTTATTCTGTTTCTGTCATCAAATTCCCAGTAAAAAAATCAAAACAAATGATGTGGATGCGGTGCTTCAGAACAAACAAAGCAGCACGCGTGGTCCCTGCAGCCTGGCTGCTAGGGCATGAAGAAGGCTGAAGTTCCCTGTTTGGGAAATCTTTTGACCATTTTCCTCTCTCAATACAACCTATTTAGGGAGATGATCGTATGAAGCTCCCAAGCCCAAATGACAGCAAGTTCTTCCAAAACCTTCTCGATGAGGAAGACCTGGAAGATATGATGGATGCTGAAGAGTATCTTGTTCCTCAAGCCTTCAACATCCCTCCTCCCATCTACACCTCCAGAACAAGAATTGATTCCAACAGGGTAAGAGCAAATACCGGTTATTATAAAAGCACAGGTGGAGATTTAAGTACTCTAATCAAACACAGGCCAGAGTTGCCTTGGGAATTACAAGCTCTCATTGTAAGGAGAGTGACTATAAAAATGTTGTCACTGGGTTCCCCGTTCATTGTTCCTCAGTGGATTCTAAATTAATAGCTCAGCCTTGAGGTGAACAAAGGCTTGACTTGAACTGCCTGTCCTGAAAACACAGCTGAGGCTTGTGAAGTCAAGCAGTATTGTTTCTTAGTTGCGTACCATCATGGCCAGGAAGTGCATAGCTCTGATTCTCCCATCCCTGCAATCCTGTTGTCTTGACAGGGTTGGCACTGATGTAACTGAGGGCAGCTGGAATATATAGATAAATGCTGCTTTTTTGTCTGGAGCCAGATTTCAGACCCAGCCCCTTTTCCTGTTTGGATGTGATACTTTCATGGTCCTACTTCACAAGCGTGTATTTTTGCTGAGCACGTCACAGATTTTAGCATGTAACAAGTGATAGGACCAGAGGAAATGGCCTCAAGTTCCACCAGGGGAGGTTTAGGTTGGATATTAGGAAAAACTTCTTCACTGAAAGGGTAGTCAGGCACTGGAACAGGCTGCCCAGGGAAGTGGTTGAGTCCCCATCCCTGGAGGTATTTAAAAGATGCGTAGGTGTGGTGCTTAGGGACATGGTTTAGTGGTGGGCTTGGCAGTGCTAGGTTAACAGTTGGACTTGATCTTAAAGGTCTTTTCCAACCTAAACGATTCTATGATTCTGTGTTGATCTTCGTAACATCCCTGTCAGGGGAGGAAATATTCATTTTACAGGGGGAGCTGAGGCACAGAGAGTGTTCAGGTGGAATTCAGCTCACATAACTCTAACCATCAAAAGGACAGGGGTATAATCTAAACTCTTCATCTAGACTTCATTTTGTGTCATTGGAGAAGAGCGGGTACATCCAGTAGGTGATTATTGTGGCTTGCCTTGGACATTTACAGTGGGATAAGTTACTTTCTGGAGGTGTCTTTCTCTGTTCGCTGACTACTGACAGCTCTAGAGCAGTCTCAGACCTGATGCATGAGCTCTGGTGTATTGGATCCTGTCCTAAATGCCTCAGCCTCAGTGCCACAGGAGCCCTGCTGCAGATGGGGACCTGAGTTCAAGTTTCCCGAATTCCTTTTCACTGCTGAGCTCCCTGCCCACAGCTCTGACCTCTGCCTGTTCCTGTGCTTGGCTGCATCATTTTAACAGTTTAGGTGCCACCCCTTCTCACAAAACTAAGAGATCGTGAAATGAATTACTAATGTGAGGATGTTTGCACAAGCATCAGAAATATTTGGTAATTAAGGGTTTGTTTGTTTGTTTGTTTGTTTTCTCTCCATGGTCCTTTTAGTGGAAAGTCACATTTTAAATACTAAGTGGAGTCTCATTGAAATGTTGGTGTTTATTCCTCATGCTTTGGAAACATTTTGGACATTTGTCCTTAGCCGCGATAGTTCCAAATTCATACCCTGGTCTGAACTGATTACACCATGTGAGGCAGGGAAGACGTAAGCGAAGGAGCTAAGAGTGTATAAACCAGGTCAGTATTTGTGCTCTGACCATACACTGCATGAAGTTCTTTTGCCTCTCCTGAGTAAAGCAGTGCTTTTCTGGAATAAGGAAGACAAAATCTGATCGTAAATAATATCCAGTCAATTCATAAGGAAATTGCTACTGTTTTTAAAGGCAAGGGGACTAGAGAGGTCTTTGGAAGAGGCTGGGTTGTAGTGCCACTGGCTAAGCTAGATTCACGTAGCATTTCTCCTGCATCACTGAAAGGCAGTGAAAGGGGGGGGTGATGCATGATTTAGCAATAAGCAAGAAACTTCCTCTTTATGGCAACAAGAGTTAATTTTTAGAGTTGATGCTGATCTGAAATAAGTCAGTTTTACTCCTAGCTGTCTCTGGAGAGGTTCTGTTTCCTTTGCTGCCAACTTCTGAGAAAAGAAGGAAATGACAATAGTTACCTTTGAAAGGTGCTCACTGTCACAGGGATGTAAGTCACTGTAGCTTAGTTTTACACAGTGGAGTGCTACCATTTACACCAACGTAGGGTTGAGAGAGCAGAGTCAGACCCATAAGGTTTGCTGTATTCATCTCCCATATTTGCTGGAAACACTGAGGCAGATTTAAAGGAGAAAGGATTAGTAGGAAAATGTACTTGCCTTTTCAACAATTCCTTTTGCCCTCTGTCTTTAGTGCCAGCTGAGCAGAGGAGTCCACTAGAGTTGTGAGAATTAATTCCAACAAAAATCCTAGAGTAAATATTCTGGAAGAGTTATTTAAAATGTGCTGTTTGGGCAGCCAACATGCTCACTGGGATATTCACAGAAAGCAAACACAGGCATTTATTATTATTATTATATGCCAAATTCAAGTAACTTTCTCACAGCCTTTGCCCATCTTTAAACCACACTCTTGCAGCTGCTTGCACACGTCATCCCCTTGAAGTCACTACAGCTGCAGAAAGAGCTCCGTGCCCTTATTTTTTGCCACACAGAGGCTCCATCGCATTCTTGATGTGAAATCTCCTCTCCGCAGCTCACAATTTCCCATCTTGGTTTGAGACTGTGATTTTGTGCCACTGAAGTCAGTGGGAGCTTTGCTTTGCAATTCAATTTAACGACAGTAGCAAAACTGTATACTTCTTTCAGTAACTCCTACTGCTGGGAATTTTTCTCTGGCATCATACAACAATCTAATACTTAAACAAATCTGTAATTACCCTTTGTCAAAATTTTTCAGATTCTGAGTCAAGTTTTCTGAGCCAGGTAACCTCGGAGAAGGCAGCGGGTGGACAGAAAGCTTGCACCCAGCTCTGTATTTTTGCACCCTTTCCATCTTCATAGTGTTTTTCTTTATTGTAGGAGCCTCTTTATGGAGGGGTCGTTTTTAAGGCCAAAAGAAGAGATGAGCAAAGAAGTTGCCATTGGGCAATCAGCTGATTTATAATAGCACTTGCTTGTATCATTGGAGACTGACTCCTGTCCCGTAGCAGGATTATCAGTAGAATTTTGATGCTTGTCCAGTGTCTCAGCTTTGCTAACAATTCTGCATCTCCTAAATACACTGCTAGTACTGTCATATAGGTGAGTACATCTAGATTGCAGGAAGACCACAGCATCTTATTGCTGGAGGGGCTTGGGGCCAAGTTGAAAGCCCCATGGCATCTTAGCATTCCTCGTTTCCTCTGCAGAGAGGTTTTTTCTGGATGTAGTACATTTGTTTTCTCTCTGTGCAGAAAACTACATACTTGTCTGTTGTTTTTCTGAAGCACTCAGGTTCTTGGGACATTAACTATTCTTCTAGTGAAGGTTTGTGTTGATTTAAAACAAAATACACAGTAGCTCCTTTAAGGTAATAGTGCATCTGCTGTGCATAGTTCAGTGCAGATGGATGTCAGCTACAAGAATCACACAGAATTGAAATGCTGTCAGAGCTCTCTATCTGCAGTTGTTCTGATTCTGTCTTTGTGTTTCCTTTGGATAGTTTTTGATTTGTGCTTGTTTGGTGTAGTGAATATTAATATTACAGAAACTCATTGTGGTGCTGCTACAGCCATAGATGCCAAATGAATTGATATAGCTTAGGTAGTTTGTGTTCACTGTGTCTGGCAAATTAAATTTTATGGGGAGATTGCCAGGCAATTTGGTGAAGTAAAACACACAGACAAGAGCTACATGATCTTCATGTCATTTTCGGAGATCAGAAGTATGAAAGATACTGTATTTCCCATCTTAGTTGTTCTGATGGTAGTTTTAGTGAAGAAAGAGTTGGTTATGTGATGGCAGAGTATTCTGCTCCTTCTCTGGGCATGTTGTGCTGACGGCTTTAGTTGAATGTTCCAGCAGCGCAGCTCTACTGGGGACAAAAGTTTGCAGGAAGAAAGCAGGGAGCTCGTGAGCCTCCTCACACTTAGGCTTTGAAGTCAGGGAATTAAGGAAGAGCAAAAGCATTTACTTCCTAAGGAAAGCTCTGAAGTTTCTCTAGGGTGATCTAGGTCCTAAATCCTTGCAGCTTGTTGCGTGGGAGAGGCACCACTGGATGAGGTTTGCATAAAACACTGCCTGCCTTCTCCCTCCCCTGTGAAGAGGAAAGCTATTTGGATATGAATTAATAGCAGAGAGCTGCAGCCCATGGAAGAAAGACTGGAAAGAGAGAAGCCTTCTGGGGAGTTTCCAGCTCCCCAGGAAGTGTCACATCCTTCTTCCTCCAGGGATTACTGAGATTTATGAAGCTGCGAGGCTCAGACACAGCTTCAGCATTTCCATCACACCCACGCTGGCGTCATACTAGCACATCTTTGGGGCCTGTACGGCCAGGAGCAGAAGCCTGCACAAGCTCTAGCCCATAACGGTGCCCACTGTTATGGAGTCTGGCCTGAGACTAATGCAGCTTTTAAATAAAAATTAGCATCCTAAGCTAAATTGAATTCTTTCATTGCATCTGAAACTCTTCAGTTGCAATTTCAGCTCTTTGGCTTTTTTCTAGCTTTTATTTTCCGTTGTCTAGAGATATTCTAGAAATATAGAGTTTTAGAAGCTCTGTGCTTCTGAGAGATAAGCTGAATCCTCGGCAGTGTTTCCATGAGCACAGGACCCCAGCTACTGCTCGAGTGTCCTACATTCACAGCCATTAGATGATTCATTCAGGTATTTGTAACAAGTACTGTCCTGTGTGCACAGAGATAATACAGAAAGCACTCTGTGTACCCCATGATGCTTTTTGCTCTAAATCCTTGGCTAATTCCTTCTGAAAACTGTCTATACTGTTTATCACTCACTAATAACTGTGTCTGTAATTTTATTCCATACGCTATATATCATGGAAGCACCTGCCAACCTTGCAATTAAATATCAAGCTATTTTTCTCAGAGATGTCTAATTCATATGTCCAGGGAGACTATTCTGCTTGGCTAAAGCAGACTCTGGTACACCAAAAGCCAGTTTTCAGTTCCCTGAGTTACGCCATTGCAGCAGTCCTGGTGCAGTATTAGGTCTGGTAGTGTTTCATGGCTGAACATCTGTATGTGTCTGCATATAAAAAGATTATTCCAGAGGGAAACCAGGCAAGAAGTTAGCTTTATGATTTATTTGTTCTGATTTCTAAATTTGAAAGGTAACCATTTTCAAATCACAAGATTACAAAGGAGATGGTTGTTCGTGATTTTCAGATGTGTTTTGCACCAGTATGGCCTATGGCATCTTTTCTTCCAAAGCTTATCAGGGACAATAGGAACTATTCACTCAGCGGGATCGCTGCCAGAATTAAGTGACTTTTATTAGATTTTTAAGTAACAGGGCTGAATTTCTTAGGCATTTGCAGTGCTCCAGTGGTAGAAGATCAGATCTGAGGTCTAATACGACCTCCTTTACATAGTGAAATGCAGCAGACTTGAAAGGTGGGGGACAGTAAGCACCGCCGTCTTCAGTCACAGCTGGAAGGAGGGATTTTGGCGAGCAGTCAGAATTTGGAGGGGCACTTCCCAATGTGTCAGCACAGCTAAGCTAGTATGAGAGGTACTGTCATTGCAGGTGAGGAGAGCTAGCAGCTGGTTATAGCATCCTTTCCTCTTGGCAAAGAAGGCAGCAGGAGGGAGTCGTGATTTGTCCATGATTCTCCGTGTGTCCGGGGCTTTAGTAGCAATTGGTGCCTTCCTGGTCCCCGTTTCTTTTTCTGTCAGAAAAGGCAGTTAACTGTTTCTGCCCAAGCTCTCAAGCTAGTTATTTTTCCAGGTGTGTCCTGACCATGTGGGGCTGATGGCAGTAAAACTACTTAATCCTAAAGTCAATAGATAATTTGTGTGAAGAGATATCAAGGCTAGGTGGGGCCATTGCAATCATTTTGTCTAACCTTCTGGCATAAGATAGGCCAGAGTCTCTTGTCTCTTAATTTCTGCATCAAGTGCAGAAATTCTGTTTGAGGTGGAGTTTGTCTTTTAGAAAGATGGTCTTGATTGTATCAGGTGGGATGGAAAATACATCACAGTGTAGAAAAGTCTTACTGGGAAGTTAATGCTGACTCTTTAGCAGGGTTTGGATCCTATTACTGTCCGCCATGCACCCTTTTTTGTGCTAGATTAGGGAGCTGCCAGTTATCAGAAATCTCTTGTGCTTAAGGGGCTGAGTAGAATAGTACCATTTGTATGTGTTTGTTGTTAAAGAAGGACAACACCGATGCCTTCTTTTTATTTGGTTTATTTGTGGTGTTTCCCAGCCCTCTGCTTCTGCAATATCTTCCCAAAAATAATATGACCAAGTCTTTCCTTAAATTTGATGCTTATTACTGCAGTCTGTCAGGTTGTGGATTTTTTAATTTATTTCTATCCCATTTCTTTAATTCTTTCTCTTTAAGAGGTGATCAAAAACTTTCTGAAAATCTTAGTAGTCATTTTTTTGCCTTTCTACTAGACTCTGTTGCTTCCTTATGCAAGTGTTGCAATGAAATCTCCAATGCCAGAACAGATGAACTTGTAAATTAACTAGACATTGTATCAAAGGGTTTCATAACATTTCAGAAGATTACACTGACACTATCTCTATGTTAGCTCTCTTGCTTCTTGAAAAACTGCTTGATTAGTTAGGGAAGTTTGTATGAATCCATTCTACGTGTCTTTCATTAAATACTACATTTTGTGTATTTTCCTAGTAGATTCTAGGCAACAAGTGTAGCGGATACTGCAGCTGCTGCCATCAAACCTTCAGAGTAATTTTGGAAGTCCCACCAAGCTCTCTTTCAAGATCTCAAATTCCCATTTTCTGCTTCCCTAAGTTTTAATGACATCCTGGTGGTAGGAGGCTTCTTTCTGTTCTGCTCTGCCTTTTACATTTAAGCAGTTCTCAGTAGCTGTTAGTGTTTTGATGGTATGTCGACCATCACAAATACTTTACCTACTGTAACTTTTTAATTCTGGGAAATTCTTCTGTGTCTATTTCTAGTCTTTGTTGGAAGTGTGGATAGCACAAGGCCATCTTTGTCCATGAAAAGCAGGAGGTGAACCCAGACTGATACTAGTCAGCCTAATTTCATTACTCAGGATGAATGAAGTAGGAAGAATAAACATGCAAAAACACACTGTAAAATACATTAGATGAAAAATTATTTCAGTCTTAATAATTTACATGAAAAAGGAAGGCTTCTCACAAAATATGTATATTTAGAATATGAGTATTTAAATACCATTTTAAAATGTGCTAAGTTTGCCAGCGGAAAAAGGAAGAAAATTCATGTGGAGGACTCAAACAGAATAAATGATGGCTGGCTCTTCACAGAGAATTCTTTGAAAGTGCTTTATGGCAATTAGTCTCTTGCTTTGCAGCCAGGCCAGCTGAAATCAGTGGTGTTTCTCAAGAAGTAAGCCTGAACAGATTATCAGGACCAACTTGTCAAATTGCCTCATGGTTTTGCAGGTCAAGTGCCTTAAAACAGGAATTTTTTTAATGCGTTAGCTGTTTTCTGTCACATTCAGGCTCCTGATTCAGGCATATAGATTTAGAGTCAGACTTTCCAAAAGTATTGGATGGCATTTCAGTTTCTACAGATTTAATATATATTTAATTACAAATCACCAGCTCACAGTACTTCCCGGTGAGACCTACTGCGCATTAATGCTCAGTGGTATCGGTGGAAGAGTCTGTAGCTGTATATTGCTTCAAACCTTGATGCATGAGATGTAAATTTATTGAGCTTTAATATAAACTGGTTTAAAATCAGGCAGCATCTGCTTAATCCATGAATAGCTGCTGGCTGTGTTAACAGTCAATAGAGCTCACAGCTGATCCATTTTCTTTTCTCTCCTGAAAAGAAAAAAAGTCAATAGATATAAAGAGAGTAAGTAATAAATATTTCTACAGTGCACTGATGAGGCATTCTTGGAAAACAGCAAGCTAAACAACTCTACATAATTCAGTAGATGGAAAAGTGGACTAAGAGTCAGGAAATAATTACGAGAGCTGGGAGAAAATTTTCCTTCTGTGACTAAATTTGAAACAGAAATTGTTAGTGAAAAATGTCCGTTTCTGAGGAATCATATTTGTGATTTTCTTGAAATAATAAAAGCACCTGAAAATACAAGGGGCCGTGATTTGGAAATGCACCTGGCAGGGCTCCAAGGAGTTGTCATTTAAACACCGGTCTGCCCGCGACGGTTGGGGCTCACGAGCCAGAGAGTGCCATCCCCAGTGTCCCGTGGCAGTGGGACTCCTGTGATAATGTTTTGAGCGTGAGGTGGCGGGGGGACTCTGGAGCATCCTGGGCCAAATACGGCACTTTCTAAACATACATGCAATGGGGATAAATGCCAGCACAGCCTAAAGTGCCTTTGTTAGCCAGAGTAAAAAGTCTGTCATTCTTGTTAAATGCTGTGGTAGGGGAGGGAAAAAAAATTCTCAAAGCTATAAAAAGACTCTCCAAAAGATGTGGTGGGGAGAAGTGGGAGGAGGCACAGATGAAGTTTAGATTTGGAATGTTAAAAAGATGATTATTTTATCCAAATCAGCTGTATGGTTATCTCTTTTAGCGTATTATTGCCACCAGAACCTCAGCCCTGCTCTAAATCAACTCAGCATTTCATCAAGAAGCCTATTCTTTGCTATAAGAGACCAAGAGTGCACAATTACGGGTTTCTTTTCCCCCTTGCATAATAAAATTGGGAGATTATCATCAAGTTTCTATTCAGATTTTAGGAAGGCTTTTTTATTTTATTTTTAAAACCCATCTTTGTCTGTAAGAGCTCCCTGTTCAGGCCAGCATGCTGTAATGATTACTGCTGTAAAGGCTTCAGTGGAGATGTGCTCTATTTCATTCTCAATGAGGGTTGATGGCATTTTGAGAGGCTCAGAATATCCTTTGATTACTGTACAAAACAGACTGGGGAAGATGGCAATGCAGCGTGCGGCATAGGAGGGGGCTGCTGCTCCGAGTGTTGCTCATCAACTTTCTTTTGTGCTTTTTTTTTCGTCTGCCATGTCGCAATCACAAATGATGACCGTGTTGTGGTTTTGGTCCCATTCCCCATCCTTTCCCTGTTTTGGGATTTGAAGCTCGAGGTTTGTACAGAAAAGGAGCTGCTGCTGCTCCTGTGTTTTGGACAGATGCTACAGCATATGAGCAGGAGCAGTGCCTTGACCCTTCTCTCCCCCAGCGAATTGTTAGAGTAGCTAGGAAACGGTATCTTGTCTCTTCCAAACTGTGGGGAATCGGCCCAGTGTTAGAAGGTGCCATTTACTGTAAAACGTCTTGGAGAGCGTATTAAAAAAGGAGTGACAGAAAGCTAGTCATGGGTGACAGGAATGATATGGGAGTAAAAGAGATTGAAAGGGAAAGATAGACACATGCAAGCTGTCTCTCTTCCTGCTCTCCTGCCTGTTTGACACTCGTGGTGCGTTAATACAAAATAATAGGGAAAAGGAATTCTTGCATCTTCATTCTTGTGTCATGCTTAGATCACATTACATATTGTGCCAGCTGAAGTCTGTTGGCCAGCCATTCTGAAGTTGGAAGGAGGAAGGTTTCCAAGGTCTGGAGGACAGGGGCATTTCCAGGGAGAGTTTTTGATGCCATACAGCAGGAGAATGCTTTTATTCCCAGCCTGGGTATAGGAGATGGGTCTATGGAAAAGCGTTTCACCTATGTTTCCCTGTCAGTGTGCCTGGATACTGAGTTTTGTGGCCACATCGTGCATCGCTTAACAGGTTATTTTCATTGATCTTCTTGTAATCTTTGACTCCTCTACTTGGTGAAGTGTTAGACTGAAAATATATGGTGTATGTCTGGTATTTTCCAGTAACAGCACAGGAAATATTCTGTGCAATATTTCCGTATGTTGTTTCCTATACCACTAAGGCAAGACTGTTAGGCATGTTTTGTTTGTGATATATGCCATTTACTCTTCACAGTCCAGGCTAAATTGCACCTAGAAGGCTGTATTCTGATTTGGGCATCCCACTGCGTATGGACTGCTCTAAAAGAGTTTATAAATCTGAAAACAGATGTCTTAGGAGAGAAAATTGTGCAAGAGGAAGTTTAAATGACTCATCTGAAGCTATGAAGTAAGTCAGTACTGACCTGAACCCAGGTCACCGGTGAAACATCCATACTGATATTGAACAAGTTCAGGGATGTCTTAAACCCGCCGTACTGCCAGGACGTGATCTGGCACATCCAGACGATACAGGTAGCCTATGTGAACTGAATTTGAGCTCAGGCTGCCTGCAAATCTTACCTCTCTTCTGACAAACAGCAACCAGAAAAAACTTAAGTGCAGAAAAAACTTACATGCAGAAAAGACGTATTCCTTGTTTCTTCTGTTTATTTTTTTCCCTCACTGCTCTAAACTGGATGTTTTGTGTCTTGATTGTGGAAGAAGCAGTCATCAGAGACTGGAGCAAACACTCTAGCTAACACACCTTGATGCTTACATTCTTTCCTGTACTTGTGTATCAACATTCAAGTTAAAATGTTTACACACATTCTGAGAAAGGGTAATGCTGGAAAAGGGACTGGGACTTCATCATTTCCAATAAAGATTCATTGATCCCTAATGGAACTTTATGGCCATTGAACTAACGGCATTGTAAATTGTTGCATGGCTACTGCCCACAACCTGTGTATGTTATTCCTACCTTTTATTTTTGTTGTTGAACAATAGGCTCCCCTTTCCTCTCAGTAGAAAAATGTATGTCCTGTCTTGCTACATTAACTCAGGTGGGCCACATTGCTGTTTGCGTGCCTGAAATAGGTGATATAAGAGACACACATATCCCAAACCAGTTTCAGAGGATGTACATCTCCAGTATACTGTGATTGTTTTTCTGTGTGCTGAAATGATGCAGGGTGCCAGCAATGACCCATACCAAGTGCCGAGCCATGATGCTTGGCACTGATGCTAATGGGAACTTTTCTTCATAGCCCTAGAGAAAAGTGCCCAGTGGGGGACAGAGTTTTCTTAAGTAGGGTCAGGAGCCCAGGCTGAACAGAAGAGAGAGCATGTGGAATGCCAGGCTTGTGTCAGGTGCTGCAAGCTGTAGGGACAGACATGCTTTAACTGTAACAGCCCAGGAGGGCCTCTAATCCTTTCTTTTTACATATGGGCCTGTTCTGAGCAGGGGCTAGGACCAGAAATCTCCAGAGGTCTGCAAAGGCCTCTAGCTATTACTATACAAACAGCACTTCATTTCTATTTAACATTATACAGCAATCTCATGGTACATGTTCTTTCTTTCCTTTGATTTTCATCTCAGACATGTTTGCTGTGGGCTCTCTGAAGCAGGGCAGAGTAAGCTGTTAGCTCTGTGGTCAGAGGGAAGCAGGACTGCTCCTGAGCAGAGGTGGCTGCTCTCCTGGGGTGGTCTTTCCTATTTGAATTTCAGTTCAGATCAGTTGTAAATACCAGGCTGCTCCCTTGAAATGTAGCTGGAGTTTGCTCGGGGCTGGTGGGACAGCTGTGTTGTGTGCTCTGTCTGCAGCCCCAGCAGAGCATCCCAAACGTATTATTCAGATCCACTCACATAAATTAGCTGTTCTTCCTAGAGAACTGCTGAAATCTTGGTGCATGCAGCAAGATCTGCTCAGCCTGATATGTTAGGAGGGTGCGGTTTGGTGACTCGAGCCTGGATGCTGACTTGGTTTCAAATCAGGTAAACAGTTTCTAGGGGAAGGAGGAAAGTGAGTTATTTCTGGGGGCAGACAGCCCAGGACTGAACTGGTACAAAGAAGTGTTGCAGAGCTCAGTCAAAACATATAATCACTGAGATGCCGAACCATGGACCATGAGACACCCCTGAACAGGACGTGTGAGGAGCATCCCAGTGAGAAAGTGGGAGTGTTATACTCCTGCTTTATGGTTTGGTGCTTTTTGCGTACGAGAGCAGAAAGAGAGGGAAAGGGAATTGGGTTTTCATGTGGATAGGAGCAGTATCAGAGTGGGTTCAAACGTGTGTGTGTGTGTGTGTGTATACATACATTGATGTTGGCAGAGCCTTGCCTTTAGCAAAGAAAAATCTTTCAGTCCCATGAGCTTAGCACGCTGCTTAAGAACAAGAAACAGCAATAATTGTGCAACCTTATCAAATGTGTGTGCACATCTCGGTGGGTGACAAGGAAAACCAGCTCTGCAGCAGCAAGGGTGCTGTTGTGAGGCTGTGCTAGCAAGCAAAGCATGGGGCTACCGGATCATGCTGTAAAATAAAATTTTATTTATTTTCTATTTATTTATTTTCTATTTGGTGATAGTCCTGTACCACCCATAGTCCCACAGCAGCATCACATCACTGAGTGCCTTCCACCTGAAATCTGCTGTGGGTGCAGCTTTGAAGGCAGCTGAGGCCACTGTAAGGCTGCTGTGGGATGAGCTGTAGCACTGGCAGGGGGAGGAACACAGCTCTGGTGCCATGCTCCAGGCATCACACTAGACTCCAACGAAAAGAGTCAAGGCAGAGGCATATTCACACAACTACATAAATATGAGCGGCAGGACCCAACAAGGCTTTGATTTCATTACAGTTTAACATGCAGCCAGAAAATATTATGTCCCTGCTATAAAGGAGGAGATATTTACCTTGGGGAGATTTTTAGAAGCAAGGAATTGGAAAATGAAATTAATGAATAGAAAGCAATAACACAATCAAATATTCACAAAAGTGTTATTTACCTCTCTTTTATCAAGGCTCATTTTACACAAACGTTAGCAGTTGTAATAGCTGATATGTCACTGGTATTTAATACCAAAGGGCCTCTAAAAAGGCTTTAGGGGACATTGGCTTGTTTTTTATCTTTTCTCCCTGCTGTCATGTTTGTGCCTAAAATTCAATCATGTGTTATAAAGAACGAAATCTCAGGCATTTCTGGTTAGGACTGCTCATGGGCAGTTAAAAGGCTAGGCTCCTTCTGGAGGATGGTTAGAGTTTAAATGCTGATGGATGTGTGCACTCCAGAGCTAATGGATATAATGCATATTACACTATCAAAAGGGAGTGATGGTTAATTTTTTATTTTTTTTTTAGTATGCAAGTTGAGACTTTTTAAGTAGGTTTATGTAGTGAGTTCTTTGAGCAACCAGCCTCTGAAGTCTCTGTCCATCTGAACAAGCTAGAGATCTTGATCATTCAGGTCAGAATTTCAGGATCAGAAATCCAAAAACCTAGATCTTCTCAGTAAAGGAACATCAGCTGTTTTTTTCAAGATAGTATTTAAGATGCAAAAACAACAACCAAAAAAAAAGTAAATTGGATTACACATACAAGTCAATCTATTTAAGTTTTACTTGGTAAGGTCCAAATGTACTTTTCTACTCATAGTGTGATTTGTGTCCTGACCAGTAAGAGTTGGCTGGGGCTTTCGGTACTTATCTTGGAAGCCTACAAAATTATGACATCACATTGCAATTAGCAGGCAATTTAAAGACATTTGAACAATTATATCACATTTTCAGCCCCACTAAGTGGCACCACAGCTGTTTTCTTTGCCTCCTTTTTTTGGAACAGTGGCCACAGGGTATTAACTCATGGGGAAAAACAGTAAAGAATTAAAAAAGTGTGCAGACACCAGTGGTTTGGAGAAGAGACAAGCTGTAAGGTTCTGTGTTAAGGGTGTTGCAAGACAGCTATGTTTAGTACAGAGCTAAAGAGGGAGCATGAAGAAAATACCATTACTGTGATCTTAGTTGGCAGGTCACTAACTGGGAAGGGTCTTGTCAGCAAAAATAGCAATAAATGCATTAATGCTAGTCCATTCTCCCCTGACATCTTGGGACAGGGGTATTCGAAGAGGGCCTGTTATTATGTTGTTACAGTTGCATAGTATGTATTTAAATGTTAGAGTCACGGCCAAGAAGATCTAAAGATAGGACAGTGGGTTTAGCCTTTTGTGATGAGGGTGGAGCAAAGCATGCCCACGGATAGATATAATGTGGCCTTCCTCGAATAATATTTTTTTAAGTTGCTAATCATCTAAACATTTACTGGCAGAGGAGCGTAGCCCTGTGTACTGAAGCCGAGCCTGTTGACAAAAGACTTGCTTTTCTAAGTTACCCTTAAGAGATCACTGTGAGCTGTGAACTAAAAGCAGTTCAAGACAGCTCTCCCCTTACTCCTCCAGAATCAATGAACCACAAGTTGAAATTCATGGGAGTGCCTCTGTGAAAATAGAAAGATGTAAATTAAAGGTGCGTAATATAGCATGGTATAGTACCAAATAGAAAAGGAGTGGTTGCAGTCACTGGTTTAGTGTCTGTGAAAAGCGGACAGCAGCAAACTCCATTCCCCTGCCTATAATACTAACAGAGTATTGCTGCAGCTCTTTTCAGTCTCGTACAGTCTGGAGGGCTGTAGCCAGCTTGGAAACCAAAAGAAGCAAACCCCCTCTTCGGAGCCTCGCAGCCTGCAGGCGGGAGGAAAGGAAGCTGGGGAGCTTTACAAGGAGGTAGAGGATTCCCAGCAGAGCTTTGGATTCCTCACTGTTAAGACAGTTGACTCTCTGTAGTCACCACTTTGTGTTTCTTCTCTGGATCCTACCTGTAATCATCAGTTTGCCTAAATCTTCACCACGCTCCATGGACCATAGCTTACTACTTACCTGTCTTCAGTCCTTCCTTCTTCATCTTTTTGGAGTATACAGAAAGCTTCCCTGAATTCAAGTAAATACAAGATCAGAGGGCAAGGAGAAGGCAGGTTAAGTCTCCTGCAGTGCAACATCCTATAGCCATCAGTAGGACTTCCAAGGAGCATCTGGCAGGCTCGGGGGATGTTTTTTGTCCATTTGTCTAACACATTCTGGGTTGTAACCTGTCTGTATGTCATTACAAGGTGACAATAAATCTGTGGTACAACAGAAGGGTGAGGGGGTTCAGAGAGGATCTGACCTCCGCAGTCAGAGCACCTCTGGTTTCCACGGTGTTCCCTGTTTCAAGGGACCTTCCTAGTTGTCCCAAACAAGCCTCTTGCAGAAGACTGCCATGTTACAAGCTTGCTGCATAGTCTGTATCCAGATGTGTATTGAGGACCTTGATGTCTGCTCCCTTTAAAAAAAAAAAAAAAAAAGGGTGATCTCTGGTAAAGCGCCTTCTGTTCCATCTTCTGTTATGATCTTCTCTCTCAAGTGTGGTCATCTCAGCCAGGCAACTGCTGACTTTGTTTTTTCCTTCCCTGCTTGTGAACCTTTGTTGGCTGTTTTTCTTCTGGATACGAGTACACTTGTCTTGAATAGAAGAGAAGCCACATGCAGATGGGGCAGCAGCGAAGTTACCAGGCTGATCCAGCCAAGCCCTCTGTCATCTCTTTCTGTACTGCCTTAGATGGTACTTTCTTTGCAGTTGGCATCATCCTCGCTTCTCTGGCTGTCAGCAGCCACAGCTGGGTCAGAGAGGCCAAAGCTGCTCCCAGGCCTAGGGCTTAAGTTTAAGCTCTGCTTTTCAAACATAATCAGCTCTTTGGCGAATGCACGGTTGGCCTAGACTTCAGTGGTGTCTCAGCCGCTCCTCCCTCAGCCCTATTACCCATGCACAGAGCCCTCCGAGCTCCCACTGGCTGCACAAGGCAGAGCTCTGCCACTTGTGCTACCGGTGGACCAGCGGCTGCTTGAGTCCCTCTGCACCAGCTGAACCAGGCCTGCATTTGGCCATTTGATTCAAGAGCAATTTGTTGACAGCAGAGGAGATTCAAGTTCAGCTCCAGCCTCTAGAGAAGCTGCTGTGCCTTCAGACTATCTTTTGTCCTTGTGCCTCCTGTCACATTTAGGTCTTACTACCGTCTCTCCCTTCCTACTCAGCCTGCTGTCACATGCCAGCCCTTTCTCCCTCCCTGCACCTCACAGTCTCTCTCATTTGCCATTGTCCTCTGTTCCTTTGCAAGCCACCGTTCCCTGCCTCCTGACCATCCCTGCTGCCAGCTCCTCCAGCACCGCTTTCCTTGCAAGCCTCTCAGCTCCTTTGCAGTCTGCTCAGACTGCTGTTTCCTCCTCCTCCCCCCCATACTGGCAGGGGGGGTCACTGAGACAACGGGATAGACCCTCTCCTGTGTTTCCTTCCAGCACCTAGTTTCCCTGGGGAAAAACAACCACGGAGTCCTGCGCAAGCGTTGCTAATGGACGGTGCAGATAGACAATTCAGCTAACAAAGGTTTTCCTGCACTTTCGTAATTTGCAACCTGGAGGCTTTTTTAGGTCATAACTTGGCTAAATATGGATGAATTTTCATGGGGATGGAGAAAAGTGTATCGCTAACTATGGCTCATCACCACATTTACACCTCAAACACAAAATGTTAGATCTGAGCAACAAATGGCCGCAGGGATATTTCAAATAGAAGGAAATGGGCATATTTTTGATCACCAGAAAAGGGTCTTCAGACAGGCAGCATGCATTTAAAAACGTTTGTTTGTTTTTAAGATTTTTCCTGATGCAGGTATTTTGCTTAAACACAAAACATTCCTTTATAAAGTAAGATATTTGACAGTGACCATCATCTCCATCCTGATGTTTTGGCAAGAAGTTTATAAGGGAAAGATTGACTGTAGTACATCCAGTCCTTACTATGTCAGGATGCATGATGTCTTGTCTTTTAATTTTGCTATGTTTCTTGGTGTGGATAAGTTTTTGAAACAGATTTTGGTGAGTGAGATGTCTTCAAAAGTGGAGTGTTCCCAGGGTGGTTAGACTTCTTTCCTGAGGCAGTGGGTTTTTCCTTCTAATTTATCTCGAGTTTAGACCTGCTTTTTTCAAATCCTGACTTCTTCTTTCCCCCGACTAGGAGATAAGGGAAAGACAATAAAGTTTTTGAAACAAAATGGGAAGCAAAGTCATTATGAAGAACGGAACTTGTAGTCTCAAAAATAACATTTTGGCAGTAGAAAAACATAAAAAATTAAGGCTTCTTTGTTTTATTTTTATTTTCCTCCAAAAATCAGCATTTCCTCAATGAAAAACAGGCCAGTTTTGAGTAGCAGTAATAAGTATAAATGCAGCTGCTGTGCCGGTGATGTTACAACAGTTCAGGGTCCACAGGGCAGCGTAAGACAGTCTAGAAACCAATGTCAAAATGAAGATCTCTGCATGGATACTTTGATGTACAGCCTCTAGACTCCTCGCTAAAACGCCTTACCCTGTGATACAGAGGTAACATTAGAAGAGTGGTATATGTTGAGAGCAGGACTGTGGCACATTGGAGTCTTGAAATGCAGCAGCTGCTGTGCTATTTGGGTTTACCGAAGCATAGGGACTGTTTTTCCTGTGATACGTAAGCTAGCTGTGACAGTCCTGCACCCTCCTGCCCTCCCAGCTACCCCTCTCCTGCATTGGCCCTGGCAAAGGAAGCCTTGGCTTGGAGGGAGATGCTTTCTGCCCTTCTCCTGCCCTGTATTTTCTCTGAAGTTGAATGCACCGTCTGTCATTCTTTCTGCACAATCTGCCTTTCCAAAAATTAGACACAAGACATTTGCAGGATATACAGCTGTCAGCAGGTGTAACACGGCACTTGCCCTTACCCAGCAAGAGGCACTCAGTAGCCCTCCCTAGGACTGGTGAGGCACACAGCTTGTTGACATTGGTGAGACATTTGCCATGATTGAATTCGTTGAATTTTGGATTCAGTCAGGAAATCTAACTGATGTGCATGTTTCTCCCCATTAGCTCATACAGCTCATGTGACTTGTTTCATTCATGTGACCTCTTATTACGTATCCATCATTCCATTTTTCTTTCCTATTAGAGTGAAATTGGACACAGCCCTCCTCCTGCCTACACCCCTATGTCAGGAGTAAGTATTTCACATTCAACCTTCATCCTTTAGGTTTTCCTTCTTCCTTCACTACGTATTTTCTGTTTCAAACCCCTTTTTCCTACATAAATGGCCCAAAAGCCAACAGTGAATGAAGTGTGTATGTAAGCAATCAAATGGTCAGGATGTCTACACTCAGCCTGGATTCGTGTGCAAGCTCTATGGACCTACACCCAAAATTCTGCCAACTGCCAACTTTTCTTGAACAAGCATTTAGGTAACAGGCTTGGATGAATCTGTACGTTTTTACTTCCTATTTATAGGTCATGGTGTCGAAATTTCCTTGCATGCCCTTGCTGACAAGCAAAAGGGTAGGTTGAGTTGAACCGTTGAGTCAAGGTACCAATGCAAACACAGTTCACCAGCCTGAACTGCACTACCTGGTGGAATTACATAGTGTTTGGGTGACCGTGTGGTTGTCACTGCAGGTCACCCTAAAAGTAGGCCCCCTAAGAGTTCAGAGATAATAATGTCCTTTATCCCCAGTCCCCTTTGCAGAAGGAGTTTTCCCTAACATGAGGTTTAAGGGTTTTGTTCAGAAATCGGGGGAGATTGCCAGAGTAATAGAAGAGGAGATACTGTGTTTGCCTCTTGCAGCTGTGTATATCCAACCTCCACACGTCTAGGTATGAGACAAGTTTTCCTGCCCCATTTCTACCTCCATCTCCAGCCCTGAGCAGCCAGCTCGCTTCCTTGCTCCCCTTGCTGCACCGACAGTGCCTCGCTGGAAGGGGAAGCCAGCTCAGCACCACCGGGCAGACGGATGCTTTGCAGGTCCACAACAGAGCCTGTGCTGCTGCCGATCCCGCAGCACTGGAAATGCAGTAGTCTGCAGGATGGACAAGGCTTCACCTGCCCGGTGAAATGCAAGCGTGGCAGGAAAGGCACAGGAGCCGCAGAGATGACTTGCTTTTGAATCCTCTCTCCCTTCAGAGCCTCCTTTCTCATGCTGCCTTTTCTTTTTCAATAGAACCAGTTTGTGTACAGAGATGGTGGCTATGCTGCAGAAGTGCCGATGCCGTACAGAGCTCCTGGCTGCATAATACCGGAAGCCCCAGTTGCTCAAGGGGCCACAGCAGAGATCTTTGAAGATACATGCTGTAATGGCACACTACGAAAACAAGTGGCAACCCTGGCAAAAGAGGACAGCAGCACCCAGAGGTACAGCGCTGATCCCACAGTCTTCATACCCGAGCGGGTCATCCGGGGAGAGCTGGATGAGGACGGGTACATGACGCCAATGCGAGACAAACCTAAAACAGGTAAAAAATTGTCTTTCTGGAGAAGGTCCTGCTCTAGGCTAACTGCATTCTCTCTTTGTCTGCATCAGCAGCTTTTCACCAAAAATGGCTTTATTGAATAACCCAGCAAGGTTGAAACATTCTGACTTGGTTAATATTTCTTTGCATGGGGATTCATTTTTCTTTGCTTAATTTGCTACTTGGAAAAGCTCAAATGTGCCAAAATGTCAAGTTTGGTAATTCCCCCTTTAACTTTTTTTTCTGGGAAATGACAAGAGAGAGGAACGAAAAAACCCAAACCTCCTTCTTATCCAAACACAAATCTTCAGTTATTTCCAAGAAAAGTATCTATCTTTGGCCAGCCATACTCCCCACTTTGCTTTGTTTATTGATCTTCTTTATCTTCATGGCATTGTGCATGGTAAATGTCATGTTGAACATATCACGGAACAGTTGGCATTTTATACCCAAGAGAAGTTTAGGATTGAAAGAACAAGATGTGCTTCAGAGAGACCATCCTTGCAAGGTGAAGTTTGCCTAGATCTGTGCTAGCTCAGTGCTACACTTCCCAGTTTGCCATCATTCGTTTCTTCCTTTTTAAATAGTGACAGCAGTCATTTAGATGTAAGGGGATGTGTCATTAGTAATTTGCTTTCAAACCTTTGCATTAGCTGTAAAGAAATTAATTAATCCAAATGTAAATTTCAAGTAACTGCTGGGTTTGCTTCGGAATTTGGAAGCCACTTGCCCTTTGTGGTACATGGTGAAAATGGAGAGAGTCCTGGGGCTTGACCCACGGCAGTAGCAATTGTGGGAGTGCACTCGTGGCCCTACTCTTCAGCAACAGCCCTTGCAATAAGAGACTTCATGCTGTGAGTTTGCTTCAGTGTGAGCCTACATGTATCTTCACATACAGGTTTGCCCCGGGGAGCCTCAGAGTTCTGCAGGAGCTTAACACTTCACAGGAGCTACCTGAGCCCTCGGGGATGCGGTAGTAGCAGCTCAGGAGAAAGCACCTCCTCCCTGTGCGACTGGGCACAGATGCAGGGCTGTCACAGTGTGGCCACAATGCTGCACGCTCTCTGTCAGCTGGGGGATCACATCAAAGCACAGCTTGGTTGTCATTGCAGAAAAAAAACGCTTCCACTATGCTCTTGGTGCGGGCACATGGCCTGTTCCACCTCTCAGATTCAGCAAAGTTTTAGCTGTGTGGTCAGAGGTACTCACTAAGTCTTGAACTTCTGCATTTAATAGTTTTGGCTGCTTCCTGGATAAAACCAGAGTTGAAGTGAGGGCCTGTTTCCTTGCGGGCAGGACTCTGTGTGGAAGTGTCTCCAGAGCCCATGACCAGAGCTATGCTGCTGGAGATGGAGGTCTTGTGTTAGCATCCCTACGCGGCACAGACAGGCTGAAAGGTCATCCCTCACTAATGGCAGTGGCTTGGAGACCCTGTTTTGTAGGGAACCTCTAGGCTGTGAGATGAAAGGCAGAATTAATACTGGAAGTGGGTTTGATCTGATCATTTCCAGCCTTGAATGAACGGGATGCTTTTGACTATCTTGCTGCAGGGGTCGCACCCCCAGTTCCTTTTGTCCCCAGCCCACCTCCAAGCCATTTCCTTTGCAGCCCACTTGCGGTGTCAGCAACCGCCTTCCTGCCCTGGCCGACAGGCTTCGGGTTTTGCAGCAAGACCTCGTTACAGACAGAGCAAGGCAGGACATGGCACCCAGCGAATCCATTGCTCTGTGGCTCAGTCACCTGTGTGTGACCGTGGGAGGGAGCTTACTAAACGTGCGTTTTTAACCTGGGACAGCCAGTGTCTTTACATTTCTCTTCCCTCCCCACCCCGTCTAGCTTTCCACGCAAGCTCCATATGCCTTAAAACCTTTCTGCAATTCAGCTACAATTTTTTGTGGTGTTAATGCACACAAAGTGATTTGAAGCAACTGTAACCTGCTCCTAGTCCTGTTTTGGAGCTGATGTAAGACTCTCTTGTACTCTTTCCAGAGCTCATTTGAATCGTTTTTTTCATAATGCTTCAAGGCCCTTTGTCCTTCAGGGATGGAAGGTTTTTAATCAGGCAAATTGTTCTGTTAGAAATGAAGCTGTCTTAGAAGTCAGCCCTCGGGGATGGTTTTTGTGCAGAGAGGCTTAACTAAGATTTCTATAGAGCTTTCTGGATGGAAAGACAGCGGAGCAGAGTGTTTGACTGATATGTCCAAGGTTGCCGAGAGAGTCAGCAGCAGAGGCAGAAGTCGCTCGGCATGTTTGGCTCTGTAAGTCATACCCTGAGAGGAAGTCCAGGACCAAACAAGGCACACGGGCTATGGCTCGGTGAGAGCTATAGTTTAGTTTCCAGCTTTGCTGGAATGAGTGGCTGGGCTGGAAGGATGCACAAGTCTGAGTACTGCTTCTGGTACAGCCTGGTAGTAATGCACACATAATGCTTGCAACATGGATGGATTACTCCTTCTCTTTGCTGACGTATTTTTAATCTTTCCTTAGATTACCTAAACCCAGTGGAAGAGAACCCATTTGTTTCCCGACGAAAGAATGGAGATCTCCAAGCTGTGGACAACCCAGAGTATCACAACGCTCCGAATGGGCAGCCCAAAGCAGAGGATGAGTACGTGAACGAGCCATTGTACCTCAACACTTTTGCAAACACCTTGGAAAATGCCGAGTACCTGAAGAACAATTTGCCGGAGAAAGCCAAGAAGGCCTTTGACAACCCAGACTACTGGAATCACAGCCTGCCCCCACGAAGCACCCTCCAGCATCCGGACTACCTGCAAGAGTACAGCACAAAATACTTTTACAAACAGAATGGACGGATCCGGCCCATTGTGGCAGAGAATCCTGAATACCTCTCCGAGTTCTCCCTGAAGCCTGGCACTGTGCTGCCCCCGCCGCCCTACAGACACCGAAATACAGTGGTGTAGTGACCGCGGTCTTACAAAGTGGAAAGGCAACCCCTTCTAGCTGCCTCACTCTTTCTCTCTCGCTCTCCTTCTCTCTCTCTCCCCCCTCCCTCCCTCCCTTTCTTTCTCCCATGAGCTTCCTCTTCTTGCCAGTTCACTCATTTTTGATATTTCCAAGTGAAAGAATGTCTTGGAGTCATTTGCAGATTGGGTTGGGAACCTGGAAGGAAGGAAGGAAGGAAGGAAGGAAGGAAGGAAAGAGACTGAAAGAAGGCGTGTACAACCTGGCGTTTCTCCCTTTCCGCAGATCTGGAGGGTCGGACGGTCAGAGAAGCCAGACAGTACCAGTAAGGCCAGTGGCAGTGTTGCCTGCTCTCGAGCTAGTTCTCAGTGATTCAACCCAGACACTGTAGGGAAGCCACAGAGAGGCTGTTTCTTTCAGCAGGAACTGATGAGAGTCTGTACAGCATTCCTGGAAATCTCAATGCAGTTTCCATTAGGGGGAAAAAATGGACAATTTTTATATCATGTGTGATAGCATAGTAATTGAGATTGAGAATCCAATTTCTATCTCTAACACTTTCTATCCCAGCAACTGAAAATGGCTAACCTGGCTTTTCATAATCATTCAGATCTTCCTCGTGGCTTTCCAAGAAACAAGGATGTGACTCTAATATATGGCTAAACCCTTTTTCTAAGCCACACCATGATTTTGTGCCAATTGCTAACCACAGAGACTCCAGCTCAGAACTGGTATGTGACACGACCATTTTTGTATATGTGCCAACATGATAAACACTTTAAACACAAAAACCCTTTCAGAAGAGAGTAACAAAAACACACCTCCAACATGTTCTTTTTGAAGCTAAAAGACAGGCCAAGAAACCAAGATTTGTATGCAAAAAGCTTTGCTTTCCTGTTTTATACCTGCTGACTATAGATACATAAAAAGACCCAAACAAATTCTTCCCTCTTTTTCTTCTTCGTGATCACGAAGGGAGTTGGGGATGCTGCCAGGCAACACTGAGAACAAGATGGAGAACTGGAGAGTTTGATATGGGTCAGGAAGTCTGCTGGTGTTCTGTGGGGTGGTGGTGGGAAGGGTCCTTTAAACTGGAAGACAGACACTGGACTGGAGAAAACGCACATAGCGGTTCACTGGAAAGTTAGTTTGCACTTAAGCTCCGATTTTATTTGAACTGTTTTCTGGATTTTGAATGAAGCAATATGGAAGTGACCAGCAAAATACAAAATAATAATTTTAAATTAAAAAAAAAATTAATTATATGTAAAGGATGACTGTGGAAATGCCAAAATGAAGCAAATCAAGTCTTTGGAACAATGTCTACCAGTTCTGAGAGGCCATTGCATTGACTGCTTCAGAGAATACAGTGACAGAGCAACCAACTCTTACTGCTGCCATGTGAAGGACAGCAGAGCAAGCCCTGAAAGGGATCGGAGGAGACAAATGTCTTGCTCTGGTTTGCAGCACAGTACGGAATACTTTTTTCTAAAAGGAGGATTACTCTGGCAGAGAAGACGGTGCATATGAGGTTTCCGTCGAAAATGTAAATACGTATGAGTCAGTCTCCTTGCACTTAGTTCTGCTTTCATCAACCTCAATTTTTAGGTAGACACCCCACCCCACCCCCGGCCTGCTCCTCTTTGGAAATGCCTTTCAGCCAGAGTTCTGGATGTTCTTAACAACCTGAGGCAGATGGAGCTGGGAAGGGAGGCGTAAGGCCCAGAGACACTGATGGCTCGCTCCTGACACGCCAAGACCCATGTGCATAAGAGCATTTGCATACCTAGTTCCCACCAAAAATCTTAAGGAACTATTAAGTACCTTTGAAGCTCTGCCTATATCTCTATCCATCAAGGCTTTTAAGGGGGAAGAAACAATACCTGATGGATGGCAATCTTAGGTGATCCATCAGTATTTCAGTTTATGCACTTCAGTACTGTTAAAGTCGAGATCTTTGGGGTGGCCTAACCTGTCAACAAAACCAGCAACAACCAGTGGTCTGGAAATGTCATCAAGCTCCTCCAAATTCCTGCCACCTCAACAGCTTGCCACCTTTAATCGTAGGGAAGCAGAGGAGGGAGTAAGAAACAAGCAGTAGTTACCCAGATCTCGGTGGCTGAGTGTCAGCTTGGCAAAGGTACGAAGAGATTTCAAACCTGGGTTGGTTGTTATGCTTGTAGATGGGAAACAAATTGTGTATGATCACTAGGTCAAGGTTGGTTCAGCCAGCAGCCTGTTTCTGCATCAGGTGTGTTCAGGCCAGCTTGAACCAGCTGCAGGGCGGATGTAAAACCTGTAAACTGAGTACGTAGCTGAAGAGTCTGAAAACAGCAAGAACAAGTGCAGATCTTTGAAGCTATTAAAAGGAGATGGTGGGTCAAGTGGTACCAAGGTGGTTTGTGGTGGCAGAACAAAATGATCAGCAGACCACTGAAGTGGGATAGATGGTTACAAAAACATCGTGCATCTGAGAGGCCTTGCCTCTTCCCAGTGCCCTCCCGTAACTCCTCGTGATCTCGGCAGGAGACAGAGGCGGGCATTGGGCAGGGACTGGGGGCGCAGAGGGGTGGCACGACGTCCTGGAGATGCCGCTCCAGGGAAGGTTTGCCAGCGGTAGGGCTCACAGGGTGTCGTCTGAAGGACAGGCAAAGGTCTGCCAGGTTGGGACGCAATTGCCAAGCTGCCTGGGGAGAAAGACCGGCACAGGATTGTGGATGTCCTGTTCCAGCGCAGCAGCAGACCGGGTTACATAGGTAGGTGAAGAAAGGGGTTGATTTGTTCGTGAACAAGTCTTGTAACAGAGTAACTCCTAATGGAGAAAAAAATAAAATTAAATCCTGCTACAGCTTTGGTGTTTGAATTCGAAGAGGTGCACTCAAAGGCTGCTGGGGCAGAAGCATGCACGCCTCCAAACCCATGTGGGGTGGTGCTGGGATGTAGCTGCTAACGGTAGGTGAGGCCTGTTTGTTTCTCTGGTCATTAAGTAGTACCGGTGTTGGAAACAAGCCCGTCAAATGATCAAAATGTAAATAATTGTGTTTTTTAACAATTTAACATTTTATTTCTTACAAAACTTGAATTATTTATTCATTTTAATTGTTGACTGTGGGTGTGATATAATATATTAAGTAGCATGGAAATGCAGAGGTTCCTTGAAGTGAGGCAGCATGAAGGCCAGAACAGAAGCTACCTTACGCTGGGGCTCTGACGCAGCCAGGCTGAGCCGTGCTGAGCCGTGCTAGCTGTGTCTTGAATAGCAGAAGGCAAACAAAGGGTTACTGAACACAGCAATTTGCTGTGATGGAAAACTCAGCAGACTGCAGCTTCACAAATGGGCATTTTTTTTTTTTTCTGAGCTTCTGGTTTGAGTTGCAATTGCCAAAAACCTCCCTTACGTGTCCTGCTGTGCCAGTAGTTGACCTTTGTTGCAGCGTACGGGCCTGCGTGGTGCCGAGCGGCTGGTTGGCCGCTTCCCTCTCCCCAGTAAGAACAGCCGTCCTGTGAACACAGCCCGTAAACGTCCGCGTTGCCTCTGGAAGAGTAGTGCCTCTGAGCCGCTTCGGCAGATGAGTGTCTCTTTGCCAAAGAAAGTTTAACCATGGTTAAAAAAGCGAAACTGAGAGCAGTGTTTGGCTGCTTTAATCTGATCAGCAGAAATACCTGGCTGGCCCGAATTCGTGTATTTGCCTTAGTGGCTGTAGCTGCTGGCTTGGTGAACGAAGTCAGGCAAATGTATGTGGCAAAATCGTGGCAAAGATTCAACCGATTATGTTGTGAAAGATAAGGGTGAGGGTTTTTAATGGATAGTTACAGGTTTGGGGGAAAAGCAGATATTTCCACACGCAAGCTGCATTTTGTCAGCGCAAAGCAGCAGGTGAAAGCATCGGCACAAGGATTTTGTCTGGCTGTAACTAATTCTCTGGTTCTGCAGTGGTATCTGTACACAGCACTGTCCGTTTTTTATGGATTTTATAATGTGGCCTCCCATTTGTAAATGTTTTCCTTTCCGGTATCATAGCCTGCGCAATGGAAGAGCGGGGACTAACTTTTCGAGAGCAGGTACCCGAGTGTGTATCAGCCGTTGTCCAAGGCACAAAGCAATGCGCTAAATGAAAGAGAACAGCAGCTTATTTTTTCCTAATCTCTTTCAGTCACACTTGTCTTAGACGTTATTGTCTACCCGAGGGTTATTTGAAACAGATGTGGATGCTGGCTCTGATTGACTTGCTGTAACATAATTGACTGAAACCAACTACTTTTGCGTTTCCTTCTTCAGCTCTTTTCAAATTTTTCTTTTTCTGCAAAATAGCCAGGAGGAATTCTTACACGGCCATTCGTTCAGATGTAGCAGAGTATTTACAACTTGCTTTCAAACAGGTCGTCTCTCACAGGTGGCAAGCAATGGAAATAAATCCGAGCGAGCATCAGCAGTGGGTCTGTTTCAGGTACCTTAAGCTCAGCCCAGAAATCCTTTCCTTTGTACAGAGAAAGGTTGCGTTAACCCTGGTTGTGCCACTTATTTGGTAGAAAATGCATTTCTTGACTGCAGGAATTGTATGCCATGATCTTATTCCATTGATTTCCTGGGTGAATGGGGAAATACCTTTCCCTCCCTGTCCCACAGCCGCTAAGGCCAGAGGCTGCCTGTGACGGGTGCTTGTATAGATGCGGTGCCGGGGCAGGGCAGCCCGATCCGGTGCGCATGCCACCGATCTGATGCCCGTTTTCACTAAAGATTTGAGAGGGAGTTGTTACAGGGCAGCGGGTCCCCACACTCTCAGCCACCACCAGTCCCAGCCTAGAAGCCAAGAAAACAGCAACTCCGAAAGACCGGCTTGGCCCTGACTCTCTGTGGATCAATTCTTTCCATAGCTATAGACAGAGCTGGGCAGTACGCATGAAAAGTACTAGCTGTGAGGTAAGTCAGCCGAGAAATATAGCTTGGGGTCGGGGGTTTTTTTGAGGATGGACCTGTACGGGAAACACGGATACTAAAGAAAAAAATTTTTTTTTTTTTTTTTTTTCTGATGGGGTGTCAGTGTAGGTGTCCTGCACCATGGTGGCAGCTAAAGGAATGAAGGGATTGTTTGGGCTCCTTTACACTGCCCGGGAGATGAGGAGACGCTGGCACAAGTCAGAATTAGGCTGTCAGTCGTGTAATTCCCCAGGATAACTGAACGCATCCCGGTCAGCCTCACTTCCCTGGGAGCCCTGTGCACGCTGGGCAGGCGTCTCTTTACGGAAAGGGCAGCAGCCGCTGCAGCACCCACGTGCACGCACACACAGACACTCGCACGCTCTGTCTGCTGACCCTTTTTGGGGAGAGAATGGGAGTAACACAGATGCCCCAGGCACTGACAGCTGGGGCATCGCTCACTTGTCAGGATGGATTTTCCCCTCACTTCGCACAACTGGCGTATCGCGGCTTCCACCCTAATTTCCCAATCACATTTCGGAACTATTGAGCTCAGGTAGGGATTTACCTGCTTTGAAGGCTTGTTAGCTTAAGGGAGACTGGTGGAACAGAGGCTTTAGCGTGAACCAGAGCCGGGCCTCCGGTTATCAGTCACCTCTTTGACTCTTAAAGAGCACCTCAAAGGGGACAGTATCACCTCGAGTTCCCCTCGGCAAATATTTTTCAAAAAAAAAATGTGTCATTACTTGCAGTTACATGAAGACACTGCTCTCATTCATTTCTAGCTCTGTCATTTGCAATATTCTCATTCCTGTGGATCTTAGGCCTCTGCTGCTGACAAAACAGCTCGTCTATTGTTACATAAAACCTTGGGTTTGCGTTCAAATATTTTTTTAGCAAGCCAAGGCTGTGTGGGGTGGGGTTGGTTGGCTGTAATATTCACACTCCAGCACGTGCAAGGAGCCGCGGTCTGTGCGGCGTCGCTGTGTTTGCAAGATTCACTCTCTTTTTATTTTCTGGCTCTTGCTAAGCATTACACAGGGACAAAAGGTCATTGTTACAAATGGGGCTTTCAAATTGGGAATAAATAACAGAAATACGGCTCTGTGGTTAGAAGCACCACTCTAGAATGTCCAAAAAAAATCATCTGTCGCCACCTTTGTTTTAATTTTACTTTAGCACAAGGTTATATTCCTGTACCGTTGCGTGGAGTAGTACGTTGTTACGCTGGTAGGCGCCTTGCTCCTGGGGACGTTGCTGACGGGCAAGGCTGTCACCGGTGGTACTGCAGCGACAGCTGGGATCTGCCTGTAGGTCTGGACGATGCAGAGCACCTTTCGGGGGAAGCTCGCGGGCGTTCAGCTCTGACCGACGGTGGCGGGACTTGCTTGAACTGCAGCCAGGCACATCTCCTAGCCAGACCCAAGGCATCCCCCAGCTGGGTCTGTGCTGGCAAGCCAGGAAAAGGTGTGAGGGGGGAGCCTGAGGACATTATCCTGATCAGGAAACAAGAGGAGTCAGAGCTGCTTCCCCCCCCTCCCCCTTTTATTATTTAGTTTTGAGAGCGAGCTTTGTGGACCTTGGTAGAGAGGGGTTTTAAGGGGAGATTTGTAAGGTGTTATGCAGCATGAGTAATTATGTCCCAGTTCTTCTCCCCTCCCCAGTAAAAAAGCCATGAAATCGTGCTCCAGATGTGTTGTGGAGGAAACCCCCAGGGCAGAGGTGCATCCCGCACAGCACCCTCCAACTGATGGGAGGCGTGACCAGGGTGCACACGTCCATCCAGCCATCGGCTGTCACTGCCGTGCGCTGGCCGTGAGCGCCGCTTGCCAGCAGTTTGGTCCCTGCGGCACCACCGTCCCCGTGCCCTGCCCAACCTTTGAGCCCTCTTAGGGAGAAAACACTGTATTGTCCATAGCACTCCGAAGACTAAACCCTTTTGGGATAACCACAGTAATAAACTGTGAATGGTATTTTATAAGTAAGTGTAGATATGTATGCCGTTCTTTTGAGGTAAGGTACTATGACATATGTAGCATAAACTGGTACTGCTGTTAAATGGGTCGATTATTAACTGAGCAGCTGTGTAAGGGGTAGCTAACTTTGAATGCACTAAACCACTGTTTCTTTGAAGATGGGGACTGAAGGTAGTTGCTGGGTACTTGTCTTTTCACGGTGGGGTATGTTAAGAGGAAAATGGAGGTCAATGAAAACAGGTAATTTTTTGTAGCATTTTAATGTTGGAGATTGGTACATATTCGATAGATTATTCACTATGGTTTTAATCCTTTATTTTTGCCCAGTTTTTGCAATTTCCCCAACATCGTAAGCTGGAATTTCTAAAGAGGTAGCAGCCCTAGTATAGGGAGGGGAAACTGAGGGGAAAAAAGCAATCTCTTTCTGAAAACAGAAATATCCAAAACATATTTCCTGGCAGGAACTATTGACTTTTTCTTTTCTGATGAGGCTCACATTCCCAGGCCCGGAGGATGACATTACTGTTCCCTCGAAATCAGAGGCCGAGCCCCATCCGGGAGGCGGCGCAGGAACAGCAGCGAGCTCCTGCGAGACGCCCCAGCCCGTCCCGAGGAACCAGCCCGGCCGCCCACGGGGAGGTGGGTGGGAGGCAGAGATGGGGGGGGTCTGGGTTTCAGCCAGTTCTCTCTGTTCTCAAAGTGCAAAGAAAGAGACAAAACACCAATGCTTCAGCCTTACGAAGTACCTTCAGAAGAAGCGAAGCATCAGCATGTTGGGGAAGACATTTCTTGCAAAGTGATGCATTCAGAGTTAGCTGCCTTTCTGAAACAAAAACAAAAAAAATACAAAAACTACTGTATGTTACTTTGAAAATGTGAATAGTATTTTTATAGCTTGTTAAAGACACAGCTAGTTGCATTTGTAAATAAGGATAATGTTGCTTTTATTTTCCTTGTGGACACCATTATTTGGAACATAATTGTCCTTAGGGTTGATTTGTATATAGGTAATTTGCTTGTGATTTAAGCTGCTCCTCCCCTTTTCTTTCTCTCCCTGCCCACCCTCTGGTTTTGGTTAGAAGTACCATTTTTGGCATTCTGTGTGATTCTGTGTTTTAGCACTATTGTGGTGTGTTCAGACTTTCTGCACTTGCTTACACAGTAGGGTATGCCAATTGTGTGTGGCGTAATGTTACTTTAACCTTTCGTTTCTCATATTTTAGCTATCGAGGATTATGCACTGTTAAAATACTTACTGACCTGGGTTAATATTAGGTACATATTTTAGCATAATTTCCCTTCTTTTCATGGTTTCTTGGGTTTGTTTTTTTTTTTCCTTCCCTCCCCTTTCGTCTTGTTTGGAGGCTGGGGAGAAACCTGTGGATCTTCTCTTTGTGTGGTTCTATTTTCCCCCCTCGTGTGCAGTCCCGAGTTTCTCCTCATGGTCCTGGGGGTAGAGCTTTATCTGTTTGTTAAGGCAAATGTAGACTGCGACCCACCTTGCATCAACCCACGCTCATCCCAGCTGAACAATTTGAAAACTGTTCTGCCTTTTTGTTACATGAATCTGTCAGAAATATATTTTTAATTTAATATAAATTCAATAAAATATGAAACAAAGTCTCTGTGTACATGTGACATTTCTTGCCAGGGGCTCGAGCACTTCCAGCAACATGGACTCCCCGTGTCCCGGCAGAGCGAGCGGCCTCGGACCCTGCTCGGGGAAAGCCTTGCGCTGGGCACCTCGGCTGGGCCGGGGCGGCCACCCTGACCCAAATCTACCCACTCCCCGGTCCCGCAGGGCCCCTGGGGTCTGCTGGGAGATCGCCCTGCCCCAAAAACCCAAAGTCCCCTCCCTTTCTGCCCACCGCACCTCTACAGCCGCAGCTCCCCACACCCCGGGAAAGGCCACCGAGCCGTTGGGCAGCCCCCTCGCTGCAGGCAGGGAGCGCCTTTGGGGGGCTGCCCGCGCCAGAGCACCCCGCTGGCGCTCGGGTGTTGGTGTCGCTGGTCCGCTCTCGGGGCGGGGAACAACACCCCGGGGGGGTTTGCTCCGCCTGTCCCGCAGCTGGCTGTCACCAGAAGAGTCGGCAAGGCTGAGCAGACCCCCAAAGCCACAGCAGCCTGGGAGCACACCCTACCTGCACCCCCACCTCTGGCACCCCAGGAGTGCCCTGCTCCCATGAGGCAGCGATGCTCCCCCACTGAAGTGCACTGAAGTTAGCTCCTCCAGCAACACCCTTCTCTTCTGAACGCTGACACCCCCACACCTCTCTGTCTGTGTCGTACCCCTCAACTTGTTATGATGCAGGGTTGTGCAATTCTGAGCTTTTATTCTTTGAACAGAAAGGCCCAGGAACGGTTTCAGTCCCGTGGCCCTGGGCCCCCACTCACTCAGCTGGTGACCAGCTGCAGCTCATTAACCCATGCTCACCCATGGCAGCCCTGGCCCAAGCCAGGTTATGAGTTACAGCTTCGTTGCTGGAGGGGAGAGTGGGGTGGGGGGGCGGTGACATGTTTATTAAGACACAAAAACTCAATGCCATAAATAAAATTTAAACAAAAAAGAACCAAACCCCCCCAATACGCAAGCACGCGTCCTGCAGGCTGCACAAGCACTCGCGCTCCCCACGCATGCATGCCTTCACGCTAGCACCCCGGCACCATAGCCTGGCCAACCGGGCTTTGGCAGATGCACCTTTAAATCCAGCTACAAAAGGTGTAGCTGCTGCCCCCCCAAATGGGCTGAATAAAGGGGCTACTGCGCGCCCTCAGCCAAATGCCCACCATTGCCCCGCGGCCAGCTTAAATCCCATGACCTGCACACAGGCCCGTGCCCTCAGGACTGACAGGCTCCCGCTGGAGCATCTGGCCCCTTCCCAGCATGGCAGTCACTTCAAAAGCCGTGGTTAATCCCATGGGGTCTGGCATGCACCCTAAATCAAAGTGCTCTCACCGCCCCCAATCTGCCTCTCTGGCTTACTGCATTACCAGGACTCCAGAGAGCATTTTAAATTTAGCAAGAAACAGTAAAGGTCATTTGGCTCTTTGAGGTGCATTTTAAAATACTCCAGTCTCCCTGGATTGCAACTATTTTTTTCGCGAATGACCTCAACATTTTATACCCAGTAGTCTGGAAAGGTCATTGCACAGATATATACAATTTTCCTAACACCAGCCCTGTGCGGTGCTCGCTTGGAGCCTCGCTGTTAACGTTCCTGCCCAGTTTCAGGTAGCGCTGCGAAGGCAGCCAGCAAGCGCCAGGAACAGAAGCTGGTTCTAACAGCACTGCATGCTGCAAAGCTGTTGGGTTTACATTACTAAGCGTTCATGCTTTACCACTCTATGTATTATAAACTATATTTTTCGGGGGGGGGGGGGGGGGGGCGTTGAAGCACTGGTCATTAGCAAAACTGAGCACAAAACTGAGCACCACGAGGGCCTTTCCAAGGCTGGCCTGCACGCAGGGGCACCCCCCCCACCCCCCCCAAAGGCTGCAGGTAATTTAATACGGCGCAGAGGAATTGGTGTCTCATGCAAAGGCAGAGATCTGACATTTAAAACGAGTGACATGGTCACAGTAGAAAACTTACTTCAGCAATGCTTCAGAACAAATAAAACCCAGAGACAAGTGTCACTAAATACCCCTCTCGCCCTTCATGCCTTTCCCCAAGTGGGTTTTACTTACCTGTTCCCCCCCCCCCCGAAAAGATTAATCAACCAATTATTTTCCAGTGAAACAATATTAATTTAAAGCCCTCTGCTGCTCATTCAGAAAAGCTTGGCAAAGGCCATCGAATTCAGGTGTTAAAGCTGCCACTGAAAAACACAATTTAGCTTCAGCAACCAGTTTCATGCTGCACTAATGGCGATGAAGGTCGCTGCAGCTCTGTGTTACTCATGAACCAGATGGGCGCACACATATATGAAATTACTCAAACCTGAGGACACATTTCTGAAGAAAGTTGCTCTTCCAGTTAAAAAAAAAAAAAAATTTAAAAAATTGCCTACAGAGCTGGTAGGACCTAACTCACCAACACCGGGCTTTACAAACTGGCCCACGACTGCCCAGCATTCAGTTTATTTGGCTTTTTGCAGTGGTGAAACCGGCCAGCTTGCACCGCCAGAAGCTCATTTTCTCCCATGGCTACAACCCCATGCACTGAGCGCAGGGGGAATGTTTTTGGGTTTGGTTTTTTTTTTTTCTCTCTCTCTCCAAAAGCAAAATATGCAGCCGCTGCTGAAACTGTAACACCGCTGCTAAGGCCTGGGACCTTCCAGGCAGGAGAGGCTCTTTTACCAGTTTCAGTAATACTGGCTCAGCCCCAAAAGTCAAACAAATCGCTTTAAAGCTTGCGCTCAGTTTGCAAACCGTACTATGATTGTAAAGCTACTAAAGAGGCCCAATGAGCATCCCAGTTAAAACAAACTCCCCTCATGCATTAAAGACTGTATCAAGTAAAAACCATCAGCAGATTAAAAAAAAAATAAAAAAAAATCAGCCCAGCTCCCCTGATGTGGCTGTGGCTAGTGCTAAGGCGCGGTAGCTGAATAGGTTTCCTATATCAGATCTCAAACTGGGCCAGCAAATATTTTGGAAATTACTGCTAGAAGCTAGAAAAAGAAGTCAAAACAGAAACGTAAAGCCCAGCAAATGAGCTTCCCTTTGGCTCCTTTAATCTACCTGGTTTTGCTCAACTTAATTGCTCAATTTACTTAATTTCCCTGCCAGGATTACAAAGCGCCCATCACACCAGCAGGCACGGGCTGTGCAAAGCACGCCAACTGCGTGAGAAGCTCAGCCCAGAAACACCGCAGCACTCGAGCTTTTGACCGTCCTGGGACCAGCCTGTGTGGGGATGAGTGAAAAAAAGGGACTGGACACGTGCAATTGTACGAGAGAGCTGGGAGCAGTGCTGCCAGCAGAGGTGGGTGGGGATCTTACCTGCAAAGGTGGATTTGTTGCCTGAGCCCTTTGCATTAGCAAGTCCTCTCACCGCACAGGACGGCTGAGCCTGAAGCATCCTCCCGAGACATTTTAAGACCGCTTCACTAAATGTTTGCCAGCTGAAAAGCTGGGAGCATTTTGGCTTACGTCAACTGAAACATTTGCTTGATCCTTTGGAAAATTTGGGGGGGGCGGGGTGGGGTGTAGGGGTAGGGAGGGGTTTTTTGTTTGGTTTGGGTTTGCAGGGGGTTGTTTGGTTTTCCTTTTTTTTTTTTTCTTTTTTTAAGCTTCCTACACAGATCGCCCAGGCAGGTTCCTGGGGACATGATGGAGTGTTGGTGCAGCCCTAGCGCGTTCCCTGCTCCCTCCCACCTGCCCCAAGGGGGTAATCATCTGTTGTTCTCCTGCAGTCATGGCTTGTTCCTTCCCAGGGAAAAACTGATTTTGAAGGTTGGCCAGAAAGGAGGCAAAAACATCAAACAGCTCAGGCCTTCGTTCCTCACTCATCTCGGCTGTTTCTGAGCCCTCTTCAGCCTCTGAGAGATGGTACTGCCAGAAACAGGCAGCTGGGTGAAGTCCTCCAGCATGCCCACAGCCCAACTCAGGGAGCTGGCATGAATCTTTACGTGTCACTATTTAAAAAAAAAAAAAAAAACTATACTTAGAAAACTGTTTCCATGCTGCCTGCAACCCTCCATTCAAACTCATCTTCCCCCTTACTTTTGCAAGGGGGTAGCATGCACCAGAGCAGGGCATTGCTGGGTGTAACACCAACCATTGCTGAAGTCCCCCTTCAAGGGGACAGCTGGCACCTCCAAAAGGGACACCCGCTCTGTGGCCCCAGCCTGTCATGCCTGCTCACCTCTGCAGAAGGAACGGCTGACGAACAGCCAACGCAACTGCAAAAGCCTCCTTTCCTTACCAGAAAAAAGCACCTGTAAAAGTGGGTGTTTCTGTTGCCACGCCCCCCACAGGTGCCAATGCTGGAGGCCACCAGAGTGGCCTCAGAAGCACCGGGGCAGCAGACTGAGACACAGATAGCAGGAACAGGCTGCAAAAGTCCAAGAGGTGTCAAGTGCATGTTAATCATGACCTTTAACACAGGCCTATTTTTTTCCAAATATATGCAAAAAGAAGTTAAAAAAAACCCAAACACCAACGCCAAGCCAAGATGTGTAGCAGGCTGGTCTTAGCAAAGCCTAGCTGCTGTCCTCTCTCTCTGCTGCATTCTACTCTCTGGTCATGGACCAGCAGTGAAAGGACCACCAGTTAAACCCTCCAAGTTTAACATGGCCTTCAAGCCCCCAGCCCTTCACATCACCCTCTCCACTGCGCTGAATCAGGGCCACGACACTGAGAGACAACATTTGGGAAGCAGAAAGTGATCGTTTCATTTTGCATAAATGGTATAAACCGTTTCTGGCAAGGCTGTGTTTGTCCCTGTGATAAATCCTCCCTCCTACCCCCGGCTTTTTTTCCCACCAAGAAAAGCCTTTACTATTATTATGCCAAGAAAATCTGTATGAATTGCTTCCTGCAAAGCACCAGCAAGTCAACACGACTGTAGCAACAAGGGAACGAGTCATGGTTTCCTTTCAGCCATCCCCACAGTAATCTGCTTTTGTCCCTGCCATACAGGGCGTGCGTTGCTGTGCCCCATGCGAGGGCCTTGTGCAGAGCTGAACAGAGGAATTACAACAAAGGAAACCTTTTGTTCCCACAGAATAGAAGTGGCCCTGATTTTTCAGACCTTTGTACCAAAGTGTGTTCCTGGCAAGGCAGGGACCAGGACTGGGGAGGGGACGGGAACAGGGGAGGGCGGGATGGATGAAGAAATGACTGTGCTGCATGAAAAGCAAACTGATCTCTCTCGTGACCTGCTGCTTTGGCACCTGTGTTTCTCTGCCTCTCTCCCTCTGACCTTGCGGGTCTGGTTGGGGCTGGGGACTGCAGGGCTCCCCCCACTTTCCTCAGCAGCTGAACCATGACTGAAGATTTGGCATGCTGCAGCACAGCACAGGGAAGACAACCTGGAAAGCAAGTACGGATGCAGCTCCAGCAAAATCCTGCTTGCCAGCAATGGGCCCCAGCTACTCAAACACCACGTCGGTCAGCAGCGAGCGGTCCTGTGCACTGTTGGCTCTGAGGAGCACAAAGCAGCACCTGGGGATGGAAACGACCTGCCCTTCGTTCCTCCTTTGCTACACACGGGAGCAGCTTTCCACAGATGAGTTCTTTCCTTCTTCTGTTACTTTCTAACACAGAAGATGGCAGGTTTGGGCTCCCCCCGTTGACAGCTGCACTGAATGTGACCTCAGTGCTTTATGTCTCAAAGGATTTGTGGCACCCCCAAATCCTGCCAAACCAAGGAAAACAAGTTATAGTTAATGAATATGAACTTAATATGACTTAACGCTGAATAGCAACGTCAGTCTTACCCAAAGGCCACCCCACCTGCACTGTTGTCTACCAATGTGCTGCCCCAACAGTCCTGAGAAATACAGCAGAACCCCCCAGCCTGTCTCTGTCGGGGTGCTTCCCCTCTGCTGCAAGTTTGCAGGAAGATAAGTTTGCACTTTCTAAGATGCGCTGAGCACGCGACAGCCACCCAGCAGCAGAGTAATGCACTGAGCTGAACAAGGCGTTTCGGGAAGGCCTGAGCAAACCAACGCACACGTGTGGGCACCAGCCCACGAGCAAAGCCACCTGCTGAAACACTGCCATGCTATGCAATGTGGCCCGTATGACCTGAGGAGAGAGCAGGGCAGCAGGAAAGGAGAAATTGTTCAAGAAATATTTTGTTGTCTGAATTTGCTGATTTGATAAAATGAGAGTGTTTAATGGGGCAATGATGTCTTCCAACCAGGAACCAGGAGTTGTGGCAGGAGTGGGGCACCACAAAGCCTCCCAGGACCCCAGCAGAGGTGATATTAGCCAGACTGAGACATGAAATGCTTGCGTATCTGGGGCAGACAGATTGCACGTCCTGCCATTAGATCTATTGTCTTGGCCAGAAGAGAGAAATGAGGTAAGAACTTTCTTTCTCTACTGTTTTATCTGCTCTGTGCAGGATTGCCAGATTATGCAGAAATACCGAGCAGCAGACGGAGAAATGTTTGCATTGCATTTGCATTCTTTACAGAGAAGAGTAAAACATGCTCATTTTGATTGAACATATTTATAACCGCGAGGGAGAAAATGATCATGCATGGAAGGTAGGAGTAACAACTGAGTAATTTTCCAGTGCTGGTCCACAGCACAGTTACCAGGGCCTGAGCTGGCCCCCAAGTCCTCAAGGGCAGCAGGAGAACTATGAGCTGACCCTGGCAAGCCCTGTCTTGCCCACACCACCACACCCACGTTTGCTCCCTGACTTCAGGGAATAGGGCACAAGTGCAGGCAGACACATCGATATGTCACACCAAACGGTATGTGGACAGAGGCATTAAGGCAGCTTCAGTGAGTGCAAAGCTGTGCGTACCGGTGAGGCCAGGAGTGATGGATCATTTTGGCTGGAGGAGACCTCAGGCGTCCTGCTGAGCACTGCCACTCTTCTCCCCACAGCCCTGTGATCTCCAGCTATTTTTAGCACAGCGGTGTTTCTGTACTGATGCCGGTGGAGTCCTCCAGCACTTGCAGCTGTGTGACAAGAAAAAATAATTCAGTCTCAGTAACTTTACGGTTCCTGCATCATAAAAGGCTGTTTTCTTTGGTTCTGTAAGCCATAACCAGGGGCAAAGGAACCAAAATCTGTGAGGAAGGAGTTTCGTTCTTCTGATGGGCTTTTCAGTCAGACAAATTTGCAAAAAAGTTTGCAAGTGGCTTATAGTTGTGCATTTGCAATGTGAATCGATATAGGCAGCTATTTGCGTTGCAGCGCAGAGGCTGAAACACCTGAGGCTGTGAAGCTGCAATACCCCAGGTGCTGCAGAGGTCTGCCTCTACCTACGTCATCTCAATCAGCGTGGTAACACCAACAGCAAGTTTTCACCTCTTGCATCATGGTGATATGCACCAGTTTGTTCTCAGCAAAAACTTGCTGCTCCAAGTCACCTGTACCCACACAGCAGCTTGGCTTTTACCTGTCCATTGCCTCCCTGGCTGGCATGGCTGTGGAAAGAGCGTTAGGCGGCTGTCCCTTAACACTGCAGATGGGATGGAAAGGTCCGAGAGCATTTGCACAGCGCTGCCACAGTGATGCATGGGGAGACATCCCTCCCCATGGAGGGATGCTGGTGCGTGAGCTGTGTCCAGGGACGGGGCTGTGGCACGAGCCTCGCACCCCAGCCCTGCGGCCAGCCTCACTGGGCACAGCAGGGCTCGGCAGGCTTCGCTGGGAGCACTTGGATCTGATCCCTGGGTCTGGGATCTCCTGGGCAATTTAATATTTTCTTCTTACTGCATCTGTTATCCCATCACCCATGGCTAAGGAGACTGCATTCTGGTGGGCAGAAAGGATCTCAAAGCATCCAACCACCAAACACAGGAGAGAGGATGGAGAAATTACTTTCCTAATTGACTCAGCTGATTGTATTTTGTATTTCATGGGAATCCATGGATTGTTCTGGGTCTCTGTTGGTAAATGGGGTAAAACCCGATCGAGCTTTAATGGCATGGAAGAACTTTACAAGGTGGTTCTCTGAGACTGCAATAGTTAAAATAAGTTAGACTCCAAATTTAAAAGGACTCAGAATAGCAAACTATTCAGAGGTGGGTACCTTTGTGCAGGGAAGCAGCTTCATTTCAGTCAAATATAGCAGAGAAACAATGGAGCATGTTTCCTGTCACATTAGAAATATTCTACGGCTTTTAATAAAGACAAAAAGAGGAGGAGTAGGTGAATATTTTAGAAACTATTGTTCGAATATCATAGTTTCAAATTATATCTGCAGTAACTTGGGACTAATTTTGAGGAGTAACATCCATAACACAACAGATGGGCTATGTCTCCTGCTGCTCCTTGCAACTTGGACAGCAGAGAGAAAATTTGGAGGCCTTGGATGGTACAATGGGCTTAGCCATCCCAGGCGTCAGGGCCTTTCTGAATAACAGAGGTAACGTGCTTTTGACCTCATCAGCAGAGCAAGGACCGGAGGGACTTTGGATTGAAATCGCGAGGCAGGGAAAAGATGTGAGGAGATGCCTTGCCTAAGCTTCCCTGGCAAGCCAGGGCCAGAGCCGCCAAATAAATCCCAGCCTCCTCATTCCCAGGCCAGGGTCCCTGCCGAGCAGGTGAGCGCCCTGTACGGTGGCACAACGTGCCACTGCAGCCCCGGGGCTTCGCTTGCTGCCTGCGCAGGAGAGGGGGAGGCAGAGGAACGTCACTTGTGTCCTACAACCGTCATCAACCCAGCACAGATCGCTTCAACTTATGGAAGCCGGTGACGGCATTAATATTCAAAGATCTGCCAGGAGAACGCACAAGGGTGAGAAATGGGTTTTCTACACTGCTAAGAAGGTATTCCAGCATAAAGGAGAAGAAACAAAGCAAAATTCAGACCTCTTCACATAACATCCTATTGTGCTTATATTCCCTGTTGTCAGACCTGATAGGTAAGAACAGATGTGAGATTGCCCTGAATTTCCTTATTTTTTAACTCATTCAACAGTGGAGATATCTTGTTGGTTTTCACACTGTTTTGTCAAAATCCGCCTGCCGTGCCACACTCCTTGGCAAACATGCAGTGAGACCTTGGAAGACCGCATTGGGATGACAGACAGCAAACCCAGCCATCACCATGCCCCAGGCTGCCTCAGCAGGAGAAATTTGCCTGTCTTGTCCCCACGCAGCCTGCCCCAGCCCTAACCGCTCCCCTTGGCAGGAGCAGCCCCCATAGCCCTTTGGGCAGGTTTCCCGCCCTGCCCCCATGAAGCTGCTCTCGCTGGCATGCTTGAAACACTTGGCACACGCTGGTTTTCTCTCCTGGGAAGCTCCCAGGTGAACCAACTCAAAGACTGTAGGAACAAGCCTGAACAGGCAAAAGATCGCACTGAATCAAGTCAGTAGCTGCAACAGCGCACAGTTTGCAATTGCCCAGGCCATGTTGTCTTTCCCACCTGCAGAGCCTCCCTGCTCTTGTGCTGTTAAGAGAGGGCTTAGAGCTCATTAGGGCACCCCAGCAGGGCTTTGTTGTATCCTAGGTTTTGGAGAAAGCAGGGAGGTGCTAATACCAGTCCTGATGAATCAGATGTGGAGACAGGAGAAGGTTACTGCCACAGCCCCTTTGCAAGTCCAGCTGAAGACCAGAGGATTGCTCTCTTGAGGAAAAGAAATAATTTGTTCTTCATCTATGCCACTAATAGCAACAGAAACTTTAGATTTATTCTTACCTTCCTCTGGGTGTAGACAGCCTTCCGAAACCACCCAAGCAGGCAGCTCTTCTTGTGGTTATCACTGGCGCAAGCTTCACATGTCTGCAAAACACATCATTGCAAACTCATTTCCTCCCCTGCCTCATTTGTGGCAGGAGGCTGGGATTGCTGCTAAGGACTAACGCAGGGGCCTCCAAGGACGCTGCCAATCCAGCACAGCTAGAGGCTTTTCTTCAAATACCAAGAAATGCATTTTTCAAGACCAGCGGTGTATGGGACATTACCCCAAACGAGAATTTCTGCAAGGTACAGTGCCTTGCACATTGGAGGACCTCCAGGTTGAGCTGAAATAAAATCTCTCCACAGCTGAAAAGCACAAGTGCTTGGACTCACTCGGCGACAGCAGAGGTCACTGTGGTCACCTGGGGAGGAAGAGGAATGACTTTGTGGGGTTCCTGGCCGTCTCTCTGCCGGGACATACCATCCAGCTCACAGAGACTGCAGCAAATTCATCCTCACTTTGAGAGGGCTTTTATATCTGGAGGGAAGAGGCTGAACGAAACCTGCCTGCAAATGCCACATGCCAGCTGGAGGAAGGGATAAGGCAGGCAGGGATCAGCAGTCCCATAAGGCTGAATTGCCCTGAACCAGCAGCACTGGGCTGCAGGTGCTGGGCTGCCCCCATCTTCCCTTGGTCCACGCTGCGGGCACGATTGCTCCTCCCGAAGCGTTGTGCTCACTGCTACGCTCCTGATCCTTACCCCTAGCCATGCCCCCGTCCTTTTCCTGCTGCATGGAGACAACAGCCTCTGGAGGGCTGAGAAACACTGGTTTCCACCACAGCCCACCCTGCACAGGCCGGAGGGCAGAGCTATAGCTTTCCCTGAAACCCCTTTGCAACACGGCGTCCATGCAGTTCTGCGGCGTGCCTGCTCAGCCCACGTGACCGTGTATGAGCAGACGTCAACCCTGTATATCATACATGCTGTGCAGCGTATGTGGGGTTATTGCTGAGTGTTCAGCAGGGTGATCGCACGGACAGAATATTTCCTGACACTGTGGGCAGGTGCCTTTTTATTAAAAGCCAAACTTTGTACATTTAGCTGTAAGTTTCCTCACTTCCTTCTGGAAATGAAGAAAATAGACATATTTAGGATACCTGACATGAAACTAGAAGCTTTTTGGTCAGACAAGGGCACTGACAGCTCAGACAGAAGAGAGCAAGAGAAAACGAACTTGTCCGGAAAGATTTTGTGCCCCCTTGCTATGCTTGCCTGGTTCCACTGTGCCCATATGGGTCCCTCAATCAACAGCTACTTTCCCTTTGAAGTAAATCCAAAATCACCCTGGCAGGACACTTCCCCACCATGAGGTCAACAACATTTTCCGACATTTATGTCGGAAAAAAGAAGAGGAGTCTGTTTTCCTCTGCGCCCCACACTACCCAGCCTGAAAAAGAGAGAGAGCTGACTTTTCAACTTAATTAATAACGCAAAACCTGATGAAGGGGCAGGTTGCACAGAATCCAGAAGAAGAAAGATTGCAAAGAGTCAAATTTGCTGATAACACACTACTTGCAAAACAAGCTTCTGCTATTCCCCTCTTGACACAGCGTCTGTTGCCTACCAGGGCAATCATATCCAAGTGTAATTGTCTAACAATTGTTCCGCATTGAGAAAATAGTTCTGATTACAGACATTAACACGTTTAGGCATTAAGCTTCCTCACTGTAATTACCCTTGAGCTTAGTCTCACAAATGAATTAATGTGCTGATCGCTTGGACTAATAGAACCAGCAAAAGGGTGATGAAATGCTTCCAAATCAGATAAAATCAAGCATGACATCATTTAATTAATTTCAGGGTTTGGGGGGAGGAGAAGGGGGGTCAGCATGATGCTGAAAAGAAATGTATCTCTCCCTTACTGATATCTTCGGAGACAGAAATACGCAAACAGGGGAGGATGGGGCTGGGGAAAGGGAAGATGCGCACCAGGTGAGAAGGGGGTTGCTGGAGAGGGGGCTGTGTAATTTCTGTGCATGAGCCTGCAGCCCCGGATGGCTGCAGCTGCATCACCAATTTGGTCCAGCTGACATAAGTGCAATGGCCGGATTTCTTCTGTGTATGAACAGATGTACTGCACACCTTGCTCTGATTTTGAGTCATCCTCCGAGCGCTGGGACCCACGCATAATCCCTGCTCCTCCCCCAAGGAGAGAGCCCACTCCTGGCCTTCCCCAGGGTCAGAGTTCCTCCGTGGGAGCTGAGTGCCTGAGGGTGGCATTGCAAAAACCCTCTCCTTTGTCATGTTTCCTGGCAGGGGATCATTTGCCAGGCTGTCAGTGCAACGCTGCAGTCAGCCAAGAGCTGGGCTGGCCATTGCTACCACGAGCAGGTACACTGATATCCTCCTTGACTTCTCCTCCCCTGTGAAGGGCTTCCTGATCATTTTTTTTTTTTCCCGAAAGGAACAAAAGGGGTTGATGGAAAGGACGTGGCAGGGCTCTGGACTACTGCTGTTAAGTACAGACTCTCAAATTAAAGCTTCCTCTCGGATGGCTGCCCACCTGTAAAGTAAAATGGCATCGTACAAGGAGCTTGTACCTGATGGGGTTACAGGTGGAGCTTTCTCCTTGCAGCCTGGCAGACAACAATCCATCACCAATTTCAGATTTTGCATCACACGGATATCCTACACAAAAAGCCACCAAGAGAGAAGGTCTTATATATCAAAGGTCTCTGTTATAGCTTACATCTAGAACTGGCTTCTGCAATTTGAAAGCAGACTAGCTTTTTATGTACACACATGGGGATACACACTTTACAAAGACAGTCCTGGCCTTACACCAGTTTAAACATATGTTAGCAGCACACACAGAGAGACATATACATACACATGTACACAGACACGTATTTGCTGCCTGTAGATAAACAGGCGCTCATCTCTCCTAAGTGTACGCACCTGTATAAGCATATGTAACACAAAATGCATGTGCATGGATGCGTATAAAGAATATTATAGCAATGCACAGCCAAAATGTATAACCATATGCCTCATCTCATGTCATTGAAATGACAAGGAGTTTTGTCACTACTGATTTCAGCAGGAGCTATATAGGGCCCACAATATTTTGCAGCATGTTTTGATCTATATTTTATTTAGCTGAATTTTGGAGCAGTGGAGGGAAGGAGGTGATGAGACCTGTGGAAGCTAAATTTGAAGATATGAAGCTTTTCACTTTCAAAAGCGTGGAGAGTCAGCATGCTTTGTCGCAGAGCCTGGCTGCCCCTTTGATAGCAAAGGCGGAGGAAAGAGGAACCCAATCCCCCTCCGTCGCTGAGAATGATAACTCTGGAGTCTCCCTGCGACAAGACTGTTTCTTGGGCTTTGCCAGAGACCACAGGTCCAGCAGCCCAATATCAACACCCATTGGCAGCATTCGTCATTGTCTTGGATATTTTAATTCATCCAGTCGCCCTGGGGACAGTGCAGCTTATGACTCCATTTGTTAGATGCAGCCTTACAATAAATCCGGTTAGTGGCGCAGAGAGTGCAGGTGACAGTCATTGTGATATAAAGTAGATTCCTTATTCCCAGAACCTGATCTTGCAAGGCATCAGGCATCTCCTGAGATGCCAATAGCTCTATTTGCTCTATTCTATACATGACAACCAGCAAACAACAGTAAAGAGCACCAGCAGCCAGGCACTAACTTTCACACATGCAACAAGTTTGAAGGTCCTGAATTTCCTTTCATAGTGGTGATCTAGCCATATCACTGCGGTCTCACCACTGGCACCTTCACGGGCAGTCAGAGGAGAAGCCGGTCCTGGAGAAGACCCAACTGTCCCTGCCTTGTCCATCCAGCTTACCACAGAGGGGACGGTTCTGCCCTGACAGCTCTGGCTGTGCTGAGCTGCGAGTCTTACTCTGCTCTGCTTTACTCCTGGGTAAGAGTAGCCGATCACACTTGTCTTTCTTCCATGCTAATGAACACATGGTGCACATGCTAGGGTCCAGTTTCTTTTAAAAACAAAACCAAACAAACACTAGATCCAAATGGTGCCAGATGTTCAAATAATTGGCGCTGTCATCTTTTGGAAATCTGGCCTTGTGTTGCTGGAGGTCCAGCTCTGCACTTGGTGGGCAAGACAGCTTTAGGGCTGCAGAGAGCTGGAAGGGGAAGCAACAAAGTGGTCTGGTGGTTGAGGACTGGTTTTTAAGGGTAACTAAACTTCCAGCACAACCCTCCTGTCAGCCACATCCTCAAAGTCAGGTGGGATGAACTTAGAACTCGGTCACAGGGGGATTTATGCATCTGAGCACCATAAGGGATCTGGGTTTTTTTCTGTACTTCAGGTCTCCAGGTATAAAGAAGTAGGAATAAAATAATTTCCTCATCTCCGAGGGATGCTCTGTGTGGAAAGGTTTATGAAATGCTCTCAAATTGTGCTATGGTGAGGGTGCTCTCATAAGCATCTTGCAGGGGCTTCTTGGCAGCATGAGAATGTCATGGTACTCTGTAAGTGCAAGAAAGGGATTTGCTTTTACAGTATGACATTTGCCAAACAATTAAGGTGAAGAGCAGTGCGCTATAATCACTTTTAGTATTAAACACACACAATAAAAATAAATGTTTAAAAGGCACGGGGTTTTTTATGAGTATAGGACATGTTGCTTTGCACATTATTGTAAGAATCCTTGCTGCTACTGATGATAAGCTTCAATTCAAACTGTGTAATTATTACCAGGGACTTTCTTTTTCTCCCATTATGTACTAACTGCATCTAAGAGATCCAGAAATGAAAGGATCTGAGCTTTCATAACTTAACAGTTGTTTGGAGGATTTGCCATGTGAATTTCTTATTTTACTTTTTTCATAATTTAGCGTAGTCCGAGAGATTAAAACAGTTAAATAAAAACGCATTATGCACTTATTGCCCAGTGTCTTAGAAATCTACATTAAACTTATGAGCTACAGGGAGAGACAGAAAATCATATTATGCTTCGCATATCTTTTTCTGTTTCCACAGGACTCCTTCAATCACTTCCCAGCCTGTACGTAAGGCTTTGGAGGCAGCCTTCTCTGACCTCCGCTGTCACCCTCCAGCCCACAAATACGAAACAGGAGGCACCACAGAAGATGCCATGGGAGCAAAAGCAGCCAGTCCCTTGCTGCAGGGGCACTCCCTTCCTGTAGCCAGAGGGTGTTATTTTATTCATGTTATTTTTTTAACTCACCCCAAAGCCCACAAGATTGCAGATGGGGTGTTTCCTGTACTTCCTTGTTTCAGGAATATAAAACCAAAATGGGCAGTGACCTTTGAGGCCCTGGTCCTGACCCCAAACCAAAACACCACCTAGTTTCCTATTGAAACTAGCTCCCCCAGACAAAACCTAGTGGAAACACAGGCTTTGGCACCACCACGACCAAATGCAATAGCTGCAGTGGGTGAGGTGCTGGACCTACCACGAAAGAAATATGTGGCTTGGACCTAGTCTTTGGCTGAAAATCATATGGGAAGGTGGTAATCTGGATTGCTAGTTAATCTGGACCTGGAGTCATATCCTAATCCAGCTCTAAACACAGGAATTATGTGCAAGCCCTGTCTTAGTAAGTCTAGGAGGAAATACCCCCAAAATACAAGAAAGCCCTCAGGGCTGGAGTCACGCTGAATGCAAGGTCCTATCCTTGCAAACATTACACACAGTTTTGCATTTTTGCATGCAGTACGTTAATATTCCTGTATTTGTATGCTGCCAGCCTTGGGAGCAAGCAAATGTCCTCTAACTGCAATTTCAGCCTGGTCAAGGTAACTGACCTTTTTCATTAAGTGCTTCCAAATTTCCAATCTATCCACGAATGTGAAAAATCTGTGCTAATTACAGGCCTGTCAGGAGGCCAAAAGTGCAGAGGGGAGATAAGGAGGTTTCTGAGCATTATTTAAAGGCACAGCATCAACATCAGCGGGGTTTTTGACTTGCACTAACACAGCGTCTTGGTCTCTGTTATTCAGGTAGGGTTATTTAAAAACAGAGCCAAAAATCTGGGAGGGCTTGAGGTATTGGGACCTGCCGTTGTCTCAGATGGCCGAGGTGAAGCTCCTAGGCCATGCTCAGCAGTGGAGGAGCCACCCTCTCCGTGGCTCCCTCTGATTTTTGTCCCAGTCCATTCTGTGTGCTAAACATCTGGTACCCTCCTGTACAGTGTAATCCCAAACTACGTGTGCACAACACTTACAAATAGTGCTTAAAACATAATGGCTTATTAATATAACACATACCATTTGAGAAGTGATATGAGCTCTTTCCCTTTTATATCCTTTTTAATAAAACACATTTTGAAACTCACTGACCTTTTTTCTTTCCTTTTTTTTTTTTTTTTTTTTTTTTTTTAAGTTCCCTGGCATTATGTAGAAAAAACCCCATCAGTGTGAAGTGGAATATAATGCAGTTTATTACCACTAACAAGGGAATGGCCCATAACTCTAAAGAGACAAAGCCTCAAGTGAGCTATGAAGGTCATTTTCCTGCATCCAGAAAGAAAAATGTAATACTGACTGTGTCATGCTTCCCATTTCAGAGACAATGTGGGCTGCTTTCAGTTTCATTGTAATAAATAGTAAAAATGAAGGTTTTTTTCTTTCAGATGGAATTTCACACAGTCTGTCCTCCCCACTTCAGAGGAAATGAAAGTGAATATCTGTCTGGGTTTTCCAGCATTATTTATACTCCTCTGGATTTGATGGTTGGTTTGTTCATGAACCTTTAGGAGACACAAAACCCCGGCTGCATACCCAGCCGCTGCTTCTCCCTGCTGGGATTACACAAACATCTCAGTGGGCAAAGGCTCAAACAGCAAACTCACAGACTTGATCATTACCAGGGTTATCTCCAGAGCTCTCCAATCACATATTGTTTCAGTTTTTGGAAATCAGGCTTTCCTGTGATCCCCCATCCTTGCTTCATGCAGCCATGAACCTTACAGCAATTTTAAAAGATGGCAACGCTGCGCTAAAGCCAATGTGGCATCAACAGGTCACTGGAAGGATCAGGGTGTAGACCATATACTGGACAAATGTACAAGACTGAAGCAGGCAGTTTAAGCCTTAGGTCATGAATGAAAATAAACATCAATCTCCTTTTCCAGCTGTTACTATACCAGAGGCAGGACAGAGCCCTGCCATACCAAACGCTGGGGAAAAAGCACTAATGCTGCTCTCCAAAAATGCAGCTTTTCTTTTTGTCCCTGGAACAAACACATTTGTGCACTGCTGCAGCTCTTGGGTCAGAGATAACTGGGGTGTAACTGGGATGAGATACGTTTTTCCATATCCCCATTCCCTGGTCCACCTCTCTGCAATGCCCAGACAGCCTTGGGGAGGTGAGACGGGTTGCACCTTCTTCTGCCTCCTCTGTCTCAGTCTGAAGAGTCTGTTATTTTGGCCTTGCTAAATGGCTCAGGTTTTGTGCGCTATGGCCATAGTAATTTGCAACATTTTCCTTGAGTTTCAACAGGAATATCTTCCTTGGGTGAGATGATGCAGAAAAGTAAAACCTAGTGTTTTCCCTTACATCACCATCTTCCCTTCCAGTTGCAAATGGTGTCATATAAAATAGTGTCAGAAAATGCTGTGGCATTATCAGTACCTACTCTCTGTTTTCAAAATTCTGACAATGAAACACTGTTGATTAAGAAGCTCCTGGTCTCCTTATTTGGAGTAGGAAGAGAAGGGGCAGATAAAACCATCAGTGGCCATGGTAGGCTTGAAAGAGAAAAGCGCACAGCAAACAACAAATTCTGAAACGCAGGCCAGGTCCAAAAGGGAGAGCAGGCTGACCGTGAGTGAGCAAGCAAGCAGTGAGCTCTGCCTGCACGCACAAGGGAGCCTGCAGGGAATCGGCACTGAACATACTGCATATTCACAGCTAAATAACTCTGCTAGGCTCTGATCTTGCTGCTAATGCACCAGGAAATAAGTACTCTTTTGAGGTACGTAGCTAGTAAATTGTCTTAACCCCACTTAAGTCAACAGAAGGATGCTGATGCAGATGGGTAAAGGATTTGACCCTATCCGTTTGCTTTGGATATTACCCAAATACCTGAACATCAATTTCTTATCACTAACTAGTTCATCACTAACTGATGAACATTTAGCAGCTTTGCCAAACACTGCAATTTGTCTTTCCTACTTGAAGAGTCAAACGTCACCTTAGCAATGCATAAAGAACAAAACCCAGGGAGCGTCTTCAATACTGATATTTAATGATGCAAAGAAAATGCTGAATTTTGTGAACCCCAGTCCTGAATTTTGATGCCATCCTTCAAGACAAACTTGACACATACTCCATACACCATTCCATTCAACAAGTTGCACAAAAATAACTTGTTTTTTATCCTCAAGGTAGAGGGAAGAGATGAACCACACTGTCCAGTTCAAGCCAAGAAATACATTTTAGAAGAACCAGTAATCATGGTACCACAGTAATCACGGCCAGCGCTAGAAGACACAGAGGTGTGTGCTAGGGCTAACATCACCACCAGCTTCATTAGTGTAAACAGACCTGAAGAAGCTAGAACAGAAACTGCTGTGGATCAGCATTTCTGTGCCTTCCCAGAAGACCTGAACCAGTGAATCTGGGTTTAAGCAAATTCTTCTTGTGCGAGGGCTGGCAAGAGGCAAGACGCAGCTCCAGCCTCCGAATGACACCCCTGGCGTGTCCCAGCTTGCCAGCCCAGAGCCACACAACACTGTTATTTGGCTGAGTGTATCTGAGGAGAATAATGCTGCCAGCGGTGCTAATTATCCAGAGGCTTGGACAAAAGCTAGTCCCACTGAAGGCAGCAGCAGTACTCCCACAGACACGCCGGGGCCAGGACTGAGCTCAAGAAATGCACACAGTAGAAAGCTCTGCCAAATCCAAAGCTTTGGCCATTCTTTCCTTGTTGGGCCACATCCCTCACCCATGCCATGCTGAGCCCAGGCTGGCCTGAAAAGTGACAAGAGGAAATGCTCGAGAAACTGCTTTAGTTTTCTAAATAACAAGCAACAGTGCCACTGAGTGAAAAATGACGATTGTGTTCCCCGCGTACGTAGACCCTCTCTCCTTTCAAAAAAACACTATGTCTTCCTAGGCACTCTCCAGACTTCACTGCTCTGTGCCAATCCAGGCTGGGATCTAGTTTTGCAGCAATTTAATACAGAAAAAAATGCATTTTTTTTTCCCATAAAATGTTGCTAATAATGGATCCTAACCTGCCACCACTCTGAGACAGACACAGGAAATATTTCCAGTACAAAGTAAAACCACTAACACAAACTTTCTTGACTTGCCAAAGGCATATGTTTCATATCCTTACTTTTATATGTTGATATATAGGTTTTTTTATACTTATTCTATACTTGCACCTCTATCTGCCCGAAGTATTTATCCAGTACTGAAAATCTGTTCTCTTTCTCTCAGTTCTCCTTCTTCCTTAGTCAGGAACTGAACCGATGGCCTTTGGGGATAACAGGGACATTTCAGCTACAAATTTGAAGGGAAAAGGCAACAGTTATTAGCCCTGCTTCACACACAGCTAGCCCTACGAATGCTCCCTGGCTGACTGGTTCATCCCCTTGGTGCTTTTCATTTTAATTCCTTTAAATTACTGCTAAGCAACCCTGCAAATTGTCTGATGCCAAGTTCCTCCCTTTTCTCCTAGGGAAGTCAGCAGGAGTTTCACTGGTACGGTTCTCAAAAGAGAGCAGAATTGGGACTATCACGCTAAGCACTGAAACCGGTGCTCCTCGGTTCATGACATGTTGTTGGCACGTTCCCTTATAGTGCAAAAGAAGAAGCCAAACAAATCCAGAGAGTATCTGTATTTGCATTTCTGTACACCTATCCTGTTTGCAGAGTAAAGAGCAATTAAGCTTCGTCATCGCCCTTTTCGACTGACCGCCCTCTGATTTCCACAGATTAAATGCGAGCTGCACATACTGGAGGAGTGGGAAATCCATCTCCCCTTGCCGGCCCTGCGGCGGCCCAGTTCCTGACACCAACCTGGCCAGGGTGCGATGCCAGCTCTGCGCTGCCTCCCGCAGGACACTGGAGCAGCACCCTGGGATCCTGCACCAGCTTCCAAAGGCGTGGGGCACCCAGCGACTTCAGGTCTGTATGGCACAGGACGAGGTGACTGTGCAGAGCAAGCCAGAGCCCAGGCTCTCAGGCTTGGCCTTCAGTAATACCGCACTTCCCTGAAAACTTTGCCTAAGACCTCCGCAGCCATCTAATATTCATTTTATGCACAATTGTAATTTCTTTTTAATCGTATCTCTTTGGAAGTTTTGCAGCCATGTGGGATTCTGCACCCAAATACAGACTTTACTGTGTCATCAAGGGAAATGTCTCTCATGCAAACAGCCAAAGAGAACTAGTGTTTAACATCACAGTAGGAAAGCAAACACCAAAGCATCCAGAAAATGCCCATGTGGGTGCAGACAGCATGCCAATGTGGATGGGAGCAGGTACAGAGAGAGGAGATGTGGACAGAGGAGTGGGGAGATGGAAAGATTGTGTGTGAAGGGCGTTCAGCCCTGGGACTTACCACCCCTGACAAAGCAGGACTGAAACACTGAGTGCTGTGATCTCCTCCGCTGGCCATCGCACTCCACTGCTCTCCTTGAGCAACCCCAGAAGGCACTGTGGGGGCTCTGGGCAGCTTTCCTGCCCTGCTTGCAATATCTGGAAGGTTATATTTGGCAGTTGAGGGTTTGGTTTTTTTTCTTCCTTTCTCCCTAGGTTTTAAGAAATCATCTTTGAGATGAAGAGCAGCTATTGTTTAAATACGTAAAAGCACCCCATTTTGGCGTTAGCTATGCGAGAGTGGTGCCCCAGTGCTGTAAATCCAGCTTTATTTACTTACACATGGCATTTCCCTGACTATTACCATTCTGAACCACCCAAATCCATCAATCTAATGGAGATATATGGACAGTAAAAACATGCACTGGAAAACTACTGGCAGGTTGTACAAAATGATCAGATTTAATCAGCTGATAAATTATTCACTCCAATTGAGAGTCAAACATACTATTTGAATCTATTTATGGATGTCCGATTAGTGCAAGTAATTTTCCATTGCTTTATTATGTTTGCTAATACATTATGAAAACCATGTTGTGATAATGATCTTACTTAAGCCATTTTGTTGTATGAGCATATACCAGAAATCTCGTTCCACCCAAGGCTAGGGACACGTTCCTGTGGGCATCAGTTAGTTACACATCGCTATGCTATTTCCAAGGGCTTCTGCAGAGAGCAAAGTTGCCAGCGGAGCGGGAATTTCATTTAAGGAAAGCCATTACACTGCCAGGCTCTCTAAGTGGCACCACACTATTTTCAGACACAACTGCCATTGCGACAAAGTGCAGGAAGAGGGCTGGGCTGGCAGCTCCCCAGACCCTGATGGATGTCTCTGGTGCCTGGATAGGGGACGCAGCGGTAAATTGCATCACATTGTTGAGTATTTGTGCAGTAGCACAACGATGCAAGATGTAGTAACAGCACCTAATGCAGCAGCTTGCCAAATCAATCCCTTGAGGCTACAGGCAGACCTCAGAGTCAAAGGAGAGCATTATAGACTGTCACGTCCAGCCTCCCATATGAGAGTGGCCTGAGCATTTCATCCCGTTAGCCTGTACTGAGGCAATCTTTAAACAATTGCATGCAGATATAAAAAAGTAGCAGCCACAGGCAGCATGATGAAGAAAATCCTTGACTCCATCACTTCACCCTCTAACATTCCAGGCCCACCATTTATCCAGAAGCAAGGCTTGCACACCAGAAGGCCCCAAATAATTTCTTCTGGCTTTGATGTGGGTTCAAAGGAATGCAGCAGCACATGTCATGTCTGCAGAGCCCCAGGTACTCAGCCCTGGGCAGCCATGGATTTTTGGAAAAGACCAGTCAGGAAAGAAGCCAGAACTGAAAAAGTTGGATGGCACAGGCCTGCTGGCCAGGTCTGCTGCCAAACCCATCCTGATGCACGATTTTGGAGAATGGTATTGAGTGGGGCACTCTCAGTATTCATCTCAATAACCCATGTCTAAAGGCCAATTCCAGCAGGCTCCCCTGCCACCAGCCTAAATCTTCTTCCCTGCCCTCCCAGCCTCTTCCCCACAGCACAGAGCCCCTGGCTCCAACCCCGGCATACCACCACCCTTTTATTTTACACAGGGTGTTGGTCTCCCTTTTCTGCAGCCCATGGAAAGCCTTGGCTGCTTCCCCGTGGTAGGGCAGGGTGGAGCTCTGCTAAATAAGCAATGCAGAGTTTACCCATTTCTCATCTCTCTGCCAGGAAAGCCAAGCAGGCGAATCCACCCAAGTTTTAACCTTGCAGTGGCACTGCAATATTGAGAAGCCCCATGCAAGACTGGGCTGATATTCGAGCAGGGAAAGGCAGTAAGGTCCCCATCCCAGGGCCAGCTGGACGCACCGTCATGACAGGGACTCAAACACCCCCAAATTCCTAGTCAACTATTTTAACTAAGCAGTTGAAATAGCAGGTTTTGGCGTTGGTTCATTTTTAGCAGTTTTCCCCTTCTCTCTGTATTCTTTGGCTCTTGGAAGCGTGCTAAAGCAGACAGATCCAGCTGTGCCATGAACAGGGATGGGGCTGCACAGCTGCCCTGTCACCCACGGGGCAGACGTGGCTGGCAGGGCTTCAGGTAGACACAGCTCCCCTTTCCCAACTACATCGCTGCTGTAGTGCTGTGCTTGGTTTCTAGTGCTTGTTGAAAGGTGCCAGATTGACAGACACCCTTTTCGGACCCTCAGGGAAACCCATGCTCCCACACACCCTTCATCTACCAGGAGCCAACCTGCAAAAGGTGAGAGGTAGCTCAGCTCCTGTGTGAGAAATGCAGGCAAAAACACACGTACAGCCCTATGGCTAATGGATGGGGAGCTTCACACCCGCCAGCGCATTGCCTCCGGCAACTGCTTCCAGACGTGAAAACCCCGGGGTCCCCAGAAATGCGATCTCCCAGCTGCCGTGCTGCCCTCTTGGCCACAGGTCAGGTCCAAGTTCCTCTCTCAACATCATGCAAATGCCATTAAAGGAAGAAGGAGGCGGTGGGAGTGAGAAGGCAGGGGGGAACCTTTTGTTAAGACTGCGGAAATTTTCAGTAAAATGAAAACAAATTGCTCTAAGTCATTTGTCACAGTCTGATTACTCTGCTGCCACTCTGGGAACACCAATTTGTCATGCTAGATCAGGATAACAGCAGGCTGACTGTACAAAACGGCACGCTGCCTTCTGGCTTTTTTGCTCGCAACTGGTGAGGACAGCAGGGATCTCCCACAGTTCCTTCCCAGTGCCCCATCCCTCCTGATGGCACAGGTATACACTCGGGTCCCTGCAGCTGGTGTAGCACTGCCAATGGCCCCCTAATTCCCAGCAAGCGCCTCCATCTCCTGGTACCGCAACTCCACCTGAGACCTGTTGAACATGGTGCTTTTACCTATTAATCCCAGCGTGTCTACCTAGACTACGAGGTGTTCTTGGCAGGGATTACTTCTTGCACTAGTGGTTGGCATAATACTGCCCTGAACTGAATTTTGGCATGTAAGTGTCCTGGCAATACACCTATTGATCATCATTTCTCTTACTTTAAAAGCCCACATCTCCTGTTTGCTACACCTTCAGGAACACCACAGCTGAGCCTGCAGTGCTTGCTGGCCCAGTCCCAGTCCACGTTTCCCTCTCCTTGGTGATACCTGAAGAGTTTCAACAGTTTGTATATGGAGCGATTAAAATAGAACAAACACACACAGAGAAAACAAAAAATTGCTGTGAGATTCACAATTAAAGAGATGCTTAACAAAGGAGGGTTAATGCAAGGGAGGAAGAAGCAAAGATTAGCCAAAACGCATAAAGCACGGTAAAATAGCAGAAAAAAATCCTAAGTCCAAGAATTAATTCCCTTAGCTTCACTGTCCATAGCTAATAAAAAATTACTGGAGTCTCCCCTGCTTGTGTCTCTCTGGAATTATGCAGCAGTGTGTAATATTGAAACGAAACAATTAACTCCAGTCCAAATAAAAATATCTTTCAGCCAACAAAAAGAAAAAACCCTCAAAATGTCATTTTGCATAAAATGCTCCATTCAGTCCAACACAAAATCCTTCATCTCATTTTCAGATTATCGATCCTTTTTCTGAACCTCTTCTCCTTTTAAATTGGTAGGTCAATATTTAAATAAAGAAATGCCTTTTTGAAAGGAAAGCAAAACAGTGAACAAGTTTTGTTTGCAAACCACAGGAATGAACGAGCTGAGAATTTCCTATTTCTTTAACATTAATAAGTAAAAAGGAAAAAATCAGAAAGATTTTAAATTTCAGAACATTTTCTTTCCCCTTTTGAGGCTAGTAGGGCTTGCCAGGTTCCCACTGAACCAGTAAGTGATGTCAGTTCTCTTCCATTTTCTGATATATTTGCTGTTTGTCAAGAGCTTTTCCCACTGCTTCTCTGGGCAATCCCTAGCCAGCAGCAGGCAGGACTGCCTGGACCTGCCACCCGCCAGCACCCTTCTCACCCACAGCTCATGCACAGTCCTTCTTTAAAAGCCACAAAAGCTGGGAGAAAGAGGTGAGAAGGGGTGCTACAAACACATCACCTCCACAGAACAGCAGAAATCAAATCATCCTTTCAAAGCATTAGAGTTCTCAGTGAAAGAACTATGGTGTTAAAAAAAAAAAAAAAAAAAAAAAAAAAAGGTATTTTAAGGGCATGGGAATATTTCATGCCAAGAAAAGGCAGCATGTCCCCATGTCCCCGAAATTATATAAATGGCTCCTTGTTCTCACTCATAGCGCCCAAAGCCCCCAGGAATGGCACTGAGCCTGTAACCACAGCAATCCCCTCTGCCACGCAGGTGCCCACGCTGCTGAGCCGTCAGGTAGTGTGAGATGAAGCATTTAATGGAAACTTGCTCAACACAGAGACTGGTGGCACTGGTTACAGTGGAAAATGTCACTGCTGGCCATTTAAGCTTTTTTTTCCCCTCTGCTTCTAAAAACTGTTATGTACCTTCAATATTAACAATTTCTGTTTTAACTGAAGGGAAAGGCCTTTAGAAATAACCTTTCCCTGGGAAAAAATGAGAGCTGTCACCACAACTAGCAACTTCTCGCACAAAGAAATGTTCCCTATGCCAAGCATAGTGTTGCTATTGATGCTTGTATGGCATTGCATCCCACCTTGATACTCTCAATCTGTATGGAAACAGGCTGAGTAGTAGCAGAAGATGAAGCAGTGACTGAAGCTCCCGAAGAAGTAAGCCAGTTGCTGGGCTGGTTGCTGTTACTTGTCCTAGTGAAGGTAAAAGTCATGTTGTAGACACTGAGATCACACCTCTGAGACACAAACAAAACTGGAGTTTTTAGTCTTAGTTTTCCTCCTGTTCTTTGGCATGGTTGACCAGGACAAGGGCATCTCAGATTAGGTATCTGAAGATAACCCAAACTCTTCCTAGGGCTGCCACGCGGATGCACATACCTGTACAGAGCTGAGGAGGTCTAGAGGGAGATAAGGCTGTTGGGGCAGCGCCAAACTATGACTGGGGCTTACTGTTGCACAGCAGCATGCTGCAGTGCGTGGCAGCTCCCCAGCCCCAGGCTTAGATGGCACAACAGCTAACTGAACAAACAGGCACAGAAAGCAAGAGTCCCCAGAGCTGTACCTGAAATGTTCAGCTAGACTCTGCCAAGGGGTGAAGCCCAACAGGACCAGGAACATTATACTGAGTATTATGCACAAGGTGGGAAGTCTGAGGCTGAACAGAGAGCAGAGATGAGGCAGCGTCCCCTCAGAGACCCAGTGATGTTCTGGGGCTTTAATGTCAGAGTGCTTTTTGACATACACACATGCACACACATACATACAAGTGAGACGCAAAGCTAATTAGACATGCAACAGGGCTCTGCTGTAGCAAGACAATAGCTGATAGTCTTGTATGGGATGTGATTCGTGCTGTAACATTTCAGATTCAAGGCAGGCAACATGGACATAGTACATTTACCTAAGGGCTTCCAGGGGCTGTAAACACCAGCATCGTCTTTAGTAAGGATGGCAGTGAGATTTAAATTTTTAACTTGTCCTAGGAAAACCTGACAGCAGCTCTACAGTGCGAGCTGTCCTCTACACGAAGCATGTGGCAGGGTGGGAAGGGGAACAGGCAGAACCCAGCCTGTTTTGCTGCTTCAGAAAGATGCTGAGACACAATTCAGGATTTATGCATCTGACATCTCCTGTGTTTTAAGAGCATGATCCAGTCCATGGTGATTTATCCAGAGGTAAACACAGCATCCTAAAGAATAGTGCATGAAAAACTTCAGCTACTCTCGAAAGCTGAACTTAGTAGTAGCTCTAGCTTTGTTTTGTTGCTAAGTAGTATGGTCATCAGCACTGTGCAGAACAAAATACTGATGGAGCAGCAAATACAGACTAGGACTTCTTTTCCTCCCAACTGAATACAGTGCTACAGGGCTATGCCACACCATTCACTCATGATGTAAAAAACTCATCGCAACACTGACATTGCCATAACTATGCCCATTTGCACATCATCTCACCTTGTGGTATTCCACGAGGGTTTCTCAGCTTGGCAGCTGAACATGGGCAGAGTAGAGCTGCACAGTCCTCTGGGCTGCTCTTGTTCACTGAGGATTTCTTCCACAGCCCCCTCAGCATTAAGCATAGACAGGAGATCGCTAAGCAAGTAACCAGTCCCTCCCTGGTTTCACAGCTGAGCAAAGGCACTTTGTCCTCAACACTAGGATTCAGGAGCCCCTGGTTTGTATTGTAAGAGCTATTTTCCCCCATGCTGACAGCAGGAATGAAGGTGAACTTGAAAAGCTGGGGAGCAACCTTTTGTGCTATGTTATTTGTTTTACAGGGTGGAGATTTCACTCCTTGTATATTTGAAAAACATTTAGCGGGAAGGGACAGATCTGTAGGTATGAGTTCCAGCTAAATATTGTATAGTAGTAATAATAATAAAGCATTGCATTACTTATTACAGCAATTGTATAAATTAAATGCTTGGTGTTTCAATGCATGGGCAAACAACCTCTGGGACCACTTCTAAGGAACCCACAAGAAGTAAGAAAAGAAAGAAAGGGCATATATGCTCTATAGCAGTCAACACATTTGCCATTTCCAAATGGGTCCACACTGCATATTAGATACAATTTTCAGGGCTCAACAAGAAGTAACCCCTACTGATTTAAGCATTGATATTACTGACTGTAAGGTAGTAATACCTACAAGGAGATCATAATTTCCTAAATCTTAATAGCTTTCTTAAGCCATTTTTATAAAGCATTAAGTAGCCACTTCTCACTCACAGGGGTGAATATGAGTGGTTACTGCAGCTGAGGGAAAAGTCTTATGGGAAGGAAGGTAGCTGGTTATCAATAGTCCTTTAAGTCCTAATAAAACAGCAAGAGCTGGTTTCCTCATCCCATCTCTGGGTCAGTTCCAGAAGACCACACATTCAAACCAACACAAGTGAAATGCTGGCAAAACCAAGAGAGTAAATCACAGCAGTGGGAGATCAAACTACAAAGGGGATTTCTTCGCCTCCGCAAAGACCATTAGCTATAATGTGTTAGTCATCAGCCTAAGTCATCAATTCACCTTCGTCATATTAGTCACAAGCATCTGTCAACAGCTGAGCACAGCTCTTGTAGGGAACATGCTGCAATAGAGAGAGAAGTGCTCATAATTCAAAAGGCAGGTTCAGTGTGTGCTTCTCTAGTTCAAAGGGCGTAGACACTCTCCCCTCTTTACTGCGGCCCTGCAAATTCCAATTGATCTGAAACCAACTTGCATTTTCTAAATGTTGCTGCTGAGTTTGAATTTCAGTAAAAAATTAATTTGCTAGAAATGAAAGTTGCCAATTAAAATCAGTCTGTTTATGTTGCTTTGGGGAGCTGAGGGGGAGAGAGAGAGAGAAAGGAAAAGCCAAATAATTCATTAAGTGATCTATATTGTGCCAGTACAGTTGGCAATTATAATTATCCTAATAAGACTTTCCTGCTTATATAAGCCCTTCCATTCAGGGATCTCAAACCACTTTGCAACCATTAATGATGTTAGCTTCATAACATTCCTGACCTCGTTTACAGGGGAGGGAATTCAGGAAAAGAGAGAAAACAACACCATTTTCTGTAACAGATAGCTTTCATTTTGTAACTGCCTGTAAAGTTTTTTTATACCTGAAACTAAATCACACTTAAAAATCAGGGTCAGTTCTGAGCTCTTGAGCCAGTAGCAGTCCTTGACTCATAGTATGAGTGCAAAAAAACCACAACCCAAAAAGGCTAGTGAGAATCGTGTGAGCAGGGAAGGCCTATCTGCAAACCTTCTGCGAAGAGTCTTGGATCACTGAAATTTATCACCCTGGAAATGCGGCAGCCTCAAGGAGAGAGCTTCTGCCTTGGGTCCTCAAACAAAACCATCCCTCCCCCTACCTCAAACAGTACTCACATGTGGGTGAGCATTATCAGTGTCCACTTCTCCAAATCCACAGCTCTTGGTTTTGGCTCCTTCTCTGAAAGGAAAAAATGAAATAGAAGCAACATGAAATCCTGGGAAAAGAAAAGAAAAACCAAACTGGAACAAATAGTTGAACACATTGCATTTATGCCCCTAGGAGAAAGCAGGACTTGAGCAGCAGACACCATGGATTTCTCAAGAACCAATTGTGTCAAACCAACATAATTTCTTCCTGTGAGAGGGTGATAGGTTTTGTAGGTAGAAGAACAGCAGCAGATGTCATATATCCTGACTTAAGACATTGTTTTTTATAGCAGTTCCATAGCTGAATTAAGGGAGCATGGGGGTTTCACATCGCAGGTAGAATGCAAAAGTGGTTGGAAAGCAGTACTTGGAAAGCAGTTATCAATGTTTCAGCTTCAAAATAGCAGTATGGACCCGTGTGTTCCACAGGGAGCTGCCCTGGGTCTAGGACTATTCAATACTTCCACTAATGATCTGGATGATAAAACAGAGAGCACGCTTATTAAGTCTGCAGATGATGCCAATCAAGGAAGAGCAACATATCCTGTGGAGAACAGACCTGGAATTGAAAATTATTTAACAAATGAGAGCTCTAGCCCCAACCACCAGAACACTCTTTGACAGGACTGAGGGCTCATTTTGCCTCTGAGGTACATGAAACAATCTTCCTGCTCTCTTCAGCAGGGAGAAGGCCTTGGTGAAGCACCACATTTGGGCTCTGCATTTCTAGAAAATCAAATGCCATCTGGGAAGAGTTTAGACTAGAGCACTGAACAGGGTCAGAGGTACAGAAAACAAAATTTATGTGGAAGGGACTGCAAGAATTTCAATAGTTTACCCTAAAAGGGGAGAACTGAGACAGGACCCAGTAACAGTCTTCAGCTATGGCAAAAATTCTGTTTACTACTTCTGTGATGGATGGGATAAAGCCTTTCAGAGGAGGGTTCAGAATGGACAAGAAAGGCTCTTGCATTAGACTAACACAACTACCCATTCCCTGCTGGGGTCTCTGGAGAGACCTTCTCTCCATGGACTATACAGGGCACCTAGTGAGATTACCCTTATTAAAAGCTAAAGTTGACCTTTAGCAATAATTCTCCTGTGTTATATCTGTAAGCTCATTTGGGCCTGCTGGAGGGTTGATGTTGGAGGAAAAAGGCCAGCAGGCTTCTGAAGTAGGTTGGGACCAGCCAAGGTTCAAAACGAAGGGAGAACTGCAGCTCCCATATGGGACCTGAAAGGAGAATCCAGGCAATAAAGAGCAGGGGGGTGGAGTCACTTGTTCTATGTCAGAACTGTTGTTTTAGTTAAAACCAACTGCCAGGCACGTCACAGAAAGCTGGGCACCAGTTGAGACAGGGACACAAAGACAACATGAACAGCAAAACAAGCTGCCCAGTCAGTCTGGAAAGCCCCAGGAGCAGAGATGCTACCATCCAGCACTACAAACTGCTGCACTCATTTCTGCTGTGGCACAGGAGAAACTGAGGCAGGGCATGGCTTAGCCCTTCCATCACCATTAATCTGAGGTCTCTAAAGAGTCTACAAAAATGTGTTTAAATTGGCAGCCCAAATTTTAGAGTTTAACAGAAGTAGTACATTACTTTTAAGGCTGGAAGGAGCTTGTTGGGGTTCCAAAAACTTTTCTGCTGCAAAAAGAAAATAATTTTATCATTCCAGACCACTCATGAATCTGCTAGAAAGAAGACCGATCCCACAAATTCTCCTTTGTGTGGCTCTTCTCCACCCAGTAATATTCCTCTAGAAATGAAATTAACTTTCTTGCTCACATGATTGAAATTCCCTTCACAACCAGATAGCCAAATAATGTTAATACTAATTTTAATTCTGAAAAGCATACAAAAAAGGGGAAATTTTCTCATTATTAATGGAAGAAAAAACCTATTTAGCATATCTAAATGAAAAGTGTAAGATCTATAACCCATACAATAGCAATTGTGAAAAAGCTGCAAGATGGAATTATTCTCCCAGGGCTTTTATCAAGGTAGTTATCATAAGTTAAATGTGAAATCCACCCAGAAATCACTCAGAGAATTCAGTATTCATGTACTTCTCTACTGTAAATAATCCCCCATGCAACAGTAAAAGTTCTCTGTTTATGACTCCATAATTTAAGTTGTGTCAGCAATTAGCACTCGAAGTTATAGCACTGTGCTACATTTTTTAAGAGTTAGAGGAAGTTGTGTATTGCAGGCAGCCAGAGTGCTGCCTGATTTGCCAGTGAGGCTGGAATAGAGGACAGCACAGAAAGAGAGTGGTAGTGCTGGCCTCCTGGACTGACAGACACCTGGGGAAGGGGGTGTGGACCACTTGCACTCACCCTTAGCGCTTCCTCAGCTGCAAGAGGTTCTTACTGACCTCAAACGAAATAAAGGCATGAAGCTGCTTCCCACATGGAAAACACTGCTGTACACTTTAGGAGAATTAATATAAAGACTTCCCTGTGCAAGTTTAAAAGCAGCAAATTCTGTCCCACAGTAACACCTTTGTTAGAGGGAGATGGGCAGCATCAGGCATTTTATTCTTTCTGTTTCAAAAGTTTTCCTAATTAGGTATTACAATGTGTTTTTCATTGTGGAGAAGCCGTTTTAATTACTCCTGACATTCACTGGGGGGAATTACTGCTACGCAGACAGCAGATGGGCATTCTCCTGCCTCATACCCATGACAGGAGAAAAACAATGTGCCAGGTTGCTAAAAACACATTGTGGTATTTATCACCTGGTCTTCTACAAATAAGTCATGGCCTACATAATGTCCAGTGAACTCCAGAGTAGAAAATAACCTCCTCCTCCTATTCAGCTCTTGCAACACTGGCTTACGCTCATGGTAAATCAGTATCTTCAGGAGGCAACATTCAGCATGAGAGGGGACAGGAGCATTCTCCTGGAGAAACTGCCTGCTCATAGCTTGGATGAGTGTACTCTTCACTGGGTAGAAAACCGTCTGGATGGCCGGGCCCAAAGAGTTGCAGTAAATGGAGTTAAATCCAGTTGGCAGCCAGTCACAAGTGGTGTTCCCCAGGGCTCAGTATTGGAGCCAGTTCTCTTCAATATCTTTATCAACGATCTGGATGAGGGAATCGACTGCACCCTCAGTAAGTTTGCAGACGAAACCAAGTTGGGTGGGAGTGTTGATCTGCTGGAGGGCAGGAAGACTCCACAGAGGGATCTGAACAGGCTGGATCGATGGGCCGAGGCCAATTGTATGAGGTTCAACAAGGCTCAGTGCCGGGTCCTGCACTCGGGTCACAACAACCCCATGCAACGCCACAGGCTTGGGGAGGAGTGGCTGGAGAGCTGCCTGGCAGAAAAGGACCTGGGGGTGGTGGTTGACAGCTGGCTGACTATGAGCTGGCAGTGTGCCCAGGTGGCCAAGAAGGCCAATGGCATCCTGGCTTGCATCAGGAATAGTGTGGCCAGCAGGACCAGGGAGGTGATAGTGCCCCTGTACTCAGCACTGGTGAAGCTGCATCTCAAATACTGCATTCAGTTTTGGGCCCCTCACTACAAGAAGGACATTGAGGTGCTGGAGCGTGTCCAAAGAAGGGCAACGAAGCTGGTGAAGGGTCTAGAGCACAAGTCTTATGAGGAGCGGCTGAGGGAGCTGGGGTTGTTTAGTCTGGAGGAGACTGAGGGGAGACCTTATTGCCCTCTACAACCACCTGAAAGGGGGTTGGTCTCTTCTCTCAAGTAGCAAGCAATAAGACAAGAGGAAATGTCCTTAAGTTGCGCCAGGGGAGGTTTAGGTTGGATATTAGGAAAAACTTCTTCACTGAAAGGGTAGTCAGGCACTGGAACAGGCTGCCCAGGGAAGTGGTTGAATTGTCATCCCTAGAGGCATTTAAAAGACACGTAGCTGTGGTGCTTAGGGACATGGTTTAGTGGTGGACTTGGCCGTGCTAGGTCAAGGGTTGGACTTGATGATCTTAAGGGTCTTTTCCAACCTTAATGATTCTGTGATTCTAAATCTTCATTCATTCCCTGCCTGTCTCTGCTTCTTACTCATAGAAATTTTGCTACGCTCCTTGACTCTGATTCTGTGCAGGGAACATGCTGGGGAATACGGTGAACAACTAGATATGATCTAAAACTTGTCTGACCCCTCCATGTCCAGTACTAAGCTATATTTCCTAAGAGATGAATTTTGAAGGCGATACATTTTTGTGTGCCCAAATTTTAATCTATCTGGCCATTTTAAAATCACAGAAATGGAGAAAAAGCACTTTAAAAATGGTACTTTGGAAATCATACGAAAGGTAAGCCTCCACAAAGACAAGGTCAAGCCTTCTCTCAATAGAGCCAGAGGTGAAACTCAGTAAATAAGAATATCTGAATCGTAACAGACTTGAGCACTAACTGCAAAGGTGATACCATGTACAGGGACCATCCTTCAAAGTTTGTTAGTTGCATTAGTAGACAATACAACATGAGTGTAGTAGAAGAGATGCACTGATACCCTTGGACAGGTTTGCAGGGTGCTGGCAATGCAGAACACCTGTAAGATTCAGCTTTGCTCTATGGAACAGACTGAAGCTGTTTCAATCATTTAATGCCATAAATTTACCAAAAAAAAACAGAAGAGTGGAAAATGGAAGAGAGTGTGTTGGACAGATAACACGTCTATTATTTACTTCTAAAAGGTTCAGAAGTCTGACACCAGAAGTCTGCATTAAATAAATGTGTTTCTTTCCATATTCATTAACACAATTGCTATTTTCATCACACTAATGATACGAATTCATTACTACTGCACAGTGTCTGTATATATTCTCATGAACTGATTTTATGCATTGTTATTTGTAACAAAATTAGCAATAACAGGCAAATGAAATCCCAGAACTTGTTAGGATAACCCTGTTTGAAGTAGACCCTGATATCCTTTAAACATATTCTCAGATGCAGGGAGTCTAAACTCCATCTCCAACCATGTCTGTGATTGTCATTAATTACACACTTCTGCAGGACTGGAAGTGGCTCAAGCCAACAGGAACAAGGGTTCAGGTGGAAGCTAGCCAGGTAAATATGGGATGCATAGTCTATTTAAACCTGTTTAGCCTATTGTCTTGGGAAACATAAACTTTGGTAAGAAAGCCACAACTGAAACCTAAAAGCTTAAGCAAATCTCGCTGGTCTCTAACCAAACACCCAGGGAGAACATTTCCGTTATCAGCAATTCCTTAACCTAGCACACAAAGACATAAAAAGATCCAGTGGCCAGGGGATAAGGCCACATAAATTCAGGCCACATTAAGCATTATTTTCTTTTAATAGTGGGGAGTAATTAACCACTGAAACAATTGGCCTATGGACTTGGTATAAGCACCTGATGTCTTTAAAACTAGGCAGGACATCTGCCTTTTAAAACCTCTGTGGTAACTCAAAAAAAGGTTATCAGCTTATCACAGGAATGAGCACAGGACAAAACTCTATGGGCTGTTTCATTCTTGAGGTCAGTCTAAAACCATGGGGGCACCATTGCTATGAGCTGTAATGTATGAGACTATGTGAAGTCCTTTGGTTCTCCTGCAACTGGTCCTCCTCTAGCAAAAAAACCTTTCTTATGCTAGAAAAGGGCTTGAGCAAAAGCGAATTAGGTGCAAAGGAGTGAATATTTATTTAAAAGGTCTCAGATTTTCTGAAGAAACACAAACCATCCCCATTGCATATTCACATCTGTTTTTACAAACCACAAGGCCAGATCCTTAGCTAAAATAAATCAGTGGAGTTCCACTGAAGTAAGTGGAGTCTGATCACTTGTCATGAGATGAAAAATCTGAGTCCCTTATCACAGACACCTATATATTTCCCAGTGTTCCCACATTACTCACTTAAATCTCCCCTTGATTTCCATCTAAGACTAATTGCTGTGAACAGAAATCTCTGCATCTTAAGTGCTGTGTTCTGGATTTTCTCTAGTATTTCCTTGATACTTCTGTTTATCCAAATTTTGTCATGTGCACACCTTGTTTTCTTCATGTTTTGTCAGTGCTTAAAGGGAATAATCAAGCCTAGAGCTAATCAGCAAATAAATAGACTTAGTGAGGTTATGGCGACAGGACAAACAGGATTAGCACTTCAGGAGAACAGAATGAATACAGATGGGCAATCAACGGGCAGGTTTCACTATTAAGCCCAGAGTGCCATGTTAAGCAGGGACAGAGGAGCTCTTAATGCTTTTGTTTCTAACCAGAGATCTTGAGGAAAATACAACACTGCATAGTGGAAACTGAATATTTATAAATATTCATACAACAAGTGAATTCAATAGGAATGATGATAATATTGTTTTAAGATTTTATTCCCCTTTGCTAAAGGTCTGTAACCATAGGCTAAAACACACATAACTGTAATGTGTGCAATGTGCAATGCATACACTGCATGCAATCATAGAATAATCCAAGTGGGAAGGGGCCTCTGGAGGTCTCTAGTCCATCCCCTGCTCAGAGCAGGGCTAACTTCAAACCTGGATCTGATTGCTCAGCACCTTTCCCACTCAAATTCTCAAAACCTGCAACAATGGAAATTGTGCCAAACTGGGACAACCAGGACCAAACTTTCCACCCAACAAGAACTGCTCTTGTTGCACCCTCTGCCTGCTGCCTCTTGTCCTGTCTCTGTGCACCATGGCCGTGGCCATGCTCTTTGAGAAGTGTGTCCGAAAGCCATGCATTACCTTCTTCAACTGCCACTCACAAAACCAATACAGAGCTTGCCACTTCCATGTGGGAATGCGTAGGTTGGGACAGGCTCAATAATAGAAAGAAAATCCTTTCTTGTGCTAGAAAAGGGCTTGAGCAAAAGCAAATTAGGTGCAAAGGAGTGAATTGTTAACTCTTCCCTCAAAAAGAGGATTCATTTCACTACAGGGAAGGAGTGAGGTTGTTCACCCAAAGGATTCAACAGAATTTTTTTGTTACATGCCAGACATTTGGACTGATGCAGAGATATTTTGTCATTCCACAGTGTCAGCACAGGGAAGAGGGACTCTCTAGTGCCATGTCTTCACCCAGTGCCAGAGAGGTGACTCCCTTGGCAAACATGCTCTCTCCTTTAATTTCACAATTGATCCAGGGATGTGAAAAAACACTGTATGGGAAGAAAACCTGAGGCACTGAAGGACTCTTTGAACTAATGGAAAAAGGCAGAACAACAATCTGGAGTTTGAAACAGCAATTTCAAACCGCAAATAGACACATCTTTAGAAGTTATGTATTTACTATAAGGAACAACTGATGTAAGCACTGGTCTTTCTATTTTTTAATGTTATCCAATTAATAACCATCATCTTGCAAAACACATGGTAGCACAACACCGAGCACATTACAGAGCCACAGCCTTCCTATAGCCTGACTGGTTTTTAATTACAGAGAAAGGCTTCACTCTACTTCTACCCAGATGTTCTCCAAGTTGACAACCTCACTGGCAGTAGGACAAATATTCTTACATCTGCAGATTTCCATGCAGAAACCAAAACAATTAGTCAAAATGTTACAAAATGAGTGCATTTCTTCACACTTCACAGGAAAGAGAGGGAAGGAGAAAGAGAGAAAATAAGCACTTCTGGTGCACTAAGTGATCATTTATCATTGTTCCCTAGTAGCCTTTGTGAACGCAATTGCTCTACTGAACTTGGCACATTGCCTGTAACATTTGAGGACTTTGCTGCCTTAGCAAAGTGTCTCTCCTGAATTCATTCCATTCACAGGTTGTTGCCGAACAAAGGAGACTGTCCTTTTTTATTTTTGTCATCTAAGGAAGCTCAGAGGATAATAGGTGCAGAGCCTCTGGCCTTTGAAAAAAGCTTTTGTAAATAATTTCCACCCTCCACTTTGGAAATACCACAGTTGCAACACATTTTGATACTGATGTAAAGGTATTTGCATCTAGTTTTTAAATTAAAAAAAAAAAAAATTGCTTGGGTTATTGTCTTTGCTTGATGTCCTAATAAAACCTGAAATCTTAATGCATGGACTGGTGCTGACATCACCATGTCAAGGCATGGCTAACAGCATTACTGGAGTCCAAGGCTTTCATCATGCTAAGGAGAAAAAAATCCCAGACTTGCTTTCCCTTCTCCACTACATACGTAATTGAAGACATAGTATTCAGGGACAATACACTCAAATCTGCGTGCTTGATCTGCTTCTGCTTCCCCCGTGCTGCCGGCTACCGCAAGTAACCCAACATACTTATTACCCCTATTATTCTTTTAAAGCTCAATTCATCTATATCACAAGAACCACGTGGAGAAAGGCTTCAACTGTACCTCCCTTTCCTGCATGGCAAAAAGGGCTTGACCATGTTTCACCTTGGAGAAACCGCATTCCCTACACGGCCACTCCTGAGGACAGAGCAGCTCCTCTGCACTGATGGCAAAACAGCCTTCCCTCCTGTCACCCCGCTGTATATAGACGTTTTTTTAGTTTCCCAGCTGTTCTCTGGGAGACAGCTTCTCATCAGAGGGAAACGGTACTGAGAAAAGATGGCTGGTTTATTGTTCAAAGAGCTCTGCAAACACAGCCCTAATTCTCAGCTGGCATGAACCATTGTGATTGAAGTGAAGAGAACCGCCGTTATTTACATCAGCTAGGCTCTAGGCCACCAATATCTGAATTCCCCTCTATTATCCAAAGCTGCCTAGACCCAGAGAGAAGAAAAATATTATTATTCTCAGTATGCATCAAAATTATTTATTTTCCTAGCGCATTCTCCTCTCTCCCCTGGGAAGTAGTTGAGTATTTAAACTTCACTGAAAGCAGCAGAGGCGGCCTGTGCTTGGTTGCTGGCTCTCCAGGACAAGCCACTTTCCCTCTCTGCAGACCAGATTCTTCCCTCGTGAAATAGGGATGCTCCTGGCACCATGAAGCCACACTGAAGCTTCCCGTTGAAAAGGCTGAAGTAACCCCAGGCATCATTACTGCTGCTGTTTCTACCAATAACATTTCCAGTCCACTGCATCCTGCCCATTCTTTGGCTGCTGTGTTCAACCTGGCAGATGGATTCATCAGGTCAGACACATCTGGAGAACGGTACAAGCTACGGAATGTCTCTTATATACACAAAGCTAAAAAGAGAATGGAATCTACTGCATTTATTTTAAAATATTTTAAGCTTATTCCTAGACACTGAAGAGAAGTACTCCCTTCAGGTTTAAATTAATGAGAGGAGTCAGTACTAGCTGAAATAAGATCAAGAAATGTAGGAAAGCCTTTGATGTTGCAAAATAGACTAACTATTGCTGTTTAGCTAAGTATTTGGTAAATTACACTTCATAAGAAAGTATGTGCTTTAGTCAAGGCTACTTTGCATAGGCAGATGGGTTTTGTTTCATTTTGCTTAGCCTTTGTTTTTCAAAACTTTTGCTAGCTTTCTTTTTATTTTAATTGTTTGTAGGGAAGTTAGTGAGAGCCATTTGGAGAAAGGTGCTTTAAAAGAATCTCAGTAAGGGAATGAAAAAGGTTTTTTCTTTCTTCTTACACTTTTAAGCCATACTTTGGCAGAAGAACATGAGGCATTCATGGTGCTGTTCTGGAGTCAGAAGAATGCAGGTAAAACACAATCCTCTGCATACCACCAAAATACTGGATATCCAAGTCAGCTGTGACAATATTTCCACAGGACTGTGATAGGTGTACGAAGAACTGTTCTGGTCACAAATGAAGACCATATACTGGTCTTTTAAAAGAGAAAATTTATCCCCATCTTTGTACTATGCTCCAGAGGTCATACATCTGGATTCAGAGAGTAAAATGAAATACATCCTAGACATAGACCCCTGAGGCTGCTATTTTACTGTGGGCCAAAACTAAACAGATTCAAGAAGAGCGACTGAGATGAAGAAGAGGAGCTTGCCCATATAACTGCTGGGCACTAAGGTGCCTCCAGGCTTGGCTAAGGAGCCACTCAAATGTCCGCTGATTTCAGTCGCACTTTGCATTAAACCCATATAAAAGACTGGCTTGTTTTGGAGGTCACCTTAAAATAAGACAGAAAACACTGCATTTGAAAATGGTGTCCATTGTCACTATGGTAATTTTAATCCGATCACCTGGTGTGCAGTTAGCACTTCTTTCAGCTCTCTGCTAACCCAATGCGATAGATAGCTCAACTCCAAAATACAAACAGTATGACAAGTTTTCAAAATTGTCTAAATATATAGCTAGCCCACCGGCTGTTTATTGCAGCATGTCAAGTTTCATCTCTCCATGAGACAGAATTTCCCCTCTCAAAAAGGAAAAACAGAACACTAATACTTTAACAAAAGAAAAAAAACACACACACAAAATGAAAGATAAATATCCTTTCCCAGCACTTTTTGTTACAGCTAAGGTACCTGTGTAGCTCAGATGCAGGGATTTGGGGAAATGGCTTGTGAAGACAGGGGCTTTGGCACAGGAGGGCATGGGGAATATTTCTCCTCTGGACCTCCAGCTGCCAGTCAGCCTGCTGTGCAGACTGACTTCATGAGGGAGCAGATCAGGGGATTTATCTGATTGAACATCACCCTCTTCTCCCACCCCAGCAAGGCAGGCGCACCACCGTGCAAGGGGCAGTCTGCGCCCAGAGCACCTGGAGACCCAGTTATTGCCTTCGAGCAGAATGAGCGTCAGGATCCAACACCCAGTTGCCTCAAGACAGGATTTTTCATGACCTCATGACCCTTCTTCATATCCTTCTCCAAATTCCTTCAGTGGGAAGCATGCACACCTCCAAGGCAGACAGGTAATATTGACTCCAGTGCCAATCCCAGTTATACTGATAAAAAAACAGGAACCGTGCTGAAGTTTTGCTGGAACTGCAGCTTTCCTGCATGCAAATTAAGAGTTCATCTCCCAAGTGGAGAGGCATGTCAAGAGCCATGTAGGAGATGGACGTTTACAAGGCCTTAAAGCCCAGGGGGTGGGTCCCACCTGAGATCTTTTTGGCTATTTTGCGAGCTCCAAGCTGGATACAAATTTGAGAATACCTATATAAAATATATATGTATATTAAAATACATCTGTCTATCTGTAAACACCTGTAAACTTCTGGCTGTATTTTGTATTATCAATAATTCAGATTAGTAACACCTCATTGCCTTCTTAAGTTCAGCCACATGCCTGTGCCCACCATGTCTTAGGCTTCAACATCCAGCTTGTGTAGGCAAGAACGAGCTTTCAGCCCGTTTCAACCTTCCTTCCCAGCGCCTCCCTGCCTGCCTCATTTCCACCCCAAACCGCTAGAAGGCACAATACCCCAAAGAATAACCTCAGACCAGCAGCTCAACCCGCAGGATGCAAGACCACCCAAGGGGGCTTGAGTGTGTGCAATGTGCAGAAGAGTGGCTGATCTCTCACGCTGAACCACGGGAGTTTAGCATGTCATGACTTTTCATGTCATGAGCTTGCAAAGGAGCTGCATGGGAAAGATTTCTTCCACTCCTTCCTTCTCAAGATACTTGCTAAAATACTGTCTAAAACACATCAAAGGACACAACTGACTGGATTGGGCACCAAATTCACGAATACAGTATAGCACATTTGTGACCACACCCTGACATAAGGATCGACATCAGGAGAAGATCAGCAGCATTTCAACGTCCATATCACTGCCCGTGTACAAAAAGATTAAGGAAACCTGTCTTCAGTCAGCGATAAAATTAATCTCCAGAGTAGCAATGAACTATATTCTCTTTAACCTTAATGCAGTCAGCTACACAAAGAATGTTTTCCACTATATATGCATTGTCCAAATATTCCTGCTCTCTATCTTTCCCTTGTGGATGACACTTTTTCCCCCTAAATTAATTAGCTTTCATTGGATAAAACAATATTTCTCTCAACAAGAAAAAAAGAGCTAAAAATGTATACTGTGCAGAAAATACAGTACAAACATATTGAATAGCCTAAAGATAATGATTGGTCCAGAGACTGTGGTCATTTGAAAGCCCTGAAATGTAATTTTGAAAATTGCTTTACCGAGTTAATAAAAAGAGAACCACTGAAAAAACACAAAGATACGTATTTGTTAAGTTCTTTTCTCTATTTTTCCCAATTGCTGAAGGTCAGAGCTATGTCTTATTTGCCAATAAAAGATTTTCTAGGACTCTTCAGGTACACATCACAGAGCAGTTACCCAAATGATCATAGCCAAATGAGACATCTCTGAAATAGACTGGCTGTACGTATAACTAATACATTTAGTATTATATGTAAGTATTAGCTTCCAGTAATTCAAAAAACATCTAAAAGAGTTCTCCATCCAGAAGTAAAAAATATTTACCCCTCTGCAAAGACAGGCTAAGATGGTATATGCTGAAACAGGATATGGAGCGTCTAATAAAACAGAGCCTCATCTACGCCTGTCCTGAAGAAGACACAGAGCAAAAAGACAAACTAGATGCAGGGTAGGGAACAACACAGGGGTGAAGTGTCCCCAGGTGCCCTGCACTGGGGACAATGGACAGCTTTGCTCAGGGAAGGCTCCCCTTGGATTTTACCAGCCCACATTGCAGCCAGCAGGGCTGCTGGGTCATTGCCCTCCAGGCTTATCTTTTGCCCCCAAAAGCACTTCTCTTGTAAGAGCTTTCCACTCAGAAAAGCACAAGGTGCTTTCCAGATCTGTGGAGAATGTAAAAGCATAAATGTCTTGTCTTCCATCATTGTTCCAGCCCTTCATAGCCTTAAAGGAGGGACTTCATTTCACACAGGTATGATTTTACAAAACCCTGGCCAGTCTCAAAAGCAAAATAACACCAATCAATATTAACCAAAATAACATCCAACCTCTACAGAAAACCAGCTGCATAAGCTACGTAAAATCACAGATGCATTTGTCTACCTTGCTGATGTGTTTGTTGGAACAGTCCTTGCAAATTCCCATTAAAATGCATAAAAATAGAGGAAGGAAACGTTGTTGTATTAAAGACTGCAGATGTATTCGACACTTTTTGTAATACCTAAGTGATCTACACAGTAGGGCTATCTCTAACAGGAATTTCCCAGTGTAATATCAAAGGAGGCAGAATTCCTAGTTTGCACTGGGGCGAGAAGCACACTTCAGGACAGACTGTGTGTTTCCCTCTGGCACCGAGGGTCTGACTCTGCCTGGCACAATCATTGCCAGTCTCCAGACGGAGCACATTACCTTCTGCACAACCTAGGAAGTCTCATGCAGAAGGAAGCAGAAATGCAGGTCCTTTGGCTTGCGATTTCCTACTGTGGAGAATCAAGAGCCTCCACGGCACATAGTGTCACCATCCTTTGCCCTGGCAGCAGAGAGCCCTGAGCCAGGCAGATCCCAGCCCCATGCTTTGGCAGCAGCATGATGCCACCGAGGGCTCTTTCAGACACAGCCTATATGTTCGACATATTTTGTCTCTTAACTCCTTACTCAGATGTTCCCCCCGGAAATATTTTTGCAATGCTATTTGACCCTTGCCAGCCAGTGTAGTATAGCATTTTTGGCAGGATGTTGCTGGCAGGCTAGTCCACTGCCTAGCTCCATCCTGAAGAGCTTCTCTGACCTTCAAGGGATGATGAGGACTGTGCTGGTAGCTTTCCAACTCAGACTGTATGTTTCTGGGCAGGCCACATGCCTGTACCGCACTGCACAGAGCTGCCAATCTCATACACACCACATCTGTCTCTGCTATTTTCTGTCTCTGAGGGATTTATTCCTCCCCTTCACTGGTACAGCAGCCCCTCTGAATGAGTCTGTATATGCTTTAATTTACGCAAAACTCAATCATCAACTTGGCTCTGGGGAGTCTTTTCCAAAGGGGAAACTGTTGTCATTTCCTTCAGAAACAGGGCATAACATTACCTTTACAACATTTTTTTGAAATGAGAAGCTGTAGTGGTACCGAGCTCCAGCAGCTCCCATTAAAAATGACTACCATTTGTAAGAGCTCCAGATGCCACAGGCTTTGTCCCCAGATCACCCTGCCCATCTTTACTGTAGTTCTTGCAACCTCCCCAGGCTGACAAATCTGCTGCTGCTCAGTTACTGCTATTTTTTTATGATCTCAATTCACTCCAGCACATCTTGATGCTACTCTACTGTAATCACGGGGGTTAGGACAGGGTTAAACTCAGTTTTTTTGCTGGATTTGTTTATTGACGTACTTTTTGAAATCTACTGCCAATGTGGAAGTTTTACTACCTCTAAGCTTTTAAGCATAGTTGTGATGGTGACACAGCTTCCAAGGTCTCACAGAGTCCCTGCATAAATGCGATAGCATTTACTGAGCCACACTGCCCATGTTAATAACCCAAGATCCAATTAATAATCTAATAAGAGTCCTAATAACAAACAACTCCTGTGTCCAGCCATGCCATGACCCTAACACATCTTTCCATTTTCTGGCCTTCACCTCTGGTACAAGCCAGAGCATCTTCTTAGTAATTCTTGATAACATCATCTCCATCCACAAAATTTTTGGATGCTATGTGCTCCTGCTTGGCTTCAGCACTCTGCCAAGGTTGACAGGGCACACAAGAGCTCACCTGCTTGTATGTCACTTTAGGCCTCCTCGATAGCAGTGCAACCCCCTCCAGCCAGTTTTAAGAAAGACACAGGGCAAACACATTCAATCTGACCCATGTCTCATTTAGAGATTATGACTTGGCATTCTGGGCAGAAGAGGTCATTCTCTGGACCAGTGTTTCTCAGTCTCCATATGCCTGGGCTGTCCAGCCTACAGAAATTCCAGAAAGTCTCAAGCACAATGCCTTTCCCTAGAAACATAGCAGCCTGTTTTAACTTTCGCTTTTTCTCTCAAAAGTAATCTGCCTCATTTAGACAGACGGTCCAGCAAACTGCAGTGCAATCATGAGACTTGCGCAAAAGCTCTGCATTCCCTTAATCCTGTTCTGCTATGAAATATCCCCAAATCCTCAAGCATATATTCAAGATAATTTTTGGGGAGGAGCTTTCTTCCAAATTCCCTACCCAATAAAGCAGTAGAAAAACAGAGTTTTGTTTTCTTCTTTCTAGAACCTTAATCTTACACTAATTCTAAACCTGAGTAGCTGATATTTACTTCAAACTAAATAAATGTTGTTTACCATGTGAACCATGGTCCTTATCATAACTTGGTGGAACATTTAACAATCAATAGGAAAATGAAGTCCTCCCTGCTCCCTTTCTGCAACTCTAATGCTAATCATAAACCCAGTGTAAAAGGTACTGCTCACAGAGCTGAATCAAAACTACTTGTTCCTTCCAATATGATTCTTCATCCCAGACCTATGTCTTTCCTTAATATTTGCTTTTCAAAATGTTACAGGTTAATGCATGTAACCTAAATTCAGAGGAAAACAGCACTCAGGTAACCATTGTGTGCAAAAAGTAAAGAACATGGTCTCATTCAAAATTGTCCCTGCTGTGGGCCAAACAAAGTTTCAGTGGAAAACCATTCTCCTAATTGCTTCTTTTCTGAAACCTGATCTCTATCGCGAACTTTGACCAAAATGTACCGGCATGAATAGTATTTATATAAAAAATAAAGAGTATATATCCAATTCTATAAAGCATTTTTCCACATTCTAACATCAGGGTAAAGAAAACAGAAGAAAAATGTACTCTTGATGACATTGCCTATCTGACGTGTACGAAAGTTAATGAAAGCAATCCAGAGTCTATACTGATACTAATACAAAGCCATACACTCCTGCAGACATGTTCCCCTTTTCTAAATCTATAGACCATGACAGAATTTGAGAGCACCTGCTACACTTAGAGCTCCCTTTCTAAGACCATAAATTTAACGCTAGCAAAACAAATAAACAAAACCCACACCAGCTTTTGTCCCACCAGAACCATAAAACCTTTCCCATACCCATCCCTAAGCTGACAGCAGGCCTTTCTCTCCTCTCCTCTCTCTAACTAACAGGACAATTCAGCATTTGCTCCTAGAAATCCTCTTGCTCCAAACCCAGCAGAATCAGAAGAAAACTGCTCTCCTGACTGTTTCCTTTGGAAACCCCTGCCCTACATCAACAGAGCTCATATAAATCCCACTCCTCTACCCAGCTCCCTGGGCACTGCAGAAGCCATGGAGGATCACCCTCCTGAGGGCTTTCTTCCAGAAAGCCATATCTAGCTGTCCCTGCGATCAAGGGCAGGGCAGAAAACCATAAGCAGTCCATGCATTGAAACTAATCTGAGGCTGCTTGCTCCTACCAAACACCATTCTTCCTACTAATCCCAAGGGCCATAAAATAATCAGTAGGAAACTGCACACCTCATTGCTTTCTTCCTAAATCCCTGGCAAAAAACACATCCAGGTAAGGACTGTCTACACAAAAAAAATTATATAAATGCATTTGCTTCTACAAGGACTGTTCTTCCTCTAAACAGTACCATGCATGGACGAAAACTACTCTGCACACCACTTTCTTTTAAAAACCTTGTTTCTAATTACCTAGAAAACCATATCCACAATAGTAATATCTGTATCTAAACCAATGGAAAATGATTTGATCTTATTTGGCTATAAAAGAATACTTAGAAAACAATCTTATTTGCTTTCATTCTAACCACAACCCCAGGAAAAACTATACATGGGTTGGCAGTGCCTCTACAAAAACATACAAGAAGTCATTCACTTCCATAAGCTGTTGTTTCTCATGCTATCTTTATAGCCAGTAAACTCATAATCAGAAACACTCCCTCCCTGTGTTTGCCTTTCTGGAGGAGTAACTCTACACTTCACCCTTACCTTCAACTATACCATGATAACCAATCTCTGAATCAATAGCAAGAAAAAATTTCCAGAAAAACAGTCCTTCTCATTGCAATTCTGAAGACTAAATGCATACTTATAAATATATATTTATATATGTTTGAAATATATGGGTTTTATATATATATATATATATATATATGTATAATTCCATATAGAGATACATACAGACATATATACATATATGGAAAAAAAGTCCTCCTTTCTTGCAGAAATCCTATCCCTAACCCTTAACACCAGGTAAACGAAGCCTAAGTGAACAGTGTTGTATGAGTATTTACTTCATGTAAAGCCATTTTCTCTCACAAATGACATTTCCCAGCTTAGCTTTTAGGGTCACAAAAAAATATTGAAAATTTTTTGTCCAATTACTTTCTTTCAAAAACCCTAGCCTTACCATGACACATGGGAAACTGGTGTCTGCTGTAACCCTAGAAAAAGCCCGTGTCTCCTCATTGCTCTGTGTGCCACGGCATATTCAGAAGAAAACTACTGCATTCATTCCTCCCCTTCTGAAATCCTGAATTTACCATGCTTAATCTGAAGTATCTTGATGATCTATTTTCCATTGCAACACTAATCTTGAAAGGTTTCCTCTTACACAGATTCAGCCTTATTTTAGGTTACTGGACCTGGGGGGGGGGGGAGCGAAGTGGGAAGTTTTCTGAAATCCAGCTTGAACAGAGAGTAAACTATGCCAGCCAAGTGCTACTCCACCAAAACTGTCCCAAAGCTACTCCTTTAAATCCTTCCCCCAATATTCTTCCTTCTTTCTTATGTCCTGGCAGTGAGTAAGATGAAACACCTATTAACACTGCCTTGTATTTTTAAAACTTCAAAATTAATATAATTACAGTTTTTGCTGGTATGTTAAACACGAGCCAACCATCTAATCTGACACCTGCCCAGTGCAATTTGGCTCAGAGATACCTGATAAAAACTGGAAACTCACACCCAGTATTTGCCATTAGGAGGAGACAGATAACAGGCCCTCCCAAGAAAGCGCATGTACATGCACCTGAGAAATTCTAAACAGTCAGAAGTTATTAGAGGTTTTGTAAGTGCTAGAAATACTGTTTCTGTTTGAAGAGGCCTTTCTTTGATTTACATATTGTATGTGAGATTAAGAAAAATTAGTTTCCCGCATTGGTTTTAAGGCCTTTGTGAATATAAAAACATGGGAATTTGCATTGCACGTAAGTAATTTATGTTATTCAAATTTCCTGGCAACTCCTAAAAATGGCTTTAATAATAAAAATTTTTTATTTGCTTGGGGTTCTTTTCTCTTCTCCAGTGAGGGCTGAAAGGCCCTGAGAGATCTCATTCTCTGTTCTCTTCCTCCCAATTAATTAGATTTAAAAAAAAAAAAGAAAAAAAAAAACAAAAAAACCCAAACCCTAACTCTTAACAAAATTATTCTGTTTTCTTCAGGACTACAATCTGGTTGCAATCGCTCTTGCATGCTCTGTGAATCAGATGTCAAGTGTATGTTTGAGGAACTGGTTTGCATATGCACATTAATTTTCAAAGGTAATAGGTTCCTATCCTACCCTGGCAAATCTTGTTTGCCAGTCTCAGGTAGGAGCAAGTCTTATGCTAAAAGCTTGAAAATATTTTCCCAGACTAGCAAAGAAAACAGGTGAGAGTTCCCATATAGCTGAATAAGAGCCTATTTTACTATGAGTCTGTCTTTTGTCTGGATTTTTGAAGTCTAAGGAGAAAAGGGCTCCATCCTGAGCTTTTCTCATAGTTCACAACTCCTGGATGGCTATGAGGAGTGGTCCACTGCAACTTCTTTTTAGTAGTGGGGAACAGTTCTACACTCTTTCTCCTTTATCCAGCTGTTTATATTCATTATGCTTGTAGGAATACTATGTTTTGAGGCTTTTGATCCCTTGGGAAACATTGAAACAGAACAACTTCAAAAGTTATTGGAGAAAGAATAACAGACTGTCCCATCCAGAAAGACATTTTATATGAGAAGCCAGGCTAAAAGATAACGAAGAGATTTGGTATGGATTCATATAAAACTTGAAAGCAGAGTTAAGAGAGTCTGACTTCAAGACCCTCCCTGAATCCTTAGGAAATCTGGATCTTGATGTTCAAAGTTGGGCCCGGTGTCATAACAGAAAGCACCAAACCATGGATCTTACCAATCACAAAGGTGGGGAAGTCAAATTTACATTTGGGACCTCTTCACTGTTTAGGAAGAGGTTGTTTTTCTTTTTTTGTATGCTCCTTCACTGAAGCTTGATGGAAACTGGACACAAAACGGTTACACTTAACTGTAGACCAAGCAAAAAGATGAGCCAGTGTATTGACTACACAGTCAATTAATATATGAATATTAAATGTGTTTTCCCTCTTTAGCCCTCTTATTTTCACATGGGTTTTGCCAAGGGGCATTGTATATTGGATATTCAGATACATTTCAATTCCATAATGGTTTTGCAGTTGAAGTCATGCATAAAAGGATGGAAAACGTAGCACGCTTTACTGAAATAAGACCCTGTGAGCATTGAGGAGTTATTTTTAATATTCCTGACACATGAAGCCTATGCTACAAGGCATTTATGTAACTCTTCTTTGTTTAGTACCACCTCCATCAGAAGATAAGTATTTGCAGCTCTCTGAAAGCAGCTTTCTTGCAAAAGCATAAGCTACCTTGAACACATTATGAAATCTGTAAAAACTTTCCAGGTGTTTAAAGAAAAAATCAAGTGATCTGACCTCATTTGAAATTAAAGAAATAGCTCAGTGTAAATTATTTCTTTTTATCAGAATTTTATTCCTTCAGCTCCTCGTCAATAAGTTGCTTGGCTTTCATTACAGCTGCCTATGCTGGCATGTTACTATCTGAGATGGGTAGACCTTGTTAAACAGACAGTATGGCTCATTTTATTTTTCCTTATATTAGCAGGTAGACAGAAATAATTTCTTTAACTTAGTCAACGCAACATAACAAGTACTAAGCAGGTTTATTTGGGGGGGGGGGATGTGTAACATAAAAAGACTTCATCTGAGACGGGGAGCCTGCTTGTTTGGTGCTGTGTACCACAGATCTTAGGAGTGGCCAGTACTGGTGAACTCGTAGTCTGTTGAGTTTCTGGGGAGCATAAAACCAGCCTGGGATGGGCTGTGCAAAACTGTATTGCAGATACCACATTAATACTCATACCCAGGTTCAATTTGATAAATTGAACATTTAACATTTAAAGTTATGATGCAATCTGGTAGCCTTTCACTGTCCATCACCCTCTATATATAAGGCAAAGGCAGGAATCCCCACATACCTGTTTTATAGATGGGGAAATGAGACATAAAAACATTTCATCCAAGAGAAGTGAAGCACTTTGGGCAGCACGTACTTATCTACTACTTTCAAGCTCTTTACGAGGGCTGGTTTTCCACCTGCTGAAATCAACAGCAATTTACACCAAATACCTCATGACATTAGTTTATGTATGAACTATTGCCACAGGAGGTGCTCAGCGCTACCCCAGCTCTGCTCTTATGACAGTTGATGGACTTTTGCCGCTGACAGCAATCACCTCTGCTGACTCCTTTGGAAATTTTGCTTTGGAAATTCTCCTTGTCAGGCAATGACAGATAAAGCCTCCCCTGGCTGATGGTCTCCAGATCAGATTATCACAGAGGGAATTTCACAATCACACTAGATTCGAATTTTTTTTCTCCTTATTCTGGCTAAGAATCCAATTTTCTTTTATATGAAAAAATATTGCCAGCATATCTTTCTCATCTAAGCTGAAGGTAACTACACTTAGATTGGCTTTGCTAGAAGCCCTTCTCCTAAATGCAGTGCTCTTTGCAATGAACTTTGCAGCTTCTTTCTAAGTTGCAGAATGCCCTCCATTTTCACTGGCTTGTTGTGATTAGACCTTAATACTGCTGACTGATTTCCTCTGTGATTTTTTTTCCATGCCAGTCAATAAGGTGGCAATTTTAATAACACAGTTCTTGGATGTAATGTTATTCACAGGTCTGCATCAACTTCTATGGTTGCACTCTTGAAATTACCCACTTCAGCTATACCTATTAATTTCCCATGAAGTTGAAGAGTTCTCCATATGTTATACCCCTAACGTGGAGCCATGTCACATTGCTTTCCTAAGCAGCTTCTACTCCAGTTCATCTCAAAATTCAAACAAAATGTTTCTTGAAATGTATTTTACTTTTCAGCTATTTCATGTTGGGGATATGGGAAGGCAGTGTTCCCCATTTTTTTAGAGGTGGTGTTCACTTGCAAGTAGAGTCAGGCTTACTTATGAGACTCAGGCAGTACAAGGAAATCTTTTCATGAGACTGATCTGAATTTTGATTCTTTAATAAAAGCTGGAACAGGAGACAAAATTGGTTTGATTTGATTTACAGTCTCTGAACCATGCTGCAAATGTAGCCCTCCTTTTCTGCTCTCAAACCAGTTCCAATTTATTCCTGTGTGTTACTTATGCAGATACATTTACTGAATAGTTTATCAAATGATTTTCAGACTGGGCTTGCTGCTTGGAGTTATTTTACATAAATTGGTCACCAACTACGGGTTTATTAACCTGTTTAGTATACATGCTGCAAGGAGGAAGATCACCTAAAACACAGTATTATTTCTGCTCCATCAGGGCCTCACAGAAGACATTGTACTGTCAGAAGGGCAAACACTGAAAGGTAATTCTTAATAATAATCAAGGAGTCATAGCAGAGTTTGTGAAACTTGCCTCAGTTACCCATGCACAGTAGATTTTATATTATGAGATAAGGGAGAAGACTGAAATCAAAATCAGGAGTAACAGTGCTAGGCACGGTAAAGGAGCAGCCCATTCCTCTGAGTAACTCAGCATCTCAATTTGCAAAATGCTGGACATGAAGATGTGGACATGTAGGACAACTTGATTTCTGAAGGTGGGCCTGGAGTACCAGGGGAGGCCAAGACCCTCTCACAGCATCTTCCACGGCTGAACCCACAGTCGTGGTGGCTTGGCAGTAAAGCACTGCTAAAATCCAAAAGGCGAATGGCACCAAGCCAGCCCGGGGATCAAGATTGGGCAGAGGCCACTTTACAGGACACTTTCAATCCCAAGACAGTCCATAGAGAGCTCCTGAGAGGAAAAGCACTATCCTTCTGAAAGCTGTTAATCTAAGGACACTATTTTAATTACTCAAATTGTAAGAAATATAGAAGGCAAAATACTACAAAGGTGACTCTAAAAATATCGGCTTATGACTCTGAAATATACAGTAAGGAACATTACCATAATAAGCTCTGAGGAGATACAATGAAAACTATTACAGCTCCAGGAAAGACACATAAAGATGAGCATAACAATTACCTGCCTGGCAGAGAAAAAGGAAGAAAGGTACATAATTTAGAGTACTGCTGTTACTGGCTTTAAGACAGATATATAATGAAGAGTATTGCAGTTACCTAGTTCTGGCAGAGATATAATGGCAATCATTAGTTATCTAGCTGTAAGGAGGACATGTAATGTGTAGTATTATTGTTACCTGTCCCTAAAAGAGAGCAAGAAAGAGGGGGAGAGAGAGATGATGAGAAACCTGGACTGTTACCTGGCTCTGGAAGGCAGAAATTATGGAAAGATTTGCTGCTGCCCATAGCTGTGCTTTATGGCTACTAATTCATGGAGGGAAAGGCAGGGGAGAATGAAAAGCGGTCTGAGTTATACTGTGGTTATCTGGTACAAGGCCAGATTTTCAGCTGGTCACAGCTGATAAAACTTGCTCGTGTTTGCTGCAGCTATGCCGACTTTGAGTTTGTGGAGAAGGAGAGGATAGGGGAGATGCGGGCTGCCCCGTGAGACACAAGCACCACAGACCTCCTAGAGCCAATACAGGCTATGCAAGATGTCCTAGGGTGACTGATCCCCTCACAGACCCCGACTTGGCTCCCCAGCCGTAGCAACCTCCAAGCAGGCATCATTTCTCCATGCACTCCCAGGAGCAGGCAGAAAGCCCTGAGCAAGAGCAAAGGTCAAGAGAAAGGGATGGCAAAAAAGAGAGGCTGTAAAGGATGGAAACATGGCTTTTGAGAACTCTGGGACACAGGATGTAGAGATGCAGTATATTTACACTTCTGCAGAGAAAAAGATGCTTGGAGCTTTCTGTAGCCTTCAGTGTCTGTCCCTTCCCTGGATGAATGATGTCTGGTATCCACCCTACCTTCAGACCAAAGCAACAACTGAAAAAATAAAAAAAAAAACCAACAACTTTTTTTTTAGATCTGGGGGCAGAAGAGAGTAATAGCATACTGAAAAAAAGGTGGGTCAGTTAACCAAGACTGCAGGAATGAGGGAAAACTAGGAACTTTGTCTTAAGAAATAATCATGGCACAGATGCTACGTGGCCTACCTCTCCAATTTCTACAGCACTCCTACGCATTGTCCTCACACTCAGGCTTCAGATTTCTTTTCCTAGGGTATAATACTGACAGGGTTTGAGACAAAGTCCAGTGAAGTCTGTTTCATTTTAGCTCACTCAGTTTTCAATCAGATCCCTGTTTAAATTCTAGGTCAAGGAACGCAGGAGAAACTCCGATGTGATTCAAATTAATCCTTTTATTCCTGTTTTGACCACTATTTGCTATCCATCAGGTGGAAAGACATGAAGTTCAGCTGAAACAATTGAATCCTGTGGTGCTTAATTTGTAATATTCCAAGAAGAAAGACACTCCAGAAACCCTACTGTTCTTCAAAAACTGCACGGCTGCTCTATCAAACCACTTCTACGACATCTGACTTGCTCGGGAGGCAGAGGGAGAGAAACGTGGGCAAAGAAAGAAAAGCAAGGAAGAGAACACTGAATGGGAAGGGAGCACTTGTCTATTTAACCTGCATTCAGAATAATTCCACCCCTTCCTCTGATAGCACACCATTCAAACTCACATCCTCCAAATCAGCAAAATAAACCACACATCACCCTGAGACTTGGAGGCAGAAGCTGTCAGCCTACAAACATCCTCCAGCAGTGCCACTGCCCTCTCCTCCAGCAGTGTTGCTGCCCTCTCCTCCAGCAATACCCCTTCTCAGCATTTACACTGTGCATTAATAAATGGTGCCATTATCACCAGGGTGTGACTATCCATTAACACAGCAAAGACCAGAGCCTTAAATTTGATCCCAGTGTATTCATATGCGTACATGTGGTCTTTGAACCTTCCATGCTGGAAGAGGCACCTCTGTTCTTTCCTCTGAGGGGGAAGAACAGGCACAAATTAGGACCATGTGTTGCTTCTGTACCTCCAACATGCACACATTTCAGTGAGCAGGGGGGAAAGCTCCTCGTGGTGAGAGCCATTTGCTTCTCTTTGAGGAGGACAGCTGGATGCAAGAAATCAGCTTAATTTGTAAATTACCTCTATTTTCACTCAAAAGTCTGGAAGTAAAAAGGTTCAGTAATTTTTCTTTTAATACATTTTTCTGTGAGTCCTAATATTGACCTGAACTAGAAAGGATGACTTGCTGGAACAGGCTCTGCTCTTCAGGCACTGCCCCATGTGAAGTCTCTGACCACAACCTCACTTGGGGACATTTTGAGAGTTAGAGACCTTGAGACATGCAGATCCACAAACACCCATCTTGGACACTGAATTCCTGTCCTTAATGCTATTTTACACTCTTTACCAGGCAAAAGTACAGAGCCTCTGGCTTAAACCATATCTAAGGCTGCTTCCCTCACCCATATTTTGTGGGACCCCCGTTGTTATTACCAGCACTTTGGGGGTGTTAAAGCAGATCTAAGTAACTACAAAGGGTATTTTACTCTCCTGGGTTGATGTAAACAGACCTTAGAGTCCGGGTTGATGTAAACAGACCTTAGAGTCAGTGGAGAAGCAACTTCAATAAAGCTTTTCACTTCGTGCAAGCAAACTGTCAGGATCCAGCCATCATTTATTAATAAAAAATAAATATATAGGGTAAATATCTACTTTGATTATTACATGAAAAGGTACAATACGCAGAACTGAACTTCATCTGATTCCTTCTGGGAATACCATGCTGTTCTTTCACTGACTGTTTTGCCTAACTCTGAATATTAATTGTAAAAAAAAATTTTGTTACCTCTCTCCTATCTTTCCCCAGGCTTTGTTTTTTTCTCATTCAAATTTGCTTCCTAATTTTTCTCTTTCTCTGTCTTTTTCTTTTTAACCAGTATACTTGGCTCGATGATAGGATTTCTGGTCTGCAGAATATTTGGATATGTCAACATTTGTTTTCTTTCCAATACAGACTGACAACAAATACATCCGAAGATTATAAGTTTCAGAATACCATGTTTCTCTATCACTTTTATATTTATATGTGCATTCTACAAAATATATATGGCTATTACTGGCATGTTTTAGTGCAATAAAATGATACGCTATTTAAATAATTATCTTTAAAACAATTTTGGGCAGCTACTACTGAAATATTTCAATCATCACTAAATTTCAATTCTCTGCTGAGAGCTGAAAATAAAAATGCATCAATTCTATTATGTTATGACACAAAATAATGTAAAACTATCTAACAAACATACAAGAAATGAATTCAAGACAAATTTCCAAGCTTTCTAGTTTTGCTCCCAACTTCCTTCAGCAAAAGCTCTGTAAAACTCTACTTGCACATTTTTTCAATTTAAAACAGCCTGAATACAGTCTGTGAGCCAAGCCCATGCTCAGCTCACAATACACAAATACTCCTGCCCCCGTGAACATGAGCTATGTAACATTACCTGCTTGGTCGTTTTCTGGACTGATGTCTTTGACTCGAGAATATCGTATCAAGACCAGAAATGAGGGAGATCATCTACCTCCCCTCCTCCTCCTCCAAGTAAAAGGAAAAAACCCCACACTCGTGTTGGTGCCGGTCACCTCCCAGCCCAGTTCTCATATTAACGTTCACTGCAAGCCTCTCTGCACGGGTCCTGCAGGAACATGAGGAAGCACTGATACTTCATCGGGAAAGAAATCATGGGTTTCTGTTCACTTATGTTCATACTTTTTTGAGCTCAATGGCTTGAGAGGCTGCGAAAGGTTTTGTGGTTTTCCCCTAACCATTTCTCCGGCAACAAAAAGTGATAAAAAGATATTAGTTCAAGGGAAAATGTTTGGCTGTGAGGGAAAAAAAATCCCACCAGTTCCTTTCCAGTTGTCTCCAGCAAAAGCTGCACTTCCCTGTATTGATCAAGCAGTTATCTGCTCACTTACACGTATGGGTGAGGAAAAAAAAAAAAGAGGGGAACCTGAATGACCTTATAGAAGCATGGAGAAAAAGAAAAATTCAGGCACTTTTTACAGCTTTGAAATATGAGAACGGCCTTAGCTTTGGAGGCAACTGAATTAATTCATACCTAAATGTTCCTTTTGCATCTTTGTTTTCATTTATTTCCTGCTTGGTACCAGCAATAGCAATACTGAAAAGTAGTGCATGACAAAACAATCAAATGAAATATTTGGCACAATGGCTAATTTGTACTCTGTAAATCTCCCCTGCAAATTCTATTAACTGTTCTTCCTGCTTTGCCGATGCTTTTTTTTCCTTGAGAACACAGTGAGTCCCACAGCCCAAGAAAATTTTCAGTTTCTTTCCTCTCCCCTGTGATTGCCCCATGCCTTAAGCCCCAGCACTATCCACATGGGCACACCCAGCAAGGAAGGCAAGGGATATACTGTTTTGTGGTTCTTCTAAGGGTGCCAGCTACTACTTAGCAAAGCCTACTGCAGAGCACGCAAAAGGAGGAGGTCAGAGGAGGATTTTGGATCTATGATTCAAAAACATAAAAGGCGATAAACTTGTTTCCAGCTTTCTTTGAAAGAGGCATGACCAGAACAGATATATATTCACAATCTTTGCTTTTGACCCAGACAAGAATAGGGAGATAACGAGACACAGCACTATTCATGGTGCAGATGGATACCCCGGTGTGCGCAGGTTTTGAGGCAGGGGACCTGAGCCCAGGGAGGCTGGGCAAGGAACTGCAGGTGAAACAAATCCCACGCAACTGCTCTGACTTGGAGTGTAACTTGGGAACAGCACTAATCTTCCCTCTGAAAAGCCTTTGAAATCACTTGAAAGAAAGCAACAAAAGGAAAACTCCTGAAAAAAAAAAAAGCTACATGACTTTTTGCACCCCACAGTTCCTTCAGTGTGGGTTTAACTATCAGTTTAATTACTTCTGCTTCCAACATTTTTTTTTTCATTTTTATATTGGCTGCACTGGAAATTCAGGCAGATTATGAATGCTTCCCTCAGCAAGCTACCTGAATGAAGATTCAAATAATAATACCTCAAACCTGTGAACTGCTAGCCTCATCACAGAGTGCATTCAGCACTCTAACACCTTATATTGCTATTTACTTAAAAACAGAATCCTTTGGATTTCAGCTTTATTTTTGTAGAAGACATTCAAAGAAAGATACGCATAAAGTCAAAGTGTCAGTTCAAGAATGAACCCCCATGTAATTCACACACTTTCATGCACAATAAATCAAGTTCTGTTGTGCCAAGGGCTAATGAAGATCTAATTATGACAGACTGAGTTTCCACTCTTGCCGAAAAGGAGAGGGGGGTGACACATGACAGCCCCAGTCAATGCAGGGTGAGGACGGACAAACTGCAACATGCTTCCCGCCTCCGCCTTGCCAGGCGTACCCGCAGCCTCGCATGGCCTGCGTGTCACAGTGAGCTAAACTGACCTGTGCCTACAGCGCTGTGCAAGGCCTGCGCAGCGCTGCTGCAGGTTTTTCCTGCCCACTAACAGTCATCTCAAGCGCAGCGAGGAAGGGAACCCTTTAGGGAATGCATGCCTGTTATCTGTGCACTTCAGATCTAACTCACCCTTACCCTTTAGGTGAAAATATTGAAGGAAAAAACATGTTCACAATAAAATAGAAGGGACTGGCTCCTTTTTCTAATTTTATGTTACTTTTTTTTTTTTTACTTTGATTGACTGACTTAGTCGTAACACCAAGACAGAACTTCTGCATGGGTAAGGAGACTATTCCACAATATAGGAATTATTTCAAACAAAAGGTCCAGGCTTGGTCTAGTCTCTGTTAGGGATTAAGATGAAATTCTGGGGGAGCAAGTGACACATTTTTCATTGTTTCCCTAGTTTAGCTCCCTCTGCAGAAGTCCCTGTCAGCAGCTGTGGTGGTATGACAGAGATGATATACCTCAGACCACCTGGTACCACTGTGCTTCCATGCAACAGGAACACCTATGTACAGACAGAGAGAGCCCATGGCGGTGTACAGCTGCCCCTCTGAAACCAGTGACATTACATAGCAGCTGAGGATTGACCCTGTGAATCCAGGAGGTTTTTTCATGGGGAATGATAAAGGACTGTGTCAGAGCCTCCTGCAGGCAGTCACCAGTGGGGAGAAGAAAGAAAGGGTGGGAAGGGGATGGAGCGTGTGACCACCCCAGGTTAAGGGCCCCCCTAGCAGGCTGGCCAGGTGCCAGGGTCTCGTCTAGGATGGACTGGGTATTCTCACCCCTGAACCACACATTTTGGCCATCGGATGGACAGAAAAACTTGTGTTGAGGGGCACTTTGTCCATTTCCATGTAAATGTTCATCACAACTGAAACCACAGCTTCCACAGAGGAGCTGTCAGTTAATATGCTGTTAGTCACAACTGAGCTCTAGGAAGGGCAAGCACTTCAAACCAAACCAACCAAACCTGGTGCCAACAGGAACAGAGGACTCCCAGAGGCAAGACATGGGCAGGGTGTCCCTGGTTTCATCAGGCTACAGAGTTCATGGCTTATGCAATGCTGGCATTGGGACTGTATCGTTAAAGCAGTGATGATCAGTCCTCATAGAGAGCCCGTTACCTACTTGTTCCTCCTTGCTATAGGTTCTGTCATCTTCTTATCCTTTCTCAGAAACAGCTGTATTTTTTCTTCTTCACATTTCTGCTTCAAGCACATTGCTGTCTTCTCATCAGGTTTTGCCAATGGATATTTCAAAGGTTCCTATATGAAATCAAGTAAATTGTAGTTAAAATGGATAGGATAACATAACAAAAATACTGTATTTCGTTAAGTAACGCAAGGTAGAAATGCAACATATGTCATCTAAAAAATTAGTTTGATTTTCTAGTCCCTTTTAACCCTTTAAAATGCACCATACCCCAAAGTATTATTTTATTCATTGCATGCACATGCTGCACTAAAACAAGAACTGAAGGTCCGTTTCATGGAACATTATCTGAGAGGCACTTTGCTGCAGGCATGTTTTCCTTGAACCACCCTGTTCTGCTAACCAGAGTCATCTAGAGTGGAAAAAACAAGCAAGATGTATGTGGCTATAATATAATAAGACTTTTTATTGTCTGTGCATCTTTACATCCCAAAGAACTCTGCTGGAGTACATGGATAGCAACTGTAACACAGTCACACAGTGCTCAAGCAGTCCCTTAATAAATGGTTTAGGAAGCAGTAATACAGGCTTAATAGATGTTTTAATAAATGCTTAATCAATTGTTATAGGCGAGGAGATTGCTTAAAAACATTTAATTCTCAGAGCTGTTGAATAGAGAACAAGAGGGAAGAGTGTATTAGAAATACTGATTTTCAGTGGCAATTTCACATCCCCTACCAGCCTGCTCACCACAGTCAGTGTCTCCCCAGCCGTATGGCTAATATATATTGTCTTTGGAAGCTCAAAGGAACACTGAAATCCTGATACACCTCCTAAACGCTACTCCTAGTAGTCCTGAGCGTGCAATTGTTGTTATATATGTAAAAAGCAGAGCATTAGCTTTGGATCTATTTGCACTAACATTTTACTTGGGCTAAGTAGTCCCTTACTACTCTATTATGTTGCCATTTTTGTCCATCATTCACCATGAGAGACTTGCAGGACAGTCTGTATTACAGAAAACAAACATATTCACTCCCTGATATTTGGCCTTCATTTAACCCTATTCATTCTGAACTGAAGTTGTGTGATAAAGAAACGGGTGCCTTGCATGCTACACAAGTTCAAACCCAAGGTAGTATCCTTAGTTTGAAAAGACAATGCCATTGTTTGTATGGGTCATTTTCCACTAGATACCTGGGCAATTCCAGGCTGACTGGCAGGGTATGCAGCAATGCATCCATCAAAATTCAATAAGGCAAGCACAGAAAGACAGAGGATTGCAGAGAAAGATTTGACCTCTGCTGAGTATACAGCATGGGCTATATACTTGAACATCTCACAAATCCCTTTCACAGATTAAAATTACTAGTCACCTTTTTGTCTCCCTCCTTAGCATTTCTTGTAATTTTTCACATCATATCTGAACTTTTCTGCTTTGTGCTCCTACCACTTTTTTGCAATCTCCTCCTTCTGTCCAGCCTGCCGATGTGGTATGAATCCCTTCAGCACAGAGTAGGAAGGTCGGGCTAAGGAAGCTGTTTTGCTGTGCCAGCAGAGGTTCAGTACATGCCAATTTGCTTTGTGAGGGAGCTCCCAGCGTAGCCACCTCTCTTGTGTTTTAAAATTTAATTCCAGCTTGCAACAAACGATGGTCCTTTGTGCAGGAGCTTCCCTTTCCCTGATCCCAGCTAATGCACTTAATCTGTTCCTTGTTGCTAGTATCTGGAGGTCTTACTGTCTGTAATGCATTTATTTTTGAAGTGCTCCACGGAGGCGGGAGCAGAGCTATCTTACAGGGCGGAGTGGGGTTATATAACGCCCAAATCACTGCTTCCTGCATATCTTTGACTATTTGGATCCGCATGATCTGCCCCAGGTCAAACAGGAGGTTTGCACTTGCGGGAAGAATACAATCTGGTCACCCGAGTCAGGCTGTAATACCCAAACCACTAATGGTCTGTTATCTTCTTAGTCCAGGCTTTCTAGTCTTAGTCTTTGAACTCCTCGGGGCAGAGATTTCTCCTACGCCAGGAAAGCATTTTGGCTTCTCCCACAAATACCGTGCTTGTAAAGCAGCTGTACTACTAGTGCACAGAGAATCAGAGACAGAGAAAGGCTTAGAGACAAGTTTGGCAAATAACACAGGCCTGAAAGGGGAAAGGAAATAGGCTGAAAAATATGAAGGACATGAAAACTTTGGAGAAAGTCACACTCGTTCCTGGGAAATTTCACATTATTTGGGTATTTAGAAACAAAGCAGTTTGGAAGCATGACTTTGTTATGTTAGTCAAAGAATGTTAGTTCAAAAATAAGATTCTCATTTTCCATGCCAACAGATGCAACACATTTCATTAGCAAGACTCCTCAGTTTTCAGCACAGACATTCAAAGCTGCCAACAAGACTCTCCTGCTCTCCAAGCTCCTTTTAAAACGAACAGAATGTGGCCATCTGAGTCCACAGCGGGCTTTGAGTCTCTACACCTTGAAAAAAACACACTTGCCTTTGAGGCAGCACTTTGCAGTGGCCCAGAGAGACGATTTCCATGTCCTAAAGCAAATGAGGACCTTTGCAGCAGCTCCGGTCTCCAGCAATTAGGGCGGCAGACATCCGCTCTAACACGCAAGGGAAGAGGTCAGCTCTGGTAGCAGATGGGACAAGCTGAGACACTGATGCAGCCCCAGGGAATGAGCTCTCTGGGAGCACTGCCTGCATCTCAGTTGCCCAGTTAGCTTGTTTGCAGGAGCTCATGGAGGAGCTGGATTATGTTTTGCCAGGGGTTGGCTGGGACTGTGGGCTGGATTGCCACAAAGGACAGATGGAGAGCAAAGGGGTCTTCCTCAAATACCGTCTTTCTAATGAAGAGATCTGGCCACCACTGGGTTGATTTTAGAATTGAAATAGTGTTACCACCATGGAACAGACAAATAAACAAAACAAAACAAAGACACAGACATATTATTGTAAATTACATTATATATAAGAAATTAATTCAGATGTTCCAGAAAGGATTATGTAAATCCCAGTAATTGTAATGGCAACATCCAGCATTTCACTGAACACCTTTAGCCAGCATAATATCCTTAGAACAAACCGGTACAGGGGATAAAACAGTGATCTTTCCCTTGACTGTCCGTCATGTGCACTTTGTCAGTGACTGATGTTATACGAAAATCTGGGCCAGAATTTTTTTATTGCAGCATCAAACGTGACCAGTTCACAATTAGCCCTGACTGTTTGGCTTCCGATTTGGACTCAAAACTCTGCGGCCCTGAGCAGCAAGTTGTGGCGGAGAGAGGAGCAACAGTTGAGAAGCATATTACGTGTTACAGATAGCTGCCACCCAGCTCCTCGGCTCCTCAGAGAGCAGGGCAGAAGAGGACTTCTCAAATGTGGAACATGCCATTTTGCCCAAAGTTCCCCATTGAAGACAGAAAAGTCAAGCTAAACCAAGCTGTGGCTTGGAGGCAACATGCGCAACCCTGTGCAGAGCAGCCATGTTGGAGGTGTTTGGGCTCAGTATTTGCTGCTTCCAACCCCATAATTTTTGTGCAGGCAGCCTGAGCTTTCCCTCCACTTGCTGGGGACTGACCCCTGCAAGCCTACCAAAAGATCACATTGTGCCAACACTTGCTGGTGTAAAGAAGAAAACAAGCAGTATACTGCTCTGATTGGACCCTCTACCTGGAACAAGAGGGGAATAACCATCCTAAACCAAGCATATTTATATTGCTAGAGCCCTGCAGACAGGCCTGTAAACCAAAGCAATGTGCTTCCTAAAAACTCTGGTGGGAACTCTGTCTACCTTCACCCAGGCTGAGTTCAGCTTTTCATGTGTTTCAAAAAAGGAATACGTAAATCTGTAGAAACTACAAGAATCACTGTAAACCAGCATGGAATTGAACAGGATTGATCTGGGGAAGTCTGCAAGCTTATCTAGACTGCAGCCCATAATGCTCAGTTCCAAGCTGCAGTTAATACTGTTATGCTAGGGCTTTTTTTATTATTGACCAACTCTGCAAAACACTGTATTTCAAGGGAGCTCAGTACACATTGTAAGTAGGCCAGTTTGTGGTCCTAAGCCTGCAGCCCCTTTTTTTCGGTTGAGAAGAACTACCTTTCTCACATGCAGTAACACTGAAAGTGATGTTTTTCAACTTCTAGGGAGTGAAACCAGGGTAGGAACAGGCTACTTCTAAGAAGGCCACAAAAACCAGTTACTAGGTTGTAACCCTCAGGGAACATGTCAGAAACCTGGCCAATTTTCTAAAAGCAGAAAAAAACCCCAATTTTCAATATTTCAGTTTTCTAAAAATAGAAGATAGGTCTCAAATCCCGATGCATTGGCTACACATGGGATCAATGACTGCCATTCTCTGCCATGCGGTTGCCTTCTAGCACCCCTTGAGTCCTTCCATCCCCTCCCAAACTCTGGCACTCCCAGGAAGGAGAAGGATGACAGTCTCCCTCACCCCCAGTCCCTAATTCCCAACATGTTCGGCTTGGGGAAGGGCTTTTGAACCACGCAATACCATATATCCCAGCAGACTGGGAGATACCATTTATAGTTAAGGTACTTCTGACCCATAATCTGCATTAATGACTGCCTACAAACAATGCACCCGCAGGGTCTAACCACCCTACAGGGACATCTGCCCCAAGATCCAAGGAAGGACCACTCATCTATAACGAGAAGGGCTGGATGCTGCTGCCTGGGATGCACTGGCAGGCCGTCACCTTCTCCCAGCTCCTGTACACGTGGACACAGCATACACCACCTCTGCTCTGCCTTCCTCTGGGCTCCTGCCCAGCCCCTGGCAGAACCCACCCTCTGTTAAATTTGTCTATTATATATTTGGACCTGCAATTCCCATCAGAAAGAGAATCAAGTCCTGTGCAGCAAAACTCCTGTGCCTGTGCTGAATGTTAAGTGTGGGATTAAGCCTGATTGCTTGTACAGGATGGTTTGCTAAACAAGGAGGGGCCAGGACTACTTAACTGACCCGAAGCCATGCACACATTGATGTTTAAGCTCCACCAAAGTGTTTTGCACACAGCTCTTAGCATATGATCACAGTCCTCTGTGCAATTCAAAGATGGCCCTTGCCCAAGGAGCTGTACAGCTGGAGAGAAAACAGCTGGAGAGAAATACGGAGCGGTAGAAAGTTACAGCAAAAAACCCCTACCTGATACGGAAAGCAGAGTTATCTCCATCGTTACTTTGCTATTACCAGCACTCGCTGCGGGGCTGGGAAGCCGGCACAAACCTGCGAGTGCCAGTCTAATTGATAATACAATTCTCACTGAACACCAGCAGATGCAGAGCTTATTGCTCCTGCCGCATCAAGCCCGTGCTGTCCTCGATAGGGTTTCTAAGACAAAATCCTCACTATTGATGTCTGCTATTATCATCCAACAGATCAGATGATAGAGGAATGCAGAATACTAAACATCACTAGATAAAGCAATCAAGAAAACACACAGAGAAAACAGGACAGACTGATAGCAAGCTGTCTAGCCAGTTAGGTTACAGTTAAAGATCAGGCAGCTGTTGTCATTTTTCTTTCTCCTGGTAATAAACAGGGAGAGGAAAGTGGGTTAGCAGTGCTTCTTGAAGAGGGCCACAATACCAACAGCAGCAATGCCCTTTGGCTGCTCCCTTTTCAGGGATGGCACTTCCACGGGGCAGGACCCAGTCCTACAGCTTCAGCCCTCTACCCTGCTGGGGTAACCCAGAGACTCTGCACAGAGTTTTAGCTTCTCCTTTTTACAAGCATTGGTCTAAACCTGCTCAGTTCTCTTGTTTCATCTGGCAAAAATTGATTGGCTTTGGTCAAATAAGCAATCCTAATGTTTACAAATTACTACAGCATGCAGTGGAAGTAAAGCACATCGATCGCAAAGCCAGTGAGTTCACAAGAGAGGACAGAATCTTTATGAATCCTTTTATTTTTACAACCTTTCAGTAGTAAACCCTTCCCACTAGGCTTACAGACTATGCCTAGTATTGTACATGCAGCCAATAGAAATGCAACCTGCACTGGAAATGGTCTCTCTTGCTTCAGACTGGCATAACAGCATACACTTCTTTTCAAGCTGGATAGCATGAGGAAAGGCTACAGGAGTCTGTAAAGGCCACTGTCTCAGCTGCATGCTTTCTGTGGACAGGGATTTTTTTTTTCCTCCAGACTGAGAAGTCTGTTATAATCCAACAGGCTCTGAATAAATTCAGACTCAATCTTCCTGAGGTGCAGCTTCATTACACAGGGCAGAGCGGAGGGCATTCGGCCCACAGTGCAGAATGGGGCTCCCAGCTAGGAGGGAGCCTGTGCAGACAAGGGATGGGTGCTAATAGAGAAGCTTATTCCTCCCTTGTTCTTCATTTGCTTAACAACTGCATCTTTTACAGTGCCTGAAGACTTCATTTATTGTATCTTTTTTAAAGGTTCAGCTGGAGGACTTCCACTGTTGCTAAATTAATAACATAAGGGCCTTAAAGGAAGTGGCAACAGCAGAGAAAGATCATCGCAACCAGTGGTTGTAGGAACAGGCCCTCCCTGTGAACATTAACAACACGATTAATATGATGGCATGACTAATAACCATTACTGCTTTGTAAAAACACCCAAAGAACTTAAAAAAAAAAAAAAAAGGCAAAAGCAGAAGGTGATTTTGAGACATGCTTTTAGTGAGGGATCCCCCTCTAAACAGTTCATGAACAATTAAGGGACTTTGCGGACAAGCAAGTCTTGTAGGAGACAGCAACAAGCACGTTGGCAGACAATCTTATTTTGTCTTATTTGGTTTAGGGACCCAGCAACTATTGGTTAAAATGTTGTGGCCCTTCTCACTGTCATTACTGATAGCCCTCTGAGAGATATTTATAAAAAGCACCTGCACTCTCACAAAGTGTCACATAGGCAGAAACAAACCTTGAGTACTGTGTTCAGTTGTGGGCCCCTCACTACAAGAAGGGCATTGAGGTGCTGGAGCGTGTCCAAAGAAGGGCAACGAAGCTGGTGAAGGGTCTAGAGCACAAGTCTTATGAGGAGCAGCTGAGGGAACTGGGGCTGTTTAGCCTGGAGAAGAGGAGGCTGAGGGGAAACCTTATTGCTCTCTACAACTACCTGAAAGGAGGTTGTAGCGAGGTGGGGGTCAGTCTCTTCTCCCTGGTAACAAGTGACAGGACAAGAGAAAACAGCCTCAAGCTGCGCCAGGGGAGGTTTAGATTGGATATTAGGAAAAACTTCTTCACCAAAAGGGTAGTCAGGCACTGGAACAGGCTGCCCACGGAAGTGGTTGAGTCTCCATCCCTGGAGGTATTTAAAAGAAGGGTAGACGTGGTGCTTAGGGACACGGTTTAGTGGTGGACTTGGCAGTGCTAGGTTAACAGTTGGACTCGATGATCTTAAGGGTCTTTTCCAACCTAAACGATTCTATGATGTGTTGCAATATCCCAGTTAGCCCATATCGGGCCAGTCTACACCCCTGAAGGATTTGATGAATAGGATTTATTATATTAAAAGGCTTAAACATCACCCATTGTTTACCTACCCTGTGCTAGATCTGATCAGCTTTTCTCTTCTTTTCCTTTTATCACTTAGAGAGAGATGTGAAGTTTGCACTTCACAATGGTTTACATTTTTGCAGCAAAATGGTGCTTGAGAGGTATATTTGTGAAGGCCATATTAAAAAATCAAATGCTTATGACTGTCATTACATTTGCTTTGTCTATCTCTTTGGAGATGCTAGATTTTTAATAACATTTCTGCATGTATCCTACTCCAGTAACAGGCTTAAATCACTCTGACAATTAGGCAGTGATGATAGCATTTAGTGAGTGGAAAGCCGTATTAATTTTTCAAGCCACAAAATAGAGAACTGACATACAGATTCTGAACAGGTATTATTCTGCACAACAATGTACAAGACCCACAAACTGTATTGATCAGCAGTTACTGAATCTGGATATTCAGTGGTTGGACATAAACCAGAGCAATGACCGTAACAGCACTGAAATTTGGAGTTACTTAAAATGACCAAAACATAACTGAGCATTTTACTACTTTGCATTTTTTCAGATATTTTGAGACTCTCACTTAAGAAGCTTTAAACAGAGGTAAGTTTTTGAATAGTAAAACTGAGAGGTCATAGGGAGAGCACCTTCTGAAAATTTAGCCCCTTGATGTTTACTTTATTACAGCAGTCAGAAAGTAGGGCACCAACAGAAATTTCTTAGCAAAACCATATGCCTGAACACCCTAAAATACTCCAAATTTTGATTTAAATTAATATCTGAATTTATAGGCTAACACTCCTCTCAATTTAAGCCAGTTTCATACCTTCTTTTATTACCAGTACTGCCTTTCTTCTAGCTAGTAGCCAACATGGTTCCCAGAACAGAGATACAGCAGAGCAGCCTCCATGCAGACACGAAGGTGTTACATGACTACATCAACCCACATTTTCAACCATGTGCAAACAAGTCTTTCTCTGAAGAAAATTCAGCCCACACCAGTTCTTGGCTCTCCTGGGATAACTTCATCTTAAAACCAAACTACAGCCAGAACAGCAAGTACACCTGCTGCTCACAGAGGCCCCTCTCTCCCAAAGCTGTAACCCAAAGCCGTAACCCAAAGCCAATAATGCAGGACATCTTCCCAACAGTCACAGCTTGCTCACACGCTCAGAAAACCAAATTTAAAAACAAAGTAAAAACATCAGTTGGTGATGTACACCCAGACAGCATTAATCCTCGTATACAACACAGTACAAATGTTGAGAAGCTGCTGGTTGGTTTTGCTTTCTGCTTGAGGAATTACCTTCTTCCCAAAAAGTAGCTTAGAGTACGAGAGGATAGTCTGAGTGAGAGCGGGGAGATGGCACTGCAGGGCAGGAGGACTCTCCTGAAGGGAAGTGTTGGCTGGGGTTAGAGATCAGATCCCAGGCTGGAGCACCTCCCACCCTTTATGTCCACCCCACAACCCTCGCCTCTCATAAAACCCTCCCCTGCTAAATTACTGACCGTCAGACCTTTGCTCATTTTTACACGTGCCTTTAGCATCCTCTCTGAGGCACTGCTTTGGTTTTAAACAGTTACTGTACTTTTTTCCCAGTAACAATTTACAACCCAGATGGATGCAGCATCACTCAGGTTCTGCAGCCTGTAGCCAGCAAAAAGGGCTTTCGACCACAGTCTCCCACTCATGACTTTCCCCAAAGTCACATTTCCAGCATACTCTACAGCTCTGACCCCAAAGAGTGGCAGCCCAGACAGGTACCTTCGGTCTGCCCCAGTACAGCTGACATTATAATCTCTCATTTTTTGTCCCTGTAACCTCTGAGCCAGCAGGACCTGAAGCTCAGCTTAGCTCTAAGTATTTCAAATCCACTGAATTGAAAGAAAATCATTTGGCACTTTAATCAATTGATCTTGCTGGTAAATCAGGGACTAAAGCCAAAAGCTTTCAGGCCCAGAACATAGTACTGCACAATGGAGCCCCAATATCAGTTAGGATCTCCATGAGTTGTCACAGAGCCCTCAATTTCTATGTCTGTTCCCAACATTATGGATCCTGCTACTTTGGAAAATACCAAATATGCCTACGGGTGACCTCATGATTTTTGAGCCTGCAGCCCCTCATGGGAAAAATGTGTAATTCAGATAACCATTTAATTTCACTCACCTCCAAATCTTTTCTGCAAGGTACTGTTAAATTGCTGACCTCCATTTTATCAATGATATTGGTCTTTGATTCACAACTGCAAGGAGGAATAAAATCAGAAAAAAAATTATTAAAAACACATACACACAAGCAAGCATATATTTAGCTGAGACTTTTCTACTGAGTCGGACCTAGGGTCAAGAAACTAATAAATGCTTTCCTGTATTTGTACTACACTGTGTGCTTCTGCACATGTTACTTTGAGGTACTCGCCTCCGTCTCTTTTATCTCTGTATGTGCACTGAACTTCTGTTCTCCACTGTTTTCTCATCCCATAAAAACAGATTATTTGCTCTTCTAACAGTTTTAATGTCACAAGAAAGGAATAGAAAATGAAGTTATTAATCTCCATGTGAAATGAAACCACTAATGACAGCTTCCCTTCACTAAACTTGCCTGTTACCTCTGCTTGGACTCTGCAGCAGCAACCACTCCTCAAGGGACAGCCAAACTGTTTACCATGCTTATTAAATAACACTCCCACTCCTGCTTATTTATTTTTTTAAACAATGATGTTAGCATTCATAAGAGCACTGGAAGCTGAAGTAGTCTCATTAGCTATGTTTTGCTGAGGAAAGCGTAAGTAAGTGTTAGTAGCGCAATATTTTCTATAGTTGTAATCTCCATGGACTACATTTCTATCACAGAATTTTAAAGGACTCTGTTCATACAGGTTTCTAAACAAGACCACTTATTTTAAATACTCCTTCTGAGGCAAAACATCTTATACATCACAATGTAAGGTATGTTTTTTTTGTTTTCTTAAATGTTTAAACATGCCTTGAAAAACATTTCAAGGATTGCCGTTATGGTATTTTTTTAACTAAATACAATAATTGGATTAGAAATTGAAATCAAAATATAGAACTGCAATAGAACCTTTAAGAAATTCAATACACTTTCTTACTGTCCTTTGTATTCTCAGAATAATGCAGATCCCTCAAATTCCCATACAGTGTCAATTTCCTGAAATCTGTTCACAGCTCTTCATGAACAATTGAACTTTTTCTTGAGGGGGGCTCCCCTCCCTCTCCCTCTTCTCTTCATTATTGATAATTTTTGCAACCTATTTCCCTTTTTAGAACATCTGCCATGAATCTCTGAAAACCATGAAGTTAACATATATTCAGTGCCAAGTTTGTTCACCGAGAGGGAACGGGAGACACCCTGACTTGTCAAGAAAATTCTCAAATAATCATCAAGTATATCGTGCCTTGAGGGCAGCCTAACACCAGCCTGTCTCTGCTGCCCTGTGGCCGGGCCACTGAAGGGCACACAGGAGTCCCCCGCAGGCCAGCATAGGAGGTGCCCCAGCAGCACCAGCTCTGCCCCATCCTTCGCCATGGTCCCACATGGGGAAACAGCACTCATCTTTTCGGGCACCTATTCTCCATCTCCTCTGGGCGGCAGGCAATAAGAAATGCTGTGGAGTATTTGCAGGAGTTCAAGAAAACTTTTATGTTATTAAAAATAAAACAAACCAGCATGGAGATCTTAAAGACCTTCTGAGAAGGCACGGTTTTAAGAGGCCTCTTTAAAAACAGATAATCGTCTGCTATTAAAATTACATCCCATGACTTAAAAGGGACTCATAATCTGATTAACACTGAGAAAATTAATTTCCATGTTGCAGGAGCAAGATTGCCTACCTGCAAAGGGAACCACCTTTCTTCTAAACAACAGGACAGATGCAATGAAGGGGGTATAAGTCAGGTATAGTCTCGCTCCCCTCCCCAGATCACTAACAGAGGTTTGGGGAAAGCTTCATGCCAACGCCCTCCCCAGGCCTGGGCTACACAGGGATATTTTCTTGTGGCAAAAAGCTGGAAGAAGCTGCTATTTAGCTAATGCTGCCCAGCGGCACTATTGGCTGAGTTTTATGAAGAATTGGCCTCTGGGGCTTAGTGCAATTGGAGCCAAATTGTACAGCAGAGGTGAGGGAAATGAATGCATTGAACAGCACAAGACTGGGAAAAAGGCAGGGGTAAAGGGAAGAGACAGTACCACAAAGCCTGAGGCATTCCTGATTTTAAAGGTCTGAGAGAATCTGTACATCTATTACCCTGAGTGAAAAGCACTAAACAGACTTCAGAAATTTTCATTGGCCATGAATTGTATAAAAATAACCATAAATGCATTCTTGCTGTTGCCCTCTGCCTCGTGTTTAGGTAACAGTCCCCAAACCATAATCCTTGCCACTCTGAATCAAGTTAATACAGCAGAGAGCAAAAGCACAGAGAGATAGGTCATGCCCTCAGCTGCTGTGAGTTGACACACTCCACTGAGGTCAGGAATCCTTACCAAGCCCTACAGGACCAAAATCTGGCCTGTAACCCTTTAGTTTTATTAATATATACTGCTACTGCCACAGCCGTTAGAAATGCTGGTGATTGAACTGGCCTACGCGATGCTAGCAGCTGTCGAAACACAGCCTTGCTCCCTCGCAGGAAACGTGTGTTGTATGCTTCGGGGACCAAAGCACTGGGAGAAAACAGGGACTTGCTAGAGATCTGTGGAAGCAGGGAGAGGGCGGGTGCCAGTGGATGCTCAGGAGGCTCAGACCTGCACCCTTGTTAAGGAAGGTGGGACGTCCCGTCATGGGCAGCAAAGACACTCCCACGGTGCTGTGCAGCAAAGGTGTGATCCTCACTCGAACTGCCATTACAGGTTCTGGCCTGACTATGCCCTGACCTGAAAACATAACTAAACACACCACAAATTGGGGGAGAGGAGAAAAAAAAAAAATAAAAAAAAAAAAATTAAAGGAGTAGACAGAGTATGATAAATTCTACCCTAGAGCCTCAGACCACTGTTTTTTTTGCCCTCCTTTGGCTGCTCTATTTAGTAGGAAACAAAAAAAAATAGGAGGTGAATGGAACTGTAGTTTGACCATGTTGAGACAGAATGCCACAGAGTGGTTTGTGGGAAAGAAGAGAAGGTGGAAAAAACGGTTTGATGTTCAAGTTCCTGCACCACCTGCTATCAATGACAAGAAAAAGGATGCCATTTTTCTGAATGTGATGTCAAACGTTGCCTTTTTCTCACCTCAAACATCAAAGAAAGAACAGTTACAGCATTCAGTTTGCTAGATCACAATCTAAAAACTCATGTTCAGAGGTATTTACATCACTTTTGTTCAGCTTACTAGTGAAGACATGTTGTTTCTAGTGTTTCTTTTATAGGGTCATTCAAGTTTAAGAAAATCAAACATTTCTTTTTCCATTGTTTCACACATCAGCTCTAATAAGAACAAACAGTGGGAAACAATGAATTCTTCTTGCTAGCAGAGGATTTGCATTTAAGTTCTCCGTGTGGACACAAGCAGTAAGTGGAAATGTATTAATGCCTAATAATTCCTGACTTTGATTTTTCTTTTCTCTTTTCTTTAAATAAAAAAAAAAAGGGGCATCAAAGCAAAGGACATAAAATGACAAGATCCTGGAGAAGAAGAGTAAAAACTGGCTCTCCAGTTTTGGCAGATGCAGCTGCTAGAAAAGACACGCTGGCAACATTCAAAGTGAAAAGTGAGATTCTCCCTTGGATAGAGCAGTGCACGCTTAGCAGACGTCTCATCACATCTGCCTGATGCTTTTCCTCCCTCCTGAGCCAGGCTACACAGTCCAAGACCTGCTCAGCTCTTGCCAGGAGACTCTGATCGTTGAGGGATTTCTTTCAGTGATCATGCAGCTCTCATCCAGAGGCAAGCTTTTGTCCATGAAACCTGAATAGCAGTCGCTTAATTCCCCACACATTGGCTGTGTCCGATCCACCTTCTTAATACGTCCCCAAGTGCTGTTTCTCCAGCTGAACAAAGCCAGGTTCTGCATGCTGTATCTCTTGAGCGCAATGCTGGGGTTCAATTTCACTGGAAAACCTCCTGAATGCGTGAAGGAATTGTTGGAATAGGCCACCAGAGACTATAGCTGCTAAAGAAGCATGTCAGATCCAACTTGTAACAATACCTTGCATAACGCAGTGAACAATGAACGATTTCAAGCAAGTCAGAAATTTTCTTCAAAATCTTCAGTCTCTAAAATACCAAAAGGAATTGACTAAGTGCATTTCATAAATCATGCATTTTAGGACAGAAAGTTTGGGTTAAATTTTTAAGACTGCGCTTCTTGCTGATGCCATACTGTAAGAGTTCATATGTAAAGCCTATATCCCAAAATGAGTTTGAATGACCTTTATCAGGCATTTATATTATTGCCATCTATACTATAAGTCATGTCTAGTACTGACAAGGGTAAAGTAAACAGCTTTGCTCTAGGAAAAGTACATGCTCAGATCTTACTTTGGGATTCAGACTGACTCCAAAATGAAGGTCTGCAAAATAACTTCTACTCAACTCCATCCACTGCATACCATACATGCCCCTATATATAAGTGGGTGGGGTTATATATTCATGCAGTTACTGTGTTATGGATTACTATATTTGCCATCCTACGCTGTCTTGAAGCATCTTCAACAGCTGTTTGCAGAAGATGATCCTAGGATGACGCTCACGATTTCTTCAGCTGTTTTTTCTGCAATTTGATAGCAAGACGGATAGAACACCAATTTAGCTACCCCTTGGACCAGAGCTTAGCTATGGAGCAGCCTGGTGGAGAGGAGAAAAAAAACATACAAGAAAGGAGGGGAAAGACAAACGAACTAACTATGAATCCATAATATTAATAGGATCTTGATGGATTCACTTCTCCTGGTCCCTGGGGCACACCAGGGATGGATTATATTTGCCACTGTCATGCCCCAGTCCTGTGACCTTAAGTCTCCCTGACAATACAAAGGGACAGATAGACCAGGAAGAAGCAATGGAGAAGATGCAAATGGACTTTTCCACAAAACTCCAGCAGAATTAGAGTGAGGACTTTTTGTACGGAAAGCAGTGAGAAGAGAAAGAGAACGTCCTACTTTTCGCATCTCGCAAGGGCCACAGGAGAAGGAGGGGGAAGCAGAGAGCGATTCACTGGAGCAGCATTGCAGCAGGATTCCCCATGGCTGAGGAGGACGGCAGCAACGGGGCTGTGAAAAGGATGTCTGAGAAGTCCCTTAGTATAAGCAGTGATGGGAAAATCCTTCATGAGTGTTCAAAAGAAAAACCTCAGTTCTGAAGGACATGGAAACAGCTAGAAAAGGACAGTCTTATTAAGAGGTATAAAATATGCATATTCAACAAAAAAAATCAATAACAGGGTTACTCCAGTTATCACAGCCTCAAGGCTATAGTTACTTAAGTACACAGAATTTACCAAGATTATTTCATTGATACAGTACTTGATCAGTAATTCAATTACCATGCACAAGCCTACATCAAACAGCTACACATTCTGAAGATATCTTTGGCATACTTCCCAAAAGTGAACCTTCATGCATCTTTCATATGGCCAATATAATTAAATTTACGTGTACATGTAGCAGAACAAGCACTTTAAGTAATAGGACATAATCCTAACAGCAGTTTTTCCTTTTTTTAAAAGGAAGGAGAAAAAAGGACTGCAGTTCATGACAAAAAAAGAAAGCATGGAAGGAAGATCTGGATAGGCTGGAAGAGTGGGCTACCAAGAACCTTATGAAGTTTAACAAGGGCAAGTATAAGCTCTTGCACCTGGGAAAACATAATCCAGGGGTGCAGCACAGAGTGGGATCCATCTGGCTGGAGGGCAGCTCCATGGAAAGGGACCTGGGGGTCCTGGTGGACAGGAAGCTCAACATGAGTGAACAGTGTACTGCTGCGGCCAAGAAGGCCAAGAGGATGCTGGGTTGCATCCACAAGGGCATCACCAGCAGAGATAAAGAAGTCATTATCCCACTCTTCTCAGCACTTGTCAGGCCACACCTGGAATACTGTGTACAGTTCTGGTCCCTGTTATAGAAAGAAGATGTAGACAGGCTGGAGGGGGTCCAGAGAAGGGCCACCAAGATGATCAAGGGTCTGGGAAGCCTGCCATATGAGGACAGGCTGAGAGAGCTGGGTTTGTTCAGTGTTGAGAAAAGGAGGCTTAGAGGTGATCTCATCACCATGTACCAGTACTTAAAGGGGAGCTACAAAGAAGATGGAGAGTCCCTTTTTACTAGGAGTCACATGGTAAGGACAAGGGGTAATGGGTACAAGTTACTCTTAGGGAGATTCCGATTGGACACGAGAGGTAAATTTTTCACAATGAGAACAGTCAATCATTGGAATAATCTCCCCAGGGAAGTATTTGACTCCGCTACGTTGAACACATTTAAGACTCAGCTGGACATGGTGCTGGGCCATCTCGTCTAGATTGTGCTAGAAAGGTTGGACCAGATGATCCTTGAGGTCCCTTCCAACCTGCTATTCTATGATTCTATGAGAGAAGAAAATACAGGAGTGAGAACATACCATGCACTGATAGTAATGAGGACTGCTCCAAAGCCTGCAGTGGAGCATGGATATCCTTACACTGCACTGGGATAAGTTTCTCTAGCCCACCAACAAGTCTGTGAGGACCAAATGTCCTGTGTCCCGCTGTGACTCTCCCAGTGTCCCTGTAGATCTGCAAAGCCGCTCTGCTCTGCAACCCGCCTCTGCAGTGCCTCATCCCCCCCTGGTCCCAGGCATGCTCCAGCCCTGCACATGCTTTGACAGGACTCCTAGGGACAACATTCAAATCATGGAAAAAATGAAAAAGGAGCACAGAGATGCAGAATCAAGGTTCCAGTTACCAATTCATTCCTCATAATGTCAGTCCAGTGTATATCAACAGCACTATGTCTTACGTTCTTAATTGAGCTAAATTCTGGCAAGAAAACCATTCTATTTCTATCTAGCTGTAGCGAACAGTGATTGATTTGATACATATTTTATTTTAGCAACACTGCATTTAGGGAGTTTGAATTTAATGGGAATATCCTCCTTCAAATTCCTCCCATCTGGATTATAAAATCTTTACTACCAGGCCTTAGCCCGCCAGTCTGTGGACCTGAAAGTGATTTCACTACTTTCATCCAATGAACTAAATCTTCTCTTTCCCTTTTCTTTAGGGTTTATTTTCTCTCTTTTTTCCCTCCTATAAGGCAAAAGGTGAGCAGAGGGTTAATAATAATGAAAATCTGCATGTAACACTAATAACAACCCTTGGTTTTAAAGGCCACACTTGATAAAAATTTAAGGGCTAAAGTGCTCATAAATTTTACAACCTACTACACATTTGCAGATTTATATACATAGAAAGGACCAAGTCATCCACATATCTGAAGCAGTTTCAGATGTACAGTCCCCATTAAACAGATGACTTGTTCAATATTGCCTGTGACTATGGGAGATACCTACAGTCATATTTGTTTCCAAATAATTACATGCACTAACATAGTCATGGGGCTGAACCATTAAGGGCATCTTTTCCTCTGTGTCCTGGTTTCAGCTGGGATAGAGTTAATTTTCTCCTTAGTAGCTGGTATAGTGCTGTGTTTTGGATTTAGTATGAGAATAATGTTGATAACACACTGGTGTTTTAGTTGTTGCTAAGTAGTGCTTACACCAGTCAAGGACTTTTCAGCTTCCCATGCTCTGCGTGGCGCACAAGAAGCTGGGAGGGGGCACAGCCAGGGGGGCTGACCCAGACTGGCCACAGGGCTATTCCACACCATATGACGTCATGCTCAGTATATAACTGGGGCGAGTTGGCCGGGGGGGAAGGGGTTGCTGCTCGGGAACAGGCTGGGCATCAGTCAGGGGGTGGTGAGCAATTGTGTTGTGTATCCCTTGCTTTGTACATTATTATTGTATTATATTATTATTATTATTATTACTACTACTACTACTACTACTATTATTCTATTTTATTTTACTTCAATTATTAAACTGTTCTTATCTCAACCCAGGAGTTGTCTGACTTTCACCCTTCCAATTCTCTCCCCCACCCCACTGCGGGGGAGTGAGTGAGCGGCTGTGTGGTTCATAGTTGCTGGCTGGGGTTAAACTCATGTTTGCATGAGTGTCTTCACTAAACACAGTGAGGGGAAAAAAGGACTGAGCTACAAGTAAGAATTGTGCTGATCTTCCATGCTGAGAGGTAACAGCCACTTTCACATGGATGCCACGGCTGTTCTGCTCATTGCCACAAACTTGCAAAGGCACCCACTTGCTTTCTTGTCTAAACCACAGCTGTCTGAACAGGAAAAATCAATAGTTACGCTAGGACCTTTAAACTATTTAATTACATCATCCTGCAGTAACCTGCCCCAAAGCTACTGCTAGTCAAAGAACACGTGGTTATCAGGGGAACAGACTAGATGTGCTCTCCTTTCTGGTTTTATTTTGCAGAGGTCTTTCACAATATTAAATGCAGCATTTTGGAGTCACACTTCACTGTATGCCCATGCAACGTTCTCCTCCAGGCAAATCTATCATGGGCTGTAAAAGTATCAGTGCAAGGCTTTGAAACGCCAGACCCATCGAGCACTGCCGTGACTTAAAACAAATGCTGATGGAGCCAGTACGCACCAGCTTCTCCAGAGCGAAGTAAAAGAAGTGCTGCAGAAAAAGCTTCTGCAAGGAGGTTTTCGTCCTTATAAAGGAACTTTCTTCCTTTGCAAAATTGTTCTGTAGCCTGAACCATGAAGGCTGTCCATCCAAAATCTCCCTGGGTCCTCCCATTTTCACTACTAAACATTTTGTTACTCTAATTCTCCTTAGCTTGCTGTGTGCTTGCTAGCCAAGATAGCTGATGGTCCTGAGTTCTGCCAGGTAACACTGAGGCGGCATCCCTAGTCAGCGAGTTTAAACACTCCACTTTTCCTTGTTTTCCCGTATTCTCCAGGCAAAATGCTTGGTGTGCCTGTGTAGCAGGGAGATGAAGGAGATATTGCTGGGAAGAGGAAGGACCTCAGAACTTGTATTAAGTGAAACAAGTAAGATAATACTTTTATGTATCTACATTGCTCATCTGTAGAATAGGTGCAATTATTCCTTAATGGGTATAATCCTATCAACTATCCCTAATCTACTCTTGAGTCTTCCCAGCCTATAATAAAGACCCCTAGGTGACTAATATGGGGTAGCTATGCAATATTTACATGTCTACAACAATTTGTGAGAGACTTATTGCAAAATTTATTTCACCTCATATTCTGCCTTCTCTATTAAAACCCTGCTTTCAGGGGATTTTTGCCCCTGAGATTTTAAGCACAGTGGTACTCCTTCATTGTTATTCTAGCTACTAGAAAGGCAATAATCAGTTCATTAGCAGGGTTCACAAGGATAATCCCAGTGTCACCTTTGCTTTCTATTTTGCAAGGGCATGGTTTAAACAGTGTGCATCTTGCCTCCTAAGAAGCCCAGAGACACTGTATGAAATCCAGCAGATGACATAGTGCAGTGGTAAGACCTGCACCTTCTTTCAAGTTCACAAAGTAAGAGCTAAGTCAATGGCCCAAACTCCCAAAGCGTTGTGGGCAGAATGATGATCAGATCTGGGAGACGTGGGTAACATCCTTATTTAACTGGTGATGTATGGGGCTATACTGCCTTTAAGTCTTTTGGTATTGGAGAGAACCAATTACAGGCCCAAGAAGTTGTATGGTCCAGTGGGCAGAGCACTGCGATGAGGAGAAGACAATCCGCAGAAGTTTCTTCCATCTGCTGTCTGTGCAGCCTGTACTTTTCTCAGGGCAGACCCCATCTCTCATGGTATGTTTTTGTACAGCCCAGTACCAAGGGGCCGCAGTCCCAGGTGGCAATACACATACACAGCGAACTATGCTGGATCCCACAGTACCTTGGAGTGAATGTAAGCCAAAACTTTCAAAAATCCCTAGTGATTTCAGACCATCTCAGTTTCTGTATCTCTCACTGGACATCCCTTAGAGGAAAGTGACTTCAGAAAGCACAAAGCACCCGAAAGTGGCAAACTGGACGTTTGAGCCCATCTCTCAACAGGCATACAAAATGGAGGCAATCCAAAATTATTGATCATAAGAGCATAAGAAGATCCAATACATGGTTAGACCAAAGGTTTCCTCCTGAGCTGCTTTCTCCAGCAGAGACCACAAAAATCTCAAGCCAGGAGAAAATAAATAACCCAGTCACACTACCCTCCACCCTCCACCAAACTTTTTTTTTTCAGGCTGTATCTTCACCATACAGAGATGCTGATGACAAGGTCAGCTGAAGGAGCCTATCCTCTCCATCCTTTCTCAGCATGTCATGCTGCTGTACACCAAGACTGTCCCAAAGTGTTCACGGAGCTGTGCCGTAAACAGACAGGAAAAAAACATCCCTCCAGAAGGATGCAAAGAGCCAAGAAAAAGTAAGGTGTGTTATTTGCATTTTACTGCAGCCTTTGTACTGTAGTACCCCAACTTGGTCTGCAGTGTGGTGTCACACGTGCTTGTGACAGCAAACCTGAGCAAGGAGCTCACTGCAGTAGAGGTGATGGAAACAGAGTGGGAGCCAGCAGGAATTCTCCAGGTCGATGTGGTCCCTGTACACTCTGAATTATGCAATTAAAGCCCTACTTCTTCCTCAGCAAGTGAAATCTATGACATGGTAGGAGGAGCCTGACCACAAACAGATAAATGAGAGGACACACAGTCTATGGCACTGATAACTGTACCTACCAAACTCACACTACAGCAACAAAATATTGCCTCTGCTCTTGCAAGCTGCTGGTAATGCAAATGGTGCTACCTGATAAGAAGTCCCAGACATGTGAGCTGATAACTCACCTCCTAGTCAATGTTACCTTTGTCCCTTAGCGTGCCAGCACACCTTTCGAGGAAATCAACCCCATCACTTTTAAAAAGGAAGGAAAGCGTCTCTCTCCTGATGTACTTTTACAGGGTTTACTACAATGGGGCTCAGATTTCATTCAAAATGTCTAGCTGATACTTAATTTCAGGCTCCCTCTGTGAGCTGCTCCCCTCCCTCCCTGTGGCAGCTGCTCCACATGGATTTGCAGCACAGTGTTGAGCTTTCTGTTGCGCTCCAGCTTACATTTGGTTGAAGAGGGTCACAAGGCAGGAAAACTTTGCTCAGCAGCCCTCCCAGCAAGGCCATGCTGAAGGACACACTGCCAAGCTGACAGCGCAAAGCCCTCTCCTCTCCAAGAGCACATGCCCAGCTCTCACATGAATGGGGGCATCCATGCTCCTTATCACACCTCCCAGCTTGAGGACTCTCCTGCACCAGCACCCAGGGAAGTGCCACTTCTGCACAAACAACAAACAACCACTTGATCGTTCCCTGTTAACAAGCCAAGAACAAAGACTTACCAAACCTGGGCTGTCTTCTCCTGCTGGGCCTGCATCTCTGTATCACATACCACACTGGAACTCAGGACCTCTGTTGTACCCTGGAAGAAAAAAAGGAAAAGTCTACTGAGTGCCAGCCGCACTGGACCATCCACGTGCTGGAATCAGCCTTTGACAACAGGCTGCAGAGAGACAGCCATGCCAACTGCTAAACAGCCGCCCATCTGCATTGCTTGCTGACCTTTCCAGATAAGTCAGGTATTACAGTTTGTACTATTAGCCATGTAGCATTGAACATATGCTTCACACGCTGCACCGAGCCCCACTGTGCTCTATAATCACTCAATTTTTGGTAGTGCAAACCTCAGCAGCTAGATGCTAGCTAGCTAATGGTTTGCACATTACACTCAGAGTTGTTGCTGTGACAGTACCTGTTTCTGGCACTGTTAACTGGGTGGTCAGATTCCCAGTGATGTGAAGATGCTTCAGCAAAGCCTTAAAGCAAGAAGAGACTGCTCTATAGGATACTCAGCAAAGCATGTATCCTTATCTTAACATTCTTCCCAGCTACCACCTTTTTAGCAGTTGCTCCTTTGCTGAAGGAACAGAAAAAGAGTGAGTCACCTTATTTCCTGCAAGGTACGCATCGGTTACCGCTGCTCAGTGGCTGTGAGGCTGCTCACTGAGCACCATAACCACACCTGGAGGCCAAGAATGGGGCTGGCAGCCTTATGACTTTATACTTCCAGCTTTTGCCAAGCAATAACTGCTTCTATGATAAGGGAGAAACAGGTAAGATGGGGTAGTAATTCAGTGAGAGTCCCATGAGCCAAGCTGGCAGGCAGCACGATCACACTGAAGTTGTATTTACCACCGAAGGCAAGGGAGCCAGGCAATAAAAGCAACCACAGACCAAAAGGCAATTTCCTTGTATTTAAAAATAAATACCGAAGACTAATTTAGTGATGAGCAGGAACTTAAATAAGTAGTTTTTTCTCTGGGTTGGATTCAATACCACATGGTTTGTTTGCAGGTATCTAAGCTAACAATCATTCAAAAAACAGCTTCCTGGGGCATCCCATTGCAATGCAGAGCAGTGCCTGCGAAGCCGTCCTGCCCGCTGCAGCTGTGCACCTCCGCTGAGCCCACCACCACATTAGCAGTCCCACGTGCAGTGAGATTTGCATAAAAGGAGCAGTTATCAGCAATTACGGCTTGCCAAGGCAAAATTTTTCAAGGCTGCTTTACAACTAGTGACAGATGCAGCATTCCCAAGTTTAAGCTATAATTTATTCTTAGACTGGGCAGAAACATAAGGAAAACACACTGCACATTTTGCAAAGCCGCTCATTTAGGCATCTGAAAAAAAACAAAAAAAAAAAAAAGGGAAAGGAGGGAAGATGAATAGGGACTAAAGTAAAGAATAAACTGCAGGCACAGAGCCAGAATTTAATATTCAACAAGGGTGACAAATATCCAGACTGATTTGCTCCTGAACAGGTCAGCTTTTACCTTTTGTTCACACCAAAAGATACCAGCACCCCATATTTCCCAGCTGTACTGTTCCTTCAAGGTTTAATCACAGGTAATAATCACAGTGTGTAGGCCTTAATTCAGCTGCATTACAAATATCAGACCAAACGCCTGGGAGGGAAAGGAGGAAGGGACTGTAGCAAAGAGCAAACCCGTTCCCACCTAGGACATGGAGCAGCACTGGAACCTCTCTTCCCATGTTTCCCCCGCCTCTGCCATAAACCCAGCCCTAGAGGGAAGCACAGGCTGAAGAGCCACCACACTCTGCAGGATGCTCCTGTGGCTCTGGGTGCCAGTACATCCAGGACCTGGTGAAAGTCTCTCATACCTTGCCTGCAATTCCAGCTTTCCTCAGTATCATTCCAGATCAGTATTCAAAGCCTGTGGCAGAAAAGGTGAGTGAACTGGGACAGAAATTTCTGAGGCAGCTGTTGCATGCGGTAATCATAGCATAATTCAGGCTGGAAGGGACCTCAGGAGGTCTCTAGTCCAACCCCTGCTCAAAGCAGGGTCAGCAACGATGTATGACAAGGTTGCTCAGAGCTTTAGGATGTATAATGCCAGATCAGCATCTCCATTCTGCATGCTTTCCAGAAAGCAATTCACTCTCTCTTTCCACACAAGAGGAAACAAAGCTGGGATGAGGAGTTTTCTCTCATCTGCTCTCTTTAGAGAAATGCAGACCCTTGGTGGTTGTCCAGCTAGCCACAGTCTGAGGTCAAAAACCTCAGCTCGTGCACCCACGGATCCTCTGTGGCAAAGTCCTCCTCCTGCTTTACAGAAGATCCTTTCTGGTCCCTGCATGGATTACGGTTTGCATATTCCTGCTTTCAGGAGGGTTTCCAGATGCAGAAGTGGCATGGCCACTGCTCAATTCAATGAGCTGATCTGGAACAAGCAGCCCACCAGAAGACGGCAGCTGGGTGCACGTGGCAGGAATTAGCATACTCATCCCACCGTGGGCACGCGGCACTTACGATCCATACTGCAAGTGTGTTAGAAAGTTCAGTTCAACCCATGTGCAATGTTAACAAGCAAATCAATAACGAACAGAAGCAAGAAGACAGAGAATCTGGATACCTTCCTGCTGTCTTTAAAATTTAACCAATATGCGCTCAGGACCTTCTTTGGGGAATCAGAAACCATTCTGATCTGATGATATAGAACGATAAGTGAGATGGGTTCATTGATTTCTGCAGGCTTTGGACATCTATAATTCAAAATCCACTGCATATTTCAAATCATTTTCCTATTTGATATAGCACAAGTGAACCCTTCTGCAAGTGAAATGTTGTTCTAAAGCTGTGAACGACTGTCCCCTTCCCATTCCCAGCTGTTTTAAAAAGGAAATGTGGTGGTTTAACCCCAGCCAGCAGCTAAGCATCACACAGCCACTTGCTCACTCCCCCCTGGTGGGATGGGGGAGAGAATCAGAAGGGTAAAAGTGCGAAAATATATGGGTTGAGATAAGAACAGTTTAACAGGTAAAGCAAAAGCCGCGCACTCAAGCAAAGCAGAACAAGGAATTCATTCACTCCTTCCATCGGCAGGCAGGTGTTCAGCCATCTCCAGGAAAGCAGGGCTTCATCATGTCATGTCTAACAGTTACTTGGGAACAAAAACGCCATCACTCCGAACACCCCCCTTCCTTCTTCTTCCCCCAGCTTTATATGCTGAGCATGATGTGATATGGTATGGAATTGCCCTTTGGCCAGTTGGGGTCAGCTGTCCTGGCTGTGCCCTCTCCCAGCTTCTTGTGCATCTCCAGCCTTCTCAGTCAGTAGAGCATGAGAAGCCGAAAAGCCCTTGACTTAGTGTAAGCACTACTTAGCAACAACTAAAACATCAGTGTGTTATCAACATTATTCTCATACTAAATCCAGAATACCAGCAACTAGGAAGAAAATTAACTCTATCCCAGTGGAAACCAGGGCAGGAACTTCAGCACCATAGATGCTTTGCTGAAAGCTGACTCCAGCGTAAATCTGTGCACAAGCTCCAGATCATGGTAAATACCATTATTAGTACTGCAACATCATGCGCTCAAGGGTCACAGAACACCAGTGCTAAAGCCTAATTTTCCTCGCCCCCCATCCGCTCTGCATTTGAACAGGATGGCTCCCCTACCTGCACTGTGCAAACACAAGAAGGACGCACAAATGCAAACTCAAACGGCAATAAAAGTGTCCCCCGGGGCAGACAGCTGTGGCAATTTCAAACACTGACCTAACACTGTAGTCCTGGGCCAGGGAGGCAAGGGCAGTCACTCAGTGGGCGTGAAACCCGCACCCGTCAGTCATTGCTAGTGGATAGAAAGGGATGGCACATGCTCCAAGAGTTTCAACTCTTTGGAGGTTTTTCCATGCTAAAATCAACAGGTCTCTCCACTGCGTAAAAACTTTATTCCCCAAACACCTCATCAAGCTTAGTCTAACTTTGTACAGCAGAGCAGAAAGCCACATGCTGGATGCAACAGCCACCACTGCCCAAACTGCTCAGGAAAAGGTTTCCAGAGTTTTTTAGTACATACAGATCAAAGCAGCAGTTTCCAAAAACAGGTGAACAGACTTGGCTAAAATAATAGTAATTTTAGAATACCAGCCTACAGCTGTGTTTGTAGAGAAGATCAACCCAAGCAATTAAAGTCTGACAAAATTATCAGCAACTAAAAACAGCCTTGCAATTTCCAGGAAACAGCAGTAAGAAAGCATTATCTGACACATCTATTGTAATTCGCACTCAGTTGTTCACAGCATTCTTCACACACTGGGTAAATACCAAAGCTATTTTTGCTTGCATAGGTTTTGTTACCCCCTCACCTATCTATGACTGTCTCATTTTGCAATGAAAACAAGACAGGTTACCTTACAGGTAAGATACTATGAAACTCAACATATGCAATATGTAAATTCAGTTTTCCCTGACACAAGTAGCAGTTGTGTACCTTTACAATGGGACAAACTATCCTTAAATCTTAGAGTGCCAAAGAAAAAAGAGGAGCTATGAAGGGAGCAAGTACCTCTCCCCATGGGGCAGCAGGCGGCGATCCTCCTCCTTGCTCCACAGTGACTTCTCAACACGCGCCCTGGCACCTCCAGCATCCTAGGCTATGCCGCTGCCTAAGCAACAGCCTAATCTTTGCTCTCCCCCACTGAAAGGTTTCTTCTTGCTGCCTTTCCCTGTACCCGTCATAAAAAGCAGGAGCCAAGTCCCTAATGAATTTCCTGCAGTCCTGATCCTCTCTTACAGGGTCAAGCCCTGCACAGGATCAAAGATGTTTAGCTTGTCTCTGCAAATGGGAGGCAGAAGTCCTGGGAATCAGCTGTGGGACTAAGCGGTCACTTCTGATGTGGAGGTTTTCTTCAGGGGGATGGCTCTGCACCCTCTTCTCACTCAAAGCACAATCAGATCCCACTTGAAAAAAGTTGCTTTTTCCCTGCTCTCATGTATTCCCCGCCTATGTGCTGAGAGCAGACACTCGTAACGAAACAGGTGCTTCTGACAAGACCTTCAGAGCCACTTGTCCTCCTCCTGTGTTTATACCACCTGCAGTTTTCCCGCTAAGGCTTGTCTAGTCAAATTTCACCTCCCTTTCCATCGTGTATTATTAGGGCCTTCTCCTCATTTATACTAAGATGGTAAATACATCATTAAATTATATGGAGGCATAGCCACTTGCTAGGAAGAGAAACAAAAGTTATGATTTGCAAATATTTTGTTACTTATATAAATATACACATGCATGACTTTATACATACAATACGTGAATTGTATGTAGATGGTAGATTCATGGTTTGCTATATTGTGAAACCACTGTGAACTGCTTTAAGCAATGAGCAGGTAAGGGCAGACTTTGAAGTCACTGCTTACAAGACTAAGTCCAATGCAGGCCACGGGACATGAACAACTTCTGTAAGACTCACAAAGATATGTGTGGCTCTGCTTTCCAGCTTCACATAATGTAATAGAGTATTTGTCCTTCAGAAATAGGAGACGACTAGTCAAGGGACTATGAATAATAACGGAAAAGCAATAAAAAAAAGATGCAGCAAAGGATGATGTGCTTTCAGTGGAAATTTGGAGAGAGATGAATAGTGGCTGAGACACTTATGGCAAACATGTTCCAGCAGATGCAGCAGAAGATGATCCAGTTTTGGTCCAGTAGAACCAGGGAGGCAGGGATGTACATAGTCACTGAGGTTGAGGCAAGCCATTCAAAAGAGCTGCATTTCTACCATCCATTTGCAACCATCTCTGTCTTGAAGTTCTTGCTTTCCTTATTACAAATTACACATTGCAATACCATCTTCTGCTTAATTACATACACTGGACTCAAAGAAGGAAGGTACCCAGTAAGGAAGAGGCAGCTGACTTCAAACATACCACAAAAAGAGGAAAGCTGGATTACCCGTTGAGTTAGAAAACTGGTCAACTGCAAAAAGTGACTGATGAGTTGGGAGGATATTTTGGGGTAACCGCTAATCCCTCCTCCTGCAATAATCAGGTATTTATTTGGGATACTGAAAAGAAATGAGATTTCATTCCCAAAACGATAATTACTGATATCTGAAACTCCTGGGCATTATTCTTTTCTTTTTCTCTCTCAGTCCTTTTGAAGTGCTGCAGAAATGCAATAAAAAAACGCCCCATCCTCAACCTGTGTAGTTTATTCCTCGTTAATCTTTCTGTATCTATAGCTTGTAAAGTGACAATAAATGGTTTGTACCTCAGTGAACATGACACTGATTGCTTCCGACTTCAAAGCCCTTCAGCCACCCTTACAGACAGAAACAAAAATCCCAAAGTCAAGCATCTGCCACAGTAAGGGTGTTTATAGTCCAACGGGCCTATTTCCATCCAGGACAAACACAAGGAGGTTTGGAAGACCTTGAACGCTAGCTGCTGAATTTTTGCCAAGCAGTCCTCTGGCAAGGCAGAAACAAACACAAATGGCTACTATACTGGTTGATCCTAATCAGCGGATACCCACTGCCAGCTCTGCACCAAAGGAGGAGAAAATGGTCTCTCCATTGTATTGTTGCAGCTAGGAGGGCTTGGGAGGCATGAACGTGATCACTGCAAATCTCTGTGTGGTACGTTGCAGGCAAGGTCACCTCCTGTCAGTGCCACAGACCCTCACGTTTCTTCTGTGGTAGGTTGGTCTTGGCCGGCTGCCAGATGCCCACGCAGCCACTCTCTCACTCACCCTCATCAAATAGGACAGAGGGATAAATATGATGAAAAAGCTCATGGGTCAAGATAAAGACAGGGAGATCTCTTACCAGTTACTGTCATGGGCAAAACAGACTGGACGTGGGGAAAATTATTTTATCGCCAATTAAAATAGATTTGGCGCATGAGAAACAAAAGTAAAACTAAAACAACACCTTCCCCATCTCTCCTTTCCCAAGATCAGCCTTGCTCCTTCACCCTCAACTCCTCTACCTCCTCCCTGGGATGGGAACGAGGGGTTGAGGTCAGCACTGCCGCTCCTTCCTCCTCACACCTTCCCCCTGCTCTGCTGTGGTCTTCCACGGCCTGCAGGTCGTACCTGCTCCACCATGGTCCTCTCCATGGCCTGCTGGTGGTACCTGCTCCACCATGGTCTTCTCCACAGGCTGCAGGTGGCACCTGCTCTGGCACCTAGAGCACTTCCTCGCCCTCCTCCTTCTCTGACCGTGGCCTTCTCCCTGATGTTTCCCCCTGCCCCGGCCCAAGCTACTCCCGGAGAGGACAGAGGGAAGGAGGAAAGTCCTCAAGGAAGCCGGCAGTGAAATGAAGTTGCAGTTAAGTTCAGTGCTTGCCCAAAGGCTCCGGTAAAGAGGTGGAAAGGAGGGCAAGAATGTTACATCGCCCATTACCAATCAGGGAAATAGCTCGTTTAAACCTTCAGGAGTCCAATGAAGTGTTTCATCAAAACTTCTGATGCTGCCAATTACACATCTCTCCCTTAAAAAAGGATGAACAGCATGAGTGGATTTTCAACAAATTCCCTAAAATAAAAACCTTTTTTTTTCCCCCCTCACTTTAACCAATTCTAATGATGAAAAATGGGCTGGAACTGAGTAAGTGAAAATGTAGGATAAACACCAGGAAAACCTTCCTGCAACTAACATCTCACAGGCCTGTGACAGTGCCTCTCAAAGGGAATAGGAAAAGCCCTGCTTTGTATGTCAAACACTACAGCAAAAAATACCCCTCTGCGATGGAAAAAAATCAAGCCAGCTCCAAATGGCACAGTTTCAAAACCCTCCCAGCTACACACGGACAAATTCCTAGCACTGATTTCTGCTCTGAAGTCAGGAACTGTGCTGAGTTATACCCCCACCTTGTCCCAATTTCACCAGAACAGAATAGTTCACTTTTTCCCCACCGTACATGTCCAACTACATGTTCATACACAATTAAAATTACTCCCTTCCTGAAAAAAAGATTTGCAGATTCACTCTGATTTTTTTTAACTCCTGCCAAGATTCTGGATCTTTTGCCAAGCCTCTGTTACACTGTTAATATAGACTTTGTTTATTGATTTTGGTACAAGCAAGAAGGAATGAGCCTGTGATTCGAAGCTCCAAATATCAAAATGCTAGACTGCTGCACTTTGTAATATGGGGATCTAATATTTGTCACCTTTTCCAAACCATAGTTACCACAAAAAGCTACCTTCTGTGTCCTGTAAAGTCTCTAACACATTATATTTGCTATTTGTAAAAAGGAAAACAAAACAAAAAACAGCTCCAAGGAAACAGGGGTTTTCTTCTCACATCCTACCCTCTCCCATCTAAGCAGATCCTTATGGTGGTTTATAGTAACTGGTGTCAGAGATGTAATGTGGATTTCCTTAATTATAGAAACGTTTATGTTGGAAACGACCCTTAAGATCATCGAGTCCAACCGTTAACCTAGCACTGCCAAGTCCACCACTAAACCATGTTCCTAAGCACCACGTCTACCCTTCTTTTAAATACCTCCAGGGATGGGGACTCAACCACTTCCCTGGGCAGCCTGTTCCAGTGCCTGACCACCCCTTCAGTGAAGAAGTTTTTCCTAATATCCAATCTAAACCTCCCCTGGCGCAGCTTGAGGCCATTTCCTCTCATCCTATCGCTTGTTACTTAGGAGAAGAGACCAACCCCCACCTCGCTACAACCTCCTTTCAGGCAGTTGTAGAGAGCAACAAGGTCTCCCCTCAGCCTCCTCTTCTCCAGGCTAAACAGCCCCAGCTCCCTCAGCCGCTCCTCATAAGACTTGTGCTCCAGACCCTGCACCAGCTTCGTTGCCCTTCTTTGGACACGCTCCAGCACCTCGATGTCCTTCTTGTGGTGAGGGGCCCAACGCTGAACACAGTATTCAAGGTGCAGCCTCACCAGTGCCATACAGAGCAATAGTCACTTCCCTAGTCCTGCTGGCCATACTATTTCTGATACAAGCCAGGATGCTATGGGCCTAATAAATGAGGATGTCACACACCCAGCTGTTCAGGTGCCCTGGGTACTTCTACACTGTGAACCAGACTTGAACAGTCTTAACCAAGCCAGCCGCCAGGACTTGCACCTTAATGGCTGTCAGCCCAGGAGCAGCTGCCGTGCAAACCGCTCGGATGAGCAGCCTGGGGTAGTTTCCCAGCTGAGAGCGGGGCTGCAAAGCTCCCTCCCTACCTGTGCCCTGGCAGTCCACATCCAGAGCGCTGAGCATGCTGCAGTCTGCTGGGCTGCACTGCACCCTAACACCTTGGAGCCAGGGGACATGTTCACACTCACGTGCATAGACTTATCGAGGTAACTCAATCTCTATCTAAAGGTGGCAAATTTAGGCTAGGTGTACTAAGCTCTCTGATACTGGCTAAATCCCAACCTGAGCACAGGTTCCTGCATATGATATGCAGTTGGTGAACAAATCTGGTGCTGGACACACACAAGACTTGAAAGGGTTAATTTATCACACAAGGATTTTTCAGAAGATGCCTTGTTCTTTAAAATACTATCTGTAGTTGGTATGCACACACCTGACCATAAGCACTTCTGCATGGATCCCAACTAGAGCTGGGATAACGGCTACATGCCGTAGAGAGGAGTGACAGACCATAGCTTCAAAATAGGCTAAGAATTTGGAAAGAGTTACACAAATCTGTGTTCTTATTTTTTCCCAGGAGAAAAATCCTACCCAAAGAAAGCTCACTGTGAGACTGCATGCCTGACAACACCAATAATCTTTGATGTCACATGTTAACATTCCTGTACAAGTTATGAGGCAGTTTCCAAATCTCGCACTTAATCCTGGTGTCTGCTGCTGCTGAACAATTCAGCCTTCTGTCAACAGCTGTCTCTGCTCCAGTCACTGAATGGCGCATATTCAGCACAGCAAAGCCATTATTTATAGCACGGCACACTTTTGCAACAGCCTCTTCACATTCCTTTTGATAAACAATTGCAGGTAGAGTATGGAGAGAAGAGGTGATCAGTGCTTGAACACACATCCGTAGTATGCTGGGAACCATGTCTAGCAGGCTGGGGCTCTTTGGGCTGGTACAAGGTGCAAGTTTCCCAATAAAATCTTCCGACAACTGATTTCACCAATTTGGCAGTGCAGAAAAACAGTGAATACCCCCCTCCCACCCAAGCATGTGCATAGCCCAGCATGCAAACATCATCTTGGAAATGACCGTCACCTGAGATGCGGCAGAAAAGACCAACTGAGCTACACTGGCATTTTCCCTTCCACCCACCTGATTGATGTTTAAAAAGGTGAGAAGTCAGAGGAGCAACTCATCTGCTTGCAGCAACTGCAAAGCTGCTGGGATTTCTCAGAAGGTATCCCCACAGCCCAGGTTAAACAATCATACGTGGCACAAGATGCACCTCAAACTAATCAATTTTAAATAAAAAGTATACCAAAGGTGTGCTCCTTTAGTTTAGGTTGTTCAGGCACTTCAATAACTGAAGCATGGCAGGGAGTTCAAGGGCAGTAAGGACCCGGATGCGTACAAGGAAAAGCCAGTGTTTGTGCTATGTGCAGCCAAATAAAGGAAACCATCAAGCTGGAAGGAGAGATCTTTCCCTGTCGACTAATGGGTCCCTGCAATTCAGATGTGTGAACTATCCCGTTTTACTGTGATCTGTTCTTTTAAGATCTTTATATTCTCCAAGTTACAAATTAATATGCCACTACATGTCACAGTATTGGAAAATAACGTTGGCAGGTGTAATCCCAAGAGCTATCTTCATTTTAAGGAAAAAGTAGCTTTGGTTATAATCCAGGAGAACAATGCAGGTATAGGGGGAACTCATCAATAGCTTACTAGCCCCATTCAAGCAGGCTCATTTCATTAATCCATCTCATTGCCTTTCCTAGCCAGCACGTGGTAATGAAGAGCTGCAAAAGCCTTCTCTGGCTGGGAAACCAGTGAAGCTCCCTGGGCAAGGAACAAGTGCTCGTCCGGTGGTGACCCTGAGTCTTGCTCCAGGGGGGTCAGGTTCGTGCCTCCGCCTGGCTGACTGCAAGGACACATTTGGCAGAGGGAAGGCAAGTGACATCTTTCTTTTCTAATTGAACAGGACAGTTGATTGATCACAAGGGTTTGTTAGAGAGGCTGTAACAGTGCGAGTGCACATCTTTGTCACTCAGGGCTACTTGGTGCTTAATTGTGCTGCTCAAAGGGACAGGTCATTAATCCTCAGGGTGTCTGTCCCTTGCACCGACATTTCTGAGTCGGGCTTTCCTAGTTTTCAAAGCAAAATGGCAGAGCCAGCTTCAATCAGTGCAAAATCCCAGGATGACACTGCGGATCTTCACAGGCCAGCCCTTTGTTTGGGACCCTTCCTTCCCAGGCTGTCTCTAACAAAAGCTGGTGATTTCAATTTCTTTAGAAAGTTACAGTTCCCACTGTACCAGCCATCAGCCATAGCCTTCCAAGTTAAATGAAAGGATATGGAAAGTGTGATTAATGCTGGATTTCCTCAGAGACAAGGAATATTTTGGAAAGGCCACTGAATCTTATAAGTCACATATACAAAGGCAAGGAGCATGCTATTTTATATGTCAGGCACACCTCAATATACGCAGCAAGCATTCTTCTTCCAGTTATCAAAAATAACCCTCCCCAGCCCAAGTCTCAGTGCATGTATATGTACTTCAAGTCTCTGGAATAATCTCACATCTTATGAGTCATATACAGTCATCCCTTATGAGTCAACCCTATTGTTTCTAAGCATCATTATTATGCTTTTTTGTTAGGCTATAAAAAGAGAAGAAAGATAACACTGCTGCTCCTGGCCCTCTAGCTGACATAATTGAGCCCCCTTTGCCAAAAAAGAAAGGTAGGATTTGTCTTTGGTCATTAAGAATGAAATCTGTTCCCAAACTGGGTATAGTGGGGCCTCAATCAGGCTAAAAGTGAGCTTCAAAAAGTGATTTGCTTTAATAAGAGTTTAATATGATACATCTCTAGCACTTCAGTTGCCAGGTATGTACCCTCTACCTGCTACTTTCAGACACAGGGATCTGGTGGTGCGACTCTTGTCTTGCGCTGAGCAGTCCAGAGAGGGAATCATTGGCTTCGTGATGGGCGTCATGAGTGTTTAATGGAGAGATGGCCCTGCCAGCCACATAGCTCCAGATAAGGAGGCTGCTGGAGAGTACAAGGTGACCAGGAGATGACTTAGAAGCAGCAAAAAGAGCAAGTGCAACATAGAAACCTCCTGGGTATGCACAAGGGCTCCAGCAGGTTGACAAGTGAGGACTCAGCTCCAAGGCATGGGAGAAGGGCAACCCTGCTCTGAATCCCAGGCTGTCCCCAAGACCTGGCACTGTCCATCTACAGGGCCTCTCGTAAGCAGGCTGCCCTCACCCTAGGTTCAGGCTACCTACAAATCCAGTATGTCTGTGCAGCAAACCAGCTTGGGTTTCTTCCAAGAAGGAAATCTTGCCCCCTTTTCCCTCTGTGCTCCCCCAGCAGAGCACTCAGATCATCTCTTCAGCCTGTCGTTGCTTCTGCAAGGACAGGCAGGGTAGCTGGGCCACATCTTTAAGCAAATGTGTTCAGGGAGGTACTGTGAAACCTCTCTACACCCAGAAGTCCCTGCGGGAATACCATAAAAAATTGTCTCGGGGCCAGAAAAGCTCTCCAGTGCAGATCTAAAATGGTCACCTGCATAGGCTATGAAGTATACATATATTTTATTTTATTTTCATTTGAATTACGGGAGCCCTACCCCACTCTGATTGATTTCCTGCATGTGACTAATGAGATAGCTCCAAACAAATGCTGCTCCGAGTCATGTATCTTTCCCCCTTTATATGTTAGCTACCTGTCAGATTACAATGACGGCTCCATTAGTTCGGGATTCTGTTGGACAAAACAAGAGCAAATGCCTTGAACAGCAGAAACCTCCAGTGGCCTGCATGCAGCGAGGGTGATCTAACCATCCTTTATAGCACTCTACTTCACACAAAGCTGTAAACCACATACATCTCGATTCTTTTTGATATAGGCGGAATAACTACTGCCATTTATGCTCCTCATATCAAAATACCACACAGCCTTTCCGGAAACCACTTCTGCAGTTTACACTCAAAATAATCCATTGTGACCTTTGCAGACAGACCTTACTAAGAATCTCTAGTCATTCATGCACTTAGTTATTAGGGCTTTAAACGAAGCTGATAATTTACATACTGAGAAGGTCTGTTACATCACCTCAACATACTAAAATGACACTTATGGTTTCCCCTAGAAAGTGAGATGTAATATAGGCCAAGTCGTTTAGGAGATGATTGTGCTGGCACCAGCAGCAGGAATAACCACATTAGCAAAGAAAATGCACGTAGGCAAGAGAGAGCAGGGTTTGGCCTTTCTAGTGGCTCAAATTTTGGTTTTATTATATCATATCACATTATAAGTTTAATAGCAAGTACTCCCTTCTCTCCTCCTTATAGCACATAGTACAGATTTTTTTATTTTTTCCAATTGTCCTGCCTTTGCCTGCATTAAAATCCCACTCTCCTCTCCCTGGCCCTGAAGAGTTATTAGGCTGCAAAATCAGTTTTATGAATAGGTGTGACTTTGAATGCCTACACCGCAGACTTGACCTCAGGATAAAATGGAAATGCAGTGTGATCTCCAGGGAAGTATGCAAATATGTGAGTTGGTGAGCAGCGAGGAGGTATCTGAAATACAGAGGTGACTAAAGCCTTTTTTTGTCATTTTGTTTTTACCAAGCCATTTTAAAAATGTCGTCTCCTGGCTTTACATTCATAGCACACTGGCCAGATTTACAGACACCCCACACTACAAGTACCACACCCTTTTGAAAATCCTGGCGTTTGAGAGGTCCCTCAGCCCTGGTGCTGCAGTTTTTTATTACCTGGACTATTTATGCGTGCAGCCCCAGTAAGTGCCTTATGAACCTATGTTAATACAACACCTGCAATTTGCAACCTTTTTATTTCCAGGTTGGGATTTCTGCAAGACACTTACGTCATTTGTGTATTACAGATTAGCGTGTCACGGTCCCCAGTTGTTGCCTAATTCTCCCTAGGTTTCCCAGCACCCCTCTGCAGCATGGTCCCTCTCGAACCATGCCGCTGGCCTGGGACCAGCTAACACCACTGTGGTTCTGCTGACTAAGTGCCCAGGGATCACAGTATTGACAATCAGGACTTGGCTCCTGGAGGAGTAACAGATGCACTGAGCTCCCAGTGGCCTGGGAAGCAGCAACATATGCTGCAGTCATTAGCGACTGTTGAGCAACAAGGGAGTCTGACATCTGATTTGCTTTACGTTCTGCAGCAAGAGCAATCGTGGCTCTTCACAGGACACAGCATAATGCACTCAACCGAAAAAGTGTGAATAAATGGTATAATCAAACTGCAAAACCCTCATTGCTGCTCCTGCTCAGCCTCACAGACCAGTTGTTCACACCAGAAAGCAAAAGACAAAAGCCAGTAGGGAAACATTTTGGAAGCACCGTAAAAACCGCACGTAATAAAGAGCAATGGACACTCAAGCCCAAACAGGTTTGTCACCTCCTGATGTAAGTGAGGCCAGTTGCTCTTTGTGTCCAACGTTAGCTGGAAGGCCCCACTGTCAGCCGAGCTCCTGCTAGCGCTGATGCAATGTGTCTGAGCAGCCTTAAACCCTCAGGTATGGGGCTGCGTTTCTCTGAAAGGTCACATTCTGCAAAAGAATGTGAAAACGGCATCTCACGTAGTGCTCCTGACATAAATGTTCCCTTGCAGAAAACAGAGATGATTATGCCCTTGTAAATGACAAACCTCATTAGGAGAAACAACTTTTGTGCCTTTAACCTCGCCTCTCCATACTCAACGTACCTCTCCTTAACCTCAACACTCTGGCAGTGACTAGAATATTTAGAGAAAACACGGCTGAAAAGGGACTGCTTTTCTTTCCTTCTGGCTTTTCTGACAATTAGCAGAGCTGAAAGCCAGGGTACCTTAAACAGTATAAATGAACTTGGGGATTAGTTGGTTGTTTCCTCCTGAATGAACATGAAAACGTATTAGAGGGCTGAACTTTTATGTTGCACTATGACACTGTCATATTTCTTCATAGCTTTATTTCATATTTTTCCTACCCTCCATTGACTTTAACCCTCTTAAAAGCACAAAGGAGGAGAGGGAAAAGGAAAAAAAGTTATTTTGTGCAATTTTCATGACATATTTAATGAGAGAATATTTCTTTTTTTCTCGTTCCTTTCCAGATACTTAACGCTAAGCAGACTGCCCCAAAAGTATAATGATATTTTCAGAATAAAACACGCAATGTTTTTTCCATTACATTCCCAGGTCTACCCAAGAGGTGCCCAGAGCTGACACCCCAGATGCTATCTTCAAAACTGAGTCCTAGGAATACTTGCAATCACACTGTACCTGCAAAAATATGAAAAAATGAAAATGGCAAAAGAAAATTACACCATCGGTGGGCTTCAGATGAGCCCAGCTGTGCTTAAAAATCAAGGTTTAAGTGAAATTTCCATCTTGTATGGGCACATGGCTCATGGTGTACCATCTTAATTAGTCTCTGTCCAGAACGAGCGGGTGGTTTATGTGGTCAAGACAACTCAGATCTATTCCTGGTCTCTGAGAGGTGTTTCCCCACAGGACTAATGAGTTTGTTTCATTACGCCTCAGCTCCCAGCCAGCGTGATCTGAATACAACACATCCTCTGTCTGCTCCTCACCTGCCACACCTACTTGTGGCACAATTCTTCAAGGTAAGAAAGCCACTGCATCCCACTTGTGCTTGTACCATACAAAGTAGAACTGAAATTAACACTCTCAACAGGAGGCTTTGAATCCCTGCTAGAAACAATATTTTCAGCTTTCCGGCCCCTGTGTTTTGCATTTCTACACTGGCTAATTCCTCATGATGCTCTCAACATGAACATGATATCCAGACCATGTCTCGTCCAAGCTTGGATCGGACACCTTTCCCTGACAGGCACTTGGTTTGTGACATTCGGACTCTGACAACAAAGCAAGGTACACAGCTCTGTGTGTTTGTGTACACACACACGCACACACACACACACCCACCCCCCTACATTTTTATCAGTGTTCAACAGAGGATCATTTGGCTTTGCACTCTTTATCAACAAGCAATTAACACCTAAGTTCATTTTGTAGACAAAAGGATTTTGTATTCATTTTGTTGACAAACTGACTTGAAACCATGGAGGAAACCCTGTTTGACAGTCCTGGCACATACTTGATTCTGAGGAGAAAATGCATTCAGCTAACTGTCCAATCAGTTATGTAGACAAAATGAATTTCATCATAATTCTGTCAACAAAATGCTAACTTGCTTAAATTATTCTCTCAACAAAATAAATTAACTTAAAATCCTTTTGTCCACAAAATAGATTTAAGTGTTTAGTGAAGTCTTGTAAATACTATAGTCTGGTAGCTTAGCATGTGCAATTCAAACATATGGCTTAGCTGAGTCAGCGGTTCTTATCTTATCAGGCAGGGTTGGTCTTGATTCTTTCAGCTTTTCCCTTCTCTGTAAGGTCAGCCCGATTAGAAGACCAGTCAGCCGGTATGCAACATATAAGAAAGTCAACCAGGACCATGCAAGAGAACCTTTTCCCTATTTTTATTTGATCACTAGCAACTGGCATGAAGAATGACATAAGTGTAGCAAGCCTAAACAAATCAGCCTGTTCCTCAGAAGAAGAGAGGTTTCATCCTTAGATCTGAAGTTTGACATGGAGTTTCCATGACAAACCTTCAGGTAAAATAGCAATTTAATAAGGGACTACAGCTGAAATACCTTAGTAGATTTCATATTGAGAGCATGAAAATGTAATTACTGTGCTTTTAAGTATTAGGTGTCTAAAGTCCATTATACCCATGGAAAATTTCTTTCTTCGTTTTCTCTGTTGCTCCAAATTTTTAAATTCACATATTCACATCTTGATCAGAAATGCCAGAACCTGACGCTGAAAGAACTGAAAGCAATCAGAGCACAGGTATTGCTACAGGGAGCAAAGTGCATCAAATTCTGCTCAAGCCAGTGTAAGCGCAAAAGGAACTGCACCAGAATCAATTGCAACTGCCTGCCGTTGAATTCGTGGCAACATTAATGAGGATGTTTCTGGTGTGCCTTCATGGTGCCAGCCAGTGCAAGGGAATTCGTGTGGTCCCTCTCCCATCTCATCTCCCCCCAACACACATACACATCCCACTCTAGCCTGTGGGAAAGCCAGGGACGACACACCCTGCAGCTCAAGTCAAAATTTTTACGCTCATTTGGACTCGCCTCTGGAGAGCAAAACTCCCTAAGATAAGATAAGGTTGTTAAGCAGGTTTTTACGAGTTCCTTCTCTGTGCTTTACCAAGCACTGCCTGCCCTGTTGTTCTGCTGCATTTTAATAATAAAGGAACATAGAGACAGTCATGCCTATATCTTCAGTGATGTCAGTCAAGGAATTTGGCAGGCCAGTGGAAAAACGAAACTCTTCAATCTGCTTTTGCAATATTCTTCCACTAGTATAAACAGTTTTTTGTCCTCTTTAAGGGGGTTATTGTGGTTACAATGGAGTTAATTTCCAGGTGTGTGGAAAGTGTACAGTAACACAAGAAAAACACCATATTAATATTTAATATAACACTTTTTATGAGCATAAAAAGAATAAAACCCATTCAAATGCAAATACAGCCTGCAAGGATGGATGAAATTTTATGTTTTTCCAGTAACGCCTTCATTTTGCTAAAGACTGACTTAGTCTTGAGCGAGCTAAGAGCGCCTGTGTGTGTGCAGTTCCAGACACTGAAAAGCCTGCCTCTGGCCAAAGTCCTACTCAGTATTTGAGATGCTTTTGCAATACCATCTTGTTAAAGCTCTCATTGAAATACAGTGGGTTTATTATTCCCTTCAGAACCACATGTTGTAGCCCCAAAGGGATGAAGCCTGCTGCAGTGTCTATCCTGCCTTATGAGACTTTAACAGAGCAGCCAAAACTGTGGGATTGTTCCCTACAGCTCTTATGGGCAACAATTTTTTTTTTCTGTGGCATGCTCTGAATATAGCAAGTATAACAAATGGCCTAGCCTGGGATTTTCAATGAAATTTCTATGTGCTAGATACCCAGCTCCTTCTGAATTTCAGTAGATCTGGGTGTCTAACCACCACAAAGCTGTTTTGACATCTCCAGTCTAAAAGAATGTATTCTGTTAACTACATTTCAAGCACAGCATAATAGTAACCAACTGGAGAAGCTTGTAAATGGCACACAAATATTTGCAAATAACTCTAGAAAATAAACATAAGCATCAGCCTAGCTAGAAGATTCCCTGGCAAACAGCAGCAGAGGTTTGGGGAGTGTGTGGCAAGGAAATCAGGTATGCTTTAACTGGTGTCACTTCTGCCTATCATGGAATTACTCTTGATCCACCCCATCTTGCAGAGCACAGCATTGGCCAAGGCCATGACACTGAATCAGCTTAAACAATTTTCAATCTAGTTCAGATAGATTTCGCCTTTTGTAACGGCTCTGCCATTGTGCATGTCACTACCTTGTCTTCCAAATGGGTCCAGATAGAGTAATGCATTAGAGTGGAAAAAATAACCTTCCAGTGAAGGCTAGGTATCATGATAGCCGAGTTCAACACCTGAATGCAGCACATACATTTGGAGTTACTTTGAGCAGGTTACGTCACTGGGTTCATTTCACTTCATGACAGGATTCAGTCTCTCTCCAACACTGCTCCCTCAAGGGTTTAAGACCAGTTCTTTTCTCCTGCTCCAGCTGGGATTATGTTAGACCCTTGGCTCCTTAGGTTTTACACAAATGCAAGCAAAACCTAAGACTATGGACTAAAGAAAGACTCTAAGGCAGGTAACGCTGCTGTCCTGGGGGTCACCCCTTGGGCACCTCTCACCAAGGCAACCTGCAGGGGATCCAGCACTTCTCTGACTCTACACCAGACCCTGCTGAACCATGCAATGTCAACAAAGTGGTCAAGGACCTTGGCTTGCCTTAGCTCTGTGCTCAGACTTGGGCAATGCTCTACACCCAGACCTTAAGTAAATAGTTACCTAAGTCGAAAACATGTCTGCAAGGGAGACACACGATAGCTCAGACAAGGAGAGCGAGCAAGCATTGGGAAAGCAAGTAAACAGGGAAATAGAAAGGGGATAGAAGGGATACGGTTTTTGTTTGTTTGTTCTTTAACTCAGGTATCTCAAACTCTCCAACACCTTAACTTGGGAATTCCCCTTTGTGAAGGAGAACTTCGGAGGACAAATAAATGGAAATTTATATGGAAATAAACATCCAAATATACATGAGGAAGGGAAGGGAGGGAAAGGAGTGATTTATTATTATGGCTTACATATCATTATGCATTCATAAATTCCAAGGTAATATATTTTTCTTCATTGCTTGGATAATAAATCATCATTCGATTACAAAAGGGGAGTACCTGGATGGAACAGCAGTCTTTCTGAAAAATACTCCTGGCAGATGAATGACAGGAAAATTTATGGAGAATTCAGTTGCCTGACTGTCCTGCCTCCAGGAGAGAAGACTGTGCCAATATCTAAACCTTTCCTGACAATTCACACAGCAGACACTGTCCTTGATGGAGTGAGGTTTTTAGACCTCCCTTGGCTTGATTTTCATTATCCCTCCTTTGGCAGCCTGCAGAAAGTCTCGTAGCAGCGCAAAAGGGTTAGAAAAGAGCTATCCAAGCTGCTACTGAGCCTATGCTAGCAGGTCTGTCTCTAGGATCTATGAAAAATATACTGCTGTGTTCCCCACTTAGCTGGAGATGTCCAATCAATCAAAGAGATCCTTCAAGGGTCACTGGTATTTGTAAGAGCAAACAGGTTTCAAGAACAAAAAATGACCATCCAGTCTATCATCTGCTCGCTGTTTTCTAGTTTATCTTCATTCCATCTCCCAGCACTTTTTTTTTAGACCAACTCTTAATTTCTCACCCCCTCTATAAACAAAACTATTTGGCTCTTCTTTTCTGTTGGTGCCTTTGAGTCAGTCTTCATTTTTCTCCCATTAAACTCACAACAAGGGGTAACTCTGAAAATCTGGTCACCCAAGCAAAATGTCCCAAGAAGAGGGGTGGGCAGCTGAAGCAAAAGGTATGGCAGAAGGCTGCCACATGCAGAGTTGATCCTTGCTGCAACAAGGGCAGACAACTGGGGGTCAAGAACCAGCTTTTCTTTTCACACTCACTTCTGAAAGGAAATTTTCATCTCCTTTTAGAAGCAGCCAAAGGAAAGCAACATCCCACCAAGTCTGGGGTACCACTTTGGCAAAGGGCGATTCACGCCTCAGAGCTCAGTGGTTCTGGTGGAATACCACTGAGCATTTCTTCCAACAGGAGCAAGCCTTGGAAACATGTAGGCTTTACTCTGGGAATTGCCTGTTCTAAGTTGGAGGACAAATTACATCCTTGCACTGGGCTTTGTGTTTTTGCACTGCTCAGCTGCCAGAAAACACACAGTCTGACTCAGAAGGGGCCTTTTTCTCTAGAAGGGCCCACTAAGATTGTCAAGGGAAGGGGCTGAACACAGGGGCTAGGATCTCTGTCAGCTACAATTAGACACCTACCTCTGAACTAGACATGGAGAGCCTCCCTTCACCGGTGGCAGAAAGAAGCTGTGCATCCCACCTCTTCCTAATGCAGACATCTGAAAGAGATCAGATGAATCATGCTCTAGAAATGCCTATTTCTTAGCAGTGATTATAAAGAAAGTATGGATGGGTAGCTCGTCTACTGCCATCTGAAGCAGAAGGAACTGGATGCATTACTTGGAAAGCAGAAAGAGAAGGCTCTATTTCCTGCTGGTTTCCAGTTTTGGGTGGCACTACAGAGAGAACAAAGCCCATGTGGTGTCCTGAATTTCTGTGTGGGAGGTGTTTTATCTCCTATTCTTGGTGCCCAGATTTCAAGAGCTGCACAAGATATAATGCTGTGAAAAATATAACTCAAGCTTCCTTCCAAATTGTATTCCTACTGGATGCTAGCCAGCACTATCCATCCAAAACATTAAAGACCCCCAAAGGCACCCTACACAAAGGAATTTGAGACATTTTCCAGGGGAATCTTCCAAGAATACCAATAGTTATAAAATACTGTTTGTTATTTGTTAAAAGGGAAGACATTTGGGCAATAAATGCAATAGAGTAACTCCATCAGTAACATGAGCACAAAGCTCTGATGGGTCACATTAGTCTGAGAAAAATCTCAGTCTGCCAGCCGTGCTGCCATATAGAGAGATGCTCTCCAGGGCCCATTTTACTCACCAACTCTTGCAGTACTTGCCCCAAAAGTTTAACAGCCATAATTACACTGGCCCATGAGAGAATGATACAGATTTATGCCAGCTGAAAATCTCTTATCAAGCTCCTCTTCATTGAGGTGCATTTGATGTTCTTGAATTCCCTGGACTGTTTGTACGAGTGAGACTAGCAGGGCTGGGAAGACAAATAGGGTCTTATCCTTTACCACTCTGTACTGTTTACAGACCTTAAAACCTGCATTCCCTGGGTGCCAAGCAGCATTTTACACCCTCTTTGGTCTTCCTGCAATTGCATGTAGCTCAAGGATACATATTTCCCCTGCCGTCATCCCCAGATGAAATCTCTTCTGTGGAATAAACAAACCTTTTACACATCTCTCCATTACCGTATCATTTGGCAGGATTAGGATGTGAGTGTGTTTCACACTTGATGCAGGAAAGTATCTGCTTTGAGTTTTCACCCAGCCATGATTTGTCAGTAGATAGAAATCTCATCTCTGAAGCCCTGGGGCCTCAGCTAAACACAGCAATGTAACATTTTATTAGCAGTTTCAGAAAGGTAATCTAACACTAGATTAGCATTAAATGGTCCAGCAAAGTAGACACACGAAGGCATCTGTAAACATCCTGCAGTGCCCTGGATAGCAAGAATATCTGTTTTTTAGGCAAAGAGAGAGTATTTTATTTAGATGCTTTGAGGCACTGACTTGCTTTGTGTACAAACTACTGAGTGATTAATGTCTTGGTGAGCTCTTTTCCTCATCAAAGCTAAAATGACTTGAAATATCATATGACTTGCTAATAGATGACTAGATAAAGCTAAATTGTAAAATGATCATTGCGCTTTGGCCTCTTGCTGAATACATGGATTCCCTAATATGAGAAATGTGATCAGGAAATAATCTGCTACTAAGGCGGCAATCCGAATCCCTTTGGGGAACAGGCTGCAAGAGTACAGCAGTGAGGATGATATATTAGCATTTCAAGAAGAGCCTGAAATCAGTACAGAAGATGCCACTGAGGAATAACTAAAATTGCTTTATCTTTATCTGCTAATATTTCTGGGAAAATTGCAATATTGGGAAATTGCAGAAAGACCAAACACCTTGCTTATATTGAATTGAATCTGCAACTGTGCTGGACCTATTCAGAGCCTACAGTATGTGATATTCTCCAATTAAAAGTAGGAATTTCAGTCCAGGATAGGGTTCCTTTGTCAACACTACTGCTAAGTTTTAGAGTAAAGAGAGACACTGAGGTCAGTATTTTTAGAAGCAGACAGTATGTTTGAGTGACCCACCGGAGACTCCTTACAGTGGCATAACTTACTAAAAATGGGACTTCCATCACTTGACTATCATCTCTTTGAGGAACTGAATAGCCTCAGCAATGTCATCAAAAAATGCTCAAAGTTGGTGATTTGTTTGTTTGGTTTTTTTTAAAATGTGCAATATATATCCTACATGTGATATCTCAAAAGTTTCCTCTGTGAAAACAGACCAAACAATTACAAAGATCTGCATTTGGTTTTGATAACAATGAGGAGTTGTAGGGACTTTATATATAGGATAAAATACTGCATAATAGAGAATTTTAGAATAGTAAACAAAAGAGCTTAAGCAACTTTCTAACGAGCTTGAATGATTTGTAGCTTCTTGGGCTCTTGAGACCTATTTGAAACTCTGATGACTTTCTGCTGTAGGCACAGTTAATAAAACTTGAATTTCTAATCTTGGGTTTTCCCCAAATGGAAGTTTTAACTAATCAAAACACCCAGTTGATATACCAAAGCAAGTACTATTGAGTGCTCCAAATACCTGCACAATAACAGACAGGCTAAAATTACACAGAGCAATCTGAAAAAAATGCATGAAAAGCATGTACCAAACTGTTCTCGTTTCACTTCTAAGTAAGAGGTATGTTCTAGTCACCTAGCATATGAATAAGTCTCTTGGATGTCATACAAGAAAGGAAATGATCAAACACACCCATACTCTCTTTTAAGCGGAAACAAACATTAAGGAAGAATTACTTTTGGGGAAAAAATGAAAGCTTGCCAATACTTTTTAAAGTTATTTGCTGTGTTTTATATCACGGCACTGCCTTACGTCCCAATGCAAATTGCTGAGTGAACTATGGCATATGGACATGGTGAGATATGGTCCCTGAAACAGGCTCACAGTTGAACAGACAAGACAGAGGATGACTTCATGTGGAGCTACTGACCCACTCTCGGGCACCACTAGGGAACGGGCATGGGTAGATGCTTCCCTGGCCTGCCTACACCCCACACTCGGCTCCCAGCATCTCCTTCAAGCACACTGTCCGCAAACACTGCCAAAGCATCCAGCACAGCGCTGCATCCCATTTAAACAATTATTTTCTAACTTACAATGGACCTGGGACTTTGCCAAAGCTCTCCTATACAAAATCACTGCTTAAAAATCTCCCGACATCCTACTTTATTACATATGCAATAGTTCTCCCTCTCTCTCATATGGTACATACCTCTTTCTACACAAACAATGATTTATTATTTTAGCAATAGAAAGCTGCAATAATAGACCAATGAAAATATCTAAAATTGTAGCCACTTTGCCTAGCAAGTATACATGTGACAGTTTCATTTATCTGCTAGTCCAGCAGCTTAATTTACATCCCCGCTTAATGGTTAATTGTGGAAGTGCACTTTACTGCAACAACAGCAGTGGAGAGCAAAGTCTCAACCAAGTATCTTGAAAGAAAAAGCCCCTTTTAGTAAATACCTCTGCGATTAATTATGCAACCGAAACAGCCAGCAGCAAGCAAGAACAGTGAAGAGAGGGAAAACATCACAGTATTCATATGTGGAAATAAAACATCAGTCTGGTAAGATGTAGATGATGCAGATGACGCACAAAGTATACCATCATCCAATTCCTACTCTGACTCCAACAGGAGGTATGAGGATGCAGCCCACATTACGTAATACCAGTATCTACATTTAAATGTTTTAAAGCTGGCTGAAAAATCTATGGGGAGAGTTGGTATTTGTTCTTTTTGTTTGTACTTTGGGTTTTGCTCCTTACAGTTCAGCAGGGTTTTGAAGTTTTTTCTCTTTAGTTGTAAGGGCAGAAAAATTGCTTAAAACAAAACTGAACTAAAAAACCCAGACCCCAAGCAAACAAACAAACAAACCCCCACAGACAGAAACCAAGCCAATATTCACACAAATTTAGGTGAAGGAGATTTAAAACTACAATTACTATGAGAAGGCTGATGAAAATTAATCGGAAGAGATGGCAGCACTGTTTCTGCATCAGGAGAGCAGAATTTTTCAATGTCCGTAGGAAAATGATGATTTACAACTCTGCAGTGAAGAAAATTTACACACTGACCAAAACTTTGGTAAGGTTTAGATCAGGTCAGGGATTTCCTGATCACATTTTCCTTTTGTCAGAAAATGTTGACTCATTGAAATTACATCTGTTATTTACCAGTAAAAGTTTGAACAGTGTTTATTGTTTTCTGGATTTCTCAGGTCCTGAATGAAACATCTGGTCAAAACCAGAGAGGTGCAGAGCAGAAGCAGCAGCTAAAGCACTTGCCTCCTATGTAAGAGACCAAGATACTGAGCCTGGGCTGACCCAGGCAGGTAGGAAAGTTGAATTTCATTGTGTAACATTCAGGCAAAGGACTCTGGTTGCATGACCACTGTGGTGTCTTGCTCAAGGTCTAAGTGAAAAAGCACAATGTTCCACTTGCTCTTTGCATGTGGAATTAGAGGTTTTCCAAAATCTTAGTAGGTCACAAAGAATGGAAAAACAGCCCCTCGGTGTGGTGGTCTTGTGCAGGGATGGCTCAAAAGCCACCAAAGGCAATAGCAAACTTAACTCTTCCACTAACTTCAGCAAGTCAAAGATGGGGGTCTTTTTTTTTTTTTTTTAAAAAATTAACAGCCATGGTTCCCATTTCACGTGTGCATCCAGTACCAAGCATTAGCTTCTTGAATAGTTTTTTTGACTGTAGATACCTCATGTACTGTGGCTCAAAAACACAAGGCAGTGCTAAGATGTGCTTCAAACAAGCCAAGGACAATAGCCAGAATGTTTGGAGCACAAAGGTGACGTCTTTTGGAGTGTGGATAACGACCCACAAGTTCAAACCAAGCGTTGAAAATGTTTGCCCTGCTATTTTACCAACCCTTGCAACCTACATGACAATAAATAGTGTGTGTTTCTGCATGCACGTGGGTGGCTATGGCTCCCCTTCCTCAACTAGGATACATATATGTGGTATCACATGATGTTGCACAAAGATATCAGGTTCATTCTCATCACACTAGAAATTCATGCAGAACTGATGAGACATGCTTCTCATTAGTGATGCCTGTCTGTATCCCATGTTGTTTCAACCAAGGGGACTGAGAAACATGGGGAGCGGGCTGAAGGAAACCACAAAGTTCAACAAGGAGAAGTACAATCTTGGGCAGCTGGGGTGAAATAACCCCAAGCATCGTCACTACTGGCTGAGTAGTTGCCCTGCTAAAAAACAGCTGGGGTTGTGGCAGACACAAAGTTGCATGTGAGCCAGTGGTGGGCTCCCATCATAAGCAAGGCAAACTGCCTGCTGGGATGCCTGAGAAGACCCTGGCTAGGAGGCTGAGGGAAACAATAATCATCCTCTACATGGTGCCTCTGCTGGCAAGGCTGCAACTCTGATGCTGTGCCCAGTTTGGGATCCCCAGAAACTAGAGAATCCAGGGGAGGACAACCAGGGATAAGGGTTCAGGGTACAAGACCTACAAAGAGAGCTTGAGGGAACTGACCTTGTTTAGCCTGACAAAGAGGAGCCTAGAGCTACTTGAAAGGAGTTATGATGATAGCACAGCCAAACTCTTCCTGGTAGCGGCAGATAGTGAGGGACAGGATGGTGGCCACAAGATGTAGCTTAGGAAGTAAAGATTAGACACTAGAAAAAGTTGTTTCACCAAGACAGCAGTGCAGCCCTGAAATAGGTACCTGGAGAGGTGGTGGAAAGTGCATCCTTGGAGATTTCCAAGAGTTGGCTGGAGAAAGCCAGGACTAGCTTGGTCTAGTGTTGGTGACTGCCCTGCTCCAAGCAGGAGACTGGACTAGAGACCTGCAGAGAGCTCCCCAGCCAACACTCCTGTCATTCTGTGACCTCTTGTTTTTTTCATGAGACATTAAGAGTCAAACACTGTGAAAATAAATTGTACACTGAAACTAAATCATCTGAGAGAGTAAGAAACATGTTTAAGTTATTTCATGAATAAGAAATTCCCTGATGCAATCTAGACAGCTGATCACTTCTGGGGCTAATCAGACTTTACATATTACTGACAGACAATTTTAAAGAGAGAGACAGAAAAAGGGTCTTGAGGGGGTGGCCTGGCTTGACCAAACAGCAGTAGCAATAAGACTCTATTGGAAAGCCCCACGGCCATCTCTGAAGAAGAGAAATATTTGGCCATGACACTGGAGACAGGACAGTGCAGATACCCATCTGGAAGTTGTAGCACAAAATCAGAGCCACCTCTTCTTGGGAACAGGAACAATAAAGGCACAACATTTTTTTATTTCATGACCCAAAATGGTCTTCCAGTGTTGCCCATGCTATTCTGATCTGTACTGTCTAAGGATAACTGTTGCTAGACAGTATACATCCTTTTCTGAATGATTCACAACCTCTCTTGATATACTGTAATTACTGTAACTGTACAAAAAGATATAATTTTCTATGTTACAAGAAGAATGTTCAAGTTGAGATAAACATTTACAGAAAAGATAGAAATCAGAGGGCCCAAATCCTCTCTCATGGCCAGGTTTGACAGACATCATGCGAGATAAGATCATTGAGAACAGAATTATCGGAGGAATTTTGTCAACCAACTGGAAATTAACTCTGTCTGAAATCATTCTAATTAGTTAGCTGTTTTAATAGTAAAACTTTAAACATTTTTTGGGGGGAGCTGAGTATTTAAAAACAAAAATGATAATTTAGTCAATATAGACTTGCTCAGCTGTAAATCACTGATGCATCAGATAATACTTTGCATTTTGTCTTGAAAAATCCCACCACGTAGAAAATATCTTTTTTTTTTTTGTGTTATCAGGAGCGGCAGAGGCAGCTGGCTCACTCTTTCTAATCCTTACTAACATAACTGCATAATCACCTCACTGAGCACTGAACCTCAGCTCTGAGGGCTCTGTCTTCCGTTGTTACTTTCTACAAGCACAGGGAAGATCCTCCCCAAGTGGGATTTGCATCACTAATTATTATGGAATAATTAGGAACAACAGATGCCAACTTTTGAACTCACTGAGCCTAGTAAAATTCCCAGGGGCTCAGAGTTTTGGAAATGCTGAAATTTTACTTTTCATTTGTGTGGGAGCTGGATTGCTGTCACTAGGAACCATGTGATGGTATCAGGATTACAGTGACCCACCACTGTAACTGGAGTTACACTGACCCATCTAAATACTCAGTTCATGCATCTCTCCTAGTGATTTTTTTAGACAGGCTCTATAATTTAATATTTTAATGGACACTACCTATGGTTCAATAATAGGGCTTTCACAGCATTATAAATGACATAGTATTCTTCTAAAATACACCGTGAATTTTTGAGAGTGAGATTTTTTTTTTTCCAATGTAGTTAGACAGTAATGGAAGGTTTTTAAAAAGAACAAGACCCTTTTGAAAGTTAAGGAAGACCTGCCTACAGTGAGTTTTGCTAGAATTGGGAATATTATACAACATTAAGTATGTCTTACAAACAGGAATTGCCTTTAAAGATTTCAATAGTTGCCTTGGAATATTTAATTAAAGAAGAATTTCTAGACTCAGATGAAATATTTAAGTCAGCATTGCTTCCACTACAAGTCATAGACTAAACCCCACCCGCCTATGACACCAGCAGAGAGTGACACGCCTTCCTCAGCTATAGCTCAACTTGAGCTGGGAAATGCTAAGAAAAACAAGAACTGAGCTTCTTTATGCTCAATTATTTGCTCAAGTTTTCATTTCCTGACAAAGAACAGGCAGAAGCTTCGCTGAACTCACAACAACCCTGTGAAGGACACCCAGCGCCTATGCCACTTCTGGCAGCCACAGGCACGCACTAGGCACCAACATACGTGTTAGAAGGACTTCCAGCAGTGACACTTTCTGAAGTTGGCCACCAACTGGCCACTTGGATAAAGATGTTTAGTGAACACAAGAAGGGACTAGGCTAAGGACAGATTTCAGCCTCTCTGCAGCTTTGGGGCCAACGCTTAAAGGCAGCTCCAGAAAGTCCAAATCAGGCGTCAGGACCAGCAGAGATCACCAATACCTATGTGAAGGGAGAATCATTATGATTTAGACTGAATACCAGTTTGGATAAGATCTGAAGTGCTCCCCAGCAGCAAAACATTCAATATAACTATAAAACCTGAGTACTTTGACCTGAAACCCAATGAGACTGCTCCATCCTTCAGCAGTAAAACTGTTCATGAAAGTTCATGGAAAACTAATACAACAAAGAGCAGTAGAAGGTTGTTCTGGGGGGTGTTCACTCAGCCTGATGATGCTTTCCCTTAGGCTACTTCCATTGCCAGCTGACAGAAATTAGGTTCTTTCTGAAAATTAACCACAGCCCTAAGTTCCCTTCTGGAGGATCCTCTCTCTACAGATTACACTAACAGCCTAAAGAGAAGAGCTTCTAAACCAGTCACAAAGCAGCTGTAGAAGAGGGCCGAACAAACATCTGTGCACTTGCAATGAAGCCATGGACTCTCTGAAATCAACCTGCGCCTCTGGGATGTCTGGATCAGTAACTCTTGACTTCCACTGCTCCAGGGTTGCTGCAAAGCTGCATCACTTAGCTTTTCAGGTTACCAGGCTTTTACAAATTAATAATATGGCTTCTTTGTAATAATTACAGAGCAATTATGAAATTAACAGCAAAATCTATACAAGGCCAACCCTGATTCTCCCTGGGAAACTAACTCCTACCAGCCCCATCCTAATAGTACCTGGGGAACTCCAGACATTTCCAACGTTATCCCTACTCCATGAACCCACGCTGCTCCCAGCTTTAGTTTTACCCTTACTCACAACATACATGTGTCTTTAGCGCATCCTTTCTCCCCATAATGCCACCTAAGCAGCTGCCTCAAAATCTTCATCTTCGACCTGGCCAGGGTCCCCCTTCTGGCCCCCAACATAGCAGGCAGGGTACTGATCCCAGCTTGGTCTCTGGGCTCCATTTGCTGCAGAGACCTCAATAAAACAATATTTTGCAGAACCACCTTATGTCAGTGCCTAACAACCATTTATCGGGTGGGCTAAGCCATGCGTGTGATCACAATCAAGCCAGATAATGGAGTCTGTGAAACTAATTTAAATTATCAGGATCAAATGCTATAATTCCTATTTTAAAATGTACAATTTCTGCCTGGTTTTTATATGCAATTAATCTAGGAACAAATGACAATTATCCAAACACTCATGTTTCTATCACTCTCTTTAAAGTAGTATTTAGACATCTGTGTACCTCGAAAGAGTTTTCAGTGCCACCTCTAAATCACAAGCTCAGATTAAAATGATACGGTTCTAGTTGCATCTGTATTCCCCTTCTATGCAGAAGCTGTAGAAACAATTGGTTTTCTGGTTCAGCTGCTGAACCAAAAAATAGAGTGAAAATAAAAAAATTAAACAGTCCTGGATGAAAATTTATTTATTTTTTTCTCTGCAGAACAAAATCCCACCACCAAATCATTTCACTTGACATTCCATTTGCTCTGAAATAAAATGTTTTGTTCCATGTGCTTGTGTGAAAAGGAAAGGAAATACTAACTTCAACAAAGCAGGTCAGGGAAACCTTCTGCCTGATTTAATGCTGGGAGTCTGCCTTTCATCCCAGTGTTTTAACCTCTGTGTGGATGACAGCACTCTTCTGCAAGAGGGCGCTGGAGAGGGTCTTCTCTACCACCTACAGCCACCACCCCTGCTCAGTGCAATGGAAAAAGTCACGGAGAGAGGGCATGAGAAAGACTCCCTGCAATGGTGAATAGGACACTGCGCCAGAAGCTTGTGCACCAACTGCAGTGAACGTCCGCTGATTTACTGAAGAAACAATACCAGTGAGACAGGCTGAAGACACCTTGCCCTAGGAATATATATTCCTCTGGTAGTGACAGCAAAAGGAGAATTTAAGCCAAGCTAGAAACCACCCTGAGACTTGCTAAGGCTGAGTCAATATGCTAACTTCTAAACTTCACAGGAGGATATTTACTCTAGAAGTTTGTGTGTCTAGTTCAAAGAAAATCAAACTCAACTTCAGGGTGGCTGAAATTGCACTTAACATTTGCCCCAAACTATGGCTGCCTACTTGTCTTAAACACTCAGTCACAAACTATCAACTGAAAGTGCTGCTTCTTGGGGAAACTTAATCCTGCTGAAAATCAATAGTAAAAAAACCACAGGAGAGGCAATGCCTAGGGAATGCAGAAACACAGGCATGTGTAGCCACAACCCTGTAGATGAAATTCGTCTTGAGGGACCAGAACATCCAGGCGAGCTGCCGACAGCTTCCTGCGAAGCTTGTATTTCCCAGGAAATTTTAGTCACAGCTCTGCCACTGGTGTTATAACAACCTCAGTCCTCAGCTGTAGCCACACAGCTCAGACAGTATGGTTTTCCTTGGTAGAAGAAAAAATAAGAAAAAAAACTTAAGAATTATGTCAAACACCAGTTAATGCCTGTTCTTTCTTCTGGCCTTACTGCTAACCGCTTTTTCACGGGCAGCAATATACATGTTTCAGTGCAGGGACAGACCTTGGTTTCTCAGACTGTATTTGAATTATGTGCTGTTCTCTTATAGGGGAAGGTAGCTCTTATTATAGGAGCTGAACACACAAAGTGATCACAGCTAATAGTCAGTGGTCCCGATGGCCACAAATTTAATGCCAGCTCTCAAAAAAAGTTTTGAAACCTCAGCTCCTAGACTCACAGGATTAAGAAATTAGGTTTCCATTGAAAAGTAGTTTCTAACATCCATGATGATGAAGGAAATCCTAGCAACGTAATTATCTCGTATCCGAAGAACCCATTCCTCCACCAAAAGGCAATGAAACTAACATCGAGTTACATCTTTAAATGTTCACAGCACTCACCAACTAATGACCTCCACATACTTGCAGCAGAGAGCACAGTATCACCACTCTGGAATTTCTCTTAGCAGCCAGTAAGACAGAGTCCTTGTCTCCTGATCATTCAAACCTCTCACATGGAGAAAGTTGTCTGAATTCACAATGTCCACAGGTAAAGCTCAGAAAATCAGGAACTTAGAATATTTTTTTCTTTTCTTCTCCTGCATAAGCACTCATTTCAGAAGCTCTGCTGCTATTTCCACTGCCTGTTTGCATCAGTAGCTGAAGATAACCTTTTGATAACATTTGCAACTCACACACTAATGTACCATCTATCTCTCATTATATCTCCTCACTGCATGTTTTTCTATTCACAGCAATTATTCAGATTATTCTGTCTTGTTTTACCAGCTCTCTCTGTGCATACAAACAAACTGAAGAAATTAGCAAGGCAGAATTCAGAGAGGTGTTTTGAAACTCTTATCTCAGCCTCCTCCAGGCAGAGTTTCCTTCCCCACCCCGCTCAGATTTGCCTATCATTAAGAGTGTCTTATGGCATCATGCAGCCTATAAAGGTGCACTGGAAAACTGTGAGCACTGTCTTTATCTTCCACCGTTACTGTCCCTTCAGTAGTGGGAATTTAGAGGACATGTCCAGTCAATTCCTGACATGCTGACAATTTTACAGTTGTTCATCTGAACCACAAAATAGCACAACGTTTTGAAGGTGCTTCCATTTTGTGCAATATGAAGTTCACTTTATGATATTTTTTTCAAAATGTCCTGTCAAAAATCCATCTTTCCAGGACACTGACACTTCAGTGATAATTTTGTGGTCCTATATTTTTCCAGAAAAATGATTTAGAAAAGTTTGGGTTTGATTAAAAAAAAGTATCAGAAAAACATTGGCTACAATTCCTCTCTATATACAGCATTTAGGTCAACAAGCAAAATTGCTCTGGCATCTTGGGAGGCAGTGTTTCAATTCCTATTCACTGGAAATGGCATAAGACAATTAAAAAGTTATTATTACATATACATGAATTTAGAAATGACATGAATGAATTTAGGAATAGCATATTATTTGCTAATATGTAAATAACCATTAAGCCATATCAAGCAGTGCACATCTTAATGAAAAGAAAGTGAAACAAACCAACCCCGTTAAATCAATACACGTTTCACAGAAAGTTGTTTGCTCTGTAAGACGGGCTCCTCTTGAAGCATTTTAAATGAAACTCAAACCAATGTGACGAATCCTCAAGAGCGAAGGGCAACAAATACCAGATTTCTCTCCCTGTGTTAAATTCTGCACATCTCCGGTAATTTCCACATCGAAACTAAAAAGAAGCAACCTTTTTTCACTCTACAGCATTCATAACATCATAAGATCAAAGCAGTCTGTGTTTTCAGCTCACTACATTCCGATTTCTTTTCTGGCTCTAAGGAGGACTTTAGAAGCCCCAGTTCAGCAGTGCTTTAGAGGAATGACCAAACTCTTTCCAACCCCCACACAAGCCACGATCCATCTTTTGGCACCTCCCAAGACCCATTAATCTGAAACCCATCCTATCACGCACTCATGCATGGGAGCTCTGTTGAAATGTGTCAGGATGAACACCTGTATCTGATTTGATGCAGGCTCGTGCGTGTGTACCTCCTTAAGTCGAGCAGACAAACCCCATGGGTGACATGATCACTGAGACATGCCGCTGCACTCAAGGGAGGTGAATGCTACTTCTGCAAGGGTGAGCAGCAACCTCATCCAGGCCAGCAAACTCTCCCAGGCCGGAAGCAAAGAAGCAGCTGAAGAAAGCAGCCTGGACGCCTCCTTTTGTCTCATCCCACCAAAGCTGTAAGATATTCTTGAAGCATCCTGTTGTTTGGGATTGCCAGGTATAATGGGAACAAACCTGGCAAATGGAGGGATCTGGTCACCCTCCCCTGCAGCTGCTCCATTCCCTCCATTTCCCAGGAACCTCCTATCCTGGCATTGGAGGGGGGAAAATGAGCAAAAAGAAGGACTCTGACCACTTTCCCCTTTTCAGATTGAGTTCGATGCAGGAAACCCATCTGAATAAACATCACGGCATAGGATGAACTAATACTAATGCTTATTTATTACATTCATGTCTCTCCTCCCTTTCTGATAGGTCCATAAACCTGATAATCGATACACTCATTAAATAGCTGTGCATCTGACCCAAATACAATATACAAATAAAATATATATGCAATAAAATCTAAATCATCATATAGTTCTGATAGATGATAAAGACTGTAAAATGTAGGCTGTAAAATGATTCCACCCCTCTCCATCTCCCAGAATCCTACATATCGATATCCATTAGCCCTTGGGAACATTACCAGACAAGAGCAGAGTGGAAAGTTGTACAACAAAAAAACAGCATCTTGCTCAAATATTTCCAATGAAAATCAGTGTGAGAAAGTGATAAAATGTATAACTGCAGTGTGAACTTACAGACCTGGATATGTTCTTTTATAGAAAATGATAGTTACAGATGAAAAGATAAATCTCTCTTCAGATCCAAAACCAAAAGCATTGTTAGTTTTATTCCTACAAGATCGATACCAATCATGCACTGTAGCCAACCAGGAACAGTTGATAACAATCAGGAGGTGCTAGATTCAATTCTGCTTTAGTGACAGGGCTGATAAGTCAATAACTTCAAAAGGCAGTTTTTTAAAAAAATCTAATTTTTAGAGAGGCATATAATAGGAACCCATTTGTAAGTCAAGATTTTAAGCAGATATAAAAACAGAGCATAGCCCTAGTTACCCTTCAAATATTTTTGCTTGGGTTTAGCTCAGAGCCAGGAGAGAGAACCTGTGTCTACGCCAGCATCGTCGGCATCTTCTTACAATTTGCTGACATGCAAAATGTCTCCCAAACCAGGAATATCCCAAAGCATTAAAACGAAAATTCTCCAAGGCAGGCATGTTTCTGCAGACATGACATGGATCACTGTGGGGCAACCCTATCCTCAGATGAGCAGCCCAAAGCCTGCCATGGACTGGCAGGCAACGAGCAGAGTCCTATTGCCCTGACTGCACCCACGCCTGTTTGCACTTGCTGCAGAGTCCCTGTGGATCACTCCAAGCCTCAAAGCTACAGCATTTCTCATGTAGTGTTTTAGAGGACTGCATTAGGAATTTCACATGAGCATAGCATGAAAGGGCCCTTGCACACCAACATGTGCATCTATCATTCCTTGGTAGAAGTCTCCCTGAAGTTGCAAGGAGGCCTTCACTGCCAGTGCCCATCTACTTGCCAGAACCTTTTTCTGCTGAACTTGCTAGGAAACTCCTCTGCGCACTTTGACTCTTTTGCCAGTTCAGTTTACTTTCATGAAATCTGGCTACTGCCTCTGTGCAGTAGCTATGATAGGAAGCAAGCACGGCAGGAGGGCTACAAGCTGTTACAGTACCAGACTCCTCAATACTGAGTAATTTTGCATGCCCCAGAAAAAGAAAAGGACAGACAATGAGGAGGCAGTGGAAAGAAGAGAATTTTGTGGTTGCTGTTCCCATACTAAATTTCTACAAATTTACATGTACACACTGAGCATAGAAAAGACAAGACCTGGCCTCAGGTCATGTACAAATAAAGATGGGAATGAGTGAGATTAATGTCAGGAGAGTGGCAGAACGAAAGGCACCGGGACCCCTAAATATGTATTTCCACATGCTCACGTTTCTGAATGTCTTTCACCTGTTACCATCCCTCTGTATCTCTGGATTCCAATTCTCAGAAATTCTCAAAAATAAGACAACGAAAGTATTTGAAGGTTTTGTTTTGTTTTGTTTTTTAAATAAGGCTTAAGTAACTAAAAATATATTTCAATTCTTGACCCCACACAGCTGTAGGCAATATTCACTGATTACTACTGTTATTCAAAATTTTCCCACTATATGATGACATCCTGGTTTGGTTATTACCTCTGTCAGACTGCCCCCATTCAGACTGAAGTCTTCTGTGAGAGGTTGTGTACAAGGCAGCCTTTTCGTTTGGAGGAAGAAAGGGGATTTCAGTTTTAATGGTTTAGCTATTTTCAAAATTAAGTGGGGTGAGGGTAGGAGAGGAAACTGTTTTAAGGTTCAAAAAATAATAGTAATTATTCTGGAGATGGTTCTTTTCCCTCCAGAAAATTCTGTCATCGCCATACCAAAGAACATGGATTCGATGTCCTGCAAACGGCCACTGTGGCAGGGACACACAGCTTACCGCTCACTTAAATTTGGCAGATATATGAAGTCTTCAAAATAAAGCACAGCTATTTGAGAACAACCTAACTTCTAATTCCTGACCAACTCTAATAAAGAAAAAAAACAACTGGCTACGTAAGAGACCCATGTGCAACAGAAATTTTTAAAATAATTTGATGCTACTGATACTGCAACATGAATGATGGTTTTGCTAATTAATCTCATCATGAAGATTTGATGTACAGCTTAATTTGCTAGAGTTTTTGTACTCTGGGGCACCAATGCCAGGAACCCAGACTGTGTACGTTCCCTCAACCACCCCTCATGTTGTTCCAATACGTAGTCACATGCATGCGAAGCCAGTCTTGCTGTACAATCTGGAGAACTACATTCAGTCCAAAATATTATTTTTGAGTTTATGCCCGACTGCCTTCTGGATTTCAAACCATTCATTGGCTTTCAGGCTTTTCTTCACAGCCCAGAGATTTAGTTTCCTTTTGTTTCCAACCTGAGGTTTGAAGATTGGTCCCTGGGAGCTGGGATGCACAAAAAAAATCTCAAACCTAACTTTACATGTATGAATGTACAAAACCACTCTAAAAATATATTTAGAAATCAAGAAAACTATTGAAGCATCAAAACCAGAAATTTTGCCAGACGTGCTGCAGATTAAACTTCTCAACGTAAAAGCCAGCTCAGTCAAGCTTGTTGGCAGCAGAGACACAAAACTTCCCTTTCAAATACTCCAACTGAAGAGTGCTAATGGAGCCCAAGGAGATGGTACATTTCAAATATCCATTCCACGCCGGGCAGCCAGACACAAAAAAACCTCAGCATATGCGGGCAGAAGCTCTCTCCACCTGCAAACACAAAATGGAGCTCCCTACAAACGGCTGCAGGGCCATCATCCTGAAAGCAGCTTGTCCAGACCTGCTAGTGTGCATACGTGACTAGTCATATTGGCAATGAAGCAAAGCAGAATTCAAGTGTTTCCATACAGAAGAAATATAAGCAGTCAAATCAGAGATTTGATATGTCTGGGCAGCATTACATCCCAGTCACTTGACGAAGTGAACAACTTATGAGGCATGAAATACCCGATTGACCTTGAAGCAAGGTAGCTGAGGATTTATGTACAGGGAGCAACTGAGAACACCTTGCCATGGCTGAATTTTATTTTGACTCTTGGGAAATATGGCAGATCCCTCACATATGATAGCTTCTGCCTCTGTTAAACACTGCAACAGCAAACAAAAAGTTTCACCTGCCATGAAATCCCAGAGAGAGCAATCATAGAAAATAGACCTCCATTTGCTTGTCAGCAATTTGCAACGTCAGCAGGTTTTGAACAAGTCACAGTCTCTGTCTTGTAGCCGGCGTAGGACAGAAGACAATGTAAAAATGGGCTTGAAGACCTGGGATAACGGTCCCGGCGGGTGTGTGACCACCCCTGGAGAACCAGCCACTTCTGGCTACAGGAGGCAGGTTCCCACGGGCTGTGCAGGCACCCCAGAAACAAACATCCCACATCAGTTGGGATGCGCTGGGCAGGGTGCAGCCACGGGGCGACTGGGGAGCTGCAAGCCCAAGGCCAGCAGTGCTCCATCTTTGCATAATGGGGAAGATACGTCCCCAACACCTCGCAAGCCTTCAGGAAGACCTGTGGGAACTGAACAGTACACGCAAACAAAGCGACTACAGCAGCAGGAAAGAGGCAACAACAACAACGTGAGATGCATCGCTACCAATATGTCCTTGATGCTGCCATTTCTTTACAAGGAGGGCATTTCTGCCCAGGGAGGAGGGAATCTTCCAGGAAGCACTGACGACAAAGAAGCTCCCCTCCCCTGGTTCTGGGTAGCAGGGTCCCCCTAGGAGGGGACAATTAACGCTGCAGCCAATTCGGTACTTAATTGGCACAGGGAAATGTCAGGGGGAGAAAAAAATAGCTGCACATAGAAGTTGTTGAAAACCCTTTGAAGATAAACCTCAAAAAGAACAGAAGTCCAGAAAACAAAGCCACCTGAAGAGGAGTAAGGGGAAAGGTTCCTAGCAATTTCCATGTTATTTTTCATTGTTAGCTAAAAACATCTCACAGCCAGAACTTTTGAACTGTTTACTCCAGCGGCACGAAGAGCCGTTCTGACGGAAGATTACAGAGCCCACCACAGGGACATGCAACGGGCACTCAGATAGCCCAGTAAGGCACTGCCATCTGCAGGTCTCTGGAAGCACTTGAGCCTGTTACTTTTTGAAAGCCAGTGAAGCTGTTGTTGCTGCAGCGGAGGAGCACTCCCCCCATACAGAACGAGCGCTGCTTAACACACAAACCAGGTCACATCTTCTGAAGGAAACTAGGACAAATAATAAAAGATCTTTCAGCAACAAAAACAAGAGAAGAGAGGTGTCACTACACAAGGAGCACGAGACCTTTTCAAAGCACTGAAGTGAGGGTAATGATTTCATTTTGATTTCCGCTCATCTCGTAAGCCACAACATCACCATTTAGGGAAGGGAGGACATAGCACCTGCACAGGAAGAAAGGGGAAAATATCTCCGACCATTGCAGCAGCGAGGATCTGGAACAGCCTCCCAGGGAGGGTCAGAAAATCTACTTCATCTCCAGGAAAAGAGACCGCAAAACACAGCACTTGTACTAACAAAAAGCTTTACTCATTGACCCAAAACATCTTACGAGTCCTCTCTTCGTATACATCCCATGTTTACATTGCAGAACAGATATGGGAGGAGAAGGCATTTCCTGGAAGGTGGAGACTCACTAACCATGCGGTGTTAGTATTGGAAAACGACTGGCACTGAGCATAGAGGGCTCCCACACCACCGTGATGAGCAAAATGGTGCATGGAGAAGGAAACATTAACCGATGCTTTTCTTTCCCTGCAGTAATACACAGCTTTAAGCCATTTGTCTTCCACCAGGCTTTTGTACCAACTTCATTACCAAACAGTTGTTCAGCCTGCAGTGTGTTTAGAGCCTAACTCCAAAAGAACAGGTTTTCTGTTCCTTTCCCCACTTAGTAGAAAAATAGAAATGGAGAAAAGATATCTGCTGCCATGTTGCTACCAGGAAAAAAAGAAAATATTCTCATTCCATATTCTCCAGTCCACTGTCTTGTTCAATTTTGCATTTCAGCTTTTCGTTGCTCTTCAGGGAACGCCTGAGATTCAGAGATCTTAGAACAGTGAATCAGGGCAGGGAACAATTTCAGTACACAAATTCACCCAGCTGAGAGCAGTGCCGAGATTGCAGACTGAGCCAGGAGGCTGGAACAATCGGCGTTCTCCAACTGCAAGGACTTGAAAGAGACCTCTCTATTAATTGCAGATAAGTACATTATGCTCAGTACCACACTGGGCTGTCCACCAGCCAGATTACTAAATAACTGATAAGATAATGCATCTCAAACCTCTTGTCGTTCGGAGCTGTGCCCATTCATAAAGGCCAGTACAACATTTTTTTTTTAAAGTACCTTTGTGCAAAGCAGTTTACTGTTAACTGAAGAACAGGGGCTAAGCTGAAAGCCGGCAATGAACAGGTCTATCGCTGTGCTGTGCCGCAAAAACCCACAGTAACACCAGCTTATTAATTCTGGCCTGCAAAGCTCTTTGAAGTTGCAGAAAACCATTGCCTGAAAACGCTATTATTTTATTGAAATCAGCATCTGTTGTTTTCAGTGTGATCTATTCATTGTCACAAAACAGCATCCGAGCATCCCTGCTGCCTGTTTATGAGAGAATCACCGCCCCCACGTTAACATTTGTTTACTCCCAATGCCAGAGCAACTGCGGCAGCGAGAGGTCAATACTCTGCCATAACATTTCATTCCATTACCGTTGAGTCATGCTAGGATGTGCAAATTACAGCTCCGAGTCCTTGCTGGCCCCACACATTGGCTTGACTAAACACAGCCTTCTGGAAGCAAATTTCGGTGGGCTGGGAGCAGCAAGCTCGACACACCTTGCTGCATATGCTTCTTGCTGATCTCCACGGGCAATTAATAGGATCTCTCTTGAGTGATGGGTTTTTGATGGGCTGGGAGGACGGGCTCTTGAACACTGCACAGTTGCTGAGATTTAATCACAGGGCCAGACTGCCACTTTCACAGTGCTGGCATTCAGGTGGAGGATTGGGGGCAGGAGGAAGGTGGGTGCCAGACAGCTGCCTGGGCTCCTGTTCTCCTTTCCCACCACCCCACTGAAATGAGCACTTCCCCTCCCATGCCACAGTCCCGCTCGCTTGCACAACGGAAAGAAAACCACATGTAGGCCGTTCACCTCTCTGTTGACTTTTTCTGAAAGGCTGCTAAGCTGCAAAAGCACCCAGGGAGGCTGCTGGGAACCTTTACATTCAGCATCTTTGGGAATCAGACCCAGGCAGACATGCTTACAACTGCAGTGCCTCTGTGTACAGTGGTACAGTGGTGTTTCCATGGGAGTGGAGAGGAGCTGCAGTATTTTGGGGCAGGAGCGGTCTCGGCCATGCCTCTCTCCAAGCAGAGGCCCATGATTCCTATGTCCTACCACCTCTTCCTCTGCCTCGGCAGAGAGCAAGGAGGTGACCTTTGCTGACAACCTCTGGGGATTCAGCAATATATGCTGAGCTTAAGCTCAAGCTTATGCACATTCTCCTGATCCAAGAGGAAATCTAACATGGAAGTACGGGTTGTTTTCCCGCGTGATGGAGAACCAGCCATAGCCCTGTTTACCAGTTCTCATTTTTAATTACCTTTCCAGCAGCAAAGAGTACATGCTGCCCAAGGTCACTCCAGCCTATCGTCCCCTGAGAAGCACATGCAACATGAATGACTCGAGCCTTCTGGTGAGAGAAAAACATCCAGGCCATCCATAAGTAATGGCCGTTCATTACAAATTTCAGCGTGTCAATGCCTAAGACCTCATACCACAGAGGTCCATGAACAGCCAGCAAGCATGACAGACAGAAAGAACCTGGCTGGAATTCAATTTTCACGGGTTGAGTAAGGTGGGCAATATGAAGTTAAAGGTCCTGGAAGTTTTCCAGTGGCTCTTTCTGTATTTCTTAAAAATACAATTTAACAAAAAAAAAAGAAAAAAGAAAAAAATTAATGTGGAGTAGAAAAAAACAAAACCCCAGAGATCTGTGTTAATCACAAATATTTACCAGCAGCAAGAGACATCTCCATGCTGATCACATTAGCAGTGGCCATCAAATTATCACAGCAAAACATCAGAATTATTATTATTATTATTACTTTATTTAATTATGTTATTACTGCAGATGCAGAGGGAAATCTTAATACTCTGCTGCCCAAAAAGAAGAAATTGGTTTTGTGACGAGATCACACACATTCTGCTGTGTAAGGAGAATATTGGAGATTATAAAAAGAGGGCAGGTGGGTGGGAAGGCAAAGAGGAAGAAGGTGGAACTAAATTAGAATGAGGTTATAATATCTTAATTAATGTCAGAAAATAATTCTGGAGCTATAATATCTCCTCTTATTAAGAGTCCTCAGTATTACTATTCCATCCAGCCTCAGACAGTCCTGCTGAAAGGGAGAATGGCTAGTAAATGAAAAAAGGCAAAGGCAAAGCAACCCCACCTGACACTAGATGTGAATGTAGGGAAAGCAACAGAAAATGTCTTTGGAGTCATGCACAACGTTGAAGGAGCTGGAAGGAAAGCAGACATGGCGTCACATGAACACTGAGGCATCTATTCAGCCACGTTTCGTAACGCTGCTATGTGTGTGCTCCATAAGCACGACACTTCTGTAGGCATGTGAATGCATCACATGAGAAATGACAGATTAAACAGTCCATTTAATATAACCACACACACTCCCACAGAACTGGGAACATAAGAAACAAACTAAGACGACCCCATATGAAACCTGTTCTTCCCATTCTGATATATGAAACTCTGGGCATATATGTTTCTAGCGCTCGCAGACTGGCTGGTCCCAAGTGCTGTGTACACGCGTGCACACGTAGGCATCAGCCAGTCAATACAAAAGACACAACACACCCGCAACAAACAGTGCAGCATTTTCAACTGGTCAGTAAATTCAGCAAAGTTGCTGTTGTGGTCAGTGGCTCCCCAAAGCCGGTGGCTGTGCAAATACACTCACCTGGGCACTGGCCCCATGCAGCAGAGGTTTGGAAAGGCAGAAAAAAATCACTGTGTATCAGGAGGGGCATTGCTGAGCACCCTCCGTGCAGATGGTAGGAGCCATTCACCCTACACTACTGTTTCAAGAAGCTCTGCACAGTTGGTACCCTCTGTTCCTAGGGTTGTTGAGAAAGAAAGGAACAACAACAACAACAAAAATCCCAGAATTTGGCCCTGAATAGCAATGTATTAAAAAATAAATAGATTATTTTGACAGGAGTCCCATAACCCAGCTGTAGATAAAAGGCTTGATTCTATGTCCAGTTGCACAAGGGTGAACCAGAGTAATGCTATGAGCATCCATGGAATTACAAGAGTGTGAAGATCATGAACGTGAATACAGGATGCAACCCAGAATCCACAGCAGTTTTAGCAAAGGAAGAAGAAAGGAAGGGGGGAAAAAAAACCAACACAAACCACAAGCAAAAAACACAACAAAGAAGAAGTTGTATCCACACTTTGAAGATGTTATGTGAAAGCCAAAGAAAACTCATGAGAGAAAGTCATACTGTAGATACAGAGGGTCAGCTGGGGTATTATAATACCCTCTGCATCAAGACACCTCTTACACACTTCAAGAGAGTAGTTTGCCTGAAATCCTCTTAGCTTGCCACACTAAGAAGAAAATCACCACAGTGCTCAGATCTGTACAAGGGATGGACCAGGTGCCAGGATCCAAAACACCCCTCCTTCAAGCACCACAGAAGAGCTGCATCCTCTCTGGTGAGCAGGTCCCTCCGTTTTTCACCACTTCTTTGAGCCAGTGGCTGGACTGGTACCTGGTATGCCCGGCATAGCAAGGCAGGCAAGAACACAGCACAAACAAGGACACCAGCCATGCAGAGAAATCAAACACAGATAAAGAAAGGCCAACAGTAACCGTTGACATGAAAAGTGATGTTTTCTCCTGTTAAATGGAGGACTGGAGATGCCCATCACAAATGCTCTTGCTGCCCACATCACCCATCCTTACCAGAGTGCCTTGTTGAGTTCATAACATGTATTGTCACCAGAGGATCCAAGTCAGACCTCAGCTGTTGTCTTCCCCAGCAGCTCAATTATCATCTTAAGTGACTGAATTTTACCTGTACTGAGGTCCCTAACAGTAGGTCTGGCCACCCGTAACCAGCTCAAGGTGGTTTCTCTTACATGAAGCCACATTATTATAAGCTGGATGGCTGAACTGGCTGGGTTGCACGAAGTGCCACAAACTTCTGCTCATTCCTCAAAACAGACCCATGAACCTGACACAAGCATTTGCTTCTTCCTTAAAACAAATTCAACCTGAACTTTTCACCTCCTCTCCCTATTACCTAAACAGAGAGGTCCTGAGATTGCTGAGCTGCTCAACACCCAGCATAAGACAAACGAACCCTTTCCCTCAAACTTTAAAACAACCTTCACTGATCCTCAGAGCTGGCCTCCCCCATTGCTTGTGCTCTTTGGGTCCCCCAGCTGGCTGGCAGAGCTTGTAGCTAGCCTTTCCTTTCTTGAGACATACCACCCCTGGAAAAATATGGAGAGGAGTCCTCAGTCATGCTCCCTTTCAGGGCAGGAACAGCTCAAGAGACTAACGATATCACTGCCCATTGCTCAAAATTACCTGTGTATTTTCTAGAAAGCTTTAAATTAATATAGTAAAAAAACCTTTAAAAAGATTTTGCTTTAAAAGTCTGTGCACTTCCTGGCTTTAGAGGGACACAAGGGCATTGCAGAAGACATCCGTGAAGGATTTCTGGCCTTATCCCGTACAGAGCTGCCCTTAATGGCTTGAAGTTTGCAATAGCTTTGAAGTAACATCTGCATTTCAGAGGTCTTCTGTACCCAAGCTACACGGCTGCCTGATGCCAGCTGGTCTGCTGCTGCATGCTCCAGCAGTTACTAGCCTTCCCACACCCTCTTGCAAGCCCCTGGCAACATCCAGGATACAATCTCGTCCTGGCAGTTGTAGAGAGCAGCTATTATTTTGCAAATGGAGCTGTGGGATTCAACCCTCTGCTTATTTGGCCAACTCTCCCATTCAAGGCTTTGTTGAGCTTATTGATTTCATTGTATGTCACAGACTAAAGCTGACATTTCCTTATCAAAATGGACTAAACACCTGCTTTATTTCAGCCCACATAGAACTCCCAAGAAATAACACAGTGACCCAGAAGAATCAGAAGCATCTTAGTCATCAACTACCCTGTTTTTGCTATACCTCACACTTCAGAATCACTTAGGACCACATCTTCATCATCCAAGGTTTGGTTGTTTTGTTTTTTTTTTTTTAAATAAATTACATATGTTGAAATGTTTGGCATACCAAACTAAAATAAAAGTGAAAACCAAAAAATCCTGACATGAAAAAATTAAGCAACATGACTCATGACAGACACCAGACATAGCCCTGTCACTCTGGTTTTGCATGGGGGTAAATGCACTGACAGCTGTAGAGACTCTCATCATCCATATTTATGTCAGCAACACCCAGACAGAATGGAGCGTATGCAGTTTTTGAGCCAACATTTTCAGCCAGCTCCTCCCAGCTGCATTTAACTGGATCCCGAGTCAAGTGTTGTCAGACATGGCGCATGGGAAGCTCACTCTTCTGAAGGTGTGCTAACACTAAAACAAGATTACAAGCTTCTAAATGACTTAGAAGTGCACTTGTTATGGGCTCATTCCTACCTCTCAAAATTCTTAGGAAGCCCTCTTCCCCTCTATGACAGTTTACAGGATCAAAACCTCCCTTTGCAAACACTAACACACCTAAGTAAATTTACTTTCAGGACTAGCTCTAATAAAGCCAATGATGCACTCAAATTCCCAGCACTGCTCTCATTTTCAGGATCAGAAGCTTCAAGAGCCTTTTAATTTTGTAACAGAGGGGGAAGAAAATCAAGAACACCGATTTCCCTGGAAAATTATCTTAGCACCAGGCATGAAATTTAACACTGAAACAGAGAAAAACCAGTACAAGATGCAAGGTCAAAAGTTGACCCTCACTGCGTGTCTATCACTTGCTGAAGTCACCAGGCACCCAAGCATGCAAGGGTTGAACGTTCGTGCTGAGAAGCAATCACGTATGAGGAGAGAGAAGACAACTTGTATTTTCTACCTTTTGTCCAGATGACCGACCAGGTCCCAAAGGAGGGTCTCCAAAGCACGGTCAACACCAGTAACAGAGACCTAACATGCAAACCTTACTCTTACTCTGTAGACCCCTGTTATTAACTCACACCGCTGAGGGTTAACAGTCTCATCACCAGCACATACTGCATCCAGTGCAGAGGAATATAGAGCAACACCTAATTTTTCAGAAACATGTAAGTTTTTGAGACCTCTGCTGACCACAGCATAACAACAATGAACCAGTGTCAGCCCAGTCCGTCCAGTCTACTCCAACTGGAGCATTTCTGAGTTCAGCAACACAAGTGGTGGGGAAGGACTTTGCTACCTATCGTCTCCGTGAAGCAACATTTCCAGAAAGACCTGCTTTAGCTGACTCCATCAGAGGGATTTTTATTTTTGCAGGACCTGAATATCACAGGAGAATCAACAAATAATAAAACAGTGCATGCCAGCTCCTCAACTGGTGGACATTAGCTGTCAGGGGAGGTGGTCTGATCTACGACAGGAATGTCTAGCGCAGTATGCTAAGGCAACTCAGACTATGCTCCTCTACAAGTAAATGGGCATCGTTTACAAAAATTAATAAAGGCTAAATTTAAAATAAACTGAACTGAATGCCATCAGGGTTTTCCATACCTCTTCACTTGCAAATGAGGAACCAAAATGTATTCCAAGGTCCAAGTCATTCTAGCCAGCATCTGCTAACCAGAAACCCTCCAACAAACTGGCAACGCTGTTTTGCTCACAGAAAAGAGGACATATGAACGTGCTTTGCTTTGCCTTGCTATCAGCTTTCTGCTGCCGCATCCAGCAATGGCAGGAAAAAAGGAATACAAATCCACAGCACCGCTTTGCTAGCGAGCTCTTGGCAAAAGTCATCAGAGCTGCTTGGGCTACTCATCAACTTGCCATCTGGCCAAGCAGCAGGAGCTATGAATCTATGCAGAGATCAGGTGGTAGCAGACATTTTCAAATGCATACCTGCATTTTCAAAGTTTGGATTCTCTCAGCTACATTTCTCACTTTCTTCCCACTCCTGTTACTAAATTGGGCCCTTGCACTTCGGTAGAACCCCCGTGGATATCCTTATAAATCCTTCAAGGCATGAGGCCAGGCAGGGCCGTGTCCATACCCAATGTGGAGTACCTGGAAAACCTCCCTTTGCATGAACATCATGGGAAATCTGGAAATCTGAAAGTTATAGATTTAATAAGCAAAGGTCCACACAGATGTTAGAGGCCACTAATCCTGGCCACATAACAGGAATACTCTCCAGCCCTGAAGCCCTGGCACAGGAAACTTAACCTCCACTGCTCATGGTGGTGGTCCCTGAGGTGATAGGGACTGACAATGCAGTCTAGAGGAAATGCCAAAAATTATGCATGGCTCCTAAATCACTTAACCTACTTGAAATCCCGCCTTATGATCCAACATCACTTATTTAAAAGTCAAACCATCTAGGATCTAAACAAGTTACCTCTTCTGTGCCTACAGGCAGTTTGTGCCAAGGGCAGGGAGGCAGCCTGTGGCAGGCGCAGCAGCGATGTGACAGACACAGCCCCACGCTGTATATGCAGACAGGCAATTCAGCGGGTGCTTTCTCACCCTCAGCTGCATGGTATATACATGTCCTACAAATGGCTCACAGACCCACTTTCTTTTTTTGATGTGAAGTTTATCTATTTCACCTTCAGAGCTTGCAGCTAATGAGTAGTGCCACTCTATCATTTTTATAGAGGCACTCTCCTGTGGGCCATTAAAATCACCCTGTGGCAGTCTCTCAACAGCTTCCACTCGGGTCTGAAACCACCACAGATGTCTGAAAACATGAGACTTGATTCAAGACTCATTCACACTGGATTTACTTTATTTAAATTAAATTTACTGACTTTGATAAAGTGTTGCTTCAGATTCACATAGAGCACCAAGTGAGGCTGGCTCTGCATGGCTTTTCACACAGTAATACACAGTGATTCACACTGAGTCCACTTAACTATGAAAACATCTATTTTAAATGACTAATTTCCATGACAAATTAAAAGCTGTTCATCTTAACACATCCAGGCTGAAGAATCATCAACTGTCTTAGCCATAACAGCAGAAGCCTCTTTCTAAGAATCATACTTTCTTTAGCACTGAAATAGCAGATTAGGAAAAGGCCTCACCAGTGATAGACTGTCTCCATTACGAAGTATTAGAAAGGAGAGTGATTGAAATTAAGGACTTTTCCCTTGAAAGCTTTGGATTCTTTATGACAGACCATAAGCAATGTCCCTCATCTTCTGCAGCTGCAGTGGCCCCTCAGAATTAAGGTGCTGCCAAGGAAGGAATTTCAGCAGGTTGGACTGCAAAGGTCAGGTGCTCAGCTGGCATAAATCAGCGCAGCTCTGCTGACTTTCACGGAGGTGCAGGGATTTACCCCAGGTGAAAATCCTGCTGGAAGAGACATTTTTATGTTTTTACGCATTGCAAAGGAAGGTGCCCATGAGGCAGACTGTCAGCTGGCTAAAAGCAATTTTGCTCCACTGAAGTCACTGCCAGATGCCTCAAAAGTTGATGGCAAAAGTGAGGGTAACTGGCATGGATGTGCTCTGACCCCAGTGCACTCTGCTTTCGGAAATGAGTTTTGTTTGTGTCTACCTATTGCTGAGTGTCAATTCGTAATTTACTTCCTCCACCAAGCTCCTGGGGATGGTAGAAGAACAGCAACAGAGCAGTAAATAAACACATATGCAAGTGTATCTGATTGGTATGCTTGAGAAGAGAACAAATGTACTGAAATGAGAAGACAAAAACTGCATTTACCTAAGCTTGCCCCCAGTGACTTTGCTGAAAGGAGCAGCCCTCAGTTTCTGCAGGCTCCCTTCAGCCTGACAGCCACAGGACTTCATCCCACTCACTAGGTCACCCTCTCCTCACCTGCATCTGGTAACAAGGAAGCAGAGCCAGAGGATATGCTTTTGAGCTCCCATATTGTTTTACAGCCTGAAGGGTAAGTTCAAACCAATGGCATCACTTCCAGAAGATATGATCTTTCTTGTTAAAGAATCTTGCTTTAAAATATCACCATAAAGTAGCGGCGTTTGGCCGTGAATTTTGTGCAGCCAGCTAGCAGAACCTGATATTTTAATAGTGGGTGGCTCGGGACTTTCTGAAAAATCAGCACTTTGAACACATCAAACTGAGCACCCACAATTTAAAGCACTTAGTGTATCAGCCACTTTAAAATGCTGGCCCTTGATTATGAAGGAGTACAGCTGTATAAGAAGAGACAGAAGCTCCTCATGGGAATGATTTGATCTTCAGATTAAAAAGGCAAGAGCCCAGCAATATTTACTTATTTGGCTTTTAAGCAAAGTTCAAAAAAAAAAAAAAAGAGGCCATGGCTAGCAGCAGCAAGGAGCAAACTTCTCATTAGTGGGCTGTGCCAGATTCTTTATCTAAAAATAGTGTGTTCAGCAGCTTTTGAAAAAACACCATCATGTTTAATTGAGATGCCACAGTATATGCAAAAGAACAAACAGGAATATTACATCTCTCTTCTGCAAGACCTGTATTTCACTTGCTAACTGCTGAATCTGATCTAGGTCTAAAAACACTTTGCAATATTAGAACTAATGGGCTAAGTTAAGCGCAGAATGCGAGGACAATGAAGGGGTTTCTGCCCTCCCCTTTTTTTCTGGGAATGTCTCAAAAAAAAAAACCAACCCAGAATCAGCATCAGTTAATATTAATTTACACAATTAAAAAGGGAATCAGGTTACAGGCACAGAAGATGAGCAAAACAAGAACCTTCATACAAGTGTATAGCAAAGCTTTAGTAAATCTAGGTCTTTACCATTAAAACCCAAATAAACAAACCTCCCATTTTCCTTCCCAGTGCTACTCCAGTGGAGATAACACAGATCTTCCCCAGCCCTTAGAGGTGAAAATTGCTGCAGGAGCTGGTTATTTCTGTGTTAGTTATTTGTAAATGATGACTTCATTTGTGGGCACTGAGTTAGCACAGAGGTTGATGTTGTAAAGTAAATAAAAATGCTCTTTAACTGCATCTTTCTGAAGGCATCAATACTTTGCAACATCAATGTCTCTCTCATTCAAGAAAAACTGCAGGTCATGTTTCAGCTGAGCAGTCCTTTGCTGACATTTCCCAGCTGAAGGCTCTAATGGACAGAAAGTGGAGGGAATTTTCATATATTTGTTGTTGGAGTGAGCTTTTGTATAGAGGACTTCAAGATGTCACATAAATATTGCAAGCTCTTATTGATTTGTAGAATAGGAACTATACAGGCAAAGAGCAAGGAAAGCCCCTTTACACCAATAAAGCCTTGCATTGTTTCTCAGCTGGATTAAAGTGGAGTCACTTAAAAAGAGGAGAAGCGATTTCATTCTTTATGACCTTACTGCCAAAAACAGCTTAAGGAAATTATCTATTTTGCTGTGCATCCACACCAGCTTGAATCTCTAGCAAATGTACCTGTCAACGTGCACTCAGTATTGCTCTGTACACCCCAGTTAGCGGTGTGTCTGCCAGGCACATCTTTGTGGCTCTGAAAAATGGCACTGGCTAACGCACCCTGTTAGAGTTAGGAGGTTCCCCATGCTCGTTTCTGGTACAATGGCCATTTGCTAACTTTTATTGTTCCACTAGCCCAGTGACTTCCTAACTAACAGTCTTCCAGGAGCGCTTACTATTTTCTGTCAGGTTGCGCTAGCAAACAAGGGACATAATTAGTTGATAGGCTAGCAGCTTTACTAGAGGAATTTCCTAGAAGAATCACTCTCCTTTCTCCCTGGCCCATGAGGTTTCCCCATAAGAAATGGCAGCATGGCCTGTTACAAGCATACTTCAGCTGTGGCAGCATTTCCCAGCTCTGCTAATTGAATTAATCTCCTGTTACGGACATCTAAAACAGCTTCACCAGAGCATTTGCATTCTCAGTAAAACCTGCAGCATCTTCAGATGTCTGGAGCTTATGTGATTTCATAGGCTTCCCTTGGGTGACTTGGATTTTCATGCTTTATCATGAATAGGGAAAAATCTATTTTCTTTTGTCACAGCCATCCCTGTTGTTAGAAGTTACAAGTAGGGGGCGAGAGGAGATGGGGGAAATGGGATATATGAGAATATTAAATACTTGAGAAACATCCCCAATACATTTGTGCTATTACTGAGCTTCAGGAATGGCATCTGTGTAAATGCTTTTATAACACTCCTAAAGAAACCTGATTTATCATTTTCTGCAGCAATACAGCTGCGCTAAAACTATCCCGCTATACACCATACCAGGTGAAGCACTGCCTACAGGAGAGCAGATAGGAACATACCAAAGGCAAGGACACATTAACGTCCCACAACAAGAAAGCATTTCGTAAACACATGTAGAAGTGCTTTGTCAAGTGGAAAAGAATGACCGAAATGGGGTTTAAAATGCCAGGCTGATTTTTGGCATAGCACTGAGCTG